>NC_063994.1:9375000-10000000 GCF_932276165.1 Plutella xylostella
GTATTTATATCTTATGTTGAATAAAGAACTGTTATTAACTAAAACTAACTAATTGCTACGAAGTCTACGCCGTAGGCCGTAGCACGTGCTACGCCGCTACGCCGTAGCAAGACTACGGCGTAGGCCTTTCTGCATGCTGTGGCTTATCTGGGGGCACGGCAGTGCCCCCACCAAGTCGAGCAAAAAAGCGGCATTTAATTTTGTCATCAAAATTTAGTTACAATAATTTTAAATTATTTAAGTATTAGGTTATTATGGAAAACAATAGTACTTCAAAATACTTATCTAGTTTTCCCTCTTTTATCTTACAATACTGTATCTAAGACATGCTGTAAGAAATCCAGAGTTTGTTCTTAAATAAACTTTCCAAATGCAATCATTTCTTTATATAACAATCACAATTTAGTTACATCAAGAATCTGCTCATTCATCCAGATTTTTTATACTATTATCACATTTCCATACAACAAAATCAGATTGCCAAGACCGTCTGCTAAATATTTTCAACTTTATCGTGAAAGCAGTAGAGGTCATAATGGCCTTTGTGGGAACAACAATGTTTGGTCTTGCACCGTTTATATGAAGGCGATCAAAACTTCCTTGGCCGAGGGTTGGCACATCTTCAGGCAAACTATCAGCCGCTTAAGTAAGGAAGGTGTCATACGTTTTAATCCTAACTAATATTATAAATGCGAAAGTAACTGTGTCTGTCTGTTACTCTTTCACGCCAAAACTACTGAACGGATTTTAATGTAATTTGGTATACATATTATAATCTAGACCCTGAGAAAGAACATAGGCAACTTTTTATCGCGGAATTCCACGAGAAAACTTTTTAGGGCGAAGCGAAGCTCGCGGGATCAGCTATTAAGTATATATCTTTCTCTGTCTGTATGATCTCTATCTGAAAACTCAAAGCGTGCTGTAAAAATCTGATGACTACTAAAGGATCTTTTCCACAGTCGAGGAAATTGAAGGTCTTTATTGCACAAAGTAAATTGGTACAAAGGCGAACTTAATGCTAGCAGCACTTTCTACCAGTTAACCTTTGGTGATGTTGAAAAAGTGATTGGTAGTGCTTAAGGCTTTGACGATAGAAGATGGTCTAAGTATATTGAGTACCTAACCGAAATATTAATATATACCTATACCAACCACTATAAATATACACATGATACCTACATAAATGTAACTCGTCGCGATTCATAATTTCGCCTGTGGATACGGTCTCTAAGCTAGTAGTCTGTGTGCATAGCGTATTCACACGGGATTTGTATATTTTCGCATAATTATAAAGAATTGGTTCAATTCCTCTTGACATTTATAGTGCTTTTTTAACCGACTTCAAAAAAAGGAGGAGGTTCTCAATTCGTCGGGATCTTTTTTTTTATATTTTTATGAATTCCATATGCAGTGTGAACGCGCCGTCAGACTGTCTTATAACTATGCATTATTTCACCATTTTACTTAGAATAATGTCGTTCGGCCAAAAAGTATTAAGGGCTTTACCGTAAAACTTAGACACAAATTTTATTTCAACACCCACTAAGCATGGTTTTATTTACATAGTAATTCAGTAAATATTTCTATGTGTTAATTTCCTATTGGCACAATGGCAGCCCTACGATTGGCTGAGACGGTAAGTTGGCCAGGTGTCACAGTATCCTAACTTACGTCGTTTGTCGTCTAAGTTATCTCGTTAAACTATTATATTGATCGCCCGGACCTGTGTGGACATTGCGGTCGCTATTACCTACTTCAGCATACGGATTTTATTTACTATAGAATACAACAAGGCCATATTCAAATGGAACTTAGATTAAATAATATATTAAAAGTTAGTAAGGAAAGGGGGTGGTACACAGGCATTTAGCCCAGTGTGGAGACCACTGTAATTGGTGTTGTAATCTCTTTTTATTTAATAAATTTTGATTGTGATTCTGATTCTGAAAGACAAGGAAGGCTGATATCAGAGATATTAACATAAGAGAAGTAGGTACTTTATGTTATATGCCGTATACAATATAACCACGCGAACAATGAACACTTTCATTGCAGTGACAATAGCACCAAATTACTTCTTCACGGAAAAAGATTGCTTAGTGGCGCCGTCTGCCATATTGAAGTAAATCTATCAACAAATCAGAATACCTATTACCAATTAAAACCTAAATATGATCATACTATACATACAAATGCTCACGACTGTAATCCCCGAAGAGGCAGTCAGAGGTGACTATATACAAGTATGTATATTCTAGTGTTTATAGGTATTTTATCACATTATCATTTTCCTCTCAGTCTAGTGCACTACCTATAACTTTCTCCGCAACACCCAACGTTAGCTGGAAGAGAATGCTGTTAGCATTAAGTGCGCCTATGTACATATTTATTATTGTGCAATAAAGAATTTAATAATAATAACTAGGTAGCGAGTCTGCACACAAAGATTGTTTAGTTACCTTCTGTGCCAAGTATGAATGAATGCATTATATCCTAGAACACGATTGTCGATTACTTAAGCCTGAGTACACGAGGAGTACATGAGTAATCACGTGAATAAGCGTTATTAGGCGAAGTGCCAACTACTGAACCCTGTGTGATGCATCGCTTGCTGTGAACAGAACTATAATAAGCAGATCAAATGTACGTACTCTGCTGATTAATTAGAATTTCAACGTAAGATATATTATTTATTTATTTATTTAACTCTTTATTGTACAAATATTATGTAAGGTGTGTGGTATTGTTTTCATGAATACGTGACGTATTTACTGATGAGTTAGCGCGAAATAATTTCGATTTATTATTTTTTGATGTACCTATCCATTCAAAGATAAAATCAATTACCATCAATGTGTAGAAATGAGGTTGAATTTGGTTTCAAGGGCAAAACAACAAAATAATATGCACTGTTGATGTGCCATACAAATGATACATAAATGATTCAGGTAAAATCCTTGGTCGTATCGATATTAGAAGAAATTCGTTTTATTTGTTATGAAAAGCACAGCAGTGTTTATGTCGGGAGAACCACAACGTGACTTTCACCCCGACAATAATGTTACTAGAATAGAATAGAATAGAATAGACATACCAAGTACATATTATATACAGGGTGTTGCAAAAAGGGTATACTAAGCCGAAACCTATTCAGTTTCGGGCTTTGATATACCATGCTGCACATGTAGGTTTCGGCTTAGTATACACTTTTTGCAACACCCTGTATAGGTATTAGGTATATACATTTCAAGGTTAAGCTCGTGGAAAAAGCTAGTTTTATAATAACAAACAGAAGTCAACAATAATTCTTAGCTCGGTCAGTGTGCCGGCCTGATACCGGCAAGTATTCCACATCCAATCCGGGCTGTCAGTAAGCATTTTCTACTTCATGACTCGGGAGCGGCAACGGAGGAATTTCCAGACTTTTCGAGAAAATTTCACATTGCTTTTATATCAAGAGTATCAAGACTTATTGTATGTTATGAGGAGCTGATGGTTGATGGTGCAATGCGTAATTACAGCTTACTGTGATAACAGTTAAATTATATTGGGTAATATTCATTAATAATGACAGATATTCAACCATCTTTAGGTACATTTTTTTTAGATTCTAGATGTGTATCCTAAGTGCATTGTACTTATTCCAAAAAACGGCGATATGGTTCGCAACCTATCACGTGAGTACAAATGTTCTGCGAAAAGTGGGTGGCTCGCTTGTGAGCCACCTCTGACTAACCCTTCGGGGATCACCGTCGTAAGTGCATATGTATGTATGTATGTACATATTTTTTAATTAGTTATGCTTTTCACGTAAGAAACTATGTGTATACTTGGTATCCAATCTTACGCTGTGTATGTGTGTCTATGAAAACTTATTTCATTTGCGGGAAAAAGTGAGGAAAAAATTGTACGCCCAAAACATCAACGGTTCTATACTAAGCACGATAAGGCTGCTTTTAAGTACATTCATAAACCCACCAGGCAGTGTGACAATAGCTTTTACGGCTTATGATATAGCTTAGTGAAACGGCTAAGTGTTCAAGTGGGGTTTGGTAAAGGGTTCTGCCGTACTTGCTTTACTTCTCCTCAATATTATCTCTTACCTATAAGGATCGGTAAATCTGGTCAATTCTTCGTTCTTGTAAGTCCTAAACTTTTTTGTGCGTGAGAGTTTAGACTAGGTAACTAATAGTGTTTTTAGATAATATATATTATTGTGTGTATTGTGAAAATTTAACGTTAGGTAGGTAATCGTATCAAATGTTTAAAATATATTTTGAATAAACTCAATAAATACTAGAAATCTATTTTATTCCACATATCCAGAACTACTGGTATAATGCATATAAAGTTACTTTGTACTCCAAAACTTTTAGCACCGAGGAACCCAAAAACCGCTCTATGTTTTATGATCATCTCATGAAGAGACCTCACGAAATAACGAACACTGTTGCCAATGGAACTATCGTGTCAGTCTCACATTGAAAAGGATAATATTGAGGAAAGAATGAAACATAATAACAGTCGGAAGGGCCATATAATCTCTGCCATTTATCCCTAAGATGAAGTTTGTGAGTTACTCGTCCCCTCTTGAAGACTTCAACATTCTCGAATCAAGTGTTTGATGGAGACGACTTTTCTCGAGGAGTTTTCTCATTTTTTTGTTGGCATCGAAAAAGAATGATTTATCTCGTTTGCTTCTTCGTATACAGGTTGTACTAAGCCGAAAGGGGGTGACTCAGGTTTCCGTGAATTTAGAAACTCGCTAAATTCACGAAAAAGTTGTGTAGAATCACCCAATTTCAGCTTCGTATACCACCTTTGAAACATCCTGTCTACATCCAGCGCACCTTGGGCAGTCATCGACTGACGAGTTTCTTCAGTGTCTTTATGGCCTACTGAGACCGATCCATTTCTACAGAGTTGATATTCCAGGATAATGCACCCAAATCAAAGTATTTCAGAAACACAAAACTCGTTTACAAAGTGATTCTGCTGTTTTTATCTGAAAACAAAAGCAATAAGGATATTAGCCGCATCCCCCTTGTGTATTCTACTCTCACAATGAGTCACGATACTGCAACGACATTGCGACGACACAGAGACTGAAAATCCCATACACAGTACACACCAGTGAATAGTGAGTACACTCACAAACAATGTATACGAGTAAATTCCAGCGACAATAGCACGAAATTACTCCTAAACGGAAAAGACTAGCTTAATGACGCCGTCTTCAATATTGAGGTACGTTTAACAGCGCATCAGGTGAAAACATAAATATTTTGATCATATTCGAAATTACCTAAATGTTTAAAAAAATTGGGTCATTTGGTGTTTTTGTGAACTATTTCATTGCTTGAGAGTGTATTTGCCATTGTAACACCTCTCATTCATCATCTTATTGTGTCGGTGGCAAACACAAGAACTGGACTAGGGTTTGTCACTGTACTGAAAGGAATAACGAGTCTGATTACATACATAGGTAGGATCAGTCGCTGACTGCCCAGAGTGCGCCAAATATATTAACTATACAGAATGGTGTAAAATGTCAAAAGGGGGTGACTCAGATGGTCATTCTAAACAACAACTTTTGGTTAACAAACTATAAGCATCCGCGAAAAAAATATTGTTTAATATCCCATGGAATAAGAACATAAATATTGTAGGTACCTGTGTATAGAGTTTCTATAAACTCCATTCTTTTGTTTTTAGCAGACACGTAGCCACGGCTGATTCGCCGTATAAAGACAAAACAGGTGTATTTATTACCCTCAGGATTTAGAAGTTTGTCAGTTGGCCCGAAGTTTGCTCGTTAGCGCCACATTATTGATAGTCTTTTACTTATTTTCGTGTTTGTTCCATATTTTGTTTGTTTATTGTTTTGTGTTTGTTCGGCCGATGTTTTAGGGTCGGGCTTGTTATGGTTATGAGAATTGGGGGTTGTTTGCGAATACTATATTAATATTAGCACGTGTGCACACCTACACTCTGTGTGTGTATTCATAATTCATGGGAATATTCTATCATTCGTAGAATCGAATATACATACTTACTTTGTTTACATACCACTTAACATTGCAGGTAGGCATACTTATAGCTGCTACGTGTAGGAATGTTTTTTTTTGTTTTTTTCTGCACTTCTATACGTTTCGATCCTTGTACCTCCTGCAGGTTGACTGGTAGAAAATGCCTTTAGTATTAAGTCTACCTGATTGTACATAATTACTTTTGTAAACCTACTGTGCAATAAAATAAAAATACAAAGCAAGTACTTGATTGGGTCGTAAAATGTAAGAGTTAAATAGAGACCGATATTTCACAATATTCCCTGCGGAAGCAATATTTCTTTCAATAGCTGATCATCTCAAGGGATCCATTCTGCTATATGAATGACGACGGCACGCCACAGCTAGTTCTTTCTACTAAACAATATAATGTAAAAAATAAACTCTTTACTGCTGCTGTCTACACTCACGGGCAATGAAAAGGTCCCACTAAGAAAAGCACCAAATTACTCCTAAACCGAAACCTTAATGACGCCTTTTGCAACAAGTACCTACATTAATCAGAGCATCAGGATATTATCAACTAAAAACGGAAATATTTTGTTAAAAGTTTAAATGAAATGTTTGAAAATATTGGGGTCGTTTTATGTCGGCATTTTGTGAGTGGAACTTTTTCATTGCCCGTGAGTGTCTTAGTGAAATCTCATGCATCATCCTACCTACATACATTATAATTCACACACGTATTAAATTTAAAGTGTTTTTATTTGTCTCCTCATTATTGAATTGATTAAAGCTGTAGATTCGTAAGTATACAATAAAGTGTTTATAAATAAATACGTAGGTAATTGATTAAATTTATTCAAAAGTTTGTGTCATTAAAATTATATTTGAAGCTGTTCATTATTTCTAATGAAACATTAATATGTTGCCCAATACTAATTAATAAGCTATATTTCAAAAGGCCATTTTGCCATCGTTCTAACGCGTGATACGAAGTATGTACGATACAAAATAATTATTAGACATACCTAAATAACATCACACCTTTATATTGAAGTACATTATTAACCAACAGTATCAAGCGACGATTTATTTCAGACGGTCGTATGGCGTAGTGGTTAGTGGGCCTGACTGCTATGCCGAAGGACCCGGGCTCGATTCCCGGCTGGGACAGATATTTGTTTAAAGACAGATATATTTTGTAAACTGGTCTTGGGTGTTGATATTTATATTTAATATGTATCTATCTATGTATTTTTGTAGATATATCAGCTGTCCGATACCCATAACACAGACTCTGCCTAGCTTGGGGTCGGATGGCCGTGTGTGACATGTCCCCACATATTTATTTATTTATATTATGGTTATATTTATGTTACTTGTACTTTAGTAGACTTTGGCTCTCAATACATCTGTCTTATCTGTTCGTGGAAATGATCTATGTTGTCCGGATTGAGAGCTATTAAATTTATCAACCGGTTTATTTCAGATGATTTATTACAAAATACTGAACTGACATTAACACGTGCTCTAACATACTTTCAATGGTATTTGAAATTATTTCGAATTTTGTACCAAAACCTACTTACTTATAAAACATTTTATTTTAATTTGTGATACAAATTATATTACTGCTTTGAGCCATTGAGTTCAGTGTTTTAGCATATTAATTAACTAGATCAAATTATTATATTGAGGCTGCTATACCAGTAGACAAACTATTCACCACCTGTTCAGTATAACTAGTGTTTACAGTTCATTAGTTTTACGCCAACTCTACGCATTTCACAGCTTTTGTGCTCGTTACTTATACCTAGTAACACAACGGTCGAACAGGGCCTCAAGTCTGCTAAGGAATGGCGGCTCAATGCTGTGTCATCTGAATAGTTTTCCGACTTTAGGCATCCGTTTTCTCTTGGTTAGTGAGTCCCAGTAGTGCAATATGAAACACTTAAAACTTATTACTTATTATAAACGTTAGTTCTTTAAAAAATATGCAATAAATATTTCCTAAAATGCAGATAATTAATACCTACAGTGCGAAACCCATACTACCGACACACAACTGTGCCGCCATTCCTTAGCAGACTTGGGGCCCTGTTTCCCTACTGGAAAAGCAGTCTCATAGTATCATTGTGATCACCACAAAATTCTTAAGAGAATGGACAATAACATCCGGTGTTAAGAATTCAATAACGCTGTAACAATTAAATAACAATCAACACAGGCAAAAGCGGTTAGTTTCTTGCATTCTGACTTTAAAATTCGAACGCAGTGTGTTTTTTGCACGTTGGTGTAGAGAACGTAGTCTGCATAGAGTTTGTATACTTATTTTTGTAGACTGCCAGTGTTTTAAAAATGACTGTGTGCTTGCGGTATGAGACGTAAGTTACTTTTATTTTTTGATCGACTTCGAATAGAGGAGGAGGTTCTAATTTTTTTCTTTTGTTTCATTTAAACCCAAAAAATGGAATGTGAAAAAATTATTAAATTGGTTTTAATAATTATTTAGGAGCAAAATGCTCTCAGCTCACAGATACCCCAAAGTTAAATTAAAAATAGCAATTCCTCCGAAAATAGTATCGATTTCTGACTACCTAGAGTGCGCCGAAGTTGATAGGTCACAACAACTAACATAGGACACATGGAAGCCCTTAACCTTATTCCATTCATAAGCACTTGCAAAAATGTTTAATTCCAAAATATTTTATTTCATAATTTTCAGAATATCACGTAAAATGCCGATACTCACCAAGTGTTGCTTCTGTTTCCCCCTCCACACCGGCTGCTTCGTGCTAGGGTACATCAACGTGGTATGTACTCGTGCTAGGCTGAATTAATGTGGTAGGTTTGTTTTTTGTATTGTGTTGTTTTATTTATTTATATAGTCTATAGTATGTACTGTTTAATTAGTATACCTTGCACCTCTACTCCCATTAATTATGTTAAAATTGTCTCTTCCATCCAAAGGTTGTCTGGTAGAGATTGCTTTAAGCAATAAGGCCGCCTTTTTTGTGCTATTTTATATATAAGTTGTGAATTGTAATATTGTCTTTAATGGTGCAAAATAAAGAGTATTCTATTCTATTCTATTCTATTCTAGGTATGTTCCGTCATGATACCAATCTTCTTCTTCTTAGAGCTAGACTAGGATATGTTACCGTGAGGAAAGGTTTGGCTAGTCAGTGGCTTTATCACTAAAAACTTGAGATTTTGTTGACAGGTAAAGCTGCGTACAGACCGGCCCAACGAACGCCCAACGATGGATATTTATCATACATAAAACAGGGCACCTTGCAGCAACGAAGGTCATCGAAAGTCGTTCATTGGCGTTCGTTTGGCCGGTCTGTACGCAGCTTAACATACACGCGGTTAACCGAAATTTGTAGGAATGTCATCTTGATATAAATAAAAAAATAAAAAAAAATATCGAAGTGTCCGTAGTCAAGCATTGGCCATTGGATCGGTGACCGATTTCAAGTGGTCGTTTTTTGAGCGCCGTTTGCTGTTTCGGCAGCAGTCGTTAGGCCTAGTCAAAGGCCTTCAGGCAGATTGAAAACATCTGACAGTCAGGTTGAAAACACCTGACAATTCTCACAGCACAAGCTTGCTACACATTACGGTGAACCGCCTACTACTACGTTAAGGTCTTCGCACATTATAACAACTCCACGCCAACGCGGCAGCAACTCAACAGTAGATTTGAGTACAATGCGTAGGCCACTCGTTGTACACTACTTTATAATAATTTTTTGAAATTAAACCTTGAACATATGACACAGGGCTTAAATATTAATCTCTAGCATAGAGTCGAGTCGCCGGTGAGTTGTTATAATGTGCGAAGACCTTTTTATACTACTACATTCTTACACCTTATGTTTGTCGTGATACGGCGTCACCTAACGCCGGACATATATATATATATATATACGGTACAGCTGACGGTTACCAGTATAGTAATTAAATAATTATGATTACAACTATACCATACACACTGCATAATCTTTCACTTAATTTTTACAGTTCCTGAAATAAATTTCAATCAATTCCTTAACATCCTCCAGGCCTTCAACTCTATCCACTCCATCTTCTTACTGGCCCTGACCGTCATTCTCGGGGTCTCCACTCATGGCTTCGACCACTTCGACTACGGCGGTGGCGATGACCCTGTGCTGTCTGAAAAACTGGACGATGTGAAGGTAGAAACTTTAATTATAATACCATCAAATTAATTCTAACATGTTTAACTTGTGTTTACAACAATATTTAAAAACCGGCCAAGTGCGAGTCGGGCTCGCGCACAAAGGGTTCCGTAGCAGCAAATATAATATTACAGTTAAATCAACCTATCTCAAAAACTATAAGAGATACTTTGATCAAACCAAAAATCGTTGAAAGAGTTAATTAGCATGCATCACCTCTATTTTTTTTAGAATTTTATACCCCGTAGTTATAAAAATAGAGGGGGGGGGACATACTTTTTACGACTTTGAGAGCTGATATCTCAAAAACCGTTCACTTTAAGAAAAATGTTTTTTAGAAAACTTTATATCATTTTAAAAGACCTTTCCATTGATACCCCACACGGGTATGTACATCGAAAAAAAAAAATTCATCCCTCAGTTACATGTATGGGGGGCCCCACCCCCAATTCTTTTTTTTACTATTTAGTGTCATATTTTTGTAGCGGTTCATACAACACATATTCCCATCAAATTTCATCACTGTAGTAATTATAGTTTCCGAGTAAATCGGCTGTGACAGACGGACAGACGGACAGACGGACAGACGGACATGACGAAACTATAAGGGTTCCGTTTTTGCCATTTTGGCTACGGAACCCTAAAAAAGGACTTTCTGGCGTGAGCTCACCACAATATTAGTTTGGTAGTTCTTCTTAATTCAATTAGTCTATAGGGATAGCGTTTATCATACACATACATACATAGGTATGCACTCACAACTGTAATCCCCGAAGGGGTAGTCAGAGGTGGCTCACAAACGAGTCACCCACTTTTCGCAGCACATTTGTACTCACGTGATAGGTTGCGAACCATATCGCCGTTTAAGGATAAGTACAATGCACATAAAATGCCTACACATCTAAAATCTAGATGTGCAGGTTTCTTCACGATGTTTTCCATCGCCGTAAATGCACGTGGTATTATTGTACTTAAACTCCTTAATTGAAAACACAATTGAAAGAATTCATTGGTACAGGCCAGGATTTGAACCAACGGCCTCTCGATTGAGAGGATGAGGCCTTATCCATTAGGTACGCCACCACTGCTTCAATTTTAGCGTTTATCACAAAGCAAAAAATAATAATCGTTAGCTTTAGATTTATTCATACATATAATATATTTTTGTGTATAGTGAAATTTATGCTCAATCATTCTACACAATATGCCTCAAAATCACAAACCATCACATCCCCACACGGTCTTCTTTCAATGATGGAAGGGTTTCAGGCCAAGTGCACCACGCTGGCCTAGTGCGGGTAATTATGCCTACCACTAAATGTCAGTTTCTATAACTCTATCTACCGATGAAGTTACTTTCATACGATTTTGACAGGTTGTGACTTTTATTGTGTCAAAATAGTATGAAAGTAACTGCTAGTCATCGGTAGATAGAGTTATAGAAACTGGCAGATAATCATTAAAGTTTTCTTCTTAAAGGATCTAGAGAGGCCGGCAATCCAGAGGCTAGCCTTGTTCCTGTGTCTGATGCTCCTGGCCAACCTCAGTTGGCTGACTGTCAACGTCGCCTGCTTGTACGGACTGCACAAGGTCAGTTATCCGCTTGATTGTACTGTCGACACCCGGTCGACGTGGATTTTGTACCCCAAATTGTCCGTGTCACAGGGTGTTGCAAAAGAGGTACAACAAACTGAGATGGAATAATGAATCGTGAGTCATTCTGGTAATCATTTGTTCTACAATTTTTGGAAAAGGGCGGAAAGATTGGTAATTCTTCAGACTAAAAAAGTCACAGGAATATTGTGAAGTATCACCTACTTAATCAATTAAAATAGGTTTGGTAAGTGGCCACTTACATTCACAAAGCGGATCAGATCTGACCTTTCTCCAGTATTATTTACAAATAATAGTATCAGTATCAACATGTTAATAGGTAGGTATGTAGGTATTTAACCCACCTTCTTCAAGGGAATTTTAAATTAAGCAACTAAAAATAAATTGATTAATTTTCAAATTGCCTATGTACAGAGTTGCCACGAAAGGTAAATTAAAAACTCAGCTTTGTAAAAGACTGAACTAATTGAGAACTTATTTAAATTTTAATGAAGTTTTCTTAATTACAGTTCAATTTTGTACAGTCAACAAGAGGCGGATAAAATTAATGGCAACTTTTGTCAACATTATTTTGTAATTTAAATAATTCATAAGAAAAATGGATATTCGAAAACTTGGTGTATACTTAGTAAATATTATATCGAAAGACTATTTATTTAATTAGTTTCTATGCTTTCATAGATGAATGTAGAAGACTAATCTCCCAGATGTAGCTATGTTGACCAACTTATAAATGCTGACCAATTTAGTCGCATAAAAACATAATTAAATTATTTGATTCACCGCAAAAACGGTTTACACCTCTATGTTCCAGAAACGGCCAGGTCCAATACTGGTCTACGTAGTGTTCGCAAGTCTCCGGATCCTGGCGTCCATTGCTGGCTCGCTCTACTTCATCATCACCAGTGACGGTCTCCAGCCTGTACACAACGCGGCAATGTACGTCGTTGATATTGGTACGTAAAATCATCAACCTAGAGCATCAGCCTAATTAAAGTCACTCTGGAAGGCTCCTTCCGTGGAAAAGGGAAGGTCACTAATTAAATTCTAACCTGTACCTACAACTTTGTATGTATGTTAGCTAACCTCATTTCAGTATGTCAGCAAACTTGTCGTATTATTGTTATCATAATTATTACCTGAATAACTTGTCAACCTACTCTTATAACGTCTTGAGCACAATGAAAACAGTACAATGTAGCCGACCCATTTACTATATAGGCTATTCAAAAGTAGGGGACGCGAGACGTTGATTTTGTAATGGATTCTGACAATGCTTGCAAAGCGTGGGCCACTTTTAAAGTTATCATCCCACGTTGCGCGATTCTACGGATCCTTACGTATAGTGGACGACCACGGACGGCGACGCAGGTTTAGTTCCTGTGCTATCACGGATGAGACCTTTCCCATTGTGTGGCAGAAAATTTTCAGTACCTACGTTGGGCAGTTAGATTAACCATATACGAACGAGATGGAGTGACAGTGGAAAAGAAACGTCTCTACAAAGAACTGGGAGTTCTACCAATGAGCTCTTATTTTGAATAAGTTCGGTTAGAAGATTAGTGACTTAATTCATTGGTACAATCGTTGTCATTAGGTTGAACTTAAAACAGCTTGATAGTAAACCAAATACGTAAATAGCTTTTTTGATTTGTTTTTGTGTGTGACACACAATCTTTTTCGTATATTGTCAATCTAAGGTCGTGCGAGGTGGTCCGCGATACCACGCACCGTGGGAAGCCGGCCTAAATGCCCGCAAAGTGTGGGCCAAGCGTGGGCCACTTCTAAGAAACACTTTAGGCAAGATTGTTATTAAGTCTCGGGTAAAGGAGGACACTAGTTTAGGGTACAGCAGTCTTTTGGCAACTATTGAACTGTAATTAGATCAGTTATTTATTGGTACAACAAAGCGAAATAACTTTCTAGGAACGGGGGAGGGTCACTTTATATGACAAAAACTAAGTTTCGCAGCACTGCTGCGCGAGCCACGACTCTATGTCCTAGCTCGCACAACAGCTCTCGTTCGTTCGTTTTTCGTCAGTATAGAGTAACCCTCCGAGCGCTGCTGAGTTGCTTTGGGTGTTGAAAGGACCTGCCTTTTGTTACGGAAAGATTATTATAAGTTTATCTGTGCTACTCTTACACTAATGGGTAATGGACTTGAATTTTCGATAAAAGTTTTATTTGTTCAGAAATGTTTTTAACTGTTAACCTCTTATTGTCTTCATTGTATGTAACTGATTCTAGAAATTATAAGTAATTTAAACGACCGGATGGCATCGTGGTTAGAACTGTCTGTTGGGGGGGTTCCCAGGTTTGATCCACAGGCAAGGCAGATATTTATTTTTGGAGGTATTGTGCAAGAGTCCATATTGAGCCCATTTTACCCATTAGGGTGAAAACCTAAAAAAATTAAAGTAGCCATGCCCTATTAAGGGTTAATCTCACCAAAACAGTATGGTAGTGTGGAGTGGATAAATTGCCAATCATTTAATCAATCAACTGTCTGATTGCTCAGTGATTCGGCGAAAACAACATCAGCCACTAACACAAAGGAATACGGACTAATTTCTCCCGAGGTTTGTTTTTGTGTAACATTTCTCCGTGACAAGTTGTGGTTGCCCTAAAGAGGGCTCATTAGGCTCCTATGGCATTATTATAAGAAATAGAAGGTTAAGTTTACTTCTCTCTAATTTTTTTGGACCGAACTGCTCTCTCTCAGCTAAAGCAAGTAACTAATAGTTACTAGATGTGCGCTAGAATACTTTTTGTTTTGTAAAATAAGATTTAAATTTTACTTAGGTATTATGTGTTTTATGTGCAAATAAACAATTTTTACTTTACTTTACTTTACTTTACTTACAAAAGAAGGTATACCTAATAGGTGAAAATATAGTATTTTTTAAGATTTTTGGCGTAATTATACTCTTTGTTTCATTATACATTTAAATTGGGTTGCTGAATAATATTTACATTTAAATATATTTTATTTATGATTTCTTCGAATTGTCCCATTGCCTGTTGAACCAAATATGTGGTACCTAACGAGATTAGGCATTGTTTTTTGCCTCGGGGACTAAATTACCGAATTTCATACCCATTGTGTATGTGTTACAAATAAGTACATATATCAAAATAACTAAATATTTTTTTTATCTGTTTGTTTCAGTACTTTCTTCATACTTCATCTTTATCTACTTTATCTACGCGAGTCAAATTGAGTACGAGAGAAAACAAAACATTATGAACGAACAGACTCCGAACAACAAAGTATGCGAAGGAGAGATCGCTTTTGTGTATAAGTCTAACATTGAAAAGGATGTGCTAGTTTCATAATACTTATATTTTTTATCTAAAGCAGGGAAATAATTTATTTTCAAAGTTTCAATCTATCGCTATAAATCTTAACTGGCAGCGTCCGCCGCAGGTCTGTTATTGACGTTTAACGCGCGTTTTACCCATCACAGCGCCGTATTTATGGCGAAAAACGATAATTATTATTATTATTAAGTGACTTGTTTTTAATTTTGTAGTAATAGTGTTGTTTTCTTTTTGCACACCTTATAATAAAATTTTCTTGCACCTCCTGTGGGTTGACTGGTAGAAAATGCTTGTAGCATTAAGTCCACCCTTTGTACACTTATTTTTATATTTGTGCAATAAAGGATTAAATAAATAAATAAATAAATATTTCACCGCATTTCAATACTTGAGAGTCGTTGGACTGTGAACTAATTTTCGCTTGAACTATTACAAATGGACAAAATTGTAATAGTGTGACATTTTCCATTAAAATCATGTGCATCAGTCTGTCGTATTATCATCATTTTGTTTATTACATGAAAATGTATTTCAAATAATAGTGGGATTATTATCACCGAAATCCGCCTTTTTCTATGAGTTTAATCAATATAGGACACAATATTGACAGATATAAGTATCTATTTATGAAACATAATTTGTTAATAACTTTTTTAATAATAAGTATTTGTTTTATTATACTTACATGTTTTATTGTAATAATATGATTGAATTGGATCAAATATTTTCATTATTTGAAGCTCAGTAGATGTTGTAGTCAATATAACATGAAAATTGTTCACTAGAATTAGGGATCCCCTTACACAAAAAGTAGGAATCACACCGTGTAATTTTATTTTAACTCTATACTATACTACTATAATCTGTTGATTTAAATAAAATCATAAAACTCTAGAATTAAATATGATTTTAAATATTTCTTAAGCATTATTTATCGTACTTTAAAGGGTGCAACAAAAAATCTAAGTACATACATATTTGCAGACTCGCAAGAGATCACCCACTTTTTGATCTACATTTGTACTGACGTGATGGTTGCTAGCCGTATCGCTGTTTTTGAATGAGTACGATGCACTTAGGCTACACATCTAGAAACTACATGTACAGGTTTCCTCACGATGTTTTCCTTCACCGTAAGAGCGATGTACCCAAAAACATCTTATTAAATAAGATACCATAATACCGACACTATTTATCCGATCCCAATGTTGAAAGTCACGCCGCCAAATGAGAACAGTTTGTTGACCGACCGATACGTCACTTACACAAAACTAGGATCAAACCCGTGTCTCTTCTGATTGGTTAATTAATCTCTGCCGGACAACGGTTAATACGGCTGTCGAATCAACTATAGTAACAACAAAATTAAACGTCAGTCTTTCCAAAATGTAATCAACAATACCGTATTGGCCCGGCAGTTATCTAGAACCCTGCTCATTGGTCAATTTTTGCGTGAAGTATTTTTATTGATCTATGATTGGTCCATGCATGGATGTTATGAAAATAATTGAGACATTTGTTTTTTCTTCTTCATCATCATCAACCCATCACGTCCCCACGGTACGGGTCTCCTTTCAGGGAAGGGTTTTAGGCCTAGTCCACCATGCTGGGCTAGTGTAGTTTAGTGGTCATTTTTCTCTGTATTTACCTGTGTTTAGGGGCCGTCCATTAATCACGTGAGGTCGTTTTTCCATTTTTTGATCCCCCCTCCCCGCTGGTGATATTTGGTGAGGTTTGGGAACACCCCCCCCTCCCCCCCCTGGATCACGTGTATTTTTTTGAAAGTCTATGTAAAGGCTATTTTTGACTAGAAAAAATATAACGAAAGTTCCTTAGCAACGGCGGGAGAGTCAATCAAGGTCATACTTACTACAAATCGTTCAAATTTTTGCGCCGTTCAAAATTTTGGTTTTGAAATAAAATATGCTTCTATGTAAGTATATATGTAATATTATAGTTAGTTTGTAGTTTATTAATGAATCTACATTTCCTTTTAACATGTACACTACACCCAATCCAATCTGATTCCCTCCATCCAATCTGGCAGGGATCACTTTTAGTGATAAGACCGCCTTTTGTACCCTAATTAAGTTGCAATTTGTAATTCCTATGATTCTTTGTTGGTGTGCAAATAAAGAGTATTCTATCTATCTATCTATCTATGCTTTTTGACAAAAAAATAATACACGTGATGTCTAACGAGATTCCCCCCTCCCTCCTTATTTTCTTAACCAACAAACGTTATGATTTAACCCAAACTTAATAATAAAAGAAGCAACACAGTGAATCGTCTAAATTGAAATGAATATTTTAATTCCACAACCACAGAACTCCAACTACTAAATAAAGAAAGTAAGTGTGATTAATTTTAGCTCGCTACGTGTAACCTGTCTTGTGACAAGGGATCCAAAGACAACACTTAAGAGTGTGCACTTGATAGAAAATATAAAAAAACATCCCTCTGTCTACAGGATGTTACAAGAGTGCTATACTAAGCTGAAAAGGAGTGACGCAGAGCTGGCTTTAATGCATGTCATAAGCTCATCCTAACTAATATTATAAATGCGAAAGTAACTGTGTCTGTCTGTCTGTCTGTCTGTTACTCTTTCACGCCAAAACTACTGAACAGATTTGAATGAAATTTTGTATACATATGGTGTAGACCCTGAGAAAGGACATAGGCTACTTTTTATCCCGGAATTCCCACGGGAAAACTTTTTAAGGCGAAGCGAAGCGCGCGGGAACTGCTAGTTAAAGAATAAATTCATTGCTGGTTATGTTTCTTAATATTTGAAGCTATCATACATACACGGCACTATTACGCCGCAAAATAATACTTCTTAGCAAGTAAATAATTACTTTACTTGGTTTCCTAACGTTTGCATCGCTTGTTCACCTATTTATTATTAGTAATTTCACTAGGTATAATAATCTTGATGAAACCTGACCTTTTACGTAATAGCCAGTGTTAAAAAGCTGCTATACTCGTATCTGAACTAAAATGTTTTAAAAATCCCGTTCGTTAAACTGTTGTTTTGAAGTGATCTGGCAGTTTTTTGTTTTACTGTTGTTGTTCCAATGACCTCTTTAACAGCTTGTCTTATTTGTTTAAAGTCTTTAGAGTGGAGCCATGGAAAAAGAGGTGGAAGAAAATATTTAAAAAAATATATAAAACTGATAACAGGACGAGTTCTGCTCAATTGAAATCTTAAGGTTCAAATCCAGGAATGTCCTAATGAATTCTTTTGATACTTATAGGAAATTTAGTACATCGTACTATTTGTTACTCATATTTACTCATATTTTTTCCTTCACCACAAGAGTGCCTCACCACGGTGATTTGAAGAAATCCGTTCCCAACATTGCTAAACTATGCAATGTGGAGTAATTAATATGATTGGTGGATATAAAACGCATCCATAACAAAGGCCAACACCGGTGGAAAAGCACCCTTACTCTGAATTTCCTAAGGAACTTTACGCTAATTTCAACCTTAAATAGTGCTGCCTTGTATGACAGTATACGGACAGAAAGAGGCATAACATATATTTAATGCTGACATACGAAAGAAAGAAAGAAAGAAATAGTTTACTCGCCTTCAAAAATACACAACATGGAAAAACACAAATTAGGTACACAACTTATACGATAAATTTTTAACAATATTACGACATGGATAATGTCGTGCACAGTGAATGCGAAATTTTCTTAAGGTCCTTTTCTGCAACTCAGCATAAGATCAACGCTCATCTCCTACCCCCAACCCCTGAGTTCTCGAGCCCCGCCTAATCGCACCAAGTTAAGACTTAACAGCCTGCAAGTTCTATTTACCCGGTCCCGGCGAGCCACTCGTCTTCTGAATGTTTTCACTGCGACAAAGTCCTACTCACGCTTTTATTGCGACGATTTGTTTGGGGGCAGGACTGTTTCGGAATTAGCATCGGTGGGTTCAAGGCTGTTGTGGGTAAACAATGGTAGTGATACGATGGCTGGTTGGGAAAATTTGAGTGTAATAATAATGATATGTGGGGACATCTCGCACACGGCCATTCAACCTCTTATGAAGGTAGAATGATTTTCTCATTCAAAATGTATTGATTTTGACACTAATTCGTAAATGTTATTTCGTTTAGACTTCGGCATAAGGCCCATGTCTCCTAAGGACGACTGCTAACATTGATGATGAAGAAGGTATCAACTATTTATAAACCTTGAGGAGATACGTTATGGATTTCTCATACGATGGTAGCATTGATTATTCTTGCAACACACATTCCCGCAAGAACACGCGAAAATGCTAGTCATTAATAATACACGTACGTACATATAACCGTGATAAATTACGAAAAGAGTGGCACAGTTCTGTGGCTTTCAAACTTTATGTTATAATGTAAAAACAAAAGTTACGTGAATAAGATCACATATCGCTCTTATAGTTCCGACGACGGATCCAGGATCCAGGCATGAAACTTTAACTACTAAAAACAGCACATTTTGAAAAAAAAAACTTCTGATGTACGGTGGCCTACGCCTAAAAGTATACAGGTGAAGTTTTTAAAATAGCGATCCCTGATGATGAAGGGACCAGCTACATCTGTTATAATAATCCAGGGACGTGTTGTGTGTGATGTGTGTAGCAGTGGTGTTTATGTGGATGTGCTTGAGCAGCATGTGAGCTTGAGATCGCTATTTTAAAAACTCCGCCTGTATATTTTAGGTGCAGGCCACCGTACCTACTGATGACTTTTTTATATAAAGTCCTTGTTACCTACTTACTTTGAACTAACAAAGAAACAAACAGTATAAACAAAGAAATAAATATGACAAAAACTATCAAACAGTAGTTGAAAAGCTTTCCAAAAATTTTAATATTAAATATATTATTAGAAATAGTGATAGCAATGGTTTAAAATTTCAATTTTAATTTCATTTTCGCTTATATTTCTCTACAAATATCGATAGGAATAGAATAGAATTTTACACTAAAGTTTGAGAACCACTGTTCGGGCATTAATTAATGGCGTTAGGCCGAACATTGAGAGCACTCGGGAAATTTATACCTGTAGTTGTTTAATTTGTATTTCCCCCGGGATCAGTAATGCAAAACTATGCTAGTGGAATTAGGACTGTGAAGTGGGTTCGGCCTTTGGGTGTCGACACTGTGGCACACTTCGACTGTGACCTTGTACCGTCTGGTCATTAGGTTAAGCTGAAGGACTGTACTATTCATTTGTACACCAAAAATAATAATAAAATTTTCACAACTTATTAGATGGCGGGTGGTAGTTGGATGAGGAAGGCCGAGGACCGAGTGTTGTGGCGCTCCTTTGGAGAGGCCTATGTCCAGCAGTGGATGATTATTGGCTGATGATGATGATGATTAGATGGATGAGAAAATCTTTCACGTTCTACCCCCGTTTTTTATTTTATTATTATTATTATGTAACTCCGAGTGGGGTTGGTTGGTATAGAATGTCAACTTAGAGATAACTTTTTACTGACTTATCTGATTTCACAAATGTTTATGTAGAATGTAAGGATATATTGTTAGGCTTCTTGCATATTTCTTTCACTAAGATTTTTGGTGTTTTCGGTTAATAAGTCTCTAAGTTGATACCAATTATCACCGGTTGCTAACTCTTAAAAAGTTACAAAATACAGGGGCAGAAGGGGTCGTTGTTGGAATGGAGACCGTATGACGAGACACACCCTCGTGGACCAACGCAAATGCGATCGACCGACGATGTAAGGAAAACATCTGGTGGTAAGTGGATAGAGATAGCTCAAGATCGTAACGGCATAGACTTAAGGAGGCCTAGATCCTTGAGGTCGAAAAAGGCTAAAGGAAAAAAAGAAGAAAATCATTACACCTCTTGATTGCGACCTTGCACATATTACAAATAATATACGTACAAATTTGTTATTTTTACAGTTTTGATTCCACAACAATTTACAACATGATACTTACACACATACCATATACTCTCTCTCTTTCTCTCTCTCTCTCTCTCTCTCTCAGCTTTCTATAGTCCACTGTTGGACATAGGCATCTCCTAACGATCGCCACCCAAAACGGTGACCCGCCGTACCATATACATATACATATATTTTAGAGATATTTTCTCAGTATGTTTGCACATATCCTGACACAGGCATCCGCTAGTTACCAAGAACGCATATTATTATAAAATTCACATTCGTTCGCTACGGTTCAAAATCATGCAGAGAATCCTCGCCAAACCACCACTACTCTTAATTTGTCCAATTTCGCTCGGTTATTTCTGCAAACATGCCACAATGATAATGCCGAGTTTAAGCCTACCCGCATTTTGGCTCAGTGTGACGTCACCCCTCGTCATTATAGCTGAGAGATGGATTATAAATGATATCTAAGGAGAAATCTTATGTAAAATTCATAAATTATTATGCAGATGTTTTAAACAGTAAATTACCATAATGTTTTCGATCCAAGATGTACGTTCTTACATTTTATACAAAAAAAAACAAAGAATATTATTACTTACTTATGCGATATTTTGGGCAGATAAACGATTCCAAAGCGACACTCAATACGAGAAGTAAGTATAAACGTACACACCTACTCTCACACTGCCTTACAATATCCATGAGTTTTACTCTACCATAAAAATTTAATTAAAAAGATCCGTTTTCCAGATTTTAGCAGAAAAAATATATAATTAAATATCAAATTAATAAATAAAAAAGGAGCCAGGACCGAACAGCCCTCCCTGGGGAGTCCCCTAACTCGAGGCGAGGGAAACCCGTCAAAACATTTTATTATTTAAATTAACTTTGCACTTGTTTCAGGGGTATTTAAAAATATATAAAATTTTCACGTAAAATTTGCAAAGGTGCGTCACCTCATTTACTCGCTTTGTAAAAAAACGGTGCACTTTAACTTCTGTCTACGGTCCTCTACTTTTTTTTAATTAATAACGTTGTAGTGATAAGGTGAATGAAAACATCGTGAGGGAAAGCATTTTGAAACATTAAGCTCTTACACTTGGAGGTCCGATTGAAGCCGAAGCTGCGGGGTTATCGCGAAGCCAAAGCAAAGTAACAATTACGAAGTAATTAGTGTCAAATTCAATACATTTTGAATCTGAATATCATTGTCAACACAAGTTCGCGATAGGTCCACTTGATACTGTCCCTTGTCAATCTTCAAAGCAAACTTCATGTCATCAGCAAAAAGGAAAAGCTCTACTTTACTACACAACCTTCCATTTTGGGTCGCGGGTTAAAAACAAAAATTAGCCCCCGTCCCCGGAGTAAACAGCTCAGTACAACCCAACTTAGCCCACAGTAAGCCGCACAAACTATTACCCGGTAAACTTAAATCAGTTTTGTTTTCGTCCCCGAAGACGAATATTTTCCAAAGTACACGATTGTGAGACGTACACCCGGTCTTTATACGAAATTGCTTTTCGACTTAGTGGAATAATTATGGATATTTTAAATAATTATTTGCAATGTATAATAATTATTATTTTTAATTTTAAAAATAAACAGGCTTGATAGACGAATTAACCTTATGATTTCTAAAGTATTCACTAGTACCAATAACACTAACTATAGATTAAGGGCTAATTTTTCAATAGGTAGTCAGATTCAAAAGTTATCAGAGGAATAATTCTGATGCTGTCGCATGTGAATATTGGTATAAGACAGTGACAGCAGACAATTTTATTCCTCAGATAACATTTTTCTGACCATTGAAAAATCAGCCCTTTTATCCAATCCGGTTTGGACTCCACTAAGCACAGTAAACTGCTTAGACTAATTAAAAATAATGAATAGGTACACGAGTACAAAACGAAACAAGAAATTAACATAATTATAATAGCTAGTAAAGACATTAGGAAAATGATAAACAGCTTAACCTGCTTAAGAATAGGTAAAAAGTAAATTACTAAGAGGAACCAAAGCTTTGATACCAGAAACTGTTGGTAAACTAACAAGAAAATTGTGAGATTTCAGCTAAAACTGGCTGCTAATGGAATGGAATGACTGCTGGAATCTAGGTATAAGGTTTAACAAGGTATAGTTTCTCGGAATTTATTAAATGTTAGATTTTATACCGGCGCAGGCAACTTAATCAAACAGTTAAATTAAGGGTGGGTTGCACCATTTAACTTTAACTATTACAGACGTCAAATCCCTTGAAGATTGATCTGTCTCGCCAAAAGATTTGACGTTTGTAATAGTTAAAGTTAAATGGTGCAACCCACCCTAATTGTCAGTTCAAAAAGTATGGAATGTTTTAACTTACACTCATTATTATTAAAAATAAAGATTACTTACAATATGTTTTTTTTTTAAAGAATCAACTATTATCAAAAACCATATTTTTATGTGTTCGTTTCTAATATGATGTACAGGGCTTTAAAAAGGGGTTGGTATAGTAAGCCAAAGGGGATCACTTGATGAACCACTTTTGTTTGTAATACTTTTTACAAAATATTTTTACCTTTTCATAGAGATTTTGTTAGACACGATTATGGGAAATATATAAAAGAGAATGGCAAAATCTGATCCGCTTTCAGTTATAAAAGTGTTCTATATGAGGGAAAAATATTTAAAAATCTAAACTACTTTTAAAATAGATACTTAGCTAGAGGGAAACATCTAGTACAGTACAAAGACTCGATCTTTCAGCACCTATATCTTCGTTCTCCCATGCCTCATAATAATTAAGTTTACACCAGGATATACTGTAGTCATAGGTTACACATCAGTATATTATGTTTCATCAATGGCTGCTCTGGCGGGTCATGGGGCCATAGCGATTGGCCATTCTCCTTTTTAGGTAATTTTTCCACCAATATCATGATGATGATGATGATGATAAACCTGCATTCTCTTCGGTCACTGATAAAATTCTATCCCGTATGTAACTCTGATCCCTGCTCCGGTGTTCCTTGATGGCCTAATTCCGTTTTTTCCCGTGATGAAGATAAAGTTAAATTGTTGTAAACTTTCTTCATTGAAGTTGTTCCCCAAGTCTCGGGCTACGGCCCCGCTGTGCTACGATTTACATCATAGTGGCTCTTACAAACACTAACACATAAATAAATATACGTATATTGTGTATGTAGTTTATAAATATACCTTGCTTATAAATATCCCTTCTTCGTATCTACCTACCTATATTTTTAAGGCCGTCGATTGTGCATTTTTTACCCGTCTACAGCCGAAGTGAAAATGAGGGTTATGTATTTGACCGGTATGTATGTATGTATGTGTTATATACACATACATAATTATGTTCATCTGTTCCCTGAAGCGAAGTAAAACTTTTAAGTTTGAAGAGTTTCTCCACTAGAATGTCGTCATCGCCATTTGTAAAGAATTTATTGGTAAATACCAGACTCTGCCCACGACCTTTCCTTTAATAACCTCAAGAATATCCACGATATTGCCTGTAGTATATAAATAAATATTTTCAAAAGAAAACACATTTTAATATATAAGTTTTATCTTCATTTTCTTTCAAAAGAGTATTTTAATTACACTCGTAACCCAAACAGACTTATTTGCTTCATTCAAAATATTTTAATACGATCTAAATGGAGCATCAGTGCAAAAGAAACTTGTCGACAAATAACACCTCCTTCTTCCTCAAATTTTTAATTCTTTCAGTTAGAAGGTTTGTGACTTTATTTATTGGTACAATGGTTGTCATTAGGTTGAACTTAAATCGGTTTGACAGTAACCAAATGAGAACAGTTTTTAACTTTGTTCTTGTATGTGATACTAAATGTTATATCTAGTCCGTATATCGTTCATCTAAGGCTTCGTCAAAGTAAGAGCGAGTCTTCATAACTAGCTCCGCGTAGGAGATGACAAACCGTAAACATCATTATGTTATATGATATTTGCGATAAAATCGGTAAATATACCTTACATCTTCAATATGTCTCTTTATTACTGCGTCGAAATCCTAACTTTTCTTGACATATCTACCAGTGTCACTGGAGTTTCAACTCTAAACACTGAAGTTTTAGGCTTCAATTTCGTAAAGCAACTGATATTTTGGAGAATGTCGCTGTAACACATGTTACGAGCAAAGTTCGAAAGTGAGCAATACGTAGATGAACCGGGAAAATACATTTTCGACCAGATTACACGGGTATCGGAATTTACATAGGTTGTAATGTAGCTTGACTTAGTGAGTTCTAGGAACTTTTCAAATTGATGTTTATCTACTAACAGTTATTCTCATACATTGTGTTATTGTTATGAGAGCACTTTTTTGTTTGTAATACATATATTTTCCTTAACCGTAAGAGGTTTTTTCTGACAAATTCATTGGTACCTACATGGCAGATTCGAACCCACGGCTTTAGGATTGAGACCTTATCCGTCACGCAAAACCACGACTCCAATCTTAATTGGAATAGCTTTTGTACCTATTTATGTAAATGTATGTGATTCTGTTGTATTTGATGGTAAAGTGACGTCGCCTGCTTAAGTATGTTATGCTTGTTGTAAGCATTCTAAGTAATCATTTTGGAATAAAGAACCACAATTGAAAGTAATTCCCTGGTCCATGTCAGGATTCACACCCATAACATGGAAAACCTCCGTTCGCACTGTTTACAATCACCGTCAAAATTCACAGAACTAATTTCCGAAACAAAGCAACCCTTATTTACCGAACGATTTGCACGCCCGCAACCGACCAATCAGAGAAGAAAACGGATGCCCAATTCTGGCAATACCAATTTTATATCTAATTCGGGCAATTCATATTTTTTTAGGTTTGCTATTGTTTTACGAAAATTCTGTTCAGTGTCGGATTTTGAAATGGCCCCTGAAGGAAGAATAAAAACGTCATTTGTAGTTAGTTTTAACTCACTTGCGTACATAATAAAAAAAAATACATTACCAATTTATAAGTAAGTACGTATCGTTTAAGATTATTATTCAGGATAAAAATTGCCGAAATTGAATCGAGATTTATCTCCGGAGTCGCCAGAATTGAGCCCCGGACTATCGTGAACTCGATTATTGGACACACAAACCGTTCTCAATGAACAATAGGCCAACTTGTGACCGGGTCATTTACGTATCTAGGAAGGATACACACACATACACACATACCTACGCAGTTAGGAAACTCCGAAACATAATGGAAATACTCCAAGGATTCAAGGGTTTTGTCATGTAGGTACATTTTGGCGGTTTCCTATGGGTTTTCGATATAAACAAATATTGAACTTGATAAAACATAAATACTCTAGGCAATTATTACACAGTATCTTCCAAGTCAAAATTTTGTAAGGACATCACGAAATTTAAGACAATCAACAACATAATAATATTGATAGTCGGCCATTATACATTTTTATAAAAATATAGACATGGGTCCGATTCTTGAATAATTATGATACTGGTGTGACCTAAGGAATAATATTTTTTTTTATCATAATTGTTATATTCTATGACATGATAAATGAAAATATGAAAAATGAAACATGTATAATATGTAAGTAATTTTGTAACCAGACATTTCGCGAATGTACCTTGTGGCGCGGTTGCCCCGCAACGCATGCATATTGAATGCGCTATTTCATGTCGCAGGTAAAGACGCCCGTAAATATTCACGATGAAAGTCCTTAATTTCCGAAAAGGAATTCGGGTTTTATAACCAATAACGAAACTGGATGCTGATGGCATTTCGCCTGACGTATATTTATTTATTGTCGTTTAAAAATTTAAACGATGGCATTTTCTTTTGAATATTTTATGAGATTATTTATCATTGTCATATTCGTTATAGGTACTGGATAGAATATAGTGGAATTTTGTAATGCCACCCCATATAATACACATGTCCGCCGTTGTTTCTTTATTTGATCATGTTACAAATAATTAAGGATATGTTGTGGAGGAATTCAGGATATCGGTTGACTATTGATACATCAAAATAAGCAAAGTATTGAGAGCCAAACTTTTTGATCCATTTTTTTATGAATCAATTAACGGCTACAGAATTATAATGTATTGTAACAAAAGTTACAAAAGTATATTCATATTTATAGACTCAACAGTTCCAACAACTCAAAATAAATATACCGGAACCGTGGCGGATATAATCGAAAATCATAAAACACTTTTCAACCATTCGAGTATGATTCAAAGAACAATTGGAAGCAATTTTTTATTTTAAACTTTTAAATCTGCAAAGCGCTCCCCTGCCTGTCGTAACACATACCTCCTTAGAGAAAGAACTTTAGCAGCCTTAGGAGGCATTTTATCATACGACTCATACAAACTTATGAATGGCTCCTTAAGGAACGGTTAAGGCTGATGCATGGGCGGAGTGGCCAGAGAATGTTGGTTGGAAATATAACTTGGTAGGTCTATGCATTTTTGTATTACACACTCAAGCAATGGAATAGTTCCACTTACAAAATGTCAACACTACAATTACTCAAAATTTTTAAAACATTTAATTTAGAATTTGATCATTTTGATCTACGTTTTTAGTTAGTTAGTTGGTAATTTTTTGACGCGCTGTTAAAATCTCAACATTGCAGACGGTGTCATTAAACTGGTTTTTCTGTTTAGGAGAAAATTTAAAGTCACTTGAGTTTTTTAATTGCTCGTGAGTGTAGTTTTTTTGTTAATATTGCTTTTTAGTCCCATACCTTGGAACTCTCGTTTTGATTTTTGCGTAAAGTAATCTAAATATTTTGAACGGGTGAATTTATTTTCATAAGTCCAGGAGGCATTTTGTCTACAGAAACATAAGACAAAGTAATTATCAAACCCGGACTTTTCGTGGAAGGATTTAAATATTTAATACTTATATTTTTTCACATTCTAGATTAACAATTGAAAATCCTTTCACTAGGTTTTTATGTTTCAATGAGAACTATTCTGTTCGCCGTGTTGATTTTTCAGTTCGAATGAAAACTGCAATTTTAAATTGAGAAGTTATTTTCATAGACTGATTTTGAATCCGGTGAATTTTTCGGCCATAGAGAGAGTTTTTAAAGCTAAGCTTCGTTTTTAGTTTTTATGTGTTATGAATGAACAGCGTTTTTTGACATCATCATCATCGCGACCCATCACGACCCCACTGCTGAGGCACGGGTCTCCTTCCAATGAAGGAAGGGCTTTTTGTTGCTGGTCACGTTAATGCATGGCTGTGATAAGTAGTAAGCTCTGCTCATATTATTATAATAATTATTATTAAGCTTATAAGGGAGTCTTGCACAACGAAGTTAAATAAAATTAAATAGTTTCTCTCTTGCTCTGACAGTATAATGTCAGAGCAAGAGGTCATAGATTTAATTTTATTTAACTTTGTTGTGCAAGACGCCCTATGTATTGTATAGTTACCAACTAGTTTTAAGTCTTTTTTTGAAAAGATGGCTCAGGAGTTTCTTGCCTCCGTTCTTCTCCTAAGACAGAAAGAGCCCCCCTTATCCGAACGGAGAGTAGTTTGTAAAAATTGACGTTAATCAGAAAATTTTATATACGATGAATAAAAAATATTTGACTTTGACTTCACAAAATAGTCCTTACCTTATCTTTCGGCTGTCCCATTTTAAAACACAGTAACAGCCATGAGACAAAATGTTCAGGAGAGCCAAAAAACATTTTTGTCCCTTCATTTCAATGCCCTGGTAAAACTATGACAGATATCTGAACAAATGTAAGCTTAAAAGAAGCGGCAGAACCTAGGCTTTACATACAATACTATTTCATTTAAATATAACTAAAATTGTTGCTGTAATGCACAAAAGAAAACACTTACTAGGTTTTATATGGTTTTCTCACCCTAAAACCGCCCTCACTGACCATTTCAAAACCTAGTAAGAGCCATTATTGTGTAATTTAAGACAAGTTAAGTATATTGAAATTGCAATAATTGCGTAATAATTTCATTTTTTATATGTTTGGGATCCTTCACATATTATAAATCCAATTTTGCAGCACTTTTACACAACGGCACTATAAGTAATAGCTGAAATACGGGCATATTTTTATGTTATTTTTTTGTTTTATGTAAATGAATTAAATAGCCATATTAAGAAGGCTCTAACATGAAAATTATTTATGGCTGCCTTCAATTAGACAATATTTCCTAAATTTCTATCTAAAAATCAGTTTTCTCTTATTTATAACTTGTTTTTTTTTGGTTTATGCAAAATAGGGCTAGTAGAAAGGTTCTGACGAGAAAGCGGCTGTCCCATTTCAAAACACAGTAACCGCCAACTTAAAAAAAAAACGGGTCTTTGATTTATACATTATTTTAGGCGATTCCGCACAAAACTGCATTGTCAGAATATCAAAAAACCGCTTAAAAACGAAAATAAAATTTCTAAAAACCTAGTAACTCCACCCTGCGAAATCAAAAATGCCACGAAAACCATTTCAAAACATAGTAAGAGCCACCAACCATTTTAAAACACAGTAAGTGAAAATGACTTACTAGGTTTTAAAATGGTCAATGGCGCTTACTAGGTTTTGAAATGGTCAGCAAAGGACAATTTTCGTCCGTTAATTTTAGTAAGTCACAAATGGCATACATTATTACTAACACTTTTTTCGAACAAAATATCAGACATTTCAGAACCTGTATCTTTGCACCAATGAAACCTAGAGAGTTGAATTAAAAGTAGAACATAAGTAAATTTTGTCTTCTTTATAAAAGCTATAGAGACCTTTCTCGTTAGAACCTTTCTACTAGCCCTATTTTGCATAAACAAAAACAAAAAACAAGTTATAAAACTGATTTTTAGATAGAAATTTAGGAAATATTGTCTAATTGAAGGCAGCCATAAATAATTTTCATGTTAGAGCCTTCTGAATATGGCTATTTAATTCATTTACATAAAACAAAAAAACAAACATAAAAATATGCCCGTATTTCAGCTATTACTTATAGTGCCGTCGTGTAAAAGTGCTGCAAAATTGGATTTATAATATGTGAAGGATCCCAAACATATAAAAAATGAAATTATTACGCAATTATTGCAATTTCAATATACTTAACTTGTCTTAAATGACACAATAATGGCCCTTACTAGGTTATGAAATGGTCAGTGAGGGCGGTTTTAGGGTGAGAAAACCATATAAAACCTAGTAAGTGTTTTCTTTTGTGCATTACAGCAACAATTTTAGTCATATTTAAATGAAATAGTATTGTATAAAGAGCCTAGGTTCTGCCGCTTCTTTTAACCTTACATTTGTTCAGATATCTATATCAGATATCTATCATAGTTTTACCAGGGCATTGAAATGAAGGTACAAAAACGTTTTTTGGCTCTCCTGAACATTTTGTCTCATGGCTGTTACTGTGTTTTAAAATGGGACAGCCGCTTTGTCCCGCTAATTCTGAGCGAATTGTTAAAAGAAATCGCTTACTAACTTCTCAGTTCTTAAGTCTTAATTAAGTTGTTTATCTGACTGCGCAGTTCTGGGAGAGAAAGTTACATTTTTGTTTACTTAAAAAGTTTCTGGGTCGTTTTCCTTTTTTATTAAATAAAATACTTACGAAAATTTTAAGTTGCACCGAATTTAAGTAACTTAACGTATTTAATTGCAGTAAGTATTTAGCCTGAAACGTATACTTAGTGCCCGAAAAGAGACTACCTGGGTGACCTATCAATTACTGTATGTAGTCCTATAAAATGACAGTAGTAATAATAATATTCATTTTGACATGGTACAGTGTAACTATGTTTATACCAATGACTGTACACAGTGTGGAACAAACTTATGTGACCGTATCACCCGGTATGAATATTTATGTGCATTTTGCACAAGTTTGCAGAAACGCAGATACCAACAGTTGGATTGGTCTATTTAAACTGGCTTGGACTGACGGGAGTTTTGTGTACGCGCCCTTAGGGCTACCCAGAAATGCAATTTATCTGTGCATCCATGCATGTGAGTTGTGGTGGTGTAACGGGTAAGGTCACGGGTCATTCATGAGGCCGTGGGTTCGAATCCTGCCATGTACGGTCGCCTGCGCCTAAAAGTATACAGGCGGAGTTTTTAAAATAGCGATCTCAAGCTCACATGCTGCTCAAGCACATTCACATAAACACCACTGCTACACACATCACACACAACACGTCCCCGGACTTATAACAGATATAGCTGGTCCCTTCATCATCAGGGATCGCTATTTTAAAAACTCCGCCTGTATACTTTTAGGCGGGGGCGACCGTACCAATTAATTCTACCACGTACTCTTACGGTGAAGGAAAACATCGTGAGGAAACCTGGATATCTAGATTCTAGATGTGTACTAGAAGTGTATTCTACTCATTCCAAAACGGCGATAAGGCACGCGACTTATCACGTGAGTTTGAGTGTACATCGAATAGTGGGTGGCTCACTTTTGAGTCACCTCTGACTACCCCTTCAGGGATTACCGCCAGGTAAAGATTATGCTATTTAATAGACGCCATTGAGTTTAAAACTCCGGACTATTTATAATTGATGACAATAAAGAAACAAATTGCTAAGGGCTGATTTTTCAAGGGTCAGATAAGTGTTATCTGAAGATTAAAATTGTTGTTGTCTTTGTCAATTGTCAATTGTCAATTGTCAATTGTCATTGTCTAATACAAACACCTAGATGTGACAGCAACAATTTTATTCTTCAGATAACACTTATCTGAAATATTGAAAAATCAGCCCTAAATAAAATTAATTTGATGAAACATAAATTGTTATTAATAAAACCTGTTTCAGATCTACCTACTTATTACACCTTAATTAATTAGAGTTACAATTAAACATCAGAATTTTTCAGAAAAATTATTGAAATCTGCACTCAATGTCTATAAATAATTGAGCAAGTTTGTCGAAAACTGTCCAGCAATACGGCTCCTGCAACGAGTGGCGGCAAGGCCAATCGGATTACTTATCAGCTGATTCGTAAGTTTGTTATTGTGACTCGTAGTACAGGTCAACGCCGTGGGGTGGTGGCGCTAGTTGTGTTAAGACAAAACATATTTTCCATCCTATCCTGTTATAAAGAGAATAATTGGAAGAATTGGATGGATGGAGACTTCAAACTAGAATCTTCGTCACCCAATTCAGTGCTGTTAACATCTGCACGTTGGCAAGCTTTCCCAACGTAAGTTTACTGTGTTTCTTTGCAATCTAATAAGTTAATTAGTTCAATTTTTCCCCACCGCTTCGGTTTCCTTACCAACCTGTTATTGTTACGTTGCTTTTGGATTTAAATAGTCGATGAAGGTTATTTAATTAATCGGAAGTGGATTAGGAGGAAGCCTGTTGGTGTGAAATATGCTACGATCAAGAACTGTCTTTTGCTATCCAATAATCATCTTAAAAGGTGATCGGCAGAAGTAAACTATGATACAGCTTAAAATTCGTCTACTGGCTTAATAGCTAGTCACCCCATAGGTATTTCACGCATAATGGCCCACCTTGGAGGCTAAATGCGGAAAATCAGCTCGCCATAATGATGATGATGATGACAGCTTAAAATTACTTAATTAATGCTCCTTCCTTACTATGGTCTGTTTTTTAATCTCAGATACTAAATTAACACATTCTGAACGCTTCATCAACAGTTGATGCGCGATTAAGTGACGTATCGTTCTATTGGCGGGACAATCGACTATTGATGAATCGTTCAGAATCTGTCAATTTAGTATCTGAGATTAAAAAACAGACTTTGTATGCCTATAATATGAAATTGTATTATAATTAATAAATTATTATTGCAGTTGAAATCTCCCCGCCAACTCTACCAACTAACTTACTTTTTAAATATACTGCAGTGCACTTACCAAACAGCTCAGCTTCCGAATAATTCGTCGTCCTATCCTATCCAAGCGGAAATACACCTTGCTTCTTCCGAAACTAAGTCTCGATTCCCTTGACACATTGAGCTGAAAGTTACAGCTATCCCGAACCTTTCAGTGATAATATATCCCGCAGTGAATTGCTTAATGACCTGTAAATGTTCGACTTCTGCCCGCTAAAGGCTGGAGTTTATATCGATTTTTTGATCAGGTATAAGAAAAACAGATAATCTCTTGGGTTTAGATTGGGATTGCACAAAAGGAGGCTCTTTTGGGTGACGTAGACCATTTTCAAACCCCGAGGACAGAGTGTTGTGGTGCTCCTCGGGAGAGGCCTATATGGCTGTAACAGCATGCGGATTTCATCACGCACGCGGGATGGCATGCCATTTTTCCGTGCATATTCCACGCGTTTCAATTAATAATTGTATGAACGTGTGCGGGACAATCCCGCGAGCGTGATACAATCCACATGCTGTTAAAAACAGCCTGAGTCCTGCAGTGGACGATAACGGGATTCTATTTGAACCCCTGACGGAAAAATAGGCGTGTTATCTTCTAATCGTATCGGGGCCAACAGAAGAACAAGACTATAGTATGCCACCGTGGTGATAGGATACTATACTATTGAGATTGTAATGTCAATGAAATCAATATTCTATCGTCATTCACAAAATAAAACAGCTTTTAAGCCATATTTCAGTCTTTCTATGAATTGCTATGTTATTGTAATAAAATAATATATTATGTAACCTCTAAAAGGTACTTGAGCTTAATGGTAAGTGTTGACACTGGAAACTTGATAATAAAGGAATAATACTAGCCATTTCATAAACGATCTTTGGGCTGAAAATAAATTGGAGGTCGTAAGTTTGAGGTTTAAATCTAATGGAAGTAATGCCTGACTAATATCGACCCTATACATAATCATAAGACTATGGATGTATGTAATAGCATAAGTTGTTTTCTTTGAATAAAGATTTATTCTATTCTATTCTATTCTATTCAAATGTTCGAAGAACTTCTACTATGCAAACTATATAAAGTTTTACAAAATATAAGATAATATCATACTTTACCTAGGTAATAAGTTTAAAATGAAAGCTCTTTTGGTGCATTTCTCACTGGAACTTTTGAATTGCTCGCGAGTATAGAAATGCAGAGATTAGCGGTAAGTAGAGTAGAGTTAGAGTAAGTAACCAACCGTAAAGGTGTATTTTAAAAGCATCACAAAACAGGGTACAAAAATTTTCTCAACCCATTTGTTGCTCCAATCTGAGCGAAAATTCCAAAGTATCTTGATTGGCCCATAAAGATAATTAAAACATGACCTCAGCACATAGCTGCGAAGCAAAACGTCTTCATTTAAATCCTCTCCTTCATTTAGTCCAAAACTCCGTCAATTTTATATCTTATTAAGGAAAGGGTGGAGGAGTATTAAAATGGAAACGTAACTTCTCTCTGGTTTAATAGCCGAGTTTATTGGTTTCAGTAAATCAGGGCGACTCTCAAAAGTTATTTTGTAAGAGTTAATTGAACATTCCTTACCTTTTCGACTTCATCATAATTGAATCAGTTGTTTTCTTTCATCGGAAACATTCTCAATTTCCTGAATAAACAGCAATCTCATTGACAGATAAAATGTATCCATAGCGATAGGTACTATGAGAAGCTTACTAGCATGAAAAGGCCTGAAATCCACAGATTTCCTGCTTCCTACCGATGTCGAAAGTGGCAGACGGCCCTTAGGTACTATAGATACCGCGACCAGGTGCTCAGCTAAGTCACCACTATTTTCAATGTATTTATATGGATGTATCGTCGAATAAATTTTGCAGTCTGCCAAATAAATTCTAAAGAAATACCTACCTATACACAGAAACCAGCAAGCTTGCGATACGCTGTCTCCTCCGCTGCAGCCTATCTCATACGCTTCCCATTTACACCTCGTATGCTATGAAAATCTATCACTAAAATGTCCGTAGCATTTTAAAAATAAACCAACCATGATTAGAGCTATCCTAAAAATTGTATCAAACATTTCGTTCAGCTACAAAGCTTCAGCTTGAAAGGCAGTGCCATTTCCGATTGGCTGTGTCGTTTATTTTTATTTCGGACCGTGTCCGACGTCTGTACGAAGATAACGTCCTGATTTCTACACGATTTGCTGCGAAAATGTACGGTTACTGGGGGTTCACTATAGAAATCAAACGAACGAACGAGAGCTGTCATTCGATCGGTACGCTTAAGGGTCTCAGCACATATAAGCGTAACGAAAAGGGATCACCTTTTCTTTTTCTGTCAACCAGGCGTCCGCTAGCTAGTTGGTTGTGATCTTAGTAAAATGAGGTAGAGTCTCGGTTAGTGCAACACTCCACACCGTTGCATTAACCATAATAATTTCATGACAATTAACTTTCGTTCGTCGGTTTTTCGTTTTAAGTACCCATAGTGACCCCCCTGGAGCTGACCTAAAGCTTTCTAATACTTACTTGTCCTTATAGAGCTTTTATACCTAATACTTACTTCCTAATACTTGGAGTTCCCGAGTGTAGTGTGGAAGGAGATTGTAGTTCTAATAGTGAAGATGTTCATTTCTAACTTTAAAATACGGGTTCAAATCTCGTGTGATTATTATTATTATTATTACATACGAAATTTGAGCTCACCTCTGAACTGGAATGCCGAAATGCACTGTCCAGTTTTTAGTTTTTCATTAGTGACCTATAACTTCTAGTTGAGAATAGGCTGCAGGCTTAACTTTGCTGACCAATGTATTTAGCATTAAATTAGGCAAACAATCCTTACTTCCTTACTAATATTATAAATGCGAAAGTAACTGTATCTGTCTGTCTGTCTGTCTTTCTGTCTGTTACTCTTTCACGCCAAAACTACTGAACGGATTTGAATGAAATTTGGTATACATACGGTCTAGACCCTGGGAAAAAACATAGGCTACTTTTTATCCCGGAATTCCCACGGGAAAACTATTTAGGGCGAAGCGAAGCGCGCGGGAACAGCTAGTCATATATATTTTTAATTTAATAAAGTATCCCTTTTATCCTGCTTTCATAAACATACTTTTTTTCGTAATTTCGGATGTCATTTATACGAGGATAATTTTCATATTGGGATCTAAATTTAATCAACTTTTATTACTGGAGTTTGTTACAACACATCCTAATTATATTATATTAATTAATATTATAAATGCGAAAGTAACTGTGTCTGTCTGTCTGTCTGTCTGTTACTCTTTCACGCCAAAACTACTGAACGGATTTGAATGAAATTTGGTATACATACGGTCTAGACCCTGGGAAAGAACATAAGCTACTTTTTATCCCGGAATTCCCACGGGAAAACTTTTTAAGGCGAAGCGAAGCGCGCGGGGACAGTTAATAAGAGTATAAAGTCAGAAGTCAGGGGTCACTCTCTAAATCAACGAACAAACGAAAATTGTCACGCAATCGACACGCTTAATACAACGAGATAGAGTCGTGATTAGCGCTGCAGTTTTGTTTTTCCGAAGGTTTATAAATAAACATAACATAAACATAAACATAATTTTATTGTGCAATAAAAACTTAACTTAAATGGTGACGCCCTGACTCCTAAACTAGGAGCACCTGTATGTCAGGAAATATGTGGGGACATCTCACACACGGCCATCCGACCTCAAGCTAGGCAGGGCCTGTGTTATGGGTATCGGACAGCTGATATATCTACACAAAACATAGACAGATACATATTAAAAATATCAACACCCAAGACCCGAGTACAAATCTTTAAACAAATATCTGCCCCAGCCGGGAATCGAACCCGGAACCTTCGGCATAGCAGTCAGGGTCACTAAACCACTACACCAGTCGGCTGTCCGAAGGTTCGGAGCGCTGTGCTGAGAGAGTGACCCCCCAGAACCACCGTCATACTTCGCTCCACCATTCTATGATATGTGAGCAATCAACTAGCAATCTGCGCTGGCAGATTTAGATAGCGTTGGTGTTCAAAATTGTGTGCATCCCTCACAAAATACCTGTAAAATACGGTCCCCAGCTATGTCAGAATTTCAGAGAAAAATGACCTTTATGGTATAATAAGGGCTGACGATCGGGCAAACACATTTGTTTGCTTAGAATTGCCAGTTATTATTATTATTATTCCTGCAAGAGTTTAAAAAGGTATTTCGGAGATCAATCGAACAAAAATAACGGCTATGCCTTTTTGACGCTCTGGACAGCAACCTTGTTTGTTTATATTGTATTATTTTCTGTTTTTTCATATATATTTTTTGTAGTATTCTTTTTCTTTTTTTGTTTCTGTTTTTATTGTTCAGTGTGTCAAATAAATGTTTCTTTCTTTCTTTCTTTCTTTCTATTATTAGATTGTGAAAGATCTGTTTTTTATTAGGTACTTATTCGGTGTTTTGTAAACGTACATTGTGGGATTTGAACAGTTACTTAAAATACTTACGTGCAACCCCATAGCAAGCAGCAGTTATACAGGATGAATCTTTCGTAGATGTATATCCGGAAGTATGTTACAGAGCTCTTCATTCTGAACAACTTTTGCTATAATGACCTTGGGATATAACGAAAAAAAAAGAAGCTTCCCCATAAAAAATGGGTTGTTTACGTGACACTGTGTATGGGGAGCAGATATTTTTTTTCAAGAATAACAAAAGTTGTTCAGAATGAAGAGCTCTGTAACATACTTCCGGATATGCACCTACGAAAGACTCACCGCCAAATCCTACGCAATGGATATCAGATAAGGAGAAGTAATTCAAATTTGACTCAGCTAAAGAACTTTAACGATAAAAGGTACTTATGTGATAAAGGGAAATAAAAAAAATTACCAATTATTATATTTTCAGTTCATTTCTTTATTCTCTCTTGAGTTTTAAAGCAAATAGTTTTAAATTCAAAATCTTACAAACTTTACCTACTTACATTATTAAAATGATCAAACATGTCATACAATTAACATTGAAACCGATTCAAGGTAGGTACTCAAATTAACAATATCAAAATAACTCAAAAATTCAGTGCACTGAATAAATGTATTTCTTTCATACTTTCTTTGTTTCTTCTTTCTTAATTTTAGAATCGCTCCCATATCTCAGTTATTAAAATTATTATATATGAAGGTAGTAGTGGCAGATATTCAATGTAAATTGTAAAAAAGGTAAATTAAAATATATACAAAAAAATTACAAACGTTAACTTACTACACAAATATATTTAATTGAAAAAACTATTCCATTGATGGGCATTTATTCATCATAAAATTAATAAAACAGTATCTTTATATTGCATAATATTAGGTACTATATTTTAGGCCAAGTTTAAAACATAGTAGGGGTCCAGTAAAAACATGTAGTATAGTTAAAACTTTTTAACGATTTCACATTTTACACAAACTTCCCTTATTAAGGCGGCATAGTGTGAGAGTTTTATATTATTTACAAAAGTCACCATAATTCGTATACTATCTACGAGTAATTCTTTCAGTCCTATGTTTGAAGTAAAGCAAAAAAGCAAAACATCGTTGTGGTTTGACTAATGGAACTCAGACTGACTACATGACTATTTACACTGAATTGCAAAAATAAAAACTATAAATATTTTTAATTTATTCAGGAAGTCAGTCTGGTAAACTAGGTAATATGGTAAAATATATTTTATCCATTTGAATTCCATAAAGTACTAAACGAATAAAATATTAACAAAGTTTTATTCGCTTAAAAACTATAATCGCATTAACACATAGTGAGAGATTAACAAACAACATCTAATAAATCATTCAAATATTTTAACACAAATATTTTTATTCCATTGATATGTTACATTATACCTAATTGATATTTATCCATGCAACATCGGCCTGTAAATTGTGTGTAAACACATTTGACTTTGATTAATAAAGTACCTACACAAATATGAAATAACGTATCATTAAAATGCTATTGGCAAACCGATTCATAGAGCATTCGAGATTCATTAATAATTAATCCGTTAATAATAACTGTTAGCAAAATCCTTAAACACCTAGAGTTTTTATAAAACTATGATAAAATTTCTTATACTAAGATTCATAGCGCGGTGAATTCCGTTGAGAAAGTGGACAGACATATTGGTACTTGGGGAGGCTTCACTGCGACCTGGTCGTTGGACCCTGGCAGGGACCACACTGAGCTGCCAGCAGCCGTGATCCGAGGACCCATGTTGTCATAGTCAGATTTAAGAAAACAAGTCCTACTCCTCCTAGGCAAGGTCGCTCCACCTCCAAGAAGATCGGGATACTCATCGTTATGACCCTTCACTTGCACTGATATAAAAATATTCCCGTAAGGGGCAGGAAACGAGAATTCTGCCGGCGGCGGAGGAAACCCTCCATGGGGTTCTATCGTGATCTGCATCGGCTCCAAACACCTCTGCGTATCCTCACTCTCTAAAGACATTGAGCGGTCTAGCATCTCAAAGCCGTAAGAAGACCCTAACTCAGCACTAGTCCTATCACAGCTAACGGCTAAAGAAGTATCTAGAAGCTTCTTCTCCTGGTCCGTGAAACTCCTGCTGGGCGGGACTCTCCGGCGTCTGGTCTTCCAACAGAAGCATGCCGCCAAGAACCCCATCCCTGTCATGCCTAATATAGAGCCGGCAACAGCAAAAAATGCGGAATAGTCTGGAGCCACACGCGCCTTGGCGATTCTGGCTTTTGGTAGCACTAGAGTCAGGTAAACTTTGGCTATTCCCACGGAACTTTTCGCTTTACATGCCCATTCACCGGCTAAATCACTAGTCACATTGTTTATCGTCACATTCAACCACTGCGCACTTTTGTTTATAAAATCGTCATTGTACTCGTCGTAATGTTCGATGGTATGTCGATGCACAATAATTTCACTGTTTTTGTATGTCTCGTTCAACACTTCTACACTATGAAAGAACCAGTCTATCTCAGGCTTGGGGTCGCCACGAGCAAAACATCCGAAGGATATGTCCGCTCCCGCCTCAGTCCGTATGACGGTTGGACTGGATATAGCTTCTGGCGGACACACCATCTCATCTCCTCTTACACTTCTCCATGAACTATGAGCGTTAGTCTCCGGCCCACCACACGTAACTTCTTCGTTTCCTACATTACTATTCAGGAACCACTCGTGAAACTCTCTTAGTCTACAATCACAGTACCAGGGGTTCTCTGAAAGCGTTAAAGTCTTCAAAAGAGGCAAATTAAAAGTGTCATGGTGTAGATATGACAACAAATTCTGATGAACATGTATAGTTTCTAATGCTCGTAAGTGTACAAAAGCCCACGGGTGTATTTTCCGGAGCCGACAGCGCGCCAGTTCCAGTCGTTTCAAATGTTGCAAGGGCGGAAACTGTTCCACCACTAATGAGTTCAAAGGGTTATCATTTAGTACTAACAGTCTCAGCCGGTCGTTTCCCCTGAAGGTATCGGGCGATAATTGGAACAGGTCGTTTTGCGAGAGGTCCAATTCAATAAGTATCCGGAGCTCCCTAAAAGCGTCAGGGTGTACGGAGCGTAGACTCGTTGAGCTCAAATTGAGTCGTTGCAGGTTTAATAGCTCAATTTTGGCGAAAGCGTCTTCTTCGAGAGTCTTTAGTGGATTGCCATGCAGATCGAGTACTTGGATGTCTGCGGAGAGCCGAGGCAGTTGTTCAAGGTTTCCGGAGACGCAGGACGCGGTTTTTTTCCCTGACGACCACTTGCAAGTGCACACCGCGATCTGGGCGCAGCTGAGCCAGTCACTGCCGCTGCCGGAGACACACAGGGTCAGGATCAGCCAACACGTCCCGAACCATAGTGCTCGCATTCCCATCTCATCTGAAGACACCTGAAACAAAAGACAACCTTTAAACATTTCAAAACACCTCAAATACCTTGTTGACCGCGACGAGTTAATTTTAAGATTCCTTAATTAATATCGCAGGCGTCTCGCCAAAGAATTTGCTCAGACAATGATCAAAGCTGTTTTGGAGTGAGAGGCTCAGTAATTAACGGGAGGGCGAAGGCGTGCTGTATCTCGGCGACCTATCAGTACAGTCCGTGCGTAAATGAAGATCAGGCATTCGATAGCGAATGTAGTTAATTATGATTGACGGAGTGACTCCAAGCTGACATCAAGTCCAGAGTAGTTTAGGAAACAGGCTAATTTGGTTATCACTCCGCGTTTGATTACACCAATTTGGCCGTTATTGATGTCACGGTTTATCGGGTTTGTTTTTGTTGTACAGTCAGCGCTTTGGGTTTTGCATCGTCCTTAATTGTTCAAATATAAAGGTCAATTTTGAACTGACTTTCTGGGTCGCAAAGGCCATTGTACCTAATAAACAGTGCTTTGGTTAATTTAGGAAATGTTCACTAATGCATCATTAAATTCAATATAAATAATGGTTTCCAATTATGTATACCAAATGAAGTTATTTGAAGGTAGATACACGTAGCTACAGCCGTAGGTAAAATTTACGTTTTCGCTCGGTTAAGCCTACTTCAGAAGATTTTCAAGCGTAAAATCAGCTTATTAAAGGTTTTTGGATTTGTGTGAATAAATGAGAGGGAATAGGAGGAAATTGCTCGCGTTGCTTACCCAATGTTATACATTTTTTTCTATCAGCTTACATTGTATAAGAAATGGGGACATAATTGGGCATCTTTTTACATTATTCTTTTACATAAAGGGTATTTATCTATCCTTATACTCAAATAATTGATTTCCAGAAATTTTGCGTAGGAGACCAGGAAAGTATGTAAAAAATAATATCCTACAAAATAATCAATTGAAATTTAAACTTCAGACGTAAAATAGAATAGAATGTTACAACCTTAAAATGCCTGTCTTTGTGATATCGTAAAGAGTCTGCCAAACTAAGTTACAGATGTTAAATTAGTTTTTGTGTTTTACATAATTATATTCCGAATGTTATTTTAACAAATCTTATGAAATCAATAAACCTTTATGAAAAGTAAAACATTATCTGTACTACTACAAAAAATATAAACACTGTTTAACAAGTGTTTAAAACGAAATTTGACAGATTTTGTAGGCGTTTGACAGCGCTAAACATCTGTTAAATACTGTCTTAGTTTTTGTGGTAAGGCCCTATATATTTTTACTAACATTATAAACCTTCATTGGGTCGACCAAAGTAACCAAGATCACCGCAAGGCTCAAATGAAATTTATGAGTTTATACGGGAATATAGATTAACTGTCCACCGGCCGTAATTAGTTTAGCTCTAGACCCGCGTCCAGAAACTGCATACTACACCTACACAGCCTCAACAGGGGCTCAATTCCGGAGGTTCGGAGATAAATGTCATATCTTCCGAGGTAAAATCTCCATTTAAAATCTTCCCTAAGAGCGTTTGCCATCGCACGCCTGTGGCGAAATGGCGGTACATACATTTTTAACCGACTTCAAAAAAAGGAGGAGGTTTTTATGTATGTTCACCGATAACTCCGCCGTTTATGAACCGATTTTGAAAATTCTTTTTTTGTTGTATTGGGTTGAGCTTCCAGGTGGTCCCATTTTTTTTTCAGAATTTTATCTCACCCCTAAGGGTGGGTAAAGGGGTAAAAACAGGGTATGAATTTCCATTTTGGACACATATTAACCAATTCTAATGAAATTAAGAACGTAAATATAGTTCTTATAACAATAAAATATGATGGTGACCTTGAGCTGATCTGATGATGGAAACGGAAGGCAGTCAAGGGAACTCCTCAACGGTATATAGCAACTACCTCGTGTTTAGGCTTGAATGATTCGTATTGATTAGTAGGACTTTTTGGTATCATTTGCATCTTACTTTTGATTAAAAATTATTGCAAATAAACTAAAAACTATAAAATAAAATAATAATTAAAAAAAATAAAAAACCGACTTCAAAAAACCACTAAAATGTAAGTAATAATTTAAGGTTTACACAAATTATATGTGACAGTACAAATATACCTAAGCAGGAACTGTTCTTTTTTGAAGTTGGTGCCATACTCGTATTTCTTCAGATAACTTTGTCACTGCACCAACATCAAAAAAGAACAGTTCCTGCTTAGGTATATTTGTACTGTCACATATAATTTGTGTAAACCTTAAATTATTACTTACATTTTAGTGGTTTTTTGAAGTCGGTTTTTTATTTTTTTTAATTATTATACTTAGTCGCGTGTCCACCGCACATCCGTCATGGCACCGTCAAGTCATACTAAACTCGGTCGAATTTTAATAATATATTCCTCGTTGACGGCGTACCGATCGAGAAAGATATTATTTCAGGCCGAGTTTAGTATCACTTGACGGCGACATGACGTATGTACGGTGGACACGTTGACGGCGTGCGGTGGACAAACGATCTAACTCAAGGACATTTTGACGTTTGAAGTTTTACGCGAGATCGCCAGAGTAGCATTTTTCCATTTCCACCAGAGATAAACCTCATCTCAGTGAAATTTCGGCATTGGAGATGATATCCGTAACTCGGGAATCGGTGCCCTGGTTGCACCTACACCCTGCCCCCCGCACCCCCGGCGTTGCATCTTCACCCCCCGCACCCCCCGGGTTGCATACACGGCAGTGTTGCATAATTCTCTGCACACATGATAAAGCAAAACCTTAGCGTGAAAATTTCGCAGCCAAAACCGAACAAAAGTTTGGGAGAAGTGTTTTGACCAGCGAATATAAATATACGTAAGGTAAGAACTCGCGATTAATGAATAAGTTCCCCATGTCATTGCCGTTCAATATGTATAACTGATACTTTTTCATTGCTCGTGAGTGTATATGCTTAAAGGATATTTTAGTAAATCAGATTGACACCAGGATCATAATCACTCATTTTAGAAGTCTTATAGGTTTTGTTTAAGTGCTGAGGCCGAATCGCGATATTTAACTATTTAACTTTTGTTGATAGAGGTAATTTGGTAGGCGGTTCACCGGAAATAAATTTATATTTGTCCATTTTATTAATTTCCAACCTAACCGACAGCGGCGTTGTTCAACATGCCATACAAAGTGCATTTAGAAAGGTGAAACCGAAGGTGGGAATGGGAATATACAACTCCAAAATTCACTTCTCTATACTTTTCTGTGCCGAACAAAATAGTTAAATGTACCTGAAATTAATTTCGAGTTAAAGTTGGATAACGCTGGAAATATTAATAGCGTAGTATCACTGAGAATTTTCAGCAACAAATTGCTTGCAATTGTTTGAAGACTATTAATTCCTGTTTTAATAAATTGTTTGCTCTTTTTAATTAATTTTAAAGCTTAATAATTTTGCAATCAAACGTGAGGATATTTTGTTCATTAATTTAAAGTTTTTATACTGGAATCTGATATTATTGAATTTCTTGTTTCATTAAATATCTATGTGTGAACTACCTAGTTATAATGAATAAATATTTAATTACAATATATGTATTATAACTAATGAAAAAGTTAGCTAATAAGATAATGAAAATGTTTTATACACGCATTTACACTCGACCAAGAAAAAGGTATAATGTCTTATGTATACCTACCTACCTATGTAACACCTAGGTTTTTAAATATTAAATACACGTAGATTCAAAATTTGATTCTAATACCACCCAGGGCTATCTTCACACCTGTATATTTTAATTTAGGTGTCCTGGGGAAAATCTAATTTTCTCCGGCTTAGCCGTGGGTGGTCTCTGGTCTAGAATACCTAGACGAAAACACTAAAACTAACATATTCATACATAGTCAATGATATGAGGACACAGATAGCACAACACACACAGGTACCTACCTAAGCCGGTAAGTATATTTTGAGAGCCAAACTTTTGACCAATTTGCTTTAAAAAAAAAAAAAAAACACGCACTCACGCCTTGTACTAATGTACTCCCTTGCGGGGTAGGCAGAGGTGCATTGCTGCACCCACTTTTCGCCAGAGTGTTATGTTAGTCCCATGTAATAGGGGGCGGGCCTATTGCCATTTTACGGGCACATCCCAGACCCGAGAACATATATCTGTGTTTAAACAAATATCTACCCCAGCCGGGAATCGAACCCGGGACCATCGGCTCAGTAGTCAGGGTCACTAACCACTACGCCATTCGGTCGTCGAATTTGCTTTCAATAATTTAAAATGGAAACTCAAGGATAACTTCATCTAAGTAGGAAGACGGTATAGTTTTAAGATGGTATTTGCGACCAGGAAAGGTACACTGACTATCGCGATTCTCTCGCCTGTGGAGACGACGATCCTAACTAATCCTAACTAATATAATAAATGCGAAAGTAACTGTGTCTGTCTGTCTGTCTGTCTGTCGTATGTATGGCGTGAAAGAGTAACCTCTTTCACGCCATAACTACTGAACGGATTTGAATGAAATTTGGTATACATACGGTCTAGACCCTGGGAAAGAACATAGGCTACTTTTTATCCCGGAATTCCCACGGGAAAACTTTTTAAGGCGAAGCGAAGCGCGCGGGAACAGCTAGTTGGATAATAAGGAACTGAGCAAATTTTACACTATGACACAATGACATGATTTAAATGTGCTTTATGCGGCTATACGGCTCGCGACCTATCACGTGAGTATAAAGGTAGGTAGGTAGGTACAGCGAAAAGCGGGTGACTCACTTGCGAGTCACCTCTGACTATCTCTTCAGGGATTACAGTCGTTATCATAATTAGGTAAGTTTATCTGCAAAATAATTATAGCCTTGTAAAAGTCTATTTTAATATACAGCTTTAATGATCAACATTATCAGTTCGCGTGAACCTAAAATATTAATAAGTACTTATAAATAGCCTTGAAAAAACAAACCGGATATTTTGTTATTTAAAGGGTAATTTACCCTTTCAACCAGTAAGCTAAATTTATAAATCCTAGCGTTTTGTCACGCCATCGGCACCTAAAATTAATGAGAACAAATTATATTTTATTTAGGTACGTACGAACTACCATAATAGCATTTTTTTTACGCCTTCAAAACACCTTTTGAGGTTGTTACTGGTATCTATTGACCTAATAATTATGTTTTTTTTTCAATCGGCGGTAACCTTAACAAAAAAAATGCGTCAAAAAATATCACTTACCACCCAACTGCCACACTAACCTACCCACAACCCAGAACTACCACTATACAGTACGTGCCATTAATTAGTAGCCTAATGCCATTAGGTGCTGCCATCTGCCGTCCAAGTCTGACATCCTGTATAATCAAGTGAAACTCCCACGCAAGCCGTTCCCACCCTTACGACTAAGGAATTAGAGGTTGTAGTTACACGAGGATGTGGAAAATCTAGTTTTAATGATGGAAAATAATCTGCTTAGCACTGCACGTGGGAAATGGCGAAATAAAGGGCGGAATTTCGGACCAAAGTTTTGTTTTTGTTGCTTCCCGTCCTAAAGGCTTATTGTTGGCGAATAGTTCGAGGCAGTTAGACCTTCAAAATGTCCGGTCGGATGATCTGGTAATAGGTCATTTGAGTAATGTTTCATCAATGTAATGTTTCATCAATGTGTTTTAAAGTAATGTTTCATCAATGTGTTTTAAACAGTGACAGCATGTCTATCCCACAAGTAGCCATTATACAGACATTGTGAAGTAGTAGGTAGTAGTAGTATAACTTTATTGTACATAAAAAACTTAAAATAACATTTAAGACTTAAAGTCTATACCAACTTAATACAATATGGGCGGACTTATCGCTAAAAGCGATCTCTTCCAGGCAACTGTGAAATGTCTTATTATTACAATTCGAAGAGAACTAACTACCAACGAAGCAATCGCCTGACGAGAGGCTCGCCACTGGCCCCCGCGGCCTTCCTCAGCCAGCTTAGCCAAGCTTAGATTAACAATATACGAAACAAGATGGTGTACGTGTCACATAAAAAAACAAAGCAAAACAACTGTTAGCATTTTGTTTACTGTCATTAAACTGATGCCATTGCCAATGCCAACCTATAATTCTAGTTAGTAAAATTGCAAATTTTCTTACCGAACAGAATACAAAATAAGAGCTCAGTGGAAGAAATATCGTATTATTTGTCGAGACGTTTTTTCCACTGACACTCCGTATATTGTTAATCTAAGCAGCCAAGTCTAAAACAATATTAATGCGAGCCCACGACAACTGGCGAGTGACTTGGCGTGGAGCCAGTCGCACTGCCGTACTACTGATGATTAAATTTCGACCAAGCACGTAAGGAGATCGTAAATTCCCCCAATGGTACGTATTCCATACTCGCTTCAATTGAAAAGTTGAACACTGTGTTTGAATAAAATACATTGTGTTATGGTATAGCTAAGCTTATAACTGCTAGCCTAGCACGGGGGGCAAGACGCGCATGACAAGACAAGACGTGTCAAAAGTTTTGCATCGCGCTCACTCACAGGCTTCGAGACCCAGTGTGGTCACTCACATCGCTAGGCTTCGAGTTCGAGTATGAGGGATAACTTTCGTCACGACTTGACGAGGTTGTCCTGTACTCTGTGCTAGGGCTTCTAGAAGCAGTCCATAGTGAAGTCGTATAGAGAGAAGATTGGAAGCGCCTGGTGTCAGCCTCAGACTCCTCAGAAGAGTAGCGGAAATATGAACAAGAAGAATTCTCGATGCATGTTGCGTGAATGGGTGTCAAACCGAACTTGTAAGTATACATAATTATATCTCCGTTTGTAAAGAAAACAAATAGACAACGCACCTTAGACCTAGGTACAGTTCATGTGTTTATTTCACGGACACTCGAAAAGGTACTCACGTATGTACCTATAGTTGTCTAAATGGAAAATGACAATAAGCGATTTGTTTGGGACTGTTTTAAAGGGGGATAATAGATATCTGAAGTTGGTATGTTAAAGTAAGAAACTTGTAAGGTATCTACGTTCGAAACAGGCTGAATAGCTGCGTACCTAAGTATACGAGTACATGCCCATATCCTTATGTATTGCTGTTCCCCAATAGATACCTATTATATTCTTTGTAACAGAGTAATAATCTAGAAACTTCTACATACATTCTGAATTTAGCAGCATTACGGAGAGTGGTTGAATTGACACGTTCAGCAAATCATTCCGAAAACCAAATGTTCCATTTGCCTACGCCCTTCTATCAATTAGTGGGCATTGGACGAAATTAAGTTACAACCGACCTTAAATATCACGGCTTTAGGTGGAATATCGAACGGTTACTATTGCGATTTGCTTTGGTAATCCAAATACTGATTTAGGAATTGGGTTTCAAGTGACAAGTTGGGTTTGTGCGTTGTACAACCTAGTGTAAGTTATTTGCATGGAAATAGAAAAAAAGGCAAAAGGAATCTCGCTTACTAAAACACTGAAGCACCACAATGGTTATTCGTTATAATATTTGTTGTTTCCATCGATGGATGGTCAATCAGGAAAGCCCCTTCTCGACCGCTCTTCAAGTCTATGGTTCGTGCTCACTACCTCAGCAAGTTGGGACAGATTAATTAGGCAGTTTTTCTTGTACCCCCTGTTTTTATATATTTAATATATATTTGTATATATATATATGTATATTTATATGTATATTTATATATATATTTTGTATAGGTAGTATTTTAGTATTACTAGGTATAGGGTCATATATATTTATTTACTTAGTTTTAGGGTTAGGTATTATTTTTATTTAGGCACTTCACAATCATACTGATCTTTTTTTTCCGTTTTTGCACACCCGTACTTTTTATCTTTGTACCTCCTGCGGGTTGACTGGCAGAAAATGCTCTTAGCATTAAGTCCACCCTTTGTACTTTTATTTGTAATATTTGTGCAATAAAGAGTTAAATAAATAAATAAATAAATGGATGGAAATGGCTTGTCATGTTACTGTCCAACTCTAAGTACCCATTTATACTCCTAGGTCCGTAATCTTGGGTAATGATACCACGCCATATTATCTACTAATAACCTAACCAACGTTAAAAACCCCCGACATTCAACACGTTAGAAGTCGCATAACTTTTGAACAAATAAACCCATTTTTATAAAATACAAGCTGTTCCCGCGAGCTTCACTTCGCCTTAAAAAGTTTTCCCGTGGGAATTCCGGGATAAAAAGTAGCCTATGTTCTTTCTCAAGGTCTAGACCATATGTATACCAAATTTCATTCAAATCCGTTCAGTAGTTTTGGCGTGAAAGAGTAACAGACAGACAGACAGACAGACACAGTTACTTTCGCATTTATAATATTAGTTAGGATAGTCCATAGTTTATGAACACTCGGGGTAATATATATGACCCAAAAAAACAAATCGAAATCTGTTCAGCCGTTTGGAAGCTACGCTTTTACACACACACATACACATACAAGTTAAACTTATTGAAACCCCTTTTTTTCAAAAGACGAAGAAAACATTTTGAAGAATACACAATGGGCTAAGCCCTGTTTGAACCAAGAAATACAGAGAAATCATCTTGAAAACCATTACAATACATTATTTAAATGAAATACGTACACGTGTTATAAGGAATATTTTATTTATTACAATACGCAACGTGAAAATATATTTGTAAATGTTGTTCGGTATATGCTGATGTCATGTCATATCTGTGACGACAGGCTATACACTCTACATAAACTTCGTTATATAATATTGTATCATAATAAATACGTAACTCCCAAAAATATATTATTATACTAGCTATTCCCGCGCGCTTCGCTTCGCCTTAAAAAGTTTTCCCGTGAGAATTACGGGATAAAAAGTATATTATATGTATACTAAATTTCATTCAAATCCGTTCAGTAGTTTTGGCGTGAAAGAGTAACAGACAGACAGACAGACAGACACAGTTACTTTCGCATTTATAATGTCAGTTAGGATTTTCTTGGAAAATGAGTACCTTAAAATATTTAGGTAAGTAATATAGAATCATTATTTATGTCAAGCCATGGTATTTTCTTCTTCTTTCTAACCAACTGTTTCGATATGATTGTTAAAGTGAATTATTTGACATTATACCTTTATTTCAGAGATACACTATGTACGAGTATTGTTACGGACAGCGAGCTATCTATCCTGCTCGCACGCACAGCGCTCCCTCGCACCCACGCACGGCGCGCTCGACCAATGAGCGCGCCTCTCACGAACAAAGGCAATGGAGCTCTATTGTTCTTGGGTATAAATATTGGCCTATTTTACCTGCTACGGCAGTCTTAGCCTCGCTTCGACTCGGAGTTCTGCTCAGCGCAAGCTAGCAGTTCTCACCTCAGCCGACCGCAAGGAAGGCACCCAAAAGGGTCGAACCTCCGCGTTCCCCTTTTTCGCACATGGTTGCGTGACTCCGACCGCAAGGAAGGAACCCCGACGAAGGCGAATCCTGGATTCCCTGAGTCACCCCGCCGAAGTCCGAGCTAGGGAGCAGACTTCGCGCGGGCTGGAGCCAGCAACCGCTGGTCCAGACCCCAACTGGCCCGACGACGCCACGCTCGACGTCCCGGTGCCACGCGTGACGTCACCCCGACGCCACGCACGACGTCGCCCCGACGCCACGCCCACGTCGCCCCGACGCCACGCACGACGTCTCAGCGACACCACGTCAGACGTCCTTACAACACGTCTGACATCCCGAAGCCGAGGTCGACGTAGCCTGTCACCAGGCTACCACCAGCTACGGATCGGGCTGGCAAGCGCCGCTCCTGCATCCACACACTCACGGGTCGAGCCGGCAAGCGCCCTCCCCGTGACACCACCACAGTGAAAAGACACTCAGTGACTATCAGTGAAAGTGACATTATAAGTGTAAGAACAGTGATATGGACACACCTAATAATAATCTTTCTTTGTCTTTTAATGTGCATTTTCGTGTGTGTGATTAAAAGTTTAATAAACATTTGATTGAGTTATCGAAGTCTTTTTACTCAGTCCAACTGTCCTCAACAAGTATCTACATACATATAGCATCGTACTAGGCCAGTTATCCGGTAGAACGGAGACCACTGTCCTCTGTGTAATGTCAAAGACCTTCTGGGCATCATGCCAGGTTGCTGGCTTTAACCTTCCCTCACTTACAGTGATGTAAGATAAATTGGCTGTTTGACAATTTCCTCAGTACCTTACGAAAACAGTTGTACCTACCCTGAACGCGACAGGAAAAAAAGATCTATAAATCTAGATTTTAACATTTGGGACGCTCTGGCAAAGATTCAAAGATATTTTGTACCCTTTTTTTTATAAAAACCCTTTTATTTATTCTGTTTTAGAGTGATTTACAGGGCCCTTTGAGAGTTACAGGCTTTGAGGCAAAATTGTTGCTAATCTATGCTGGATTTTGGTATTGCTTTAGGTACATATGTGAGTACTCACCGTATTTACCAGTTCAATATGCCTATATTATTATTATTATGAGACAAATGTGCGATAACGTTGTAACGTTAAAAACCCCCGACATTCAACACTAAGTGCCAATTTCTCCATAGTCGGTTAGAGCATAACCAGGTATTAGTGGTTGACTTTTGACACATCTGTCAAGAATTTTATATGGAGATGACGTATAATTTATAACCAATCCCTGGTCGGTTAGATAACCGACTATGGAGAAATTGGCACTAAAAGTCGTATAACTTTAAATGGCTGAGCCGATTTGGGTCAGCAGTAAATATCTGCTTTCATTTCTTGTTATTTTAACTTTTGTTAGGTTACAGTTACACACAAAGTAAAATACACGAAAGTTAATAAAAATCTTGAAACTGATAGGAGAATTCAAACTTAACCAGTGAAACAAATAAAAAATCTTCATAAATTTGATGCCCTTTCTGCCGTTATTCTTTATTCGAAGAGCAAACCAATTGAATCGAAATAAGAAATACGATAGCTCGGTACAGAACCGAGCACAATGCTGAAAGGAAAGCCGATAGTTTCTCTGATAAAGCTATTGCTTTCAATCCTTATTGTCATCTGATCTTATATTACCGAGGCTTTATGTAATTCAATACTGAAAATATTTCATTTTAGAGTTGGCACCTTCTAACGCGGCAGTGTGGTCATCTACGCAAGTGATCATAATATTGTTTTTTTTTTGTAAAAAAATATATTATATCGCAAATTTTACAGATATACAATACATAGGTATAGCTCTGCTAGATAAAAAAAATCTTAGTACTTACCTATATCTTTTTTTTAATTTGCACTTATAAATGCGTTTATCGCAGAATACCCTCGATACAATATATAATATTTTAGCTGTTTATAAGTATACCTTTAGAGAAAAACTATCTACAATAACCATATACATAGTTGCGTGTGTAAGCCAGCAAAGGGTTTTATCCGTATAGCTGTAAAAAGCTAACAAATGCATCCGTCCAACCTCTTTATACCTATATATCTAGTTAGTTTATACAATGTGTTTTTTTTCGAACCCGACAAACTTTAAGGGTGTATTTTACGATTGATTTCATCGAGAAAACACCTAACGGAGCTCATGTAAGTTGATTTCATTTACAATCAGAACTCTTTCACTCAATGGATTGTGCTATTTGTGCTACCTGAGCTGCGGCGCTAGGTTAGTTGTGTTTTGAACTTCAATAATTCTTGACTGCCTCAACGTACAGATACGGTTTTGGTATCATTGTTTAGCTTATTTCAAATACTTTTAAATAAATACATAAAAATACCATCAAAGAGGGGCGATTTTCAAAGTTATTCAAGTAAATATAATTTTTTCTGTTTTTTTTTTGTCAAAACTGTTAGATTAGGTGCTTTTAACTTATTTTATGTAACTTTTTAGCAGTTGTGGATATTTTTATTGGATAGAGATGACTTTTTGCGGACAAAAGCATTTTATTTCATGTCCGTAAGGCGTCTAAATCTCGAGATATGATTTTCTATGAATAAGAGGAATTTTTTTAGTATCTTAACTTTAAAATGGCCGCCATTTCTAGAATATTGAGATTCGACCGCACGTATGGGGGTTTTTTCTCGATGAAATTACTCGTAGTATCCCCCCTTAAAGTTTGTCGGGTTCGAAAAAAAACACATTGTATATCTAGTACAATACAATTGTTTACGTTTAAGTTTACGAAGAATGGTACACACACATGGTTAAATAAAAGAAATATGTTACCTGGGTCTGGGTTCTTATCCATTTAATTTACCCTTTTTTGTCAATCCCGAAAATCCCGGGATTTGCAAATTTTAATCCCGAAAATTTCGGGACTGGAAAATGACCGGGATCCCGGGATCCCGGGGACCGGGATCCCGGGCTTGTATTCCCTAGTTGTAACGGCTATCCCGCGGCACGCGGCCAAATCCCGCGCAGTGACGTAGCTTTATACATACATACATACATATATACAGTCCTACATACATACACATACCTACATACATATACCTAAATACATACAGGGTGTTGCGTTAATAGTGGCCCAAGCTTGAGGGAGTGATACATCATACAATAACCTATCAAGTACCCAAAATTGAAATCATTTTACCCATAGGTCTGTCCAAAAATATATTTTTTAAATATTTCCAAAAAAACCTTTATTGTCTCTTAAGTAAGTAAGTACTTGTAATTTTGACAAATGAGTGTCTTTTACGGATCAGTTTTTTGTTTGGAACCTGTAGGTACATTTTGTACTCGTGTGATAGGTCACGATGCGTATCGCCGTTAATGAGTACAATGTACCTTCTTTAGAGGTAGATTACACATCCTAACCAGTTATTCCAACGGTTTACCACAATAATAGAAAAATACGAAATGCAACTTATACGAGTACGTATAGTACGACTTTTATAGTAGAATAAATCAGGATCATAATCTTAATTAAAAAAAAAAAAAAACACGCACTCACGCCTTGTACTAATGTACTCCCTTGCGGGGTAGGCAGAGGTGCATTGCTGCACCCACTTTTCGCCAGAGTGTTATGTTAGTCCCAATGTAATAGGGGGCGGGCCTATTGCCATTTTACGGGCACATCCAAGACCCGAGAACAAATATCTGTGTTTAAACAAATATCTGCCCCAGCCGGGAATCGAACCCGGGACCATCGGCTCAGTAGTCAGGGTCACTAACCACTACGCCATTCGGTCGTCAATAAAATTTAGCTGTTTATTTACAAAGGTATAGAATTATCTTTTAAACGCGCAATTCTTTGAACAAAAACACAACAGCTGTCTCATCTATGCATGGAAGTAATAATACAACAGGAATGCGCACTCACCAAAATGATGCAAACAAAAATAGATCTAACGAATTCACCTTAAGATTTATATTTGAAGTGAAAGAGGCCGCGAGCCGATAGAGAGGGTTACCACAGAGCCCTTCCTCTCTTTCTAACAATTGCCAGGATTTAGTTGTGTAAACTTCGGTAGATTTTGTACGAAGAGAGCTATGCAAAAAAATATTAAATTAACTACGTATATCATATCATTTTCGAAAACAATTTTTTAATAAATCATTATAAACATGTAATTTTAATGAAATATTTGGTATTTGTATGTATAATAATTTCATAAAAAATATTGGTAGTTTTTCTAAATACTTTACGACAAGACCGAAGTTGTCAAGATGACGGATGATGTTTATACTGTTGTGAGAGACGTTATGGTTAGGGTGACCATTCATTCGTACTTTTGAATCACTTTCCATTAATTAGGACCTGTTTTATTCAATTTTTTGTTTTATTTTATACCTAAGTATCATTAGGTATTATTGTGGCTGTTATCTTATAAGGCTGGTAAAGAGTTATAAGCTGTTGATTTTTTTGGTGATAGATATGAGTATTATAAGATAATTTATCAAGCCTAAAACCGGCGGAAGCACTTGGGTTGAGATATTTGAGATTTTTTGAAATCTTATGATTTTCATCAACTAGACTATGTAAACGGAACACCCACAAAGTAAACACGTTTAGGTACATAGTTGAGTTTAATGTTAACCTGTTTTGATACTTTCTTGTCAACACCACACCCAACTTAATTTTATTTACTTAAAATTATATTTTCCCAAATTTCAGCTTTCCTTCCAATGAAGAAACATAGCAAAGGTGGTTCCAAGTAATTCCCACAAATTTTCATCATTTTAAACCCGATGATAAATCCCGATTCATCGCAAATGTTTACTATCGTTACAGTCGAACTATAAAGTCCTGACAATAAAGTCCTGACAATAAAGAGTGCGATTTTGCTAAGACTAGACCATCGACACCTATTCGCGACATGATAGATTAGAAGTGATGTCTCATGAATTACCTAAAATTATGGTCACCAAAAATAGAAAGAGATGGAGGGCTCCGTGCTGACTATCTCTGTCGGCTCGTTTTTTTGGTGCAGTGCGCATTCCTGTTGTATTATTACTTCCATGCATCTATGTATAGCAATGTTACAGATAAGAAAATGTATTCGTTCAAAAATGAGTTTAAAATTCCCATTTTCTGACTTACATTTTCACTATGGCTGAAAAACGGGCAATTTTCGTGTCAGACTACAATAGAAACGTACCGATTAATAACTTATCCAACTTCATTTTGTGGAAAGTAATATTATTTTCCATGATGCACAGCTCAAAGGTATGTTTTACAACACTGTCTAAAAGTTACTGTTATAAGTAAGTCATCTTTCACCGTTCACGTGGTTTACGAAACTGTTATGTTATGTTACCAATAGAGGAAGGTGAATCTAGGTGAAAGAGAAAGACAATTATCGTAGGCTCATCGATGAATCTTTTTTTTTTCAATGAAGTATCACTAAATGCTACAAAATTACAGCGAAGCGCGAGCCCGTTATAGATAGAATACTCTTTATTTATACAACAAAAAGAGTAATAACAAAACATTACCCTCCTCCTTCGGCAGTCGGGTAATTAACAAGTTTGTAACTTAGTTTAGTAAAAGGCGGTCTTATCACTAAAAGCAATCTCTGCCAGAAAATATTTGGATGAATAGACTAAGAGGTTAAAAGTAAAGGATGTCGAAAGGAATACAATTTTCCTACTATATTAAAAACGTGATAGTTATTAATGGATGAACGTTTGTTTACTCTTTCACGGGGAGCAATTTCAATGAGACAATGCACGTAACGTGCAAAGTTGCCGGTCAATGTGAGAACCTCCTAAGTACGTTAGTAACATAACATGGCAGTTTTTCAACCCTCATTCCGTCGTATCCCGGGAAAGCGGGATAGATGGCGCTGTCGGTACTCGCCCGGGGCACTACGTCAGTTGTCGGGATTTGGCACTGCGCTCCGGGATTAACCTCAGAGCGGGGCGATGGATGCATTTGTCAACGTTTTTTAACCCCTGGCTGGAGACGAAAGATGTTTTAAGTTTTACGTTATTGTGTGTGCTGTGCTCCCAATTTGTCACATAAAAATATTTTATTCTTGTAGATGTTATGATGTTGTCATGGTGTACTGTACCATGTTTTTCCATACTTTATAGCTTTCCTTGAAATTTTGTACCTATGTACTGGATAAAAAAGTTAAAATCTATTCGGCTATGCGAGTATGCAGCAATTTTTCAGGTATTTTATTCTTAACAACACGAAAATTGTGGAAACCTTCTCAAATACATTTTACATTTGGGAAATTTTGTGAAATACGCACAAGCTCAACTTACAAAACCCTTCCTTTCACGGTATACAATACGAACCAGTGAAGGTAGTAAAAATGCTAAATGGTGTAGAAAGGTTAAAGCTACCCGTTTACGGAGGGCGTGGGATTCGCCGCTCCGCATTCAAGGGGTTAACCCCGTAAGCCTTCCACTGTCGTTCATTAACTCCTTTTCGTTTCTTTCAGTTAATTTTATTTATATTTTTATTTTCGTGCTCATTTATGTAAATTGAGGGTAGCATAGCTTAATGACGCAAATTTTTTAAAACTTTATTTTTATCAACAACTGTTTCTTCAATTTTTGCGTCATGTGTAGGCTGTCAGTGGTGATCAAATAAAAAAAGTAATAGAATAATAATAATAACACAATCCATTACTTTAGAATTCAGTTGAGAAGCAGAACCAATCATAACCCTGTTCGCTACCCAGTAGTCGGGTGCAACAGCTCACGTTTGAAACAGAAAAAAAATCCTTTAGCACAGTCTTGCGAAAATGCTAGGGGTGAAAATTGTACAGCGTCTCTTCCGTAAAGCCTGCACTATCTCTCGGGATTTGGCGCTCGAGTCTAACATTCATTAGCTTTTTCTGTTGCATTCCTTTTGTTAATTATAGCCCTGCTTTCTCGCATCCCAAGTAGGTACCCGCATTTGGGACTTAGGCATACAATGCGAGCTCCGCAATTTTCTTTTTTTGTTTTTCTACATGTTTTACTCAACATTAAGTACAACTTATTGCAGTTTAATACAATAAAGTTTCGACCGGATGTCGCTTAGTTTGATAATTTGGTGGTCATTCCAAATCAGTAAAGTTCTATGAATAGGCGGCCTTTTGTTTATCTCAATATATGACATCAATCATTGGTGGACATAGGGCTTTCCAATAACTTGAGTTTAGATTCAGTTAGAAACTCGTTAATTGCATTACCTTTATACTTAACTTTTAATTTGTGGAACATGACTGTGTGTTATGGAGAGAGCTATGCTTGGGGTTTCTTTGATGGATCGTATCAGAAATGAGGTTATCCGTCAGAGAACTAAGCTTACCGACATCACTGTCAAAATATGCAAGCTGAAGTGTCAGTGGGCTAGTCATATCTGCCGAAGAACCGATAACCGTTGGGGTATACGAGTTCTCGAGTGGAGACCACGAAAAGGCAAACGCAGCGTGGTACGTCCTCCTGCCCGCTGGACTGACGACCTTAGGCGGGTAGCCGGTAGTGGGTGGATGAGGAAGGCCGAGGACCGAGTGTTGAGGCGCTCCTGATGTGTGTTATGGCAGCTAATAAAATAGGCAATCCCGTATCTTATAGGATTTAACAGTTTCCGTAGCATGGCGCGTATAACTCTGAGATTATACTCACGGGACCGCGAACATCCCTCTTTTGTGTTGCAATCCTTTTGTGAATTATACAGCTCTTTTAAGTTGACCAACTTTTCTTTGTACTGTTTACGAAGAATACTTGGTTTTTGTTGCGCAGTTTTATATAGTTTTATGAAGTAGCGAGAATATTTTATAACAATTTCATTTCTGCTCTTTTTTATTGTTAAATCTATTTAATACATTTGCTAAAATATTTTTGAGGAGTGAGGACCAAAGCAAGTTGATTGATCACAGTAGGTATTATTTAATTACTACATTACATGGCAGCACAAATTTTAACCCTTAAACGCACTCGTACATACATTTCTTTGCGACAATCCCGCTGTCCGTCCCTGGGGGGTTACTCTATACTGACGTAATCGGCACGTGTGATACAACGAGATAGAGTCGTGGCTCACGCAGCAGCGCTCTGAAACTTAGTTTTTCGTCACATGGAGTGACCCCCTGACCGGGCGTTCATTCACTTACCGATGCCTACACCTACTTGACCCGAATCGCGGCGACAGGATCGGTAGATGTGCTATCTGACATATACTAGGTATACCTCTACATATGTATAAGAAGAAAGTATTTTACGGGTGTATAACATAGAGTTACTTAGGTTATTCAGAAATCTGTGACTAAAATATATTATGTTAAGATACCTATATACCTAAAGAAAAACTTAGTAGGTTTGATGAATATGCTTATATATATATGTATATAAGCATATTTTTTCATATATATATATATATATGAAAAAATGAGTCCTACCCTGTGTATAGTATAGCGATACATACAAACATACACTCCCACACTTCTCTCGCACCGATTGTTGAGCTGAACGCAATCCCCCAGATTCCGGGATTTGGCATACTGCCGCGGGATTAACCCGGCCAGGGGGGGGGGTTAACAAAACGGTATCATTTGTTATACGGCCTCTTTATATTTCGGCCTTTTGTTAATGAGTTTTTGGCCGATGTCCGACTTCGTGGTGTCTAAGTGATTGCGGACATTAAATTGTTAATGGGCTTTTTCTTACGCAATTAAGAGCAAGATTGTTCCAAGTTATTATTTAATTAATGCTGAAGTATGGTCTTGTACTTTCAAAGTGGCTGTTATGGGCGAGCGGATGTTTTTGCGAAAAATATGGAGGATAATGAAATTAACAAGACTTGCAGGTTATGAAAATATGACAAACAAATACAAAAACAAAGATGACTACTTACGGTCTTTGGCTATTGTGTGTTTTTTTTTCAGATATATGTATAAGTAGCTAAAACAAACGCTAATAACACTAATATAGGTTTATCTGAAAGATACAAAATCCAAATTATAACAAAATTATTATTTTTGATTAATATAAATGATTGGCTGGTAGACATTGGTGTTGGTCATAAGTCCGCTTTGAAAACTTATTCATGTTCATTCTTTGTGATTAATGTTTGTACTGTTTAAAAATACCTAAGTATATTAAAAGTTTTATGGAGTATCCCTGTTATTCCTTTTAAGTTTTATATAGTATGTTGTGCTGTTCTTTGCCAGAAAGTGACCAAAAAATTAATTTAATATAAAAAAAATAACAAGGTACCTATACATACATATACCTCTCGGGGTCCGAAGGCTATACTATGTTGTGTGTAATTAAGTGTAGATAAACAAATAATAGCAACTCTATTATTATATGTAAACACCTAAAACATTTTAAAGAAAAGCGAATCTCACTTTCCCTCAAACGTCTGCATTAAATATTTTCATGTTTTCGCAAAGAAAACTACATTTATAAAGACGAGACCACAAACAAAAGTAAACTTACTTTATTATTTAAACATACGAGTATATTTGCCAGTCTAGCAGCGTCTGCATTATTAGTTTACTTACTCGACAGAGGTTACTGGAGTGTATAGCTCAATTATAGCAATACAAAGGATCAACAGATTACACATGCACTGAGGATTCTACGGTCTAACGATGATTAAGTACATACCTACTGCCTTTGTCAAATGGTGGTAGACGCATTATCTTGACAATCGACAAATAATTCTACGTGGAATAAATGATGAGTCTGAACTGCAGCAGATATACTTGAAGTCAGAAGTCAAATGGTTTAATCGACGTAAAATTTTACAATTATTTGTCGATATACATATACTAAGCTCACGCTTCACGAGAGTTCACGAGACTATTTTTTAAGCCAGGATAGCAAGCTAGTGTTAGAAAGTTAGCAAGACAAGAGCGGTGGTAGCTCAGTCAGGTAAGCGCCCGCTTCTCACGCCAGAGATGCGAATTCGATCCCTGGCGCTCACATGAGCCAATGAGTTCTTTGGAATTTAAAGTACAATGCATACCATCGCTCTTACGGTGAAGGAATACATGGTGAGGAAACATGTATATGTATCTAGATTTAGCATTGATATTTGAACCCACCAATCCAAGTGGACCAGCGTGGTGAGATTTTGATTGTGAGAATGGGTTTTTGTCGTTAAACTCATTAATTACGCGTCTTATCAATAACAGCGGCGAATTTATGGTGAATCGCGATACAGTGACGTTTATCTACGTTGATAACGAACTCGTGTAGTGGCAGCTGTACGACGAATAAACCCCTTTTCACTTAAATTTGACTTATACAGCTAAATGCGACATGTAGGCACACTTATATCCATTCCTGGAATATTTATGGTTCTTAATAATATAAAAGTGAGACGCCCTACGCGCCGCCGCTACTTCTGACAATAAAACGAAAACGAGTGTTCCGCCAGTGAATGAACAAGTTATTATTATTACCCCCCATAAACATTTGTAGCCTACATTAAACTTTACTGTCGTAGCCTAGAAACGTATTAGCCAATATGTTGCCATAGAATTTCGGTGAAGACATTTTGACTAGTACTTCTTCTTATACCTGGGCCTGTAAGATTGGAGGGCCATAATTTCCACGCTTGGCAGGTGGGTTGGAGATATCAAACTTTTAACACTCAAGACCCGAGAGCCAATATCAGCTCCGACCGAGGATCGATCCATGGTAGAGCTAGTGGGGTTACCACCACCGAACGTTAGCAAGTAATAATTAATCCATACAACTAACATGCGAGTGAAGGCGCTTTTAGCTTCCTGACGGTAGTGGTATAGCCACACTGGTCACTAACCTCGTCGCAAACCCGTCGTTTTTTGGGCAATGCTCTAAAATTTTCAGGCTGAAGTTTCAGTCTGTCTGTCGAAGAACCGATCACCGTTGCACCGCCTCTAAAGTCAAATAGTGTGACCCCCCTGGGGTCACTCTATATAACTAAAAACTAATTTTTGGAGCACTGCTGCGCGAGCAACGGTTCCAATTCGTTGTATTAAACGTGCCGAGTGCACGACAGCTCTCGTTCGTTCATTTTTCGTCAGTGTAGAGTAACCCTCCAGTTACTCCGTAGGAAAAGTGGTAGAGTGATGAGATCATAGTATCGTGGCGGTCCTTGAAAGGCCTATGTCCAGCCGTGTATCACTGGCCTATTTCTAAAGGCAATGAGTACAAACGCTTTGAGGTCTTTTGAGTGTAAATGATACTTTGTAGTGGAAAAAGGTTGCAAATACGGAGACAGTCATTTTATTTACAGTCATATACCTATTCCTCGATTGTGTTGTGATAGATGAGGTGTTCGAAGTTATGATCTACGTATCTATTAGATCAAATAAGTAGTAAGAAAAAATCACCTAAGTATTAAATTTTAAAATAAAGGATGTAGGTACATATTGCATATTTTTGGGATGTATTGGATTCACAATACCTACTATCACGCTTTGAGTACTCGAAAACGCAAAAAATCTAATAAACGTTCCTCGTAAACGTAGACAAACTCAATACACCATGAAACATGATAAAACCGTTTTATACCGTGTGACAGCAACAAGAAGACACTATTAGAATAAACACAATCCACTCCAACTTCACTGGATTTATCTACAAACCGCGATTTTGTGAAACTTTACTCTGAGCACGTGTAACATAAAGTGGCAAAGTTTTCTCAACAAGGAAAACCATTTGGCGGAAAGCTTCGTAAAAACAAAACACTCACTCCTAAATTCACCGAGAAAAAACAAAACAATACTCACTCAAACGAAGGCCAATCCACACTTCACGTCACTCCACAAACGCACCGTATTTCGAATTCGAAATTTGAATTTAATTGTTTTTTTCTGACGTAAACGGCCAGTATTTTTTGACAGAACAGGGCGGGCGTCCGCCTGCCGCCGGGGTCCCGCGCGCTTTGCCCTCCCGCCCTGCGCTATCTATAGATACATCTACGTAGATAAAGTCCTTGCGGTTCATCAACATAAGGACTCAAGATTCATGGAACAGAGGAACCATAGACAGATGATTCATAAAATGTAGGCCAGTTTATGCTAGACGTCAATAATTAGCATAAATTTGTATTTTTTTTCATAATTTACTAAAATTACATAGTTTAACTTTCAGTTTCACATCATCATCAGCCTATAGCAGTCTACTGCTGCACGTAGGCCTCTCCCAAAGCACGCCACTGGATGCGATCTTAAGCTTTTCGCATCCAATCATATCCAGCCACCTTTCGCAAGTCGTCACCGTCACCCCATCTAGCCGGAGGGCGTCCCACACTACTTTTGCATAGTCGCGGCCTGTTTCACATCTGAGAAAGTAAAATGTATAGTATAGAGAGCACTGTGATTGGCTGAATAATTGTAGTAGAATAAAAAAATAAGTTCAGGAATTCAGTTCTTGCTTATGTATACAGTTACTTTGGGCCATAGGGCTCGATGACTCTGGCATAGTTTAATAGCTATACTAGTTGGCGAGTTAAAAAAACTAGCGAGTGAGCGATAAGGGATTTTCAATTGGATAGTTAGAATCTGATTGAAAAAAACCCAATTGCTGCACCTGGCTCTCTCGAATGGAATCTTTATTAAGGTTTCCTCACGATGTTTTTCTTCACCGTAAGAGCGATGGTATACATTGTACTTAAACTCTAAAGAACTCATCGGTACATGTCAGGGCCTGAATTCGAAGCCGCATCTGAAGCGTGAGAAGCGGGGGAGAAGCTTACCCGATTGAGCCATTACCGTTTAGATAGATAAATAGATAGAATACACTTTATTTGTACACCAACAAAGAATAATAAGATTAACAAATTTCAACTTAATTAGGGTACAATGGCGGTCTTATCACTAAAAGCGATCTCTGCCAGACAACCTTTGGATGGAGGGAATAAGAGATTAAGATTGGGTTATTTATACTAACATAACATAAAACTAATTTGAACGTCACTTCGTGAAACGCAAATGCTATCCGCACAAGCATTCACGCCTTTCCACGGATAATAGAATAGCTAAGCTACTTAAAATAGCTGTTTTTTTATGACGCCATTTTTAAGCTAACGTAAACAAAGGAGATAGGTCTGTTGCCGCTTACTTAGCACTTCGATGTCGGTGTAAAATTAAAGGGAGTTTCTTTTCGGGGAAAGAATTTCGTGTAAACGGTTTACTAAAAAAGTATTTATCTTTCTTCGGTGCTTTTTTGGGTATCATTTTTGATATTTGAGGATAGTAATGCTGCATTTTCCTAACCTTTTGGCAGCTAAAGCTTTTGCAGGAAGTGGCTGAAATATTGCCACCATATTTTAACTTTATCCTATTCGTAGACAATGACAGCAACAATTTTATTCCTCAGATGACACTTATCTGACTATTGAAAAATCAGCCCTAAGGCATGCCAGCGTAACTTTACCAGTTTAAACAAAGTCCTTGGTTTAAAGTTATTACAGCCTTTATTTGACGTAAACCACACAAAATTCCCGGTTTTTTTTTCTCTATAATCTCGATGCTTTGAAGGTAGAGTAAATAATTATCAGTGCACTAACAACTCCCTTTAAAGATTGGGAAACTTTTTCAACAAGTTACTCGTACTTCTAACACACTGCACGTACGTACATCAAACGAAATTTCCAGTTAGTGAAAGCACTTTATGCCTCCTTTAATCTATAAACAAATAACTCTGTTTACAAGAGTGTAGCTAAAAAAAGCATTTTGTGTTGAAAGTCATACTACAATTTTCGGGTGTTGAATTTAAGTATCATGAACTTATAAGAAAAGTAGTAAGTAGTTATAGTATGAGATAGTTCATACACTCACGGGCAATGAAAAAGTTCCAGCGACAATAGCACCAAATCACCTACACCTAAACGGAAAATACTCTACCAGATATTAGCAGACTTTGATCAAATCCTAATCCTAACTAATATTATAAATGCGAAAGTAACTGTGTCTGTCTGTCTGTCTGTCTGTCTGTTACTCTTTCACGCCAAAACTACTGAACGGATTTGAATGAAATTTGGTATACATACCGTCTAGACCCTGGGAAAGAACATAGGCTACTTTTTATCCCGGAATTCCCACGGGAAAACTATTTAAGGCGAAGCGAAGCGCGCGGGAACAGCTAGTTCTAAATAAATGTTTTAAAAAATTATGGTCATTTTGGTGTCGATATTTTGTTAGTGGAACTATTTCATAGCTCTTGAGTGTACAAAATGATATCGAGTGGATTTATGCGCGTCCTAACTTGCGCGATGCATTACTTGTTGATACTCATAACAAAACTGACGATATTTTGGTAACTCGGCCAACTTAATCCCATTTAATTATAATTTATAAGTAGGATTAAAGTGAGTAATTATTCTGAGATCGCGTGACGAGGTGTGAGGCGGTATCGCCGGTTGCCCCAATCCGCTAGCGTGGGGCTTCTTTGTGACCTATGAGCGTAAAGGGCTATCTTTATTATTTTAACCTCTGACTGTAGTAGTTAGTTAGTCATATATATATTGTTTAGCAGTTTTATTTACAAAAGCACAATACAATAAAGTTCAATAAACAGACACATAGTTTTGCCAAACCGTGAGGTTCGTTGGCAGAAATCCCCTCGCTTTTTATTATTACTAATTTATTATTTATTTTATCTGGGTATTTTATCCTACTGCATAAATATTAATATAAACGTGCACAAAGAACAACGTGTGAAAAACCTTTTCTAACAGTCAACCCACAGGTTATCAGATACACAAAATTATCTCCGCACTGATGAAATTCTAAGCAAAATTAGTAATTACATAAAAAAAAAATTAGATTTGTTTAACTCTAAAATCACTCAATATGTAGTAGGCTTTCAACTTAAACTTCTTTCGATAGACATCTATTTTGGCTGTGTGCCAAGTCTCATAACTTATTTTATAGGTACTTGCATTTCTTTGGGTTCTGTCTGGTGCCGAAGTAAGCAATCGTTTTATTACGCCACCCTTGTAGACATTATTGAATGGAGTGGCTAAATCGGTCTCAGATAATAACCACATCTTAATGGGATAGTTTTGTATTCTAGAATTGGTTGGCTATTATGTTTCCTGACTAATATTTTGCTGTAAAGATTTCGGTATATTTCCGCTTATCTTTCATAATCAGTTTGTCACCGGTAAACTGAACAAGAGAATATTCTTCAACAGAGACAAGATTATCTATTCTTGGACCAACAGAGCGCCTACCTCAGCTACTGCAACACCCAGGCTTGCTGCTCTAGTTTAGAGGGAGTCGGGAGCTAGGCTGGCTGAGCTGAATTTAAGGTGGCATTTACAAAGGTTCCACTCGAGAGAGCCACGTACAGGAACTTCGCCCCCCTCTCTGAATAGAATAGAATATAATATTCTTCATATAATCAGTACAGCAGTGCCAGTAGGTAGGTATACTGCCCGTTTGTCAAGATTGTCTTTGGTTTCTAACAAATAAGTAATTCATGAAGTTCCTGCAAAGTTTTATCATTATTTTATTTTACGATAAACAAACTTAAGTATTTATTAGGTTGCCGTGTCAAACAAAGTTACAGAAAGTGGAATAAATTATGGAGTGTATTAGCCGCAGCCATAATGTGAAATACAGTACCGTGAGCAAAAGAACTTTTAGATTCGAATTCGATTCTGTTTTCAAAAATGGTTTGAGTATTTTATTTCTAAAAGTGAACGATAGGGGCCAAAACGGGATAAAAGACAATGTTGCAAAGTCACTCTCTGTAATTATGATTTAGGCAGTGAAAGCATGTCTTTTATCCCACAGGTAGCCATTATCCAGACATTATAAAACAGACCCTTAGCATAACATTTACTGCCAGATTGTGTTTAGATAAGCCTACTAAAGAAACAATTATATATAAGTACCAAGTCTCTACCGTTGGCTTGCATTGGCAGAGCAACAACTTGAGCCCAAGTTATGTTCCAAACTTAGGGCACGAGAAATGTGCGTGCTTGTATGGGAATGCCCAGAATCTCTTTATGCGACTAAAGCGGCGTTCACATTATGAGGACCGAGTTACTATTTAACTCCCGTCGGAAAAAGAAGGGTGTTATAAGATTACCCTTTTATTTTTAGTTTGATTGGTAATGTTACTCCGACTCTTCTTAGCTATATTTTATCAAAATCTTGGCCGATAGCATAATAGTTATACGACTTTTAGTGTTGAATGTCAGAGATATAATGTTGGTAAGGTTATTAATGCGAGAGCTCTCGGGCAACGACGACTAGAGAGGAATCCTGTTCTTGTTATATTTTCATACGAGAGGAACTACTACAGCATACTTTTTCAGGATCGGTGACATTATGTTGATTTATCTGTTGTTATTATTTTAGAGTGCTGACTTTTTACATTTTGCTTTCTTTGCGCTCGCTCACTCTACGCAATGTGCAGTGTAACGCGCCCTTAGAAAAATCAACTATCGCACACTATACCAGGCGCAGCCGCAGGAAGCCGCATTGTCATATAAAATAAAACGATCTACAGCGAATTTGCCATTCTAATGTGCACGACCCTTTATGGTGTAAATCCCGCTTTAGGCGGAAGGCCATACCTCCAATGCACAAAGTTAGTTCAGTCACATTGTAATACTTAGTTAAGTAGGTAACATGTTTGCACAACATCTTGATAAATCTGTTCACGTGTAGGGTAGAATAAACGTGGACTTGACCTGTATTAATTAATTACTACTTAGAAGGTACATACTTAGACAAATATTCACGGTAAGAGATTCTTTTGTAAGGTCTTTGTTACAGATTGCTTATAATTGCTATCATCATCATCACAACCCATCACGTCCCCGCTGCTGGTGTACGGGTCTCCTTCCAAGGAAGGGTTTAGGCCTAGTCCACCACGCTGGCCAAGTGCGGGTTGTTGGACCCCAAAACAAGCAAGTTTGTGCTGATTCAATTGTCGGGTAAAGTGGGCAACCCGACTGTCAGAGGTTTCAAAGCTGCCTGAAGGCCTCTGACTGCTGCCGAAACTAAAGATATCTCCGTAAAAACAAACAATAATAGATGGTAAAGGTAATGTTTAATTTACTCTCTTGTTGAAATGTAGTTCGGGTGCGTATTTGAAGATGCAGGCGGTGATCTCGTTCCCCAGCTGGCACGGCGTAGCTTCCTTGTGGTTCACCTGTGGAGGAAATAATAGAGTAGATAAAATCTGTCCTCTTTAGGATATTAATATGAAATGTAGCTAAGAAGTGAGGGCCAAAAAGAAACAAAAATCAAACTGCTAAAAAAAAGGAGCTGCCTAACTGCTGACTGAGCAGGACAGTAATATAATTATTAAATTTCGTTTAAATGTTTGGTGCAAGTCTCTATACTCTCTATAAGATTGTATACGTTTTATGCCAATTATAAAAAATGCCGTATACCTACCTCTTGGTCACAGTTGTCAGCGACTGACTTCATGTGTTCCAGCTTCTTCTTGTTCGCCATCACGAGAGGTGTAATCAAGGTCAGGAATCCAGATTTTGAGTACTTGTCGTTTTTAACAATGCCAATCTTTAAATACAAGACAAAGCAACTGTTAAAACTACACCCTAGATTAAAAGGACAATTAAAAAAAATATAGTTAAGCGACCACCGTTCGGCATCGTACTCAACGGACGAATCGCATTCAGTATTCTATGTATAAAAATTCACACAAGTGCGTTCACATTGTCGATGCTATTTCTCCATACATTTATGACAATCCGATTGGTCCTATACGTTTCCGTACGTATAGGACCAATCGGATTGTCATAAATATATAGGTAAAGCGTCCACCTTAAAAATATTAGCGAGGGCAGGCAATCTCTAAGCTATATTCAAACTACTTACATACATATTTACGATTATATTATTATAGAGTTCTTACAAAGTATTATCAGATTACTGCTTGATATTTGAGTAATTTTACCAACAGTAACATTAAAAATATTACGCAAACGTCTAGCAGTTGTAATATTGTAGCATCGTATTTAAAAGATTCTAAATTTAGCAAAATGTAAATAGAATATAAATTATCAAAAGCAATGTGTTAGTTCTATCAAATTTTGCCAGATTTACCATACATACATACACCGGCCTGTCTCCCAGAGGGGTAGTCAGAGACTAAACTCAAACTCAAACTCAAATTTTTTTATTCATCGTACAAATATAAAATTTTCTGATGAACGTCAATTTTTACAAATTACTCTCCGTTCGGATAAGGGGGGGCTCTTTCTGTCTAAGGAGAAGAACGGAGGCAAGAAACTCCTGAGCCATCTTTTCAAAAAAAGACTTAAAACTAGTTGGTATACAATACATATAAGCTTAATAATTATTATTATAATAATATGAGCAGAGCTAACTACTTATCACAGCCAAGCATTAACGTCCTCTAAGTAATCATCAATTTTATAATAAGCTTTTTTACTGAGTTTCTCTTTAATGTAACACTTAAACTTATTCTCTGGCATTTGAGCAACTTCTGCTGGAAGCTTATTATAAAATCTAATACAGTACCCTAAAAACGATTTATTAACTTTCGCCAGACGCATCGCTGGAAAAGCCAGCTTATGCTTGTTCCTAGTATTAATGTCATGATTACTGCCAATTGTATCAAAAGTTGAAATATTCTTTCGTACATACATTAAATTGGAAAAAATGAACTGACATGGAACTGTAAGGATGTTAATTTCTTTAAATAGTTCTCTCAATGAATCCCTGGAACCAAGTTTGTATATAGAGCGGATGGCTCTTTTCTGTAATACAAATATAGTTTCAATATCAGCTGCTCTACCCCAAAGCAAAATGCCATACGATAATAAGCTGTGGAAATAACTAAAGTAAACTAATCTGGCGGTTTCAACGTCGGTCAGCTGTCTAATTTTCCGTACAGCAAAAGCTGCGGAGCTCAACCTTCCAGACAATTTTTCAATGTGAGGTCCCCACTGTAACTTTGAATCTATAGTCATCCCAAGAAAGACAGTATCATTAACTAGGTCCAATTTATTCCCATCTAGAATAATGTTAGTATCGCATTGTCTAACATTCGGCAGTGTAAATTTAATACATTTCTTTTTCTTAGAATTCAATAGAAGATTATTAACGGTAAACCAATCGTGTATGTCAGATAGAATTGAATTAATTTCATTAAAATTATTTTCTCTTCTTTTAACTTTAAAAAGCAAAGAAGTATCGTCAGCAAATAAAACTATATTAGTCAATTTTTCAACCATAAAAGGCAAGTCATTAATATAAATGAGGAATAAAAATGGTCCTAGAATAGATCCTTGAGGGACGCCTATTTTTACATGAGCCCCCTGTGATTTAGTATTGTTAATATCGACCCTTTGTTGTCTCTTGTCTAAATATGAAGATATCAAATCTAAAGCCTTTCCTCCTATTCCATAGTATCTAAGTTTCGAAATTAAAGTCTGATGGTCTACACAATCAAACGCCTTCGACAGATCACAGAAGACTCCAATAGCATCGTGATGGTCTTCCCAGGCGTCAAATATGTGCTTAATCAACGCAGTACCGGCATCGGATGTTGATTTGCCTTTTGTAAAACTATGGACCTCCATGTGCCACGATTCCTAAGCTTCCTCTACATTCATAGTTCTCCTCAAATAGGCGACATACCCAAGACGAGCATTAGGAGTTTCCGAAACCGACGAGCCTGTATCAGTTTTACTCCTTATTTTATAAGGAACATGACATACCTTGTTCAAGAGACACTTGACGACGCAAGCGGCGGTCTCCGGGAACGGCGGGTCTCCGCGGAGCTGCTCCAGGTCGCGCTCGGCGGCGCCCACCTGCCCTTTACGCACTACTGACTGTTAGATGTGTATCCTAGATGTGTGTCCTAGATGTGTATCCTAGGTGTGTATCCTAGATGTGTATCCTTGATGTGTATCCTAGATGTGTATCCTAGATGTGTATCCTAAATTCTAGAGTAACCTGCTGATGATACCTTGTTCAAGAGACACTTGACGACGCAAGCGGCCTTCTCCGGGAACGGCGGGTCTCCGCGGAGGTGCTCGAGGTCGCTGTCGGCGGCGCCCACCTGCGCCGAGCAGCCGCGCGCCGTCGCCACCAGCCCTTTGCGTACCACTGAGGTTATTGGACTCTCTGGGAAGTCAACATAATCAACGTTAAGACTTAATAAGGAAAGGGAAAAGCAAAGGAAGAAAGAAAAGGGAAAATAGTTCTCACCTTATATTGAACTCTACGTAGGTACGTTAAATTACGGACAAAAAGCAACGAAAAAAATTGTATCGCCATGCCTTATTAAGGCTTAAAAACACCGACATTTACCACAAAAAGTTGCATAACTTTTGAACGGCTAAGCCGATTTAGGCAAAATATAGCTAAGCATACTTTGACTCAAAGAAAACCAATCACAAATCGGTTCCGCGGTTTGGTACCATACGCTACCTTATACATATACTCAGATGCAATGACACGTTAAATTTATGACATCCCTCTTTTACATGTTTAAACAGGGGTAAAGGTTGACTATAGCACTATGATTTGTTTAGGTACACTAATAACAATAGTTCATATATAATAAATTTAGAGTTCCTTTATAATATAAAAATTATTTCCTCATAAATACTACACAACAGCGCAACGAATGGGCTAAAGTTTTCTAGAAACTTTTATAAAGAAAATGCATTTATTGCATACGTCTTGTCAACCTGTTTTATGTTTTATCAGTAAACCACCTGGACCTAGCTAGCAAATAATTTTGAAATCTAATAATTAATCTAAAATTAAAAAAAACATATTTTTTTTGAGTTACCAAGTGATTTTAAAATTAAAAAACGATATAGGTATATAATTATTTAAGATATAGACTTACCATTATGACTTTCACATTTTGCAACAGAAATCAAAATGAAATCCAAAACTGAAATTAAAATGAATCGACTTCCCACAAACATTCCGAAACGAGCTCTTTGTGCAACAGAATAATGGTTACAGAATTACTATGTGAGTTATAATGGAAATAATAACGATATTATCCAAATGATAAACATCCATGAGTAGATTACAATTAGGCAAATGCATGACTGATCGTTGCGAGGGATAGTAACATAACCATAATAATAATCGAGAGTGGATAATTATTTTTATGTTTAATAAATTATACAAATCACAATCGTATAGCCTGAGGCCTTCGGGCAGCTTGAAAACATTAAATTTGACAGTCGCTTTGCCCACTTACTGCCAGTTTCAATAACTCTATCTATCGATAGCTGACAACTACTTTCATATGATTTTGACAGAATGATTCTTTTTATGTGTCAAAATGCGTATGATAGTCAGCCATAGAACAACGCGGACTCGGATGTACCCTCGGGAAGCGTCATAGCGATCTTTCTTGGTACAAAAAAGTCTGCCAATTTTTGCGGGGGGAAATTATACCGTTTACCTTGATTATGTCTCATGGGACATGACATTATGAGTTTTAATTCCTAGCAATAAGGGTTATGTGAAGAGACATTTAATTATAAACACAGTATCGTCATTCTTTCTCGCCATGGATGTAACAATTATCGATAGGCGTTATCGATTAATTCCAGATCATGTGTTGAAAATAATAATTTTAAATTAATGAAATTATCAATGATTAACATATGAAGCATTTATTTATATAACTAATCTATTAAAGTTTTTTCTTAAAATAAAGAATGTGGATGAAATGTTTCCAAAAAAGTTAACCATATGATTTGCTTGTCAAACTAAACATTTTATTGCTATACGAGTAAAATGGTTTGTCTGCTCCATAGAAAGTTGGTTGGATTTTTACATCTTGAATTTCCTGAAAGTGATGACCAAAAACTATTCAGAATGACCCCCTAGTCAACCCTGTCGGCTTACGTTCACCACTTTTGTAATATAACGAATATCAGAGCAATTTTATGAAAAATGAAATAAATTATGTGTAACCTCCTTTAACTGTGACCTTTTTTTCGATAAGCACATATTTACATACCGGTACATCACTATGGCATTTTTCTGACATTGGAAATTGAGACTGCAACTAGTTTTTATAAATCGGTGGGCCTTTCTGGCCCACTACCCCGGCAGAGGGGAACGTCTGCCTATTTCGTCTCCAGACCATTCATACTCAATGCTGTCAGCTATCGATAGATAGAGTATTGAAACTAGCAGTTACCCGACAAATCTCTCAGCACAAGCTTGCTTGTGTTGGGGTCCACCAACCCACACAAGACCCGTGCGGTGGACTAGGCCTAAACACTTCCTTCATTGGAAGGAGACCCGTGCCCCAGCAGTGGGGACGTGATGGGTTGCATGGATGGCACATTGCTGTACTATTCCACGGACAATCGACTGTTTAACATTAGACGAAATGTACATTCTGCAAAAGAGATATATATACCACCTCAGTACAAACACTCAAATTTTACCACAGACGGTTGATACGTGCCGTGATAGCATGAGAAATACTTAACCTTTAGAGATTGTTTGTTTGTACGATAAAATATTATTTGATTCATCTATCTTCCCTCTATGAGTCTTAGAGGATCAGACTGTTTGCGCTGGGGTGGCATCTTTTTGGTGACTGTACCACCTCATTTTGCCATAATCTCTTACTGCCAGTTTCTAAAACTCTATCTATCTATAACTGGTAGTTACTTTCATGCGATTTTGACTGATTGTTACTTTTGATTATGTCAAAATCGTATGAAAGTAACTACCAGTAATGGATAGATAGAGTTATAGAAACCGGCAGTTAGTTTAGCTGGTTACTTGGGCATACGGAATATAATACTATCTGAACATAAATATTCTTCCACCTAAAGGTTGTCTTGAAAAAATCGCTTTTAGTGATAAGACCGCCTTTTTTGTACCTATGTGTTTATATTTAAGCTTTGTATAATCTATTCTTGTGTACAAATAAAGAATATTCTATCTATCTATCTATCTACGAGGTACCTCAGCTATTATACCGTGTATAATAATGTGTGGACATCTCACACACTTCCATCCGACCCCAAGCAAGTCAGAGCCTGTAATATGGATATCGGACAGCTGATATATTTACACAGTTACATACCAGTACATGAAAACTGGTCCGGCCGGGGGTCTAACCGGGGACCTTCATTATAGCAGTTAGACTTGGTTGCTTATTATGACGATACAATCACCCTGGAACGACACTCATAAAATTATATCCTCTATTCAACCCTAGAGGTGAAACTTCATAATTCACAGTTAGATCCACGTATATGAACATGTAAAAGAATCCTATACCGACTGTGCCAGACGTTGATGGATGCACTATCGGATACCCGTAATGTGTCCCATACGTTACCGACGGTCGCTATTTTGTTACACTGAAAGCTATGGACACAGCTCACGCATAGCATGTGAGATAAATCAGTTGTTTTGTTGACTGAGAATCAAGTTATCAATATTATTGTAACATGAATACGCGTAAATATACATTTAGTTTGTTCCATTACGCTATTGAAGCGTCCGTTGTCGAGCTAGCTTCAGTGATCGTAACTGATCATTGAAGTTAAGCAACAACATGCATGCACATTCTGCCTACCCAGTTAGGGATATTGTTGACTATGCCTAAATGTCAGTAGAAAATAAAGGCGTCAATACAAATGGAGGTAATTTTGCTGTCCTAGCCTATTGCCCATTCGTAGATAAGTGTGCTTATTACCATTTTTGTCGCATAAAGCCATAAACAAACGGCATTATGGGAACTATCGTATAACGGACGTGCTATACTGGCCGGAACTTCGGAGGATTATTGTAGAGACATCACTTCGACTTCATTGTTTATATTGTATCTACATACCAACGTAGGTATCAAGAAAATTAGTGGAAAATAAAATCTACTTTACATAGTAAGAAAAGATTCTTTACATAATATGTGTATCAACTCTCATTAATAGGTGTCGGGCCTAATACCCATATTACAGGCTCTGCCTTGCTTTTGGTTGGATGGCCGTGTGTGAGATGTCCCCTCATAATAATTATTTATATTTATCTTTCATTGCTCGTGAGTGTATAAAGCGTAGTGCCATCGTTTCTGTATTCATGCTGTTTACAGGGTGAACAATAATATCCGCGCACTATTTTATCACTGCCTTTCATTTCCGCCTCTCCTTCACTCGAACACAACGGTGCAATGGACTGTGGCTGTTTTAAATATTGACCTGCACATTATTAGCTTATTTATTTCTTTATTTATTAACACACTTTATTGTGCTTATTGGAAATATACAAAGGGTTTGTACAGGGTTGAAGGCGTGTTAAATTACAATATGTATTGATCGCTCTGTAATAAAATTGTTTGTCGCGTGTATTGTACCTATTTTGGTTTATTATTAATATTATACATTATTTATTGCAAATAGAACAAATAAGTACAAAGGGGAATTTAATGCCAGTAGCATTCTGTACCAGTTAACCTTTGGTGATGTCGTGATAGGTAGTGCGATAGGCAGAGAGGAGCGAAGTCAGTGATGTCATAATGTATTATTAAGTATACTTACTAAATTACTAGAACATTGCTTTATAATCGGTATTTCGGTAAATATGACCAGCCCACTGCCACTTCAGCTTGTAGATTTTAAGGGGCATTTAAAATACAATAACTACATTATATTATTACCTGCTATTCTCGTTCATATCATGTAGCATTATTATTTTGTACTCTTCAATATCATACACATGCCAAAAAAAGTATGCTGCAAAGAAACCTTGAATTTTGTAAGGAAGTCATAAAAGCGAAACGTGCCCGTAAGAAACTCATGGGGCGAACAGACAAATCACTTGTTTACACGAAAAGTACCGGGTTCGATGCTCGACGGTGCTCAGTCAGCGAAAAAACTCAATAACCGTGATAATGCTCGGGTGACTAGGTTAAAGTGAAAATTAAGATATCGCTTACGTATATTTTTGCGCTGAATGGTATGAAAAAAATGGAATGGAAGATTTTTTGGATTGGGTTTATATGATGATATGGTGATAAAGCACCAAATTACTCTTTAACTTCTGTAATATTGAAGTTTATTTAGCAGTGAGTCAGAAGATTACTGAGTAAGTAAATATTTTGTTAAAAATTTAAATATTTATTATTTCGTCTATACATTTTTTTCAAGAAATATCTTATGACCAAAAGTTAAGTAGGCTTAAACCCTTCCCTGGAAGAAGACCCGTGCCCCAGCAGTGGGGATATGATGATAAGTACACCGTGACACAAGTGAGGATAGTGGGTTAGCCAAGAAAGCGCCCGTGATTCCCCATCTCTTATACTTACTATTGCAACACCATCTACCCCTATATGTTTACGAGTGTATCTCCTTCCACAAACTACAGAATCAGTTTCTCAACACACATACGTAAATAAACCTTTGTACCCTCAACATTCCACATGCCGTCTCACAACACGGGACTAGGTTACTCAACTCCATTGTCCTTTTGTAAGCGACTTGCCTCTGGAGTACGTTTTGTCTCAACGAGGACAATTCTGGTCTTCAACTTTTGTCTTCTTTGTGACAATCTGGCGTTGTGTCGAAGTTCGTAGTTTCTTTCACTGTTGACTCGACGCAGTGTTGCTAAGAAAAAGTGTGGACTGTGACATTGTTGTTTTAAAGTGATTTTGTTTTGTTCTTGCGTCCGTGTTTTGTTTTTGCTTTGATGAGGGTCTGTTTTACGATTTGCAGTTTTCATGAAGTGCTGGATAAAGTTTTTCATTGCCAAATTCACGGAGAGTCAAATAATAAATGAAATCTGATGGAGTTTAGGAATCGGCTAAGGCTTCTCAAATAATTGTCTTTCGCACTTAACTCAAAGGGTTAAAGTTCAAAACAAGCCGGGATCCATAATTATATCGTATGGCCTATTGAGGATACAGGAGCACATTGTATACCCGACTTACGACTCCAAGAAGTCTGAAATTTGTAAAAAAAAAACAGCAACAACATACTAAAATTAAATATCTACTCAACGAATACCATCTATAAACTTCTGGAAGTTTTACGGTAAGGTTTCACCTTGTTTAGCGTCTTAATTCGTGTGCAGCAATTTACCTTTGCCTACCCTCTACTGTTACCGATAGAAGTTATTGGTTATAAAATATTATGCTCAACTGTTTAAATAAATTATGTACAGATTTTCACAAAATGGTCGCCGAGACCTCAAAACGCAGCGACCACAAAGGAAATCAGTAAATGGTGTGGTTATTTTATGCTTCAGGCCCTTCTGGGAATTCATTTACAGTAAAATCATTATTCAGACTCGTTAATTTATATTTAGGGAATAAAACAACAATGCACAGGAAAATACTGTAAGTACTCATCCTAAAACGGCGATACAGCAGCTCTCTATCACGTGATTACAAAAACATTTTCCCACGGATAAAGAGCGAAAAAAATACATACAGTCACCTAGGTGCAAAATCCTCATTTTCCTTAGGGTTGTGTACATAATAATATTACTAAGTGCCAAGCTAAGTCAAATTTTACTCCACATTTCTTTAAGCCCCTAGGGCGTTCCAAGTGGGTAAGTAATTTTTATTAAACGCAATATATTTGAGCATTAGCTTCCATATCTCTGTCGCATTCAGCTTGAGTTAGCATATTTCTTTAATCTCGTAAGTCTACTAAGCATAAACCCTGCTTACGAACTCCAATAAACGCACAGGCTAGTAACTGAACTAAGAAATTATTTCTCAGCGTTTCTTTTAAAGACTGCAGGTTTTTTTTTATGCTCTGCTTCTTTTGAATGTGGTTTTTGTAATTAAGTCTATGTGGCTACACATAAACTGAATTATACTATTTTTTTAAATAGTTTATTAATACAGACAATTATAAATATATAATCTTTAAGCTGGAATATGTACAAACATATACATAACATAGTGTAGCAAGTAGCAACACTGCTAGTAGCTAACCCCAAATTGAATATTAAACTATGTATAAAACCACTTCATATAGGGGCAACCAAACCACATGTCAACATTGCTCTGATTTGCACCGACTAATACGTCATAGAATTGATGTATGTACTTGCATATGCCTATGTATTCATAATAATTTAATAATATTATGTTGTGGCTGCAATTTTTATCTTATATATTACATTTAACAGCGCATCAGAATATAACCAACTAAATACGTAAATATTTTGATCAAATTCTAAATTAACACACAACACACGCACTCACGCCTTGTACTAATGTACTCCCTTACGGGGTAGGCAGAGGTGCATTGCTGCACCCACTTTTTGCCAGAGTGTTATGTTAGTCCCAATGTCACTAACCACTACGCCATTCGGTCGTCAAAATCCTAATCCTACCTAATATCCTAATCCTAATATCCTAATAATATTATAAATGCGAAAGTAACTGTGTCTGTCTGTCTGTCTGTTACTCTTTCACGCCAAAACTACTGAACGGATTTGAATGAAATTTGGTATACATATGGTCTAGACCCTGAGAAAGAACATAGGCTACTTTTTATCCCGGAATTCCCACGGGAAAATCTTTTTAAGGCGAAGCGAAGCTCGCGGGCACAGCTACTTAAATTATATAAAAATATTTGGTGTCGATATTTTGTGAGTGGAACTTTTTCATTGCTCGTGAGTGTTGTATTATATACTTACTGTTGTTGTTGTATTATATACTGCAGTCCACAATAATTCAGCAGCTCAAAGATGCAGTAACTAGTTGTTCATCTGGAGGAACCTTTGTTATGCAGAACTAACTATGCCATTTTGTTTCCTATGTGAATGGTGTTTACTTTGAGTCAAGTGTATTGGCCGATTCTACCATGCGTATGTAACGCCATAGATAGAGTGTCAGTGCAAAAGAAATGTCTTGACTAATAACACCCCACTTCTATCACTGAGTTCTTATTTTGAATTAGCTGTTCCCGCGAGCTTCGCTTCGCCTTAAAAAAATTTCCCGTGGGAATTCCGGGATAAAAAGTAGCCTATGTTCTTTCTCAGGGTCTAGACCATATGTATACCAAATTTAATTCAAATCCGTTCAGTAGTTTTGGCGTGAAAGAGTATCAGACAGACAGACAGATAGACAGACAGACAGACAGACACAGTTACTTTCGCATTTATAATATTAGTTAGGATTAGTTAGGATTAGCTAGGTTAGGAGATTTGTGACTTTATTCATTGTTACAATGGCTCTCATTAGGTTGAACTTAAACGGTTAAATGTGGACACTTACGGTGGGACTGGTTCACAAACTGAAGGTCACTCAGCGAGCTATGGAAAGAGCTATGCTTGGAGTCTCTCTGAAAGATCGCATCCGGAACGAAGTAATCCGACAGAGAACTAAAGTCACCGAAATAGCTCACCGAGTTAGTAAGCTTAAGTGGCAGTGGGCTGGTCACATCTGTCGAAGAGCCGATAAACCGATGGAGTAAACGTGTTCTGGAGTGGAGGCCGTGACTAGGCAAACGTAGTGTGGGACGCCCTTCGGCTAGATGGGGTGACGTCTTGCCAAAGGTGGCTGCCTGGTTATGATTGGAAGCGGATAGCTAAAGATCGCATCCAGTGGCGTGCTTTGGGAGAGGTCTAGGTCCAGCAGTGGACTGCTATAGGCTAATGATGAGGTTGAACTGAAAACGGTTTGACAGTTAACAAAATGCGGACTGTTTCTAGCTTTTTGTTTTTGTATGTGATACTATGTTTCGTTCATATACCTATCGTAGTTAATCTAAGAGACTTACAAACTTTCACTTTTACCATACGAGTATTAAACGTCCTCGAATAATACGTGAGGCCAATGCAGCGTTCCCCTACTATGGCAATTGACATAAAATGGCGAATGAGGCTATGTAAAGTGGACGCATGTGGGCAATCCGGCGCGGTCGTAATGGTCTAGTAATCTGGCATCAGTTCGGATAAAAAAACATTTTGTTTCTCGTGTGGATGCATTTGCCCATGATCCCCTTTTTGAGTGACGCTTTGAGGATTATAGCTGTTACAAAATATGTAACAGCAAGCTTAAATGGTTTGCAACAATCAATGTAAGCCCGTTCAATCAATAGGTGCAGAAACGAAAGGGTTACTCTACCTTTACGAAAATAGAACGTGGGCTGTCGACTAATCGTTATTTTTATTGCAAAGATAATTAATGTCTAGTTAAGGTTAACGCATTGACTTATTTTTATTTATTTAAACGCAGTATAATAATTTTGAAAAATTGGAACATTTTTAACTGCATTTTTCTACCATTTCGCACCCGGCAATAAAAATGAAAGTAACATTTTTAATTACACGTAACTATTTATATTTATTTTCCGCCGGGGCGCACTAAAACACGATGAGAATAGTTTTATTTTGTAAAGAACCGTTTTCTTCTCATTTAATTAAAAGCACTGGCGATTTAATGCGGGGACGAGAGGGCGGCGTGAAAAAAAATACATACAACTTTTCCTTACTTCCTAGTTCTTCAGTTATCTTTAATCCTGAATGCTACAAAAATGTAAATAGTGGAGGAAAACCGGTCGCAGCGCCATTTATTGCTCCTTTTGTAATGAAAAACGCGGGTAAGATTAAAAACTTGGTACTCGGTGGCTGTTGGGAAGATTTTCATATTTCTTACTCGGCGCGACTCCTGCAACTGAGACTGTGGACTCAAAAGGCCAATAACTGTTCAAAGGTGCCATTGCATCCGAAGATGTTACCTAATTAAAACAACATTACATGTGTAATGTAGTTACAAAAGACTATTTTTTAAGCCCCGACGGAAAAAGAGGAGTGTTATTTATAAATTTAGACGACCGAATGGCGTAGTGGTTAGTGACCTGACTACTGAGCCGATGGTCCCGGGTTCGATTCCCGGCCGGGGCAGATATTTGTTTAAAACACATATATTTGTTCTCGGGTCTTGGATGTGCCCGTAAAATGGCAATAGGCCCGCCCCCTATTACATTGGGACTAACATAACACACACCTCTGCCTACCCCGCAAGCGAGTACATTAGTACAAGGCGTGAGTGCGTGTTTTTTTAGGGTTCCGTAGCCAAAATGGCAAAAACGGAACCCTTATAGTTTCGTCATGTCCGTCTGTCCGTCTGTCCGTCTGTCCGTCTGTCACAGCCGATTTACTCAGAAACTATAAGTACTACAGTGATGAAATTTGATGGGAATATGTGTTGTATGAACCGCTACAAAAATATGACACTAAATAGTAAAAAAAAGAATTGGGGGTGGGGCCCCCCATACATGTAACTGAGGGATGAAATTTTTTTTTTCGATGTACATACCCGTGTGGGGTATCAATGGAAAGGTCTTTTAAAATGATATAAAGTTTTCTAAAAAACATTTTTCTTAAAGTGAACGGTTTTTGAGATATCAGCTCTCAAAGTCGTAAAAAGTATGTCCCCCCCCCCTCTATTTTTATAACTACGGGGTATAAAATTCTAAAAAAAATAGAGGTGATGCATGCTAATTAATTCTTTCAACGATTTTTGGTTTGATCAAAGTATCTCTTATAGTTTTTGAGATAGATTGATTTAACTGTAATATTATATTTGCTGCTACGGAACCCTTTGTGCGCGAGCCCGACTCGCACTTGGCCGGTTTTATTTTTTTACTTTTTATTTATAAATTTAATGAAAGAGCTGCTTCCCACTTCGTTTGTCGTCATGTGAGTTTCCTGTCAGATTACCGTCATAATAAGTAGCCTGTGTGACTCAGGAGTCTCAGGACTGCAATATCCAATATCAAGGTCATACAAAGTGCTTGTATCTTATTTATTTAAAAAAAACTGTTTTACTCGTACACTCTACCATAGACAAAATGTATTATTAATAATTTTATTTTTCATTTTAAATTTTATCTGGTCGCAATATAAACAAATAATGCTTAATGTAGGCATTATAATAATTGCGGTATATTTACTCCATGCAAATATCTTACCACGTGAGAGCAAATTGAAGCGATAACGTAAACAAATAAATTGATTCATTACATTCAGCTTTTGCCCTTTGATCAGACCACAGGCAAATCAAATATTTTTCTTTTCCGCAATACAAACTTACAAATTAAACTTCACCGGACGCGGAGCTAAATCAACATTGTATTAATTCGATAAAAAGCCAGATTTCAGCCGTTTCAATGTTTTGATTTCGTACGTTTTGAAGCCCTCAATTAAATGGAAAAAAATACTTTAACAAAGTATTTGGGATTTTCTGAATTAGAGTTCTATCTAACAAGGTATTTTACATTCACAAGTCTTATGTACCTATAATTCTTGATGTCTATCTTTTTGATACTATAGTTTAGATGAAAGTTAGTAAATGTAAAATGTAAACATAAAAATGTGGAATCTTGTCTATATTTTCAGGCGGTTTCGGAAAGTTTCCACACGTAGGTACTTGCTTCAATCTGTAAGAACAGCAAGTATGCTAGATGGACCACTGTCTTCAAGATATCTCTTTTACGTTATGTCGAAACGCTTACCCGCAAGAAAAGTTAAGCGGATATTTAGAACGGTAGTTACATTTTGAAGGAGGAGAACCCGGGAACTTCAGCATAGCAGTCAGGGTCACTTTAATATAACCACTACACCATTCGTCGTCAGCATTAAACCTCCATTTAGTGACTCAAAATGGTCGCAACAGGGGAACCTGAGACCACTGTGCGCAGAAGCAGAGCTTCCACTACGAAACCACAGAAGCTTTTTTTTATGATTTATTTATTAATACTTTAATCACGAAATTTACAAAAGGTACCTAGATGATCAATGTGGACTTAATGCTAAAAGCAATTTCTACCATTGAACCATGTAACCTACAGCATGTGTCTCGCATCCGACGCCATATTTTCGTCACACATCACGTATCCGGGGTCGAACTTGCCCCCAAATTGGCGCCCATTGTTGCCAACTAATGTTAGTTATGAACTGAACTCGAAGTTCACAGTCTGCGTGGTCGCCGCCATTGTCTTAAGGGCAATTAAAGACGTGAGCAGCTTGGCTAAATTGCCTGTTTCGTTTTTAAAGCGACGTATTTGCTCGATTAGGTTTGCGTTTTTGAACAGTTGGACTGGTTTTTTTGAAGACTTCCGATGTTTTATACCTATATACAGAGTGTGGGGTTTTACCAGTAAGTATACGTATTATAGTATAGTTACGATTTTATAGATAAGTAAGTAAGAAAAAGAGGTAATGGTAGGGAATACAAAAAATAACAGAGACAATGATAATCAGAGATTTTCGAATCACATTTGCGAACAGTCAAAATTAGTCAATACGTTTTCTATTATTATTATTGAATTCTTTATTGCACAAATATATAATAAATTCACAAAAGGTGGGCTTAATGCTAAGAGCATTTTCTACCAGCCAACCTAAGGGAGGTACAATATTCTATACTCGCACAATAAAATTTATACTGCACGAATCTGTCATTTTAGACTATTTATAGAAGAGTAGAAATACTCTTTTGTAAGTACTATGTTTTTTGTCTATTAAAACTTAGGTATAAACTATTATAATCTCATACGTTATATTTTTGCTAAAAATCGATGGCTTATTGTAGTCTTCCACCATTATACTACTCGTAATAAAAATATAGTAGTGCGAAGTTAAAGGAAACGTCATCCCGCGCGACCAAACGATGACAGATATTGTATTAACTCCATCAATATTGTGTCAAGGAAGTGGTTTGTTCCAATATGGGGACGGTGTTGACTTTCATTTGAGGTGTGACATATGGGTCAAATAAGATTCATAGTAAAGATATGAAATACTGTGAAATACTTACTTCTTACTTTTATATTTTTGGCTCTGGCTATGGCTGGCTGATAGGTTCACATGAGTACAAATGTACAGCGAAAAGAGGACTCTCAAGCGCCACCTATGACTATACCCCTTCGGAGATAGCGATCGTGAGGATATTTATGCAGTACGTTACATACATACATTCATATTCACTCACGACTGTAATCCTCGAAGGGGTAGTCAGAGGTGACTCACAAGCGAGTCACCCACTTTTCGCAGCACATTTGTACTCACGTGATAGGTTGCGAACCACATCGCCGTTTTGGGATAAGTACAATGCACTTAGGATACACATCTAGAATATAGATGTGCAGGTTTCCTCACGATGTTTTCCATCACCGTAAGAGCACATGGTATTATTGTGTGCCAGGATTTGACCCCACAGCCTCTCGATTGAGAGGACGAGGCCTTATACATTACGCCACCACCTTTCTTTTATGCAGTACGTATTTATCCTAATCCTAACTAATATTATAAATGCGAAAGTAACTGTGTCTGTCTGTCTGTCTGTCTGTCTGTTACTCTTTCACGCCAAAACTACTGAACCGATTTGAATGAAATTTGGTGTACATACGGTCTAGACCCTGGGAAAGAACATAGACTACTTTTTATCCCGGAATTCCCACGGGAAAACTTATTAAGGCGAAGCGAAGCGCGTGGGAACAGCTAGTGTAAAAATAATAACCGGAATCCAGCTGAAACCCCAACTATTTTTGATTGCCATGTGGAAAGGCTTTGCCCCCGCCGCGACCGACCGATAGCAATTATTTTTGCGGTGCGTCCGCTCAGCCGGGAACACCAGCCACGCCGGTGTTCACTTGTTCAAGTAGCTTGAATGCAACGACGCAATTATATCCGTGACATTCCAGTTACCTAGCACATGATGGGCCCTCTAGAGGTGCAAAACAAGACGTGACAAAAATCTTGTTATGGGGAAGATAATGAATTTTTAGTATGGAAGAAACTCTGAAATCGATATAAAATCCAGCCTGTACTGTATAGTGCATGGTGCAGGCAGTTTGTGTTTGTTATACGATTTATACCACATGCTCATACAGTAATGGAAAACATCGTGATGTTACGTACGCATTTACATAAAATAGGTGATTCCGCCTATCCGTACCAGCGTGGTGGGACAAATCACAAAGGCTGCCAGTAACAACATCGCAGATTTTAAAATAGCTTTATACGTTCACTTGAAAGAAATAGAACTTGAACACAAAACAGTGTAAACAAGGCATCAGATAATACGTAAAAAACACATTCCAGCACCATAACAGCATCCCTTACTATAATGGCAGTATTAATTCTTAAGAAAACGCTGTAAAACGATTTTATCGAGGCCGGCCCAGTTTTATGGTTTGTTTCGTTGTCTTTTTATATTTATATTCGCATTTTTTACATCTGACGACCTACTTGTCGGTACTAACATTGAGTGTCAATAATAAATTACCTACTTTTTGCCATAACAGTTCCTACTTCCTTGTTTTACTTAAATTTTGCTTTCCGAATCAATTGACTATAACCTACATTTAATACGTATAATAAAAAAAAATAGGATAAATATTAATTTTCGAAAACCTGTTTCCAGTCGAAGAACGCGTAAAATTAAGCCACAAAAGAATCAATGGTCAAAACCCAAAGCCATTTCAGCACCATTAAATACCGACCACAGAGGACCCCCTAGCTTAGGAAAAGCGAAGTTTCAGCGCTCTACAACACAAAGTACAACTTTATCTCGGTGTATTAAGCATACCTATTGCATAACAGCTTAAGTTCGTCATTTTTTGTGAAGCTAAAGTAACCCTTTCTGGGTAGGACACCCTTATTTGTAATCTTTACGGATGCACGTCGGTAATGGGGGGTTGTTTTAGACCGCACAAATGACATCATTCGCGGAATCCCACTGAGTAATCGCTATCCTTTATGTTTTCTGTTTTCAGCCCGTTGGGAAAAGGTATTGTAAGATTGGTGTGTGTATTAATTTGTCTTGTTGTGGCCTCCTAGCGATGGGTTTTCTGTGTTCCAAAATGTATAATAATTGAACAATAAAATTGTTTTACGATTTTGAGATGGTGGTCTTGTAATGATTAGAGTTAAATAATGAAAGATTTTTAGAATAATTATCAAGTCGCAATAATGAATCAAGAACCTAAGTAAGAAAAATGGCTTTTACATTAGGAGAATAGCTACCTTATATTCCATTACGAAAATAGTTCATACCTTTCCTTTTTGTTCGTACCAAGCTTAATGAATATTATTAATTTGAAGGCATTTAAGCTTTTTGCTAATGTGAAATTATATTCTTCACTCAAGGGCCTTCAACTCACAAGTGAATCCTTGAATTTCTCGTCAAAATCTAACATAATTGAGATAATTACATAAGTAATGAAATAAGGTATACTTATAATGTAGAGTATAATTAACCTCTCTAGAACCGTGGTGGTATAACGGATAAGGTATCTTTCACTCTGTCAAGGGGCCTTGAGTTCAAATCCTGGCGAGAACTAGGTATATAAATATTAGAACACCTACGCAGATAATAGAATAAGTAAGAAATTTCTAAAAACATTTTATTTAAAATTTTTACGCCATATACGTTTATATTTGGCATATTATTGGCAATATTCATATACGCTGTTATAATGTACTTCCTTCCATATTGCAGATGGCGTCATTAAGCTAGCATTTTCCCTTTTTTACGAGTAATTTTGTGCTATGTCTCTTGAAATTGTGCAATGTCCATTGCTCGGGAGTATACAAAACACTATAGATATTTTCGCAAATATGTACCTACTTACTGAAATATCTTTAATGATATTATTAAAGGGTAAGACAAACAAGTAAATAGGTCGACAGCAAATCTGACCTAAATCTTGCCATAACTAGACTTTCTTCCTATATTATTATTATGTGGAATATATAGAAAGATTGCCTACAAATGTCGTATCAAAAACAAATAAAATATTGAAATTCCTTAGCAGATTTTTAAATTCTATACCTATAAGTACCTACAATATGCTTAAAGGTTTTCGAATAACGAAATATTGGAGTGATATACGTTATATTCCTATGTTAAATTTTGACAAAAATAAATTAATCTGTTATTTTTTTTTACAGTGACTCCATGTATTTTATCTCACAGGTAGCCACTAACCAGACATCGTGAAATAGGGCCTTAATGTTGTGGGGTTTAATTAAGGATTCATTTGGCAGCCAGTGACATGTCGTTTTATGACAAATCCATAGAAACTAGTATTGAATGCGACAAGTCATCTGAGTCCGCCGCAAAATGGCACCTTTTACCAAGGTATATTCATTCATTCATTCAGTCATTTTGTCCCCTATTTGAGTGTCGCAGTGCCATATATTTTCATACTCTACAGTCGTAAGCCGCGCACGGCGTACAGTGCTCCAAAATTGATAATGCGCATAGAAATCTTTGACAGATCGGTTGTTTTCGATTATGTGACACATGATATTGACTCCTATTTCTTTCGAACAAGGTGCAAAATGCAAGTGTTTTTTTAAGGCTCTTACGATTTAATGATTCGGGTTTGAAGATCTGCATGTGCATTATTAATTTTGGACAAGTGTACGACTGTCGCGATGCACGGAATGGTACCTTTATAGTAACTTTCATTCTAATTCATTCGTAAACTGCAGACATAAATACGTAGACGACGCCTGCGCTTCGGCCACATATCAAGATACATTCTGAAACTAACTTTAAAACGTCACAACTCCCCGACAAGCGCCTGTGTCAATGTAAAGTGATACTTAGGGTTGACACAAAATTTCATTACTTTAAATATAAAATTAAAACAAAACCTTAATAAATTTGGCGTCGGTTCTATCGCTTTAATTAATGAATGCTTAAGATTTTACCTTATTTACTTACATACACAGTGATTTACCGAATCACTCATAAACTGATTTTATAACAACTGGAAAACATAGTGAACAGTGATGATCTATTTTCATACACGTATCAATACAAGCAATAATTAAATACAATTTCAAACAGTTCTGCCTGTAGTGGCAACCCTCATTAGTTTCAAACTTCACCTGGCAAGTTGAATTCTCCTGTCGGTGAACAACAAATAAAGGCTTCCGATTTGCAGTCACGGCTTGTTTAGAGGCTGTAAACACATGAATCAATCGAGTGATTACCTGATTTAAGACCAGGAGGCCTAACAGTACCCAAAACGATAAAACTTAAAAAATTAGTTCGCGATCAGGGCTTGGTCGATCGAAAAAAAAATACGCGGTTTTGAACGGGACCTCAAAGAATTGTCATGTCCATTGTATGGAGAAAAAGCGTTGGCAATCCCGATGAAGTGGACGCACTTGTGTAAATTATAATATATAAAGCTGGATTACCACTGATCTACTGACTGACATAGTAGTTCTCCCAGAAGGAGTCATTTTTTATATTAAAATGTTGCACGCACTTGTGTGAATTTCTATACCAAGAATACTGCATGCGATGCGCCCTTTATGTACGATACTGTAAGGACTGATTCACACACTGTTTGCAGACGTAGGTACATTGCTAAAAGCTTGTTGTATATTATTTGCAAAACCTTGAATCTGCCATACATACTCAGCAATGTACGTCTACTCAACACTCGCACTAAACAGTGTTTAAATCAGCCTAAAGGTGGACGCATGTTTACCTATACTGAACTCGGCTGTTAATCCGGCTTCTACTCTACCATCGATCGCCAATAACACTCCCCAGATCCCTACCTATCTCAAGCGAAATATGACGGAGCCTCTCAAAATGAAAAGGTGGTATAAAATATTTCTAGCTGATTAATTTTAATCGCGCCAGGCTGCTGCTCGCGACTAATTGCCTTGGCACCTGAGCGCGCCGGTGAGCTATATATCTAATGCCACTGTTCTGCTAACTGTATTGATTATCCGGGCCATGGAAATGAGAGGTGTTGACAGTGAAAGTTATTACAAAATATATGTTAACAATAATGCTTCTAAATAAACACACAAAGGCACATTTGATACGTTGCCCAAATAGACTTATTTCGTTCAATTTTGAGTAAAATAATAGAAAAAAAAAACTTATAACACCTCTCTTTTTCATTGGGGGTTAGAAATAACATTTAACACCCGAGTCTTACAGACAAATATGTGCTCCGTCCGAGGATTGAACCTGGGACCGTTGGCATAGTAGAAAGAGTCGTCCCAAAGATAGTTTCATCAGCCTATTGCAGTTTATCCATATCCATAGCAAAAAGTCCCTGCAGGAAAGCAATTTCTCTCTATAAGGGTACATTATTGTAAAGTGACAAAAGTATTTTATGTTATGTAAATAGAAATATTATATATTCGCACTGTCAGCACAGGTAATTTACTTAACATACTTAGTAGAATCGGCCCCTGAGGCATCTTGAAGCCCCGTAGGATCTAAGGATTAATTTTAGAGCGTGCTAATAACCTTCGATGTTTACAGAACAGACCCTATTGGGGATAAATGCCCCATATTTGGGACTAAATGCCCCTTCTGAGACTAAGTGCCCCAAAACGGGAACGCTGCTGTAACATTGTGATAAGACTTTGTTATTTATTTGTCTTCCAGGTATCTATCTACACAGTAAAGTAATTTACTGATTGCTTTCCTTACTAAGAACAGGTAATATAATTACTCAACAAAGACAGTTGCTTATAACACAGGATGGCCCATTCAGATGAAAATAGAATAGAAAAGGTCTTTTTTACATGCACAAACTTAGGATATCACAAAGAGATCCCACAGAACCAAATGTCACTATAGTTTGTTAGTAGATTGGTTAGTATCCTGTGTTTGCAAACCGTAACAATATAGATTTTAGTTGGACAATAAAAAACTCATTCATAGATTTTAAGTATACACTACGCAGTCAGGGTGCTAAAACAGTGTTACTGACATAAATGACCTAAAAAATGCTTAAGTATAAACATATAGATACCATACATGTTGCCTAGTGTAGATGACAGTGATAATGTTGAAATACTGTTTAATTCTCCACCACAATGCTACATTACTATCATTTAATTGTACGTAATGTTATTTATCTGTCGTCCATAAATGCTTTTTCATTTTCGTAAACAAAAGTAAAAAAAATATGCAATATCTTATCACACCTCACTGAAGATTTCGAGAACTTGATCCCTGAAACTCCGAGATTGGAATCAGAACTTTACGATGTGAAGGGTCCTCGCAATCTTTTGTTGTTGTTCATAAAACCGCGACTATCGGGAGCCGACAAATTTTATACCACACCCTGTAGAGAGCGGCGTTGTTAGCGGCAAATACGGTTTTATGATTTTGTCTGGTCATTGCCGGTGTTGTGACGTTGTTTTGTTATGCATTTTTCTATTGGTATTCATATTTGATTGTAAAATCGAGACTTGATAATGCACTTGCGAGCAATGAAAAAGTTCCCAACCACCCAATTAAACACCGGTGTAGCGCTGTCAAACGTCTGATAAATGTATCAAATAATAGTGCCAATTTCTCAATAGTCGGATAGAGCATAACCAGGTATTAGTGGTTGACTTTGGACACATCTGTCAAGAATTTTATATGGGGATGACGTATAATTGATAAACAATCCCTGGTCGGTTAGTTAACCGACAATGGAGAAATTGGGGCAGAAATTAGTTTTAAACACTTTGTTTAACAAAGTTTAAAGATTTTTTTGTGGTAGTTGTAAATAAAAAAAATAATACAACGTAGCGAACGTTTTAAGTTAGGTAATATTTTGAATTTTTCATGCGCTGTTAAATGTTCTTCAACATTGCAGACGGCATCATTACACCCTGTCCCACTTTTCTCGCCTCCCACCCCATCCGTCCATCCCATCTTTTGTATATTCATTCGTAAATTCAAAGGAAACATCTGTCCCTATCTAATTTACTACAAAAACAATGAGGCATTGGAGCGAGGGACAAGCGGACACAGTAAACATATTCAACAGTACTAAATAAATTGGCAGTACGCCAGAGTATATTGATTTTTGCAATGAACCTCCTTGGGCCGAATGTACCGGGGATTGTGAAGGAAATGATTTGTTTTTAAATTAATGTTAGATTTCTGTCATTGCTGGTTCTGATTGTGTTATCGTATAGTGCGACAAACTTATCTGTTCCGGTGAGACCGAACTATATTGATCCATATCTCATAACTTACCTATGAATTATATGTTCATATAGAGTAGATACGTTTATTAATACCGCAAGAGCAAATTACTACTATGGGCAAGCTTAAAAACTTATAGAATGAAGAAATATTAGACATTTACGTGAGCTCTCACCGGAACAGATAAGTTTGTTGCACTGTACATCGATGTTTAAAGTCTGTTTTTTAATCTCAGATAAGTACTAAATTGACAAATTCCATTGACAGTCGATGCGTGTTTAAGTGACGTATCGTTTTGTTGGCGGGACAATCGACTGTCGATGAACCTGTTAATTTAGTATCTGTAACAAAAAAAGGTTACGGTTCCGAAAGGTGGACGCTTACCTCAATGAAGGTTTTTTAAAATAAATATATCGAAGCCTTTGAAAGTCCCATGAATGTATAAAATAAAAGCCGCTTTTATAGTTTTCATTAAAATATTATTGCAATACCAGTACAGTATACTGCACTATAATAAATATTGTGCATTTTAGCAAAATTTATATTTTATAACTATAAAACTAGGAGTCAATCCGGCTTTCATTTCCCGGAAGCGATGCGTTCTCAGAATAATAACAACCCCGTTGTTGCGTACAGGGTTATATTAATCTAAAAACCTACATACAGCCGAATTCAGAACCTCATTCTTTAAGAATCCATATGCATCGAATTTAAAATAAACAAACATTCACACCTTGTACTAATGGGGTAGGCAGAGGTGCATTGCTGCACCCACTTTTCGCCAGTGTTATGTATCGAATGCATCAAAATTAGTTTTTACACTATTTTAATTATTGTGGATGTTCAGCTAAATAAATAATAAAAATGACTTCTTTTTAGAGTAAGTCAAGTCATAGCGCCGCAAACTTATAGAACCGTCCACTACCTATCTTGTAGGTCATATTTAGATAGATTTTGGTGTATAAATATCAAGTTTTTGTGTATGATTATTTATAAATCGAATTTTCACAAACTTTTGTTTGAGTTTTTCAATTCAATAACTTATGAAAGTAGAGTTTGGTCCTAACAGACGCAATTTCTACTTAGTGCCAATTTCTCCATTGTCGGTTATCTAATCGACCAAGGATTGGTCCATCAACATACGTCATCTACATATAAAATTCTTGACAGATGTGTCAAAAGTCAACCACAAATACCTGGTTATGTTCTAACTGACTATGGAGAAATTGGCACTTACCTTGACAAAGTAACAGAAGTATGTTGATTAGCTTAAAAAGGCACAAAAGTAGAATTGTAATAATTATCAAAATTAAATATAATGTATTTTATTATTACAAATCTCACTACTTTATTATAGATATCGATATCTAGTTAATTGTTTGATTCGGGATAATACTTCCAATTGGCTTTTAGTTGGAAATGCTAAATTGCGTTATCAATTAATTACATAATGTCAGTAGCCAGTATTCATCATCCGATGGAATAATATTCATAACTTTGTTATTTTGCCTTCAACTTTGAAACAAATGGCAAATTTTTATAAGTATTTTTTATACAGGGTGTTGCAAAAAGGGTATTTTAAAGCTAAAGCACTAAGCCGAAAGGGGGTGGCTCAGGGGGTCATTCTGAACAACTTTTGTTCTACGAGTTTTGGAAATTTGTATGGAACCGACAAAGTTTGTATGGAAATTTTTTTTTTTCGTGAATTTTCAAAACTGTTATAACAAAAGTTTATAATTGTTGCAAATGACCGAACGATGTATTTAGTCGTCTGTTAAACGTCTGTCGGTTAGTACAAAGTGTATTTAAAATACTTTGGCGTTTGGTAGCGGCGATCCTAAGTTATTCATATTTATTATTTTTTACTTTTGTGATAAACATGATTGTACTTACCTACAATTTCCACAGCCAAAAAATGTTTAATAATTTATCAACGCCTCCCGAGGCCACGGCACACGGAAATTTCCCCATAGGTGGAAATCAGGTTGACCTATGTTGCGGTGAAGGCGCCAGAATTGACTAATGGCTGCTCTGCCCAGGTGATGCCAAATTGATGACCTGCAACGTCGAATAGAAAAATGGAGTCACTCCATCATATATTATAGACAAAGGCTGTGTGTGTCATTTGAGAGGCGGGAGAGAATGAATTTTACTACAATGGGGGATATATTAAAGCGGAAAATATGAAAATATGGTCGTTTAATACACGTGTGACGTAGTTTTTGTTCAATTGAAAAGCTTCCAGTTTATGGTGTATTTTTACGGAGAATTTACTACTACAAATTGAATGAAATTGTTTTGTAACGAAAAAAAAAACTTTATTTCGGAATATGAGAACGCCATAAAATTTAGTGAACGGGCGATAGATACAAAAATGTATAAAAAATACACGCTTAGGTTTTTATTTATAAAACTTAGAACGTCCCACTATTTAAATTGTTTGCATGCGTAAACGCCACATACGTTTACTAAATATCTAAGATGGATTCAACTTTTAACTTTTCAAATAATTAAAATATGATGGACACGCTAAATGAAACACTACGTGTAATTATTCACTTTGTTACCTTTCTTAATTAGTGCAGAGGGCGTCCCACGCCGTACCGTCTGCTGTGTATGTTGAATTTTCTAAAGTTATTCAGTTTAAATGCAGCTGCAAGGCGCAATGACCTTTTCTGCAACTTAACAAAGACACGGGCGAAAGGGTTCTGAATAAAATATGAATTTCTCTGACGCAGTGTTAGGAAGTACAATTGGTAGCCCCAAGCTGCATACTTTTCAGGGAGTTTTAGCGAGAGTTCACTCATTGTAGATGCTAAAATTGTTAGCCAGTTTGCGCAAAAATGCAGCTTTTTGTTTAAAATATTTCTTTTTTGAACTTCGCTGCGGCGAATGTTTTTTCGTCCCTAGACTGTTTGAAACTTAGCCTGGGATCCTGATGGTAAAGATAATAATAATTGAATTCATTTAGTGTCAAGTAACAAGACAAGGTATAGGTTGAGGATGGCTGAGGATCGAGGGTTGTAGCGCTCCGTCCTTCAAAGAAGCATTGTGTAATTTTGGCCGATGATGATTAAAAAAAAATCATTTGTGACACTCGCCCAAGTATATATTATACTGATTGAAGCCGTCCCAGCGTTTTCAGTGAACGTCGAACTGGGCTCGCATATAGAAACCACTGGGAAAGTGAAGGCGCGTTTCTTTGTCGTGCAGTGGGCAGAGCGTCTTAGGTTGTGTAATAAACATAATCATTAATAATTGACTTTCACAATTGGCTGTTTCTCCTCATTTCTGGCATTAGAAGTGGCATACAGGCAACAGCAACTTTCAACAGCCCGTCAGAAACAGTCACATTGCCAGCGCGTGCGGGTGACGGGAGCTGCATAAATCGCTCTGCCACTGCGATGTGTGACGGCGACTGATGGGCCGTGCTGCGACTGCTGTTGCGATTAGGCGGATTTATATCTGAAACATAACTTCGACTCTTGTGTTTTTTGGCCCAGGCGGAAAAAGTAGGGTGTTAGGTATAAGTTTAACATGCCTGTGTATCTGTCTATGGTAGTGTAGCTCCCAAACGACGAAACCGATTTTCTTTTTGTTTTTTTAGGATCTTAGGTAATGTTACCTAAGTGTTTGTAAATATTTACATACATAGGCGAACTTAATGCTAATTGCATTTTCTTCCAGTTTACCTTTGGTGTTTTGGAGAGAATGGTAGGTTCCTAGTGCTACAGAGAAACTGAGGAAAGAAGCTCATATAAGTATAAGTAAATACATTTTCCACAGTTAGCTATACCTAAGCCGAACAGAGATTTACTTAAGTACTAAACTTAATCTAGATTTTAGATAATATTATTAAATAGGTACACAAAACTCCAATAACTAATATAATAAACAATGTGCCCCGGCACTTTAGATCGGATAAGTTACGCGCTACTGAAAGTGGGTCAAATTGTTAACTGTGTTAATAGCTAATTAGGCAGTTATTTAATTTATGCGAATCAGTTTATTGGTTCTTACTGATACGATGATTATGGATTTATGAACCAAAACGAACAATCAAATTCGAAATCAACCGTGAAGTGGAGGTTGCATGAATTTCATGTTGCAGAATTCATTATTATTTAAACATAGGTACATAATGTAAAGTGTAATTCCCGAAGGGGTAGTCAGAGGTGACATGGAGAGAGAAGGTATCATGAATTCAGTTTGATACTATAAGTGAGGAAGTGATGAAATTTCTACAAGAACATGTTTTGGCAACGATTTTCGTAATGATTTACATTACTTCGTAAATGTTATTTTGTTTTGAATTCACGATAGGTCTCTAGTATCCTATGATAATTTTGAATTACGAATAACTGAAACCATAGACTCATACTAAAGCTGTCAAAAGCCGTTAACGCACCTAATAAATAGGGCAGAATCCGTTTTAAAACCTTGTTAGACTTGGTTTCATTCACAGATTCATCGTCTCGGAATACCCCACAGAGTGAAATCGTGTATTGGGTCGTGTCAAGCCGCCAATTTCCGGAGGCAGTCTTGCTCACGTGTCTATAATGTGCTATAGATAAAACATTAGCACTTATAAAGTAACAGAGGCAGGTAGGTACTTAGGGATAATAACAAACAGTACAGTAATGACCTAACCTACCTACCTACACAAACAAATGCAAGCTGTTGGTGTCGAAAACCTGTCTGCATAATACCTTCGTAAGATTTGGGTGGTTTTAATACAGCGAATGATTCATCGGGTTGAGTATTCGATAGGCCTTCCCCTGGCCGGAATACCCCACCGAGTGAACTCGTGTATTGGGTCGCGTCACTCCGCCAATTTCCGGAATCAGTCTTGCTCACGTGTCTATATGTGCTATAGATAAAACATTAGCACTTATAAACTAAAAAACTGAGGTACTCAAACTCAAAACTCAAACTCAAATTTTTTTATTCATCGTACAAATATAAAATTTTCTAATGAACGTCAATTTTTACAAATTACTCTCCGTTCGGATAAGGGGGGGCTCTTTCTGTCTAAGGAGAAGAACGGAGGCAAGAAACTCCTGAGCCATCTTTTCAAAAAAAGACTTAAAACTAGTTGGTATACAATACATATAAGCTTAATAATAATTATTTTAATAATATGAGCAGAGCTAACTACTTATCACAGCCATGCATTAACGTCCTCTAAGTAATCATCAATTTTATAATAAGCTTTTTTACTGAGTTTCTCTTTAATGTAACACTTAAACTTATTCTCTGGCATTTGAGCAACTTCTGCTGGGAGCTTATTATAAAATCTAATACAGTACCCTAAAAACGATTTATTAACTTTCGCCAGACGCATCGCTGGAAAAGCCAGCTTATGCTTGTTCCTAGTATTAATGTCATGATTACTGCCAATTGTATCAAAAGTTGAAATATTCTTTCGTACATACATTAAATTGGAAAAAATGAACTGACATGGAACTGTAAGGATGTTAATTTCTTTAAATAGTTCTCTCAATGAATCCCTGGAACCAAGTTTGTATATAGAGCGGATGGCTCTTTTCTGTAATACAAATATAGTTTCAATATCAGCTGCTCTACCCCAAAGCAAAATGCCATACGATAATAAGCTGTGGAAATAACTAAAGTAAACTAATCTGGCGGTTTCAACGTCGGTCAGCTGTCTAATTTTCCGTACAGCAAAAGCTGCGGAGCTCAACCTTCCAGACAATTTTTCAATGTGAGGTCCCCACTGTAACTTTGAATCTATAGTCATCCCAAGAAAGACAGTATCATTAACTAGGTCCAATTTATTCCCATCTAGAATAATGTTAGTATCGCATTGTCTAACATTCGGCAGTGTAAATTTAATACATTTCGTTTTCTTAGAATTCAATAGAAGATTATTAACGGTAAACCAATCGTGTATGTCAGATAGAATTGAATTAATTTCATTAAAATTATTTTCTCTTCTTTTAACTTTAAAAAGCAAAGAAGTATCGTCAGCAAATAAAACTATATTAGTCAATTTTTCAACCATAAAAGGCAAGTCATTAATATAAATGAGGAATAAAAATGGTCCTAGAATAGATCCTTGAGGGACGCCTATTTTTACTACTACTAGTACTAGGTAGTTACTTAGGGATAAAACAAACAATACAGTAATGACCTAACCTATCTACCTTCACAAACAAATGCACGCTGTTGGTGTCGAAAACCTGTCTGCTTAATACCTTCGTTAGATTTAGGTGGTTTTAATACAGTAAATGATTCATCGTGTTTAGTCAATAGGCCTTCGTCTGGCCGGAATACCCCACAGAGTGAACTCGTGTATTGGGTCATGTCAGGACGCCAATTTCCGGAGTCAGACTTGCTCACGTCGCCAACTCTCATTCAATGGCAGAAAAACACGATTTATCACCCGGGGAGTGATTCGATAGCGTATTTTGGTAAAGGAGGAATTAAGGCTTAAGTCTAGGTTGCCTGTAGATCGCGATAAGGCCGCCTATGGTTTTTTGTGCCTAGTATATAAGGTTTTTAGGCTATTTTGTTAATTTGTTGACCAATAAACCACCTGAAGTTGCCTCAGTATTTAAGTACTGGTATGGTCACCAAAAGAATAGTGTTAGATGGGCAGGGTCGCTCTCTGGCGAGTATAGGATGGGTTGTGGGGTGAGACAGGGGGGGTTAACCTCCCCAAAATTGTTCAACCTTTACATGAACCAGCTGATCGAGGAGCTCAGCAGTACTAAGGTCGGGTGTCACATAGACGGTCTTTGCATTAACAATATATCGTATGCTGATGACATGGTACTGCTGAGCCCGTCGCTCGGTGCTCTGCGAAGGTTAGTAGGTATGTGTGAGACCTACGCGGAGGCCCATGGGCTTAGGTACAATGTGAAGAAAAGTGAGCTTATGGTGTTCAAGTCAGGCACGAAAACATACACAAATGTGCCTGTTGAGCTTTATGGCACTGCACTTAAAAAAGTCACAAAATTTAAGTACCTGGGCCACTGGGTCTCTGAGGACATGAAGGATCACCATGATATCGAGAGGGAGCGCAGGGCGCTGGCTGTTCGCTGTAACATGTTGGCTCGCAGGTTCGCTCGTTGTAGTGCAGAAGCGAAACGAACGTTATTTAGAGCTTACTGCCAGTCGTTCTACACATGCAGCCTGTGGGTCAACTACACGCAGGGAGTATACAGCGCTCTGCGCGTACAGTACAACAATGCGTTCAGGGTGGTGATGCGGCTGCCACGGCACTGCAGTGCTTCAGGTATGTTCGCGGATGCAATGGTCGATGGCTTCCATGCCATTATTAGGAAACGCTGCGCCTCGTTGCTAGGTCGCATCCGTGGCAGTGGCAACTCCATCCTGCGCACATTGGCCGACCGGTGGGACTCGCCACTGCTGGGGCGCTGGGTCCGTCTGCACGCCAGTAAGGCTAGCACCTGTAAGTAGTCGCGAGTGGCGCGCCAGCGGTGGAGAGTTAATCCACTAATTATTATTATTATTATTATATATTTTTTACTTACCTACAATTTATGCTGTGTTTGTCTCTGTATATAATTTACTGTGTTTGTTTAAAAAAATTTATTTTTATGTTGTGTGATTATGAGCCATGCTCGAAATAAATGAATTTGAATTTGAATAATGATTTTATACTAAGTACCTATGCATTTTATACTGAATCTCTACTTTTTTATATGAAATTAAATGTAAGTACCTAATGGGTATCTCTAGAAAAAACAAATCACAAATTGATTTTCTACATTTGAGCTGCTATATTTTTATAAATGACCCTTCCCTTTCGCCGCAGGGCTATTCGGTAAAAGGACTGGTAAATTGGTAACCTAAGCTAACATATTTCATCGATAAAAAAGTACTTACTGGTAATAATTCATTTTGACTGAACAAATAACTGAAACCCGTGGAACACTTGCTGTAAATCAGCTCCAATGAAACGCGAGAGATAAAGTAAAGTGCTAAAAGAGCGTCATTAGCAGACATCAAACCCGAGACCTTTGTTTCTTCGATCGGTTAAATTCACACAGAATACGTGAAGAGAGATAGATTTAGTCATAATACACTCGCAGGCAATGAAATAGATCCAGTAAAAATAGCACCATATTTCTCCTAAGCGGAAAAGCCTAGCTTAACGACGCCGTCTGCAATATTGAAGTACAGCATGCAGGTTACAGCGTATCAGAATATAAGCAACAAAAAAAATACATACAGACGAATTGAGAACCTCCTCCTTTTGTCGAAGGTGGTTTAAAAAGTAAATATTTTGTTCAAATTTTTAATTTAATGCTATGAAAAGGGGTCGTTATTTTGGTGTCGTCATTTTATAAGTGGGACTTTTTTATTGCTCGTGAGTGATATATCACTGATGGAATTTTATTAATAACATTCCCGTTGGCAGGTGAATCTACTCTTCATATTGAAACACTTTCATTACGGGACCCGTCGCGAAAAGTCGTAGATATTTTATGGGCCATTATTTTATTTTGGGTACAATTTGACATACTTTTACAGATATTTTTTTCAAAAATAAACTTCTTATTAATTAACCTTTCAATATTTATTTATGTTAATTAACATTTATATTATTCATTAAATACATTTGCAGCGATGTTTTCTTGCTATTTCTTAAGGCCCCGTACAGGGTGACGTGCCGCACCAATTTTGGGTTTTCAATGCTCTTCACACAGCACACGCAGTGACACGCACACATGTAAGTTTGCACAGTGGGTCGATAAACTTTTACTCGCCAACTTTATTGACAATTATGTTCAAGTACATTTTGGGTGATTTTAGGGTAAGTAAGTATAATTCTTACTTACACTGGTAGGCACCAGGAAAGAGTAGAAATTAATAGGGGTGCCACTTTACTCTATACTCGGAACCCGATTAGCTTTCTCAAACAAATGTGGTATTTACTTGTAGAAAGGTAACTACAAGTATTAAAGTGTAGATAATAAGTTTCGGGCATCCTCCAGCCAACTGAACCCCGACGACAGCAAAGTAAATACATAGTGTCGCAAAAGGGCTATACTAAGCCAAAAGGGGATGACTCAAGGGGTCATTCTGAACAACATTTGTTCTACGAGATTTGCAAATTCGCGAAAAAAAATATTCGTTTTCCATGGTAAAAAGTCACATGTCCAACAAAGTTAATTTCCAAAACTCGTAGAGCAAAAGTTCAGAATGACCCCCTGTCTTACTCCTTTTTACCGGACTGCCGAAAGAGGAGGGTAATGTTTTTTGATTGTATGTATGTATGTTTGTCTGTTTCTTTGTTCCCTCCTGTAGCCTAAACGGCTTGATAGATTTTGATGTATGAGGTATTGTTAGAAGCGTATTGATGGCGCGATGGTTATAGGCTATGTGACGTTCTATTAAAATGTACATAGCGCCCTCTAGAGGACATAACGTGATGATCGAAAAAATAATAATTCAACTTTGCCGTGTAAGGTATCAAATGAAAGGGCTTGATTTTCACATTATAAAAATATGCATATTGAAGGTATTTAAATAACAACACCAAAATTATTGAAATAAAAAATGATCATGAACTATTGACGTAAAATTTCATAAAATAAAAACAACTAAAAAGTTACAAATAAAAAAATACAATTATAAACAAACGAAAAACCCGACTGTACGCTAAAAACATGAAAACAAGTCCCAATGTTAATGGAAAGTATCGCAGGCGGGGACCAACTTGACCGCCACTCAAGGCCGTTTTCTAAGTAACATTCAGCTAAATGGTGAACCCTCTGCTGGTCGCCGCCTACGATACTTTCCATTAACATTGGGACTTGTTTTCATATTTTTAGCGTGCAGTCGGGTTTTTTGTTTGTTTATAATTTGTTTAGTACTATATACCGCTTTTTCAATACCTGTAAGTAAGTAATATTTTTTGGTAGCAGCATAATATTTTTAATTAATTTTAGGGTTTCGAACGTCAAAAGAAAAAAAGCAACCGTTATAGGATCTCTTTGTTGTCCGTCTGTCACCGCCCTTTTTCTCAGAAACGGGTAAAGATATCAAGCTGATATTTCACATAGATGGGGAGTAACCCAAAAAAAATATTATGGTACTCCCTGTCCCACACAAGTAAATTGGGGCTTATATTTTTTCCAGTTATTTTGATGTGTATCCTTTTTTTTCTTTGTTGTTTTGTATAAGTATGTGTTTGTTTTCTTTAAATCTGTATTTTTTTTGTTGTTACTGTCTATGTGTCGAATAAATGTATCTTTATCTTCAAGTCACGCTATCTATCGTTTGTTTTTTTTGTGGCTACTGTCTATAGAAGAAATTCCGTCATTGACAATTTTACGTTACGAATTTTTTTTTATTTATTTTATTTTTATTTTTACATTTTCGTGGAGAACCAACAGCATTTTGTTAATAAATAATTATTACTTATGAACACATAACAACTTGATGCCATTAACAGAATGAACTTGGTAAACCCAGTAAACCTAAGGGCTCCCACACATAAACACGACACGATGTCGCATCGTGCCACGACGCGGCGTCGTTTCACGATACGACGTCGCGTCGCGGAAATTTACGACTACCATCGTAAAAAAAACACGACATCGTAACGTAAAGTTCCGCGGCACGATGCCGTCGATACAACATTCATTCCCTAAAAATGGACCGCAGTAGACGCGTACTGCTTCTGCTGTTAATAAGAAGACGAAGAAAGAAAAGACAGATACACAGAAGATACTGGATCCACCCATTTCTTTCAACAATGAATAATGGGAGTCACTTTTTAAAGAAGTACAATGCCTTGAAAATAGACCACAACAAGTTCGTGTATCGACACGTAACGACATCGCGTCGTGAATTTACGCGACACGACGTCGTATCGTGAAACGACGCCGCGTCGTGGCACGATGCGACATCGTGTCGTGTTTATGTGTGGGAGCCCTTACACATCCAGAGGAAAAATAAAATCTCTTTCTCTCTCTCTGAAAAAAATACTTAATAGCCCAAACTCGATGCTTTTAGCTATTAACATCTTTGAAATAAAATTGAGCCACCACCGTGTTACTGCCCTCATCAGATCCTCACGAGACCATACCTCAACCAGCACCAAGAGACTGTATTTTTGATCCCTAACCTAATGTTCGTGCGTATTGTCATCACTTAGATCCATTCGCTATATTCCTGCTCCTCATCAGACCTTTACGAGACTGTAATGTCACGAGAATATTGCACACTATCTAATTTAATTTAATGTATTGAATATACTGGAAGAATTATGCTTCCTCAATTTCAAATCAAATTATGTTGGTGTCATAAAAGTTGAAAAAGTGCAATGACAACCAATGTGCAGTGATTTTGTATCTGTACACGATAAGATCGCGAGCTGTCAGTGCTGCCTAAACCGACGTGACCCTTCTTTGGAGGCCAGCGGCCAACTGAGTCAAACGTCACTTGTGTTTATGATTTTATAACACAGAAAGCCGCCATAGATATTTGTATGAAGATTTGAGGGAAAAAAATTGCTCAAGTTTGGGATTAATTTACACAAAATAAGTGTATGTTTATTAAAAAACAAGGTATTTAGCGCCTATTCCAAGCCTTTAACTTTATAATTTGATAAGAATCATATGAAAATTCTTGATGATTACGACACAGTTGTTACAATACGGGAGTGGTTTTTCGTCATATTCTGAATTTAATTTACAGTTATCCATAAGCATTTACTTAAATTCGAATGATTCAGCACCTAGCTAGACTCTTCGACTACCGGTGTGATTTTTTTCAAGGCTGTAGAGCATCATTTACTACATAATTCTATGACAATGCCAACCCTCGATTACCTATTGCTGACCCTTAAAGTTATTGACGTTTAATCGAGGAACGATGACAAAAAAATACCACTGCGTTACTTTCATACAAAATTATGTTTTATTGTTAGGAACATATATTTTGGTTCGTAAACATATACCAGATAAAAAGTAAGAAAAAAAAACATTAATCTAACAGTTTAAATTACAAAATATTCTCAGTTTTGTTATTCATTCTATCATAAAGTTTCCCACTGCGTTACCAATCAATAAGTTTTAATGCAATACTTTTCGAAAAAAGGACAAAATAATCATAATTTTTTGCTCAAAGTTTTAGAAATAGCTCTAAATAAGGTGAATTATAATTATTATATTTAGTTTAACATTTTTTCTAATATAGAGTAGTTAAAATGTTTGTGAATACTCTCAGGAAACGACGGACAAATAGATAACGCTGTGGTTAATTGGTAACACAGTGGTATCTCAATCACAATCTTTATACTTTCTTCAATTAAAACTAATCATAATGTGAAAAAAACTATCAAACTAAAATTAACAGAACTCTTTGTTTAATATCAAACATTAAAATCGCTGAAAATATAACAACTTAATACTAAGAAATATTTCTCATTTTTTTTGCCTATAAAGCCGTTGTTTTTCAGCCGCTGTTTACGCCATTGAGTCTGAAATGTTATACTGTAACAAATAATATGCTCAAATGTTATATTTGTACCATAAATTGAGTAACAGATACCTGAAAACTATAAGAAAAACCCCTGAGTTACTATAGCTACAACTGCGTTACTGAAAAAGTAACGAAGTGTAGCGGTAACGCAGTTGTAAAACAATAACCTATTTGAAGTTAGTACTTAAATGAATACACATACATGGGATATCAAAATGCCCTAATAATTGTTACTAATTATTACATATATTGCATGAAATAAAATAATAAATATCTATAAAACTCACCGTATGTCGCCGGTAACTCAGTGGCGTCACAATAAATACACGCGCTTCTCTCCAGGACTCTCATCCGAAAGACTTGGTCATTTTATCCGTCCCGCTCTCCTTCCTGCACTCCGATACAAAGACACAGCCATTCAAATGATCTTAGGTGTAAGAAAGTGAAAAAAAGTTTATTTATGATTGAATTTCCTAGGGTAACCTAGTGTAGGTGTATTTTTGCTTAGGCTTGGGGACTCGGCCAGGAATATTAATTGTCCCATAATATGTTCATATAAAATCATGAATATTACCGTGAAGTAAAGTTTAAATAATGACATATTCGTTGTAATATTCAAAAAAATTGTTTCCATTATAATTTTTTACACACGTTGTGCTTGTTTCATATGACTCGCTCCGAGGGACAGACAATTTTTGTATGAAAAACAATTGCGTTACCAAAAACAACAACAGAGTTACCGTAATTTGTAAATAAATAAAGTATTTTATATAAATTCATTATATTTTCTGTGACCGGTGTCTTATTTAATTGCTACAGACGGTAGCTATATTCCTGAATTTCATTATTTAATTTTTAAAAAATGTTTCTTTGTAGGGGACCGATAATGGTCCCTAAAATAAAATAATGGCCCTTATATGTATAGAAAAGTAATACATTATCAAACAGAATGCATTGAATGATGTCGTTTCTATCAATTACAACAATGTAATAATAGCTTGTGTTTTTCCATTAAATACTATTATCTTACTTATCATTACGTTTGAAATCAAAATGAAGACACAAACGTAAACAGACGATCTTATTTAAGTCAAAACGTAAAGCCTTATCCACACTTGCGCAAACAAACCCGCCTGCGCTCACCAGATGTGAGCCTCGTCTGCGAACGTGACTTCCAGTCCAGCGGAGTGTGGACACGGCCTAACACAAACACGGTCAAGTTTCGTCTATGTATTCAGTGGAATGGGCAAATATGCTTTTACTAGCCAAAAATAATGTGGCCGCGCCCCAAGCCAAGAATGGACCGTTTTAAATGCTTTGAAATGAAATAATATAAAAATTCTCATTGAATTTCTTTGTAATGAAGTGGATTGTGGACTTCTATTGCATAATTTAATATTAGCGGAAGTATGCTGGTGAAATTTCACCTTTTATAATTTAAAAAGATCCAATTCAAAATATACTGTACTACTGTACAGATAGACTTTGGTCTTTTTCTGCTATAAAAGTGAAGATTGAACCAGATATTCGTATAATTTACAGATTTTCATGAGTTTTTATATACTTACTTATTTGTTTAATTTTCCATGTCACACAGATTTAACTTCAGTCAAATTACCTATATCGAATACAAAATACTTTGTCCTCAATACGCATTCCTGCCAATTTTTTCACAAACTATTACCGTTATTTGTTGGTAATATCCTGATGCTCTGATAAATGTACTTCAATGTTGCATAAGGCGTCGTCAAGCTAGCCTTTTCCGTTTAGGAGTAATTTGGTGCTTTTCTTTGTGGAACCTTTTCATTGCCCGTGAGTGTATAATATTTTTGCTTATTAAGAACTTAATTTAATTTCATTACAGCACATAAAATGTGAATTCCGAATGGCTGAATGTAAACTACACTTTCAAACTCTATTAAGCAAACGTTTAATCGCAATGCCAAGTATTTTGCACTGAAAGTATGCAAAAAAAGATTATAAAATTGCACTTGAAATGTTTTTAAAATATGGATAAGTAGTGCTTGGAAAATTATACAAAATTACCCATGTATAAATGAGTATACTAAAGTTTCCGCTATAAATTCCAAAATTTGAAATATTTGTATCGAAATCTTAATACACAAAGGTACAAACATTATGCTCACGACTCACGAGAACTTACGACACTGTAATCCCCGAAGGGGTAGTCAGAGATGGCTCACAAGCGAGCCACCCGCTTTCCGATGTACATTATGTAACTCACGTCATAGGTTGCCAGCCGTTTTACTACTTTAGAATTTAAAAAAAACACGCACTCACGCCTTGTACCAATGTACTTACTCCCTTGCGGGGTAGGCAGAGGTGCATTGCTGCACCCACTTTTCGCCAGAGTGTTATATTAGTCCCAATGTAATAGGGGGCGGGCCTATTGCCATTTTACGGGCACATCCAAGACTGTGTTTAAACAAATATCTGCCCCAGCCGGGAATCGAACCCGGGACCATCGGCTCAGTAGTCAGGGTCACTAACCACTACGCCATTCGGTCGTCAGAATAAGTTTAGAATAAGTATGGTAATTAATAGGTATGGTATTGCAAAAAGCTTATTTTCCTTACTTACTTTCAAATGTTTGATTTACCTCGGAATAAGGACGCGTTACCTTACACATACTCGTACAATGCACTTAGGGTATATACTACATATTTGCAGGTTTCCTTACCATCCGTAAGGTTTATTTCACAAAGGTACTCATTATGTTATAATGTAATGAACAACTAAGAATTAAATAATAATAAATACCTATCTACCATAAATCTATTTCAATTTAACACTAAGAAATAGTGCAGCAACACTATAATACCTCCTCGACTTCCACATTTATTATGATGAAACCCCACTTTGCACTTTACTCCGTGGCCATTAGGAGAAAATTGCTTGCGCTCAGAATTCATTCTGTAAGTCCACTTTGTTTGCTGTTTGCGTTTTCCAAGTGGTTTTGTTGTGGTGTTCTCGGATGGTCAAGATGTTAGTTTAATGAAGATTTGTACCGCGGGAGTGGTGTCTTGAGCTGCTTGGTTTGTGTCCTATACGGGGTTGTTTTTATTTAGTAACATTTTCATTTCTCATTAGGATTAGTATTAATTATATTCACTCTACTTCGATTTTAATTAGGTCTTTTGAATGTAACTCCTGGAAAGTAAAATTGTGGATGTAAATGAATAACAGAAGTAGTCTTTGAGACTAATAATATAATAAAATAATATGTGGGTACATCTCACACACGGCCATCCGAGCCCAAGCTAGGCAGAGCCTGTGTTATGGGTATCGGACAGCTGATATATCTACACAAATACATAGATAGATACATACATATTAAATATAAATATCAACACCCAAGACCCGAGTACTAAATATTTGTCTTTAAACAAATATCTGCCCCAGCCGGGAATCGAACCCGGGACCTTCGGCATAGCAGTCAGGGCCACTAACCACTACGCCATTCGACCGTCAGACTGTATCAGATAAACACACATGTAGGTACACTGCTAACACACACGGGTATATATGTTACTGTAAAAGCCCGAACAACGGTAAATCCTAGGATTTACCAGTAAATCTTAGGATTTACCAACATGAGTTGGTAAATGTAAGGATTTGTGAAAATGAGTAATTTTTTTCGGGCTTTTACCATTAGAATTTGGTAAATGCTAGGTTTTACCACTGACACCTAGTAAAAGTTGGTTTTGGGAATAAAACAAAGATTAATTATTACCTATTCACATATTTCAATCAAAAACTTAAATTATTTTCTTTCAGAATTTATATTATTTTTTATGAACAGTCATTTTAAAATCTTTTAATCAACATAATTATTGTAACAATGTGTAATAATCATATATTTTTTCATTTTGTAATTATTATCCACCTCTAAATTATTTCCTAAATAGTTAAAATTAAAACTATTAAAATGTCTTCTCAAAAACATCATAATAACGGATTATGGTATTTATGTGTATAGTAATAGATGCGAATTATCATTGAATGCTGGATTATTGGAAAATAACTTTATTTTCACTCATTCACTGAACGATAATTTAAACACGGAAACCGGAAGTAAAATAATTTTCACGTATTGTTATTGTTTACGTCGAGTAAAGTAGATTGCAATAATAAATATTTCTTAAGTTCGGTTAGTTATAAGTTATCATCATCATCACGACTCATTACGTCCCCACTGCTGGGGCACGGGAAGGAAGGGTTTCGATCTAGTCCACCACGCTGGCCTAGTGCGGGTTGGTGGACCCCAACACAAGCAAGCTTGTGCTGAGCGAGTTGTCGGGTAAGTGGGCAACCCGACTGTCAGACGTTTTCAAGCCGCCCGAAGGCCTCTGACTAGGCTTAACGACTGCTGCCGAAGCAGCAACCGGGACCCACGGCTTAACGTGCCGTCCGAAGCACGAAAGCATCCAGAAAAGAACCACTTGAAATCGGTCACCCATCCAATGGCTGACCATGCTGGTTGTTGCTAAACCTCAGTGATCAGTTACGATCACTGAAGCCCGCTCGACTACGGACGCTTTGTTCGACTACGGAGGTTATAAGTTATAACCTGGCTTTTTCAACATTTACCGTGCCTTAATGTAAATCCTAAGATTTACCAAGTGAATAGTGGTAAAAGTGCGAATCGCAAAATCTTTCGGGCTTTTACCATTAAGAGTTGGTAAATCTTAGGTTTTACGCGTAAATCTTAGGATTTACCGTTGTTCGGGCTTTTACAGTAACATATATATCACTTTACGATTCACATTTTTGAATACATAAGTACCATTTAAATAATAGCTTCCGTCCGGCTTTCTAATTGTCTTATGTGTATAGTTAAATAATAACCATGTACTAATATGTATGCTAATGATATTCTGTACGGTTACAGATTACAGAAAGTTGCTGAGTTGTGTCGGTTAAGTGCATTGACCTGGCGACAGAAACATCACTGGTAAATTTCCACCCTCTATTTGGTTTTCTGGGAGTATAGTTGGGTATAAATATTTCAATCTCAACAGTCTCCATGACAAAGGGCTCTTTGTGATCGACATAATGTTTGTAGAAACAAAGAATCACAAAAGACTGGAGTTTACAAACTTTTTTTTCGTACCTATTTGGGAAATAAGTAAAATTACGGTCATTTTTAAAGATGTACATTCGCAATTGGTAGCTATATTTGCTAATATTACTTTAATTAGTGTGTGTAATTGACACCAATTTACCATCAAAACTTACATACAAATTAAACACTCAAGGTTGTCAAACGCCCTTATAATTAATCCTAACTAATATTATAAATGCGAAAGTAACTGTGTCTGTCTGTCTGTCTGCCTGTCTGTCTGTTACTCTTTCACGCCAAAACTACTGAACGGATTTGAATGAAATTTGGTATACATAATAATATGGTCTAGACCCTGGGAAAGAACATAGGCTACTTTTTATCCCGGAATTCCCACGGGAAAACTTTTTAAGGCGAAGCGTAGCGCGCGGGAACAGCTAGTTAATTAAAAAAATGTTAACACAGTCATGTTAAACGATGATACCCAATACGATACGAGTAATTTTAATATAGTCAACATGATATTATTAAAAGTTGGATCTGCACAACAACACCTATCTACGTTTACCAGGAAATTACTTAGAAAATCTAAGCATAATCTACTAAATTAAGCGCGGTCAGCTTCACAACACCCCGCTGGGCTGAAAGACCAACTTTCCCCACTATAGTTTTCAATTAAATTCTGAGAGCACGTAAATTACCAAAGAGATTTTCCCGTAATAAAATTATACGGGTTTGTGTATTTTCGCGTTATTATGTGCTGTTTCCCTCAGACACTCACGGCGGTGATCCCTTGAGATGAAATGCGAGGTATGCTCCTGATTCGTCCTCACTATCAAATCAAATCAAAATCAAAATCAAATCATTTATTTGTTTGTTAAACATAGGTATAGTTACATGAAGGATGTTAGGTATAATATATAAATTTGTTCCACTATGTTTTACCATAAACTGGCGTACAAAACTTTTTTTAAAACTTAAAGTGCAAACACCAACATGCACATGCATTTAACAATATCAAAAAAATCAATCCATAAAAGTTGTAAGTACATGCAGTATGTCAAAAAAAATAATATATAATCGTAGTCAATGTCAATAATTTTTTTAAAAATATAATTTATAGTCATTATTGAAATATATTTACTTGTAATTTAATAATCAATTATATAATTCTAGTCTATTATTAAATATTGTCATTTAAGAAATCTGTCAATTTATAATAACATTTGTTTACTAGCAATTGTTTTAATTTACTTTTAAATAATGGTAGTTTATAAGCTTTGAGGTCGCTTGGCAGTTTATTATAAATATTTGGGGCTAGATTTAGGAAGCTCTTGCTTAACAAAGCGGTTTTAAAACTTTGCTGGCACAAGCGATCACCGTGTCGAAGATTTCTGTCACGTTGCTGAGAGAATTTTGTAAAAAAATCTGGGTTGTTCTTCACAAAAATTGCCATCTCAAAAATGTAAATGCTTGGTAATGTTAATATGTTTAATGATTTAAAAAGAGGCTGACAGCTATCGGAACATTTAAGTCCATTAAATGCACGTATGCATCTTTTTTGTGCTTTGAAAATTCGCTCCCTTTCGCTACAATTTCCCCAAAATAGAATGCCATAACTAAGAATTGAGTAGACGTATCCGTGATATGCTATAATGACTGTTTTTCTACTGACAATTTTAGAAAGTTTGTACAGAGCATATGCAAATTTATTAATTTTTTTGCAGAGTTCATCTGCGTGTTGTTTCCAAGATAGCTTATTATCAATGGTTAATCCTAGAAACTTAGTAACTTCTACATCTTCTATTTGTTCTGAATTATATTTTATATTTAACTTAGGTTTACTGGTTCTTTGGTAAAACTGCATCAATTTAGTTTTATTTATATTAGCTATTAAATTATTTTTAGTCATCCAATTTATAATGTCATGGAGAATAGAGTTGATGTCATTTTCATACTGAGTTAAGTCATTACATTTTATTATAGCAGTACTATCATCGGCAAATAATGTCATTGGGGTTTTTACATTGCTAGGCATGTCATTAATGTAAATCAAAAAAAGTAAAGGTCCCATTATACTGCCTTGGGGTACACCATATGAAGTATTACGCTCCTGAGATTTAAATGTTTTTAATATGTTTTTATCTTTACATAAGGCTGATACTTCTGTGTATTGTCTCCGGTTTTTTAGGTATGACCTTAGAAGATTTAGCGTGTTGCCTCGGACTCCATAGTGTTTAAGTTTTAATAATAGTATGTCATGATTAACAAAATCGAAGGCCTTAAAGGGCCTTACTATAAGACTATTTTATCTCAATCTCTTCGTCCATCCATCCAAAGGTTGTCTGATAGAGATCGCTTTAAGTCATAAGACCGCATTTTGTACCCTTGTTTAGTTATATGTAACTATCAAGTTATAACTAAATAAGGGTACAAATTTAATTATTGTTTTTGGTCTGCTAATCTATTTTGCTTTTTGTCTTATCATGGGTTGTAGGTACAATAATTTTTTTAAGTCCTGAAATCGAAAATCTTTATTTAAACAGAAATCTGTTAAAAAAGGTAATCAATGGGTATTTTATTTTAGCATAAGTATTTAAAGTATAAATAACTGGAAGGGATAAAAACTATTTTTTGCAAAATAGCAGGTGATACTTTATCATTGTTCGCGAGATTAATTTTAAAGTATCTTCCAAATATGTATTTTTAACAACCTTTCTACCTGAAACAAAAATTAAGTTAATGAAATAAAAATTTGGTTTAAATAAACATGTTTTAATTTTTCTTCATTGTTTTTCAGCATCAGTTGGGAACGCCCCCGCTGCAGAGTTACGCTCAGGGGGCTGAGAGCTGCAATGTTTCTTTCCCAGCCGGAGTACCTCTTAATTACGGTGAAAGTGAAAACTTCCACTTGTCGCCGACATTACCAGGGCCGTAAGGGCCAGTTTACTGACAAAGTATTCAAAGTTGAACTGCTAAAAATAGCTTTGATAAGAAGGTTGGCAGGAAGGCTCTGTTTCCCGGTGAATTCCTGTAATTTTCTAAAACGCGATATGTATTGTATTGTCTAAAATATTAGTGGGGCATTTTTTATAGGAGGGTACTGCCACACCCTCCTTGGGTACCAGCTAGAATATTACGTGAGTAAGTAAGTAGGTTTGTGTTGGTTTGTCACATAATAATGTTGGCATGAACAAAAAAAACAGCAAACCAAACATCTAAGTATCCATACATACAAACTTTCACTTTGACAATACCGTACCAGTATGATTTCCATACAGAAATAAACGATATCACCACGGGACAGGACACTATAATCTACTCCATCACTCTGGCCAACTTTTTGCGTCCCCTAGGGCGGGACCGCTTACAGAGGGCCGGATACTAACGATGCTATTCCATTCATTGCCGTACGATGGACATTGGCGAATGGCAGCCATTTGCTTTTCGACTTCGACTAAACAGTGGATAATATTATGCGGTAGTTTTCCTGGTTCCGTGATTTTACGTGCCTAATAATTAAAAAAATTAAAAAACCGACTTCAAAAAACCACTAAAATGTAAGAAATAATTTTAGGTTTACACAAATTATATGTGACAGTACAAATATACCTAAGCAGGAACTGTTCTTTTTTGATGTTGGTGCGGTGACAAAGTAATCTGAAGAAATATGGCACCAACTTCAAAAAAGAACAGTTCCTGTTTAGGTATATTTGTACTGTCACATCTAATTTGTGTAAACCTAAAATTATTTCTTACATTTTAGTGGTTTTTTGAAGTCGGTTTTTTAATTTTTTTAATTATTATTTTATTTTATAGTTTTTAGTTTATTTGCAATAATTTTTAATCAAAAGTAAGATGCAAATGATACCAAAAAGTCCTACTAATCAATACGAATCATTCAAGCCTAAACACGAGGTAGTTGCTATATACCTTTGACTGCATTCCGTTTCCATCATCAGATCAGCTCAAGGTCACTATCATATTTTTTTGTTATAAGAACTATATTTACGTTCTTAATTTCATTAGAATCGGTTAATATGTGTCCAAAATGGAAATTCATACCCTGTTTTTACCCCTTTACCCACACTTAGGGGTAAGATAAAATTCTGAAAAAAAATGGGACCACCTGGGAGCTCAACCCAATACAACAAAAAAATAATTTTCAAAATCGGTTCATAAACGGCGGAGAAATCGGTGAACATACATAAAAAAAAATATAAAAAAAAAAAAATATTCCGACGAATTGAGAACCTCCTCCTTTTTTTGAAGTCGGTTAAAAATACAGAGGTAGAAGACCTACTTTCCAAGTTTCCACTTTGTCATTATAATTTTTTTACATAAACGAATGCTCACCAGTTATACCTTGTTTCACGGGGAAAGCCATCTGATAGGACCCTTATTACTTCGAATTTAGGGTAGTTTCTGTTTGTATCAGATGTCTTTCCCCGTGAAACAGGGTACCTATAGTTCATTTCTGAAATCAGTTGCAAGCGTATCTCATCCGTACCACCACATCCCCGCTGCTGGGGCACGGGTCTCCTTCCGTTGAGGGAAGGGTTTAGGCGTAGTTCACCACGCTGGCCTAGTGCGGGTTGGTGGACCAAGCAAGCGTATACTAGGTAATAGCACGAACAAAATAGCTTACAGCAATTAACCAATGACAACATTGTTATATGCAAGTTACACAAAAACTGATAGATAGGATGTATTACCAAGTTTAATCCTGCTAACTGCATAGATCAAAAAACCCTAACCAGCTTCATTCAGTGGCACAAAACCCACAAACATGTACGGACAGCAAAAACAGCCAGCGGGGGTTTTGTACAGTAGGTAATGGCGTATTTTGAGACCACTGTTTTTCCGGTTAAGATGGTTTCTTATTTGTCCTCAAGTTTCAGCTTCAAAATTTAAGCACAAGCCGAAAACAGAAGTTTGAAAATATCTTACACGTCATATCCAATGGGGATGAAGAAGAATAATATATTATGTTTTAATAACTTGGATGGTATTATTCTGTTCTCTGTAGAGACGTAAGGGTTGGCTCTTTTGAATTGAACCTCAGATTGTGCATGTAATTGGGTTTACACTGAATCTTAGTTGTATTTTTTTCGTAATATTTGTTTAGTGTACGCCTGTTGGCTATTGTATATTTTAAAATAATTAAATAAATAAATGTATACCCCCAAGGTCTAAACTGCCTTCCTAAGCTTAGTCCATTCCCCTTCACGCTAATCCACGGGGTTAGGTTAACACATCTAGATATGTATTATGCAGGCTTTATGCAGATTTTCACACGATACATATTTTCATAAAGAACTCATCGGTAGATATAATTATTTCAGGGGGGGATTTGAACCTGTACAAGGTGTATCTGTGGCGTAAGAAATATCCATCCCGGCCTTAATCTGGCTACTTTTGATTTAACACTAGGACATCATATAATATTCTATTGTTTAATTGTCCTACGCGTACAATAACTTAACTAAAATACGCCAAAAATTATGAAAACGCCACAGCGCCATCTGGTGCTGCAAATCGGAAACAGAGATTCAAACGCTCCAGCGGACACAAACAATTGGTAGAACCCGCCGCCACGGACTGCAGATAACTGGAGGTACCATTCAACTTTGTAAGGATCTCGTGGTTACAGGGATCGGTTATAGTTCATGCGTTACTTTCCTACACACACAAACACATGAAATGCTTTAAAGGATCTTTATTGCACCTCCCTATTCCCAAACCCCTCGATATTCAACACTAAAAGTAGCTTAACTGTTTAACAAATAGGTAATTTTGTAATATAGCTATGAACACTTGGGGTAACAATCAAAAACATGCCAACAATTGTTTCAGCCGTTTGGCAGCTATGCTACCACATACAGATTCACGGACACATTAAACTTATAACATCCCTATTCCCTCTTTTTTTGCCGGGTGTTAAAAATATCTGCAGCAACTTGTGACTAATGGCCTTATGGTAGTACCTTTTCTCACCCTACACCATTCACCGTAGTCTCCCAGACAAAAGGAATAGGTAATTCCGCAATTATAATCCTTCTCTTGGCAGGTGCCTTGCAGTCTACCCCATTAATATGCTATAACCCGTTGCCTTAGGGCAAAATAAGCCTTATCTTTCTGTTAACACGCTCCGTTATTTCACAGACGACCAAGCTATGTGCTCTGATATACGGAAAATGTGAGAGTAACCTTTCCAAAGGTTGTTTTCTACAATGGAGGAGAACATGTGCATTGATTTAAAGGTATGCGACACCTATCGGTATCGCACCAAACAGATTGTCATAAATGTATTGAGAAACGGCGTGTCGGCAATGCCGATGAAGTGAACGCACTTTGTGTGAATTTATACAGGGTGTTGCAAAATTGGTATACTAAGCCGAAACTGGTCTGATTTCAGTTTCGGGCTTAGATATAATAACATGCTGCACATGTAGGTTTCGGCTTAGTATACCAATTTTGCAACACCCTGTATATAACCAATACTGAATGCGATGCGTCCGTTGCGTGCAATGCCAAAAGGTGGACGCTTACCTTTAAATCAATGCCAATAAGGTGTAACTGTAAACCTAGACTAAACTGTTAAACTATGCCCTATTTTAATAAGAGCCATATTACTTTGTTATTTTTATCAAAAACACTTTATTGTAGGTATTATACTAAACGAATATTTATACCTCTGCTAGTATGCCTACAACCACATGTAAGTATACTTACTTACAAAGTGTTTGCTTAATTTTGACACGGAACCCTAATGGTATTAAATCACGGGCACAACTCCTATTTCTGAAAGTCTGATTTATTGGATTTCATTTGGAATGTTCCCAATTATCGCTTCCGTACATACATGTTGTGATGATTGATAAGTGTTGGAATGAATTATTGATTTAAGGGTTCTTGGTTATACGAATTTGGTATTTAATTGATTGAAAAAGTTATAAATGCGGGAAATATATTGAACTAGCTGTTCCCGCGCGCTTCGCTTCGCCTTTAAAAAGTTTTCCCGTGGGAATTCCGGGATAAATAGTAACCTATGTTCTTTCCCAGGGTCTAGACCGTATGTATACAAAATTTCATTCAAATCTATTCAGTAGTTTTGGCGTGAAAGAGTAACAGACAGACAGACAGACACAGATACTTTCGCATTTATAATATGTATATAAGTTAGGAAGTTAGGATTAGGATAAATAAAGCACAAGATACCTAACTAAAAAGTTGGCTTAGATTGCTACGACTTTCTTTTTTGTGTACCTAGATATATTTTCGTTCACTAACCTTTAAACCGCTCTCTCTCTCATCCAATCCATACCCTTACGAAGTCAGGTGACCAAATGTCATATTCAATTCACTCTATCCATATCCCATATTGCAGTGGGGTCGACGACCTCTTTACCGCCCCTAAAGGGACTCTGAAGTGACAGCGGGCCACTACACTTGATGAAAGCCACTATTATATTACCTTATACAGGCTGCTCTTACTGTCAACTGCTAGGTTCTGTTAAGTAATTCATTGTTGGATCATCTCTGAATCTCTAGTGTCAATGTGATTATTTATACTTTAACGTCGTAACATGTTTTAAATTATGAATTTTAAATTAAAACAATAAATACCTACCTACTTATATTTTTATTAAGGATAAAAAAACACTTGTAGAATCTTCAGTATGAATCACAAGACCCCCTTTTGTTTTCTGTTGGGTTAAGAACTCAAAATACCTATTATCTAGGGTTGCTGTTGCTGCTTATGTAAATTGATCCGGTAAACGACCAAGGCTTACCCAGCAAAGTAGCAAATTATACTCTTAGGTCATCGTTCGGCCATTAGCGTCCACCACATAACCTAACATAACATAACCTCACATAACCTATACACATTACTGCCCGGGATCAAACAGGGGTCATTTTGCATTAGCCACCCTGTGATTTATTATGTAAGGGAGCAGTGATGTGACCTCTATGAACTCATTTAGCTGAAAGATCGTTTTAGCGTCGTGATGGATGTATAGTATAGAGAGATAGATATACATATAATACTTTATTGCACACAAACACTGAAATTACAAACAGAAATCCAAAAGAAAGACGGTACACATGGTGGCCTTATTAGGTACTATGACTAATTTATTCTGAAACTATGAACTAGGTATATGGTAAAATTATAAAGCTCCTCGCATAATTATGGATTGAACTTTATTTACAGGTAAGTTCGTTCGAATGGTATTATTAAAACTTCACAAATGGCCTGAGCCGTACTCACTTGGTCTTCACTTCGAGAAGTCCCAGTGTCGACAGCAGTGCACACACGCCCCCACTCTGTACTATTCATAGTAGGTGATCCTAATTGCTGAGTGAAGTGACATATGTCTCACAGCGAGATTGGCACTGAGTCTGGCCATTAGCTGTGACATAATCAACGTATGACATAGGACATAACTACGCCTACGATCATACATGCCACATAAATGTTAGTACGCCGAATGGGGGTGACTTTTATCCTCTCATCCCAATCCATCATGTCCGTACTGCTGGGGCACGGGTCACTTTAGTCCACCACGCTGGCCTTGTACGGGTTGGTGGACCCCAACACAAGCAAGCTTGTTTTGAGAGGGTTGTCGGGTAAGTGGTAAACCCGACTGTCAATTTTTTTTAAGCTGCACGAAGGCCTCTGACTAGGCTTTACGACTGCTGCTACAGCTTAACGTGCCGTCTGAAGCACGAAAGTAATAATCTGCGTTATTACTTTGAATCGCGATGATGATCATACGGTCGCTTTTCGTCATAAGTGGCTGCCAACCACAACAATTCGACAGCCACAATTTTAAATACATTAGCCGACCATTTCAATATGTAACCAGGGCAGTAATTACCCGAATATGAGCTCAGTAGACAGTTACTGCTCTCAATGTGCCAACAAAAGTTTCAGTAGGTACTCACGGTTGCGAAACGTGCATTTTTCCGTATGCTTTTGTTTCTCTCTCCATTATATTCGGTGCCGAGTGTGCACACGGATTTGGGAGAGATGTGTCTTTTCTGTCAAGGTAAGCGTCGACCTTTCGGCATTGTACTCAACGGACGCATCTTATTCAGTATTCTTTGTATAGATTAGATTCACACAAGTGCGTCCACTTCATCGGCATTGCCGACGCGGTTTCTTTATTTTATGTAAATCAGTTTGGGCCAATACGTACGGTACCGATAGGTAGACGCTTACTTCTAAGCGGCCATAGTTTATATAGATCCCGCCTTGTTTTGAACTTTAACCCCTTTGTACCTAATATCACATCTCTCATACATCTTTGCTTGGAGATTCAATGTAGGTAGTAATGGGGACGGGGGCGTTAGTGTGAGATTTAATGTAGCTCGTACATTTTATACACATTGCTCGTTAGCAATGAAAAAGTTCCACTCACAAAGTACTACATCAAACGACCCAATTTTTTCAAACATTAAATTTAAAATTAAAATCAAATATTTACGTTTTTAGTTGGTAATGTACTTCAATATTGCAGCAGTATAGCTGGAACTTTTTCATTGCTCGCGAAGGTAGCTTGACCTGAAAAAGCGTCTTTAAAAGAAGCACTCATAACTTTATTTTGTGGTCCCCTGAAAACACTACAGGTAAGTACAAATACAAAAATACAAATACAAAATATCTTTATTGGTAACAAAAGGTAAATCAATTAAACAAAGTTGTTGGAATCACCTTTTAAGCATGCAATGCCTGTAGCAGGTGACTCCGCTCTTCTATAGCATTACATAATATAAGATGATTTTAAAGTTAATAATTAAAACATAGTTTTTAATAAAGATAACAATGTGTGTGTGCGTGTGTGTGTGTGTGTGTGTGTGTGTGCGTGTGTGTGTGTGTGTGTGTGTGTGTGTGTGTGTGTGTGTGCGTGTGTGTGTGTATGTGTGTATGCGTGTGTGTGTGTATCTTTTAAGCAGTAGTTATTTATTAAGTTATTGTATGCGATTCAATAAATATTCTGTGTCTTCAAAGTTTAGTGGTTGTAACCAAGTTACTACCACCCACATTTATTTAAGAGTTTCTTTTTATAGCACTCAAAAGTAAATAGGTACAAGGAACCTTGAGCGTTTTCTCTAGTTTTGACTAATTAACAATTAGGTTGTTTACTTTTCCCGTAGACATGTTTTCCTGTAGCCGAATTGTGTAGCGAAAGATAAACACACAGTAACCCAATTATATGTAACATAAGAAACTTCTTAAATGTAATGCGATTTCTTTCGTTAAAAATAATTAATGAGAGAAATCTCGAGTCTGCTAAACATGAGAAACACACTGGTTAGAAAATTGGGTTTATTTTTAAGTGCTTATAATAATATTATTTTATTTCTTGCTATACGCTGATGACCTCAAATTGTATAAGGATGTAACATGTGAGCAAGATTGTCATGAATTACAAGCTGACTTAGTTACTATAGAAGATTGGTGCCATGCCAACAGCATGAGCTTAAATGCAAAAAAGTGCTTTGTGATATCCTTTACTACTCGTAACAAACGCAATAAGGTAACATATCAATATACAGTAAATAACCACATGCTGGAAAGGGTATCCCGGATTCGCGATCTTGGTGTTGTATTGGATGACAAACTGACATTTACTGAGCATGTAGATGGTACGGTTAAAAGAGCATATCGTATGCTAGGTTTTGTGCTTAGGATTACCAAAAAATTTAAAAAAACACACAGTGTTATCGCTTTGTATAATAGCTTGGTACGAAGTATACTGGAATATGCATCGGTGATTTCATAGAACAACGCGGACTCGGGTGTACCCTCGGGAAGCGCCATAGCGATCTTTCTTAATACAAAAAAGTCTGCCAATTTTTGCGGGGGGAAATTTTACCGTTTACCATGATTATGTCACATGGGACATATCATTATGAGTTTTAATTCCCAGCAATAAGGGTTACGTGAAGTGACATTTAATAATGAACACAGTGTCTTCATTTTTCTTGCCAATGGATGTAACAATTATCGATAAGTGTTATCGATGAATTCGAAATCATGGGTTAGAAATACTAATTTCAAATTAATTAGGTACTTATAGTTAAATTTAATTAGGAATGATTAATAAACGAAGTCACCCGCTTTTCGCTGTACATTTATACTCACGTGATAGGTCGCGAGCCGTATCGCCGTTTTTGAATGAGTACAATACACTGAAGTTGTCGAGTAAGTGGGCAACCCGACGGTCAGATGCTTTCAAGCCGCCCCTTCGGGCGGCCTCTGACTAGGCTTAACGACTGCTGCCGAAGCAGCAACCGGGACCCACGGCTTAACGTCCCGTCCGAAGCACGGAAGCGTCCAGAAAAGAACCATTTGAAATCGGTAACTCATGCTGTACCTACCAATGGCTGACCGTGTCAGTTGTTGCTTAACCTCAGTGATCAGTTACGATTACTGAAGCCAATTCGACTACGGACTTTTCCCAACTATGACCTTTATTGTCGATTAATACATATCTATATACTGGTACATCACTATTGCATTTTTTTCACATTGGTTGCTAGGAAACAGCTAATAACAATAAACCATGACCAAATCTGTGATCAAATCCGGAATCCGGATATTCTATGAATTGAAGCTGTCATTTTAGTATGTAAACAAATCATTTTCTATGAAACGAACGCTTTGCCAACTAGATTGAGTCTAGTGAAAATTGAGACTGCAACTAGTTTTTATAAATCGGTGGGCCTTTCTGGCCTACCACCCCGCCAGAGGGGAACGTCTGCCTATTTCGTCTCCAGACCATTCATACTCAATGGGTGATTTGGTCTCCATTCTATGATACACATATTCAAACCTTAGAGTCAGTGCAGCGACGATTCCTACGAATACTTAGTTTTAGATTTGGTTATAAGTATAAACTGAACAACTATGAGTCAAGATTAGCATTCTTTAAAGTTGATAGTCTTGAGAACCGTAGAAGATTATTAGATATGTTTTGTCTTTACAAGATTGTAAATAATAAAATTGATACGATTGTGCTGTCGCAGATTGCTTTAGACTGTAGAACTAGGTCTGGTCGTCGATTTAAACTGTTTTACGTATCAACTTGTCGCATCAATGTTAGTTATAACTCCCCTGTGCATCGATTGTGTCGCCTTTACAATCAAATCCACACAACTGACTGTGATATTGACATATTTTGGAACTCTTATCCCACCTACCGTCGTCTCGTCTATACCGCCATAAAAGAACTCAAATAAATAATCAGTATTAGTAAGAATTTCAAATTTTCTGACATATTTTAATTTTAATTATAATCTGAATCAATTTTTTTTACTTACTTATATATGATTATTTTTACTTTTTTAATATTTAAAAATGTAATCTGATGTTAAATTAATTAATATAATTAATATATTAAATATAATAATTAAATGTTGTAACGTAGCGTTACGAAACGCCTTAATCTTAGTACCTTATTATACCTATTCTAACTTATAATAAATAAAACCTAAAACCTAATTTTAATAAACCTAATAAATAAACATACTTTAATTAACCCTAGAGTAGTCGCGCCATTTTCTGTGACGCGAGTGCTCGCGTGGCGGCATTTTGCCGCCCATATTAAAATGTATTTTTTGGACACTTAATAATTACGAAAACTTATAAATGCATATAATTTGAATAAAATGAATCATATGGTATTAGAAAAAGTAATATTTATAGTTTTTATATTATGATTGTTCAATATATGAGCTATCGTTCATGCTTTGGGAAAAAATTTGATCTTTTAGGTATAAATTTGTCTTAAGCCACACAAAATCAACAAATCTCAAAATTATTAAAAAAATTAGACGTTATCGTCATCTACAGCATTTATTTTAGCAACACAGTACTGAAACATGAACACAAAGTGTTCGTTGCACATTAACTTTCTTTATGTATTGCACCCTTTTTTGACCTGCTATTTTTCTTATATGGACATAGTTATAGGCATGTACCCTCTCTTTTTTAGGGTGTTTTTTGTCGGTCCGGTAGTACAAAACGGGAGATTTGTACCACCGGACCAATAAAAAACACTTATGTACTGTCCATATGTAAGATTCTATTGTTATACGTGGTGTAGTTATAGGCAGAGCTATTTTTTCCAGGTAAATTCTTCGTAAAATTAACTTGTTAGTAAATTAACAAAGTTATATCGTAAATCGAATGTAAACTGAAATAGACACATACCTAGATCTAATTTACATTATTATTACCAAAAAAGACTGAAAAACTAAAAATATTTCATAACAATTGTAAAAAAAATAACTTTTATTTCACTGACGCGAGTGCTCGCGCAGTGAGCATTTTGCCGCCCCGTGCGACACACTCTCTTCAATTCTCTTTTCCTGCTGTAACCTGTGCACTGAATTTCTCCAAATTTACGTAACATGTAGGAGAAGACCGAGAGGGCAGCTACATGGACGCTGGACCTTGAGGAGTGTATAGTTCACAAAATAATAAACATTATTTGCTGTGAGCGGCAAAATGCTCATAGCGCGAGCACTCTAGGGTTAAGTGATCTAGTTCTATTACGATAAGTGATAATAAAAGTGTAGGTTCTAAAGTACGTTGTCACCGACAAACCGTTTCCAATTATAAGTAGCGAATAGTTTCGCCCACTCGCGACGTCACCCTTTGTTCACCTTAGATCTAGCGATAAGCGACCGGCCGACTACGGGAGGGGCGCATTGATTTGCACGGCGATCAGTCTCTGCTCACCGCTCTGGCAACTAGCCGCTCATAATAAATCTGATACGTACCTTGTCTGCGAGTACCTAACTCGTCAAATCTAGACGTTAATAATTATTACTGTTCTCAATAAGTGTTTACACGTTGTTCCCATCTGGGAACAACTGCCGGACCGATTAAATCGGCCAGTTCCGGACCACGGAAGACTCACCCCGGGCGACTGTCCCGGGCTTCCCCTCCCGCTACCTGAGTAGCTGACCTCGTCGGATCCCTCGACCCCGACGTGGACCTGGACCTGGAGCTGCACCTGGACCTGGACCTGGACCTGCACTTCGACAGGAAGCCAAGGAGAGTGCGGTATTTCTGGACCGAACCAGTGCGCGTGTGACACCCTTGACCTTGGCCTAACCGACGACCTATCTACCTACTTATTTAAAATAAATCTTCTTTTTAAACTAAATTATGTTCGTCCTTTTTATTTCCTCACCTGTAGGATTTATTTAGGCGACAATGGCGCCCATAGACGTGGTTTTAAGGTCAAGAGGGTCATACCGTACTGCGTAGGTATACTCTTAGTTATTCATGGTGTTGGATTTCATTGGTGTGCTGTTATTTTATTTTGTTGTTTCTCAACTAGTGTACCCCTACGAAAACCCTAGTTTCATTTCCTTGGTTTAATCGTTTTTACGCCGTTTTTTAAAGTACCACAAAATTTACTTTTATTATGGTATGTTTGTTTCGGCACACTAGTTGAGATATATGTTGTTTCGCCTGTCTTTGCCTGTCCATTATATTTTTTTGTGATTTTTCCTTTTTTATTTTTTTTCCTTATTGCACTATTACTACACTCGTCGTGGTGTACTATTATTGTTTTTTTTTTCTAAAAAAAAAAAATTACAATAATAGCTGGTTTTTGTACATATACTTTTAAGTTTTTTTTTTTTCTTCTTTATATTGTGTATTTTATAGGTACATATTTTGTAGAGCGGTTTGTACCGTAATTTTTTTCCTGCTGTTTTCTGTTTTTTTTGGGTGTTCTGTTTGTTTTCTTTTTGTGTTTTGATTGTGTTCTCATATATACTTTTTTGTTCTCCTTTTTATATTGTGTATTATAAATATTTGTTCATTGGTTTTGCACAACATACCTAGTTACTGCTTATAATTTTTTTTTCTTGCGCTAGAACTAAAAGGTCCCTACTGGATAATATGGCTTATCCTATAAAATTTTTACTCTTACAAAAGTCGGAATTAATGTATGAGGTTGCTATACGTGGTGAAGATCCATCCGATAAAGTAGAGAGTTTACGCAAACAAGTTACCAAATTAACTCAATTATATCCACCTGATGATATTCTTGATTCGGTTTATAGTTTTGAGGATGACGTTAAGGGTTTACAAGAAACTCTTGCTAAAATAAAAACGAATATCGAGTCCTTGAACATAAATTATGTTGAATCGCTACTCAATAGAACTAGATCACTATTAAATCACGTGTTTTATAGATTACAGCGAATAGAGAAACCGAACTCATCTGAACAAAAGAATATAATAAGTAGTGTTCTTAAAACCTACGAGAAATGTTTTTCTGCCTTCTCACTTTTATCACAGAAAACTGTTAGTGAGCCAAACACTATGCAAGACACTGCCGCGTCAAATGAGGATATAGCTAGTAAACTTGATCAATCTGATCTTAAAATCTCCGTGACCTGTGATCGTGGAGTTTCTAATGACCTCAAACAATTGAAATATGATGGAAAAACCTGTGTCCGTTCTTTCATTCAAAGACTCGAAGAGTTCCGTGAGTCAAAAAACATCTCGGAGTCAAAAATGCTAGCCTCTGCGGTTGATATTTTAACTGGCGATGCATTACACTGGTATCGTAGTGTCAAAAGTAAAATACATGACTGGAACACTCTAGTTTGACGTCTCAAAGCTGATTTTGATATACTAGACTATGATTATCGTATGTCTTCTGAAATACGGGATCGAACCCAAGGGGATGGTGAATCTATCACTATCTATTTATCAATAATGGAAGGCATGTTTTCGCGTCTTAGCAATCCCTTGAGCGATGAAGATAAATTAGAAATAATTTTACACAACATTCGTCCATGTTACTCGACAATAATTGCTGCGAGCCCTTCTTTAAAGTCTGTGGATGACTTAAGGGTTATTTGTCGGAATTATGAACATATTAAGGTTCGCTCCGATAATTATAGGGAACCACCTTCTGTGAGCTCTAAAACGTTAGCGCCTGAGTTTGCCTATCAGTCTCAACATAAAAAATACAATAATACACAGAGCAAACAATATTTTAACAAATCTAAGCCTTTCCAATCTTTTAAACCTGAATCTAGTCCGGTTTTCGAGGTTCAAGCCGCTGAAACTGCTGCGGTGTCTAAACCTGAGAAGTATTGCCAGCGTTGTCGCGTCAACACTCACTCAATGAAGGAATGTACGGCTGAACGTACAATCTTCTGCTTCAAATGTGGTATGAAGGACGTACGTCTACCTGAATGCCCTAAATGCAACGGGTCAAAAAACTAAATAATGAAAATTGTGGAAAACCAGCAGCTACTTATTTTGATATCTCGGAATGGAATAAATGGCTGTTGACCATTAAGAGTTTCTTTACAACTCATTCTATTTCCCCAATTTTCAATTCAAAACCGAGTGAAGACCCACGTCCCTATGTCAAAATACGAATCAACAATACTGATGATCTTGATATGTACGGTTTGCTTGATTCTGGCTCATCTGTTACAATCCTTGGTAGGGATTCTCACAAGCGTCTTCTTCAATATGATTTGACTATGTGTACTGATGACAGTTACTGCTGCAGGTGGTCAGAAGATAACCTCACTAGGTTTTATGCTTCTGCCGGTTTCATTTGAGGAAAAGTTTTCTCTCATAAAAGCTCACATTGTTCCCGAGATCGATACTACTCTTATACTAGGTATAGATTTCTGGACTCAATTTGACTTGTGCCCGAAGTACCTCTCAAACTCTGAGAACTTGTTTCAGACTGATCCTGGCTTGTCAGAAATCTCTTCTGAAGTTCACCTTCATGCGTACGATAACCTCGATAGTGCCCAAAAACAGATAGCTGACGATGTTTTGGAGCAATTTAAAGATATATCCTTTGGTGAGAAAGGCTTAGGTAGAACTCAGTTGATCACTCACAAAATCAACACCGGTGATGCGGAGCCTATCAGACAGCGATACTATCGTATGTCTCCGGAGAAGCAACGCATCATTACGGAACAAGTTGATGAGATGCTTGCATTGGACGTGGTCGTACCTTGTGAAAGTCCTTGGTCTTCACCCGTCTTGGTTGTTGGCAAGAAGGATGGTAAACCTCGCTTTTGCCTCGATAGTCGGAAATTTAATGCTGTCACCAAGAAGGACGCTTATAATCTTCCTTATGTAAGTGAGATCTTGGACAACCTGAAAGATGCTAGATACCTCTCTAGCATTGATTTATCTAAATCGTTTTGGCAAATTTTGATAGATGAGCCAGATCGCGAAAAGACAGCATTTTACGTGCCTGGGCGTGGTAGCCTCATGTTCAAAGTAACAGCCTTTGGACTTACTAACGCTCCAGCTACACAGCAAAGACTTGTGGATATGTTGTTTGGTCCCGAGTTTGAACTAAAAGTCTTCGCTTATTTAGATGATTTTATCATCATAAGTAAAACCTTTGAAGAGCACGTATCTTTGCTTCAACGCGTGCTCGATAAACTGCGCTCAGCTAACCTTACTGTGAACCTTGATAAGTGTCAGTTTTTTCGTAGCAAACTTCGTTATCTTGGCTACATTGTCGATGCTCAGGGCCTTCGTACTGATCCAGAGAAAGTTGAGGCTATACTGAATTATCCTACTCCAACAACTAGGAAAGAGGTAAAACGCTTCCTCGGTACCGCGTCTTGGTACAGGCGTTTTATCCCGCATTTCAGTACGGTTGCTGGCCCACTTAACAGCCTGACATCGACGAAAAAGAACTCGCCTCCTTTTCAGTGGACTCCTGAAGCTGATAAAGCTTTCTTGGAGCTCAAGTCCCGGCTGGTCCAAGCACCTGTCTTGGCCTGCCCTAACTTTGACTATCCTTTTGAGGTTCACACTGATGCCAGTAACTTTGGGATCGGCGCGATGCTGGCTCAGACCATTGATGGTGTCGAACACCCAGTTGCCTACATGAGTCGTAGTCTCAACAAAGCAGAAAGAAACTACAGCACAACAGAACGAGAGGCCCTTGCTGTGCTTACCGCTTTAGAACATTGGCGTTGATACTTGGAAAATGGTAGTACCTTCAGTATTTTCACAGATCACGCGGCACTTAAGTGGTTTCTTTCTCTTTCGAATCCTACTGGGCGTCTCGCTAGGTGGGGTGTCCGTCTTTCCTCGTTTAACTTCGAGATCAAACACCGTCGTGGCAAAGACAACGTGGTCCCTGACGCTCTTTCAAGAGCCTTTCCTACAGATGCCATTACCAGCAGTAGTAATGATGTAGTTTCTTCTCCCCCTACTACAAAAGACCCCTGGTATCTTAAAATCTATAAAGGCTGTCAAGAATCTCCCATCAGTTTCCCTAACTATAGAGTGGAAAATAATACCTTGTACAGGCATATGAAAAACAAAATTGTTTTAACCTCGGAATTTGACTGGAAGCAGGTTGTTCCTTTAGAACAGCGAGAGAATGTCCTTAACGAATGTCATTCAGAACCTATAGCTGGACATTTCGGCGTGTTTAAGACATATAAACGCTTAGCACTTCGTTTTTATTGGCCTGGCATGTATGCTGATGTGGTTGGTTTTATCTCTCGGTGTGACACCTGTCTTGCATACAAACTGCCTACTCATGGCACCTTAGGTAAAATGGGCAGGCCTAAGGATGTTTCTAGACCTTTTCAGGTACTCTCTATCGATCTGGTTGGACCCCTACCTAATACTCGGAAACAGAACAACTACATCTTTGTTGTGACTTGCTGTTTTTCCAAGTATTGTTTTATATTCCCACTCCGTAGAGCTACTGCGGATTTAGTGGCCAAGCATTTGGAAAATGATGTTTTCCTAGTACATGGTATACCTCAAACTGTTGTCCTGGATAATGGCTGTCAGTTCATTAGCCATGAGCTTGACAGGCTGTTCAAAAAATATAAAGTGCCTAATGTACATTTTACCCCTAAATATACCCCACAAGTAAACACTGTGGAGAGATATAACAAAACTATTGTTACTGCTGTGTCTACTTTTGTAAACAATGATCACAGAACATGGGATTTGAATTTACCTCAAATTCAGTTTGCCATCAATAATTCGGTGAACGAAACTACCGGGTACTCTCCTGCATTCTTGGTGCATGGCCGTGAATTGGTAACCTGCGGGTCACATTATTTGGAGAATGATGACTCAAAGGACATGGTTTTTCTTCCAAGAGATGCTTACGCTGAGAACTTAGGTCACTTGGCTGGTATTTTTGGTGAAGTTCAAGCTGCACTATGGCAAGCCCATGCTAAGAATAGTCAGCGATACAACTTACGACGTAAGGATGCTGAATTTAACGTAGGGGATATCGTGTGGAAGCGCTGTTACTTCCAAAGTGACAAAGACGCTTATTTTGCTAAGAAGTTGGCCCCCAAGTATCAAAAATGTCGCGTAAAACATAAGCGCTCACCATTAGTTTATATCCTCGAGGATATGAATGGTCGGGATTTAGGTGTTTGGCATATTAAAGACCTAAAAATTGTAAATACTCGGCTAAGAGAATAATATTTTTAGATTAGCAGTTAGATTTTTTTCTTGTGTCATACTTGTTGTATTTATTGAAAGTATGACATAAATTGTATAGATTTTGCATATAAAAAAAAAAACTTAAGAATATTATTAGTAATCATTGTAAATAGTTGTAAATAGATCATTATTTTTATTTTAGTTTAGCTGTCTATTTATCGTATTTTACTGAGGTAAAATACTCTTGTAGGTGAGGGGGTAATGTAACGTAGCGTTACGAAACGCCTTAATCTTAGTACCTTATTATACCTATTCTAACTTATAATAAATAAAACCTAAAACCTAATTTTAATAAACCTAATAAATAAACATACTTTAATTAAGTGATCTAGTTCTATTACGATAAGTGATAATAAAAGTGTAGGTTCTAAAGTACGTTGTCACCGACAAACCGTTTCCAATTATAAGTAGCGAATAGTTTCGCCCACTCGCGACGTCACCCTTTGTTCACCTTAGATCTAGCGATAAGCGACCGGCCGACTACGGGAGGGGCGCATTGATTTGCACGGCGATCAGTCTCTGCTCACCGCTCTGGCAACTAGCCGCTCATAATAAATCTGATACGTACCTTGTCTGCGAGTACCTAACTCGTCAAATCTAGACGTTAATAATTATTACTGTTCTCAATAAGTGTTTACACGTTGTTCCCATCTGGGAACAACTGCCGGACCGATTAAATCGGCCAGTTCCGGACCACGGAAGACTCACCCCGGGCGACTGTCCCGGGCTTCCCCTCCCGCTACCTGAGTAGCTGACCTCGTCGGATCCCTCGACCCCGACGTGGACCTGGACCTGGAGCTGCACCTGGACCTGGACCTGGACCTGCACTTCGACAGGAAGCCAAGGAGAGTGCGGTATTTCTGGACCGAACCAGTGCGCGTGTGACACCCTTGACCTTGGCCTAACCGACGACCTATCTACCTACTTATTTAAAATAAATCTTCTTTTTAAACTAAATTATGTTCGTCCTTTTTATTTCCTCACCTGTAGGATTTATTTAGGCGACAATGTACCTAGTTAACCACTACTTGCATGCTGTGGACACATATTTTTTGGAGTGTTAACTGTTTTCTGTGTCTGTGTTATATGTAATATTGTTCATGTATTGTTAACTCTCTGTATTGTGTTCCAATAAATAAAAAAATAAATAAATAAATATGTTACGCAGCAGCGATGACAATTTTCAGAAACAAATAGAGGTATAATCTAGACTTTAACCCCCTTATTATAAAAAGAAGACTAAAAATAGTTCTGGATTAAAAGATTTTTATGAAATCTCTGGACTATAAATGGTTCTAAGGAGCTAAGACTCTACACATAGGCATACTAGATAATAAGGTGGTAATGGAATAAGCATGACAAATTTAATAGTTTTCCATAAGTGGCGTAAGTTATCCTTCATTTCAGTGGTCGTGTTATTTTACGTAATTGTTACCAGGTACCTACCTACTACCGGCGTAATAAAAAAGTTTCAAAGTCATCAACCTGTGGGAACGAAAACGAAAAGGAGGTATTTAGTCTAACGAATTCAATTTAAATTCCATTTAATTAAAAACGGATACCGAACTTGTAAGTTTGTTTTTGGAGGTTTCGTGATTATTTGATTAAATCAAATGGCGAGGAACCTAGATATTCATTAGAATAATAAGAACTTAACTGAACTTTAAACTAAACTGGCAACATTGAACTAATATTAGTCATATTATTTCAATGACTAGCAACTATATTTGTAAGCCTTCCTCATCTTCTCATAAAAATAATTCTTAAAAAAAAAAAACACGCACTCACGCCTTGTACTAATGTACTCCCTTGCGGGGTAGGCAGAGGTGCATTGCTGCACCCACTTTTCGCTAGAGTGTTATGTTAGTCCCAATGTAATAGGGGGCGGGCCTATTGGCATTTTACGGGCACATCCAAGACCCGAGAACAAATATCTGTGTTTAAACAAATATCTGCCCCAGCCGGGAATCGAACCCGGGACCATCGGCTCAGTAGTCAGGGTCACTAACCACTACGCCATTCGGTCGACTAAAAATAATTCTTCCAACTAAAAAAATACCTGGTAGAGATCGCTTTTAGCGATAAGGCCGCCTATTGTGAAATTTTCATAGCGTATTTACTTCTGACCACCCCTAACAGCTACGTAACCTTTGGGGGCACCATTATACTCATTATACTCAATAAACTACGTATTACGGCAAAATAAGACGACCGAATGGCGTAGTGGTTAGTGACCCTGACTACTGAGCCGAAGGTCCCGGGTTCGATTCCCGGCTGGGGCAGATATTTGTTTAAACACAGATATTTGTTCTCGGGTCTTGGATGTGCCCGTAAAATGGCAATAGGCCCGCCCCCAGCGCCCCCTATTACATTGGGACCAACATAACACTCTGGCGAAAAGTGGGTGCAGCAATGCACCTCTGCCTACCCCGCAAGGGAGTACATTAGTACAAGGCGTGAGTGTGTGTGTGTTTTTTTTTGTTATGGCAAAATAAATTTAATTTCACCTGAAAAACATAAAGAGGCCTAAATTTCAAACCAAACTTGCAAAATACTTACCTAAACCTTTTTAAAGAAATACGACGTAAAAGAATTCCTAAGTCTTCCAAAACTTACTTCATTTCAATGGACAACATTTCAAAAAACTAAAGCTGCTATAAATCGAAAACCATTTCGAGATTTAGCTCTCAAGGCCACAAAAAAAATGTTTTTGTATTTTTTGGATGTATCATTTTCGAGAAAATCATAAAATAGTAAAAAAGTGCTGATGACGTCATGCATCAGGTGCGATGCATTTTGATGATCAAAGCCTATAGATTTAAAAACAAAGTAACTGTCACTTTCATTTTTGATTGAAGTTGACGTTTTATCGAGTCGTTGTTGTTTATTTGGGTCATTTTCATAAATTCTGTTCTGACACTTTCTGACTATTTTTTTAATTTATCATTTAAAATGGTTAGTACTTATTAAGAGATGACCTCTATTTAATATGTCCCAGAGCACGCCACCGCCTACACAGCTGAAAAAATGCTTCTGCTTATTTTTTTACATGATAAGTACCTACTTTGTATCATCAGAAATATCAATGTCATTTGAAAATGACCCATTTGTTGGTTGGCATGTAAACAAAGTTTAAATGTCACTTGTCAGTGTCATTTATGTTTTTTTTCGAGACAAAGGCAATAGACAAAAATAAAAATTGAGCCTTATATGTGATGTCACTTCCGGTTTTAAAATAATTAACTTTAAAGTTAAAAATAACATGCAAAAATTAATGTATATACAAAATAAAAAAATACGGGTCCTCTAATTTTTTATAACCTTTCCGAATAGCTAATAAAAATATAGGGTAAAGAAAATGAAATGTTGTCCATTAAGTAATTAAAACGTTGTTTCAAGGATTTAGAGGTTTTACCCCGAAAAAAAATGTTTTCTCGGTAATTTTCGTACATATTGATGTTATTTTATATTTTCATCCGGTCAATGAGTGTAGGGGCACCAAACACTGTATAAGTATACTTATAATAAGTATTATTTTCTATAAGTACATTTTTCAATACCCTCAACATTCAGGCAGTAGGTATGGGTACAAATATATAAAACCTATAAAAAACATAAAAAATATCACTAGTATTTAAATGCAATACGTGTACACCTTCCTCTTCTACTCAATAAGTCTCTCATTCACCCAAAGGTTGCCTGGAAGAGATCGCTTTTAGCGATAAGGCCGCCTATTGTGCTTACTCCTTTTGTAATTTAATGTATGTTGTGTGTTTTGTTCAATAAAGTTATATTGTATTGTAAAACCACTTGAGATGTCTAGGAGATATTTCTCTTGAACTTTTAGTTTTGTTGAGTCAAACGAACGAGCTTTGGACGCGGGGAAAAGATTTGGAGAGATAGTGTTCTAACTTGAATTGTCAAAGACATTAGATAGAAGCACATAGAAGTTTGAAAATGTATTGTCTAAGCTGAGTGTAAGCTCCATTGTGGCTGCATTATAAACTTGTAATAAATGGTTGCTAAATATGTGTTTACATTTCATCATGATCACGTTTAATAATTATTTTTACTTTCAATTATTTATTTATACAACACTAGTTTTACTAAGTCATTAAAATTAACTGTTTACTTTTATACAGTGCAACACGCACATATAAATTTTAACTAAAAACATATTTTGTAAATTAAAAAAAAACGTAAAATACGAATCCAGTTATACGCTTGCCGCACTTGCACTTGGTCGCACAACTGTGTTTGTGTCATGGGAATCTAAGCTCAGAGAATTGCGTTCCAATCTGTACAATAATGTACATAATAAATAAATACATGTAGTACATCTAAAACACTCTTTCTTTCATAAAATTCATATAAAAATTTCTAGCACTGGATAAGCGATATTTCTCACATCTGCGGACAGACTGTCATGTCGTTTATGCTTGGAGCTGCCCCGCAGAATACTAAGTAGGCATGTAACCTTCTTATGTTATGACAGTATAGAACAAGTGTGCAGAAAATGTGACTTCTCAACTAACTGCAACCGTACCACTAACGACACATTAGCAATTCAAAATCCATAAGCAGCGTCGTTCGCCTATCAAACGTCAGCTGCTTATGGATTGTTAATTGCTAATGTTTGGAGGTGGTAACTCAGTGGTTCTTTATACGTCCGGCGCATCCTGGCCAGTGATGCAAATATGACTAGCTAATCTTTTCACCACCAAGCTCTTTGGTCGTCAAGAAGAAGAAAATAATATTAAACTATTGTAGTGTAGTAGTGTCTACGGAACGATAGTGACAACGGAACGGCGAATGGGAATGGAACCAATTATTAAAGAAGTAACTTGTTATCTGAAAAACTTCTGTATAGTAACAAACGAAGTAAAGTGGTTACAGCCAAGAAGCCTTCAAACGTCATCTGACAAACTGCCTTCTCCGGAAGTTTCATAACAATTTACACAAAATATAAAGCAACGTGAAGAGAGCAATATGAGAGGATGTGGTATCCAAATCACGGATGTACGCAATGCAGGCTTTGCTTTGTGAGACGCCCGGGACTCACTGGGACGAAGACGTGGACCCTGATTAGAAAAAAATGAAAGCTGAAATTAAAAATCACAAGGATTTTATGCAAGTACAGGTCTGTGGTTTCTAAAGAATTCATTAGTACATGGCAGGATTCGAACGATCAGCCTCACGAAAGATGATGAAGCCTAGCCAATACCTTGTCCGTTACACCACCACTATTACAAACTAAATTTTAATATAGGTACCTACATACATAAAAATATTAAAATACTATTACTGTATAGGACGTGGCCTAAACCCTTCCTTCATTGGAAGCGGAGACCCGTGCCCCAGCAGTGGGGACGCAATGGGTCGTGATGATGATGATTACTTTATAGGTACTAGGTACCTGTCCACTAAAAAGCGCGCAATCTCAGGGACCAATCCCGACATGCAAGATGGGTCAAAGCCAGAAAACTGAGTCGTTTTTGTTTTCTTTTGTACCTCCTCGTGTTTTTACTTTTTTTCCTTATATCCCGTAGTTGTGGCCGCGGGCACTAGACACAGTGTTTGGATTCCAGTCAAAACATCATTACGGACCTTTGTTCTGATATTATGCGAGAACAAAAGAATGTTCTGGATCTGTTTGTATTTTTATTGGTGATCGCGACAGTATTTCGGAGGTCGTTAGGTTGTAGAATTCGGATTAGCATGACAAACAGATTGTCCTGACACTTTTTGGAAAATATCTCTTCATAGGCTGCGTACACCAGAGCGGAGTGGGCTAGCGGAGCGGTGTGTGAGGTAAAAATTTACCAATGAAAATGCATGAGCGGAGCTTCTATGCCAGAAGTAAAATGTAGACCTAGAATATCGAAACTCGTATAAATTACATATTATTATATCCTTACAATCTGGTTACGGTCTTGTTAATGTATGCAAGCTCGCGACTCCCTCAGTAAATGGCAAGTTCTGTCAGGTGTGTATCGAGTGTCTATTTTGTTTATATAGCTCTAATATACAGGGTGTTGTTTTTCGAACCGACAAACTTTAAGGGTGGATTCTACGAGTAATTTCATCGAGAAAAAACCCCCATATGTGGGGTCAAATCTCAACATTATAGAAATGGCGGCCATTTTGAAGTTGCTTTCAACTTTTTTATGTAACTTTTAAGCAGTTGTGGATATTTTTATTGGATAGAGATGACTTTTTGTCCGTAAGGCGTTTATATCTTGAGATATGATATTCTTAAAGAAGAAGAAAATCTAATTTAAGTTACTTAGACCCACACATTATGGGGGTTTTTTCTCGATGAAATTACTCGTAGAATCCTTCCTTAAAGTTTGTCGGGTCCGAAAAACCACACATTGTATAGAGGCAGTTGCAGTCGATGTTAGCGGATCTATTTTCACTCACGAACTAGGTAAAGATTCCTTTACCCGTTTTCCGTATAATTATTATTTACTTTCGGTACAGAGAGTCCACTTACTGACCCACCTGGTTTTTATTTTACTATTTAATGTGATCTTATCTAAGATCTAGTATCCCATTATTCTTACTGTGATATCTCCAAGATAATATAATATGTATTTCTTATCAACCGGAAAGAGTGTACATTTGAGTAAGTATATATTGTATTAAAGGCATTATGATTATATAAGACCCTTTCCGCCGAGGATCTACGAACGAAAATGATAGGAAAATTCATAAACTTAAACTAGAAAGCAACAGTTTATACAGACAGCGCTGCAGAGCACGCCATCTTACAAAGCAGATAAGCTTTGAAGCCACTTCACTTACTTGCAACACAGCCTGACCCATTCATTATAATTCGTCCCCTCCTTCAACCCTTTCTGAACTTAATTCCGTAACAGTAAAGACTACTTCAGTGAATACAGAATAGATTACAGAGGACTAAGCATTATGAACGGTCGTAAGATGCTGCGGTTTTCTAAAACTGCTTAGGGTTCCGTAGACGAAAGTAGCATAATTTTGAAACGACCTTTGTTAAGATGCACAAAGGAGAGTTCAACTTGATGCCAAAAGCAAAAACATGGCCCTGGTTGCTAAAGTTAAACATAATAACATCGTGATCTCTTAGAATTTGATAAAAGCTAACTTTCGCTTCACAAAATCAGTCTTAAAACTATCTAACATAACATACCTACATGTGCTCACGACTGTAATCCCCGAAGGGGTAGTCAGAGGTCACCCGCTTTTCGCTGTGACCCAGGGCTTAACGTGCCGTCCGAAGAACGGAAGCATCCAGAAAAGAACCACTTGAAATCGGTCACCCATCCAATGCCTGACCGTGTCAGTTGTTGCTTAACCTCAGTGATCAGTTATGATCACTGAAGCCAGCTCGACTATGGACGCTTCAAACTATCTAACATGTAATCTTATTTTTCTCTTTCACACGAAAGAGAATGAGTGGCTCACGACTGTAATCCCCGAAGGGGTAGTCAGAGGTCACCCGCTTTTCGCTGTGACCCAGGGCTTAACGTGCCGTCCGAAGCACGGAAGCATCCAGAAAAGAACCACTTGAAATCGGTCACCCATCCAATGGTTGACCGTGTCAGTTGTTGCTTAACCTCAGTGATCAGTTACGATCACTGAAGCCAGCTCGACTATGGACGCTTCAAACAATCTAACATGTAATCTTATTTTTCTCTTTCACACGAAACAGAATGAGGTGTTTCGTTCCTTATTACAGTTTTTACACGTGGCAACGCAAGCCAATATTACCTACTTGAATATGTGTTCAATGCTTATTAAAAATTCTCAGAGCTTAACCTGGAATGTAATCATAAATATTGGCTGATTTTTTTCCTAGTGTGGCGGTGACAACGAGTTAAGAGTGCGTCTAGGTTTGTCACCGTGGTGACAGGAATAGTGAAGTGGGTATGTAACCTACGTATCTTAGTGTGTGTATGTACCGTCTTCAAACAGCATGTAAAGACGCTCGAAATAATTTAGTTTTAAGTAAAGAAAAACAAAAACAATATTATGATAAGACAACAAATTTAGTAATCCTATATGAAAAAGACTCATTAATATTGTTTAAAAATGAAACAGGAAGAAAACTACATGCATTGTATGAAGGTCCATATATTGTAATAGAAGATTTGGGTTGTAATGTAAGATTCAAAAGAACAATAAATATGAAATAGTACACAAAAATAGAACAAAAATGTTTAACTCATAATTAATTTTAAGAAATTATTCTTTTATTATGTAATCAGTTAGAGTAAAAAAAAAGTAATCATGTAACCTATAATATACTTTTTTTCTTTCACCCCCGGAGGTGAAGTGTGTATGTAACCTACGTATCTTAGTGTGTGTATTACTCATAGCCTAAGCTCTATGGACACTTAATAAACGTCACTCGAAGTATTCGGTTGTTTCACTGATATCTTGAAGGGCCCCACTTCAATAGTCAGTCAGTGACTGACTGCCCAGGTTGCGTCTTACCTATTATTATTATAATTTTATATAATTTAAGTAGGTACTTATTAATAAACTAGGTACTTTTATTTACTTTTATTTCTTTATGTTTAAGGTTGCCTTTAAGAGATCGCTCTTAGCGATAAGGCCGCCTATTGTTCATTGTTCCTAGTTTATAAGTTCTCTTTGTATGTTTTAATTTGTGGTGTTCAATAAAGATATGTTCGATTCTATTCTATTTTAGGTACTAAGTACGCATTCCTAACGAGTCTAGAAAATGGGTTCCGCTCATCTGGCATAATCTTTATTGATCAAAACTCATTTCGCATAACTCGTATGGTCTAAACTTTTTTGGTCGAACCATCACTTTGCCAAGACTTATGTGGCATAAGGCTCGTTTCGTCTAAAACTCTTTAGGCACAATCTTTAAACACCTAAGTTTCGTTTGCTCAAATTTATGTTCGTCTATACCTATGTATAATCTTGTTTCTCCTAATGGTATCTTAATAAATAATATATTAAGTATGTAGTAAATGTACAAATTGTGGTATTTTTTTCCTACATCCCGAAAATCACGATATTGTATGATCAAAAAATCGAAAGTTAACGACCAATATAATTATTACAAACCCCATGAGATCGAAACCTAAAAATAGGTGCGACGACGAGCAAAGCGAGGAGGAGCGTGTTAGGTGCACATGTTCATCAAAACCAAAGCGGAGCGCAGCGAAGCGGAGCGGAGCGTTTTCCAAACAGCGGAAACAATACAAGGCACCAATTTGCGCTATGAAGGGAGACGCTCCGTCAATGTTAAAGCCAAACGAATATTATTACTTTGTATAAACCTAATAAACCTATGCCATAGCATTATTAGGCTATTCAAGATTTGGCCATACCATTATTAGGCTAAACAATGTTATGCGAAATAACTTTTTACTAAACGAGATTTATGCCATACGATTTTCGGCGTAACGAGACTTTGACCAAACGTTACTATGCAATACGAGATTAGGCAAAAAAATCTTATGCCAAAAAAGGTAGAACCCTAGAAAATACTAGCTCCATTACCACATTACCTAAATACAAGAATCTCCTGTTTCTTACGGCGAAAACATTAAATGTACATTACGGTTTAGAAATTAAATTTAGATTCGAGTGAAGTACGAAAGTACGTACTTTCTTGCGTAACTGTGTGAGCCTTTAAACTCGAGGCAGAGCACTCAAAAGATTAGACATCCGGATATTATTATTTACACATTTTGCTGCGTATTCTTATTATATTAAAATTAAAGAGAATGTTGAAAAAATACAAATAAAAATTTGGAGACAGGTGCTGTATTTATAATGATTAACTAAAGTGTCTATTTCTCTGTTTAATGTTGAAATTGGATTTATTGTCTTTAAATATTAAATAAATATTCAAACAGAAACGTAAAATAGTGTCAGAAACTGAAAGTGCCTTCAAACTATATCTAAAGAAACCGCCAATACAGCCTAAATTTCTCGCCACATGATTGCGAATTCTATTCGAAACCTCAAAAGATTTACATTCGAAGTTTCGCAAACCGCTAAGCAGAATTTAGTTCTCGCTCAATGTCATGTACAAAACTATTACACCCTTTTACGGGATTGTGTAAAATAGGAGAGTGTGAGGAACACGACTACGAAATACGAACATTTATCGGTACAAGCGGTAGACATTTTGAGTTGCCGAATAGTTTCTGACAAGAAGATTTTGCGTATGAAGAGGGGGTGCGGTGGTAGCTCAGTCGGGTAAGCGCCCGCTTCTCACGCCAGAGATGCGGGTTCGAATCCCGGCGCTGACATGTACCACTGAGTTCTTTTAACTTAAGTACAATGTATACCTTCGCTCTTACGGTGAAGAAAAACATCGTGAGGAAACCTGTATATCTAGATTTAGCACATCTAGATATGTGAACCCACCAACCCGCAGTGGACCAGCTTGGTGAGAAATGGTCCTAGCTTAGGAAGGCAGTTTAGACCTTGGGGATATGCACAAAGATTCCACTCGAGAGAGCCAGGTGCAGGTACTTACACCCCCACAGAGAATAGAATAGAATATAATAGAATAGACGGATTTGAATAGATTTCGTCTCGGCTGCTTTAGAAGTTGGAATAGATGGATTCTCAAGTTCAGACCATGAAAATGCAATCGTAGCAACGAGAACTATTCTGCTGGACTGAAACCCTTAAAGGTGCACTGGGTGGCCTTGCATGTTTAATTTAAGTTTCTACGGTGTTTTTTTATTGCTTTAGGCATTTAATATTGTTTTTGTTTTTGTACGGTCAGGTGCAGAGAAACCTGACCCCCCTCTCATAGTAACAATGTTTCTGAGAGGGGTCAGGTCTTTCTGCCCTTTACTGTACCTGTCTAACTAATATTTATATTTTAAGAAATTCATGTTACTAACTTTTTATGGACTTATAGTCTGCCATTAATGACATATTATTATTATTATTAAAGGTAAGCCTAAAAATAGAAGGGTTAGTCCCGCTATGGTATGGTCCCGGTATGGCACCCTCTTAAAATACCTATCAAAAAGTCCCGCTATGGTACCCTTCAGTTTTTGGTACTGTTGTAAAGTAGATCTAAAAGATGGGTACCATAGCGGGACTTTTTGATAGGTATTTTAAGAGGGTGCCATACCGGGACCATACCATAGCGGGACTAACCCAAATAGAAATCATGAAGATGACTTCACTAACGACGTTCTTTTAGTCTAGTCTTGTATTATACATATACCTAATTATTTTTCTTTTCTGAACATAATTAATACACTTCTTAAGACCCACAATAAAATACAGATTTCAGTAAAAGTACAGCGAATGCTCATTGTTAAAACTTGAAACCCTACGACGCCTTTATTGCGATCGTTGTAAGACTCAAATTGACATTTCACCACATGAGTCTTCGCATGACGAGGAACAGAAAACCAAAGCTTCTTTAATTTAAATTGGAGCGATAATTTAGCAAAGTACAGCCTTTTGGTGAAATGAATACGTGACGTGGCGCTCAGTAGCTACAATATCTCGAAAGGTTTATGTACAAATTAATATACCTATACCCAATAATAGAAATATATTATAATAATAATTGACTTGTAGGTACCTATATTGTACCTACCTACTTAATTTTATTGTAATTTATATTTTATTGTATTTATATTATGATGTACTTTTTAATTGTGATTGTAATTATTATTTTATATGGGTGCTGCCTGAAATAAAGAACATTTATTTATTTATTTATTTATTATTATTTATTATTATTATTTATTTATTTCAGGCATCAGTGGCCCATATAATAAACTAAATGAAATACATTTTAAAAATACAAAAATTACTTAATACATAATATAGGTATAATTGCTACAATTTGAAACGAAAAACCGCAAAATATACTTAACTGCCTTCGGTAAAATATGTCTTTAATATAGGTAATAAAAAATAACATTTCCTTAAATTGGTTTATCGACTACGCAGCAATGCTCAACGAATTGACTATCGGTAGCTAACAAAAGCGATATTTTAGTTTGTTATCGTTGTCGTCAACAACCTATAATACTCATGCAATACTTACAATAAAATACCTACACCTTTATTTGCACCAAGAACAAAAATTACAAAAAACAAAACTTAAAAATAAAACCAGACAACCTTTGGATGGAAGGGAGTGAGTCTATATGATTGCTCATTTTCTTTTAAACACATTTATACCTTAGGCATTAGACAAACACTCTTTAACTATTATTAATTATTTAACTATTATTTTTTATTTGTACTTGAAGCATCTTATATTGCCAGAACTGTAACTCTACCAAGTACAAGAACGTAGATATACTTCGTTACCTACTTATAACGTCTTTATAGCTGAATGGCTCATTCACTGAATGACTAGGCAGCAAAAGGTCTACTTTGATGAAAGTCTGTACTCAATGCTTCGGTATCTGCCCGCCTTTTTGTAACAACAATTCATCGTACGATCAATAAACCAATTCACTTTCTCATTTCTAATTCGATCTTCATTCGAAGTGTTCCATCTCCTAAAGCAAACTCTTCAAATATCTCATTTATAAGCGCCTTTACGAAACTTGAATATCGGGGTGCAAAATAGGTCACAGCCTTAGAACAAAGAATATTTCTAGATAGGGCATGGAAATATTTATAACTGAAGATAAAAACGCGCAAAAAAGAGGGCTACTTAGTGAATATTATGTACGAATAAAAAGCTATAATATATACATTCCAACCATTAAAATAACAAAAATAACGTTTTATAGACAGACATAGGTAACTACTGTCACACGTTGTGAATTTAAAACGAAAATTAAATAAAAAAATACAGCGCACTTAGAGTTTTGTATTTCTTAACCTAAATCTAGCCTAAATTATTATAAGCATCCATCTTACAATAAAAACCGCGAAATATCTGACTTTCCGTATAATTAAATACTTACTAATAATTGCCTACACAAAATCCAATAAACTACCATTCATGAAAAACTATTAAATATTTCATTTTACTAAACGACGCCTCTAGAGCTGTTCTGTTCTGAGGTCACAGGTAAAGAACAGGCGGATATTTCTTGGCACGGTGTCGCACGGTTGCAATTCTTTCGGGTTTTAAAAAGGGTGAGAATTCTAGCACAAGAAATTTGGGAGAAGTCAAAAGTTAAGATTTTCCCCTTGGCGTTATCAAGCTCTGAGACATTGAGAGATGAAACTAACTGATCTCCTCTACGAAAAAATGGTACCAATCTTGACGTTTGTTTTGAGGACGTCGTTGCCTGCCGTGTTTTTGCTCGGTTACCTTATCAATTACCTATTTATTTATTAAGTATTAATAAGTACGTAGAGTAGCGGTGGCATAGCGGCAAAGTTCTCATCCTTACATTCGAGAAGCCATGGGTTAAAATCAATTCAAGTAAACAATATTTAAGTAAATAGGTATAACAAAGCCAGACATTTTGATTTAATCAAATAAATTATCACCGTGCCGTGAAGAAAAACATAGTGAGGACGCTTCCCCATCTATATTCTAGATTTTCACCATCAAACTAATATTTTTAAAGTAGCATTTTTCAGTTCATTCACTTCACCACTACTCGTATTTGCTATTTTATAGAGGTGAACCGCTTTGAATTTTGTTTAGCGCAGCTTTAGAAATGCGGGATTAGTGAAACTTATGGTCCAGGTAAATCTGGACTATCTCAAAGGTTTATTTTAAAAGGACACCTCTTACTTGGGAGGTCAACCATGAGTTCACGACTTTTGAGACTTCAACGAATGTTGGCGCTATTTTATTCAGTTTCTACTACAGCTGCCGGTACACGGGTTTGTTGTTGACGTAGATAAACGTCACTATATCGTCATTCGCCATGAATACGACACTGTGATTAGTGGAACACGCATAACGCGAGTTTATCGACGTCGATAACGAACCCGTGTAGCGGCTGCAGACTCAGTTGATTTTAACCTTTGTGATTATCCTCGTATTGTCTATAAAATTCTTGACATTCTTGGTTAAGTTAGTGTGCATTATTATGCATAATAATCAGAATAATACCATACTGCTGTTATTAAATTTGAAACGAATAGACACTAAAACTAGTAAAATTCTTTAAAGCGAGACTCTCGCGCAAAAACCAGTAGTATTATAAGCCTTGATGTGCTGTTCAGATACATCGCACTTTAGAAGAGCGTATCATCCTTATACAAGTCTTTATATTTAAAAGGATTGCTCCTGGTGTACAGTATGCAACCTAGATTCTTTTGCTTTTTTTTATTCTTTTTTGTACACCTTATTACCTATTTTTCCTGTACCTCCTGCGGGTTGACTGGCAGAAAATGCTTTTAGCATTAAGTCCACCCTTTGTACTTTTATTTGTAATATTTGTACAATAAAGAGTTAAATAAAAATAAAGAATAATAATTAACCATACTTAGTTTATTAAATAAAGAACACCATAAAATACGACTTTCAACAATGTTGAGTTTTTGTTCGAAAACTGGTGGTACAGGTCCAGACTATATTTTAAAAGTGCTGCGAGAGAGAAGAGTAAAGAATGTAGTTTTTAACCAATAAATCTTCTTTAAATGCTCTCGTTGGATTTAACACTGGTAGATAGTGGTCTCAAGTGATAAATATTTTTAGTTGACTTACATTTCATGCTTTATGTACTTACTGAAATTCCTAGTTGGATTATACAACTCACGCACTGGTTCCTTGAGGGTTAGGCAAAGATGATTATGCCTATTCGTTCATGACGAACGGCGAGCATAGAAAGGTAGAGTACAAACCTAGAATGATATGGTGTTACGTTACCGGCTACCGTATCACCACCGCTCACTTGTCAAATCTGACGTAACTTGTATCAGATAGATGTTTGATGGCGAGCGACGCTGCTTATGGATTGTGTATTGCTAATTTGTTGGCGGTAGTATGGTAGCTACATAGTTTCTAGATATTTCTATAGGCCAACGAAATGACATCTCCATATGAATACATGGATACAGTGACGTTTAGACACATTAAGCAACCTCTAGTCGTCCACTACCTATTTTCCATCTTTACAAATTGGTTTTGCCTAGAACCTTACCTAATTTTCGAAGTGGTTCATACACTGCTTATATTCCTTCTTAAATCCTCTTGAAGTAAATGACACACGTTATACTATTAGACTGATATTCAAAAATAAATCTTCAACTTCCACTCATTTGTGCCTGAGCCAGGGGAGTACTTGTAAAGTTAAGATGCTAAAGTCGTTAGGGAAAATGTATGTCGAGCAAAAGTTTGTACATTCTACAGATTTGTAATAATGGTAATGAGAAACTTTAGTCCTTAGTAGGTCGAATAATATTTTACAAGAGGTTATATCCTATCTCGTATTATATTTTAATGAGCTTACCTGGTACTTTCGTTTTATTTTTGTGTTACGCCTGCTTGGTTTTTGTGTGTTACCTACTTACATACCTTAATAATCCTAATCCTAACTAATATTATAAATGTGAAAGTAACTGTGTCTGTCTGTCTGTCTGTTACTCTTTCACGCCAAAACTACTGAACGGATTTGAATGAAATTTGGTATACATACGGTTTAGACCCTGGGAAAGAACATAGGCTACTTTTTATCCCGGAATTCCCACGGGAAAACTTTTTAAGGCGAAGCGAAGCGCGCGGGTACAGCTATATGTAATATGTATCTTTTATGTTCTATGAGGTACTTAATCACACTTTTAGATTGTATTGTATGGTATCCCTTAGTGTTCTACTGTTCATGAATGTTTTTTTCATCTTCATATTTTTGAAGTTATTGTAAAATCACTATTAGGCACTATTGAGACAATTAAATACAGTATGTACTTGAACCTTACAGTGTGTAAAGTACCTAGGTACTTGAACCTTTATGTATACCTACTATTAAGCTTTCTGTCTGATTATGATTTTGAACGGCTGTAACTATACAGTGTGTTGTTTTTCGGACCCGACAAACTTTAAAGGGGATTCTACGAGTAATTTCATCGAGAAAAAACCCCATATGTGGGGGTCTAAGTAACTTAAATTAGATTTTCTTCTTCTTTAAGAAAATCATATCTTGAGATTTAAACCTCTTGCGGACATGAAATAAAATGCTTTTATCTGCAAAAAGTCACCTCTATCCAATAAAAATATCCACAACTGCTTAAAAGTTACATAAAAAAAGTTCAAAGCAACTTTAAAATGGCCGCCAATTCTAGAATATTGAGATATGAACCCACTTGATGGGGGTATTTTTTCCATGAAATTACTCGTAGAATCCACTCTTAAAGTTTGTCGGATCCGAAAAACAATACACTGTATAAATCGTAACCGTTTTGAATATCTATAATTATTACGATACTTACCAGTATTTAGAACATTTGTTAGATTGAATTCTTCAATTTAGTTACATCTAGCGTCTCTGTAATACTACGACTGTTGATCCAAAAATAAATAATGAATGTTAAGACGTCGGACTTTTGGCAAAAAACCTTAATCTTCGAAGTAATGAGAACAGCAAATAGACATAAGCATTCCTCGGAGGAGAATGAAACGACGAGGGCCTTTTATAATGTAATTGGTTTATTTTTTATCATTTGCGTTGAAAGAAATGTTTCGAAGCTATCTTGCAGTGTTTTACACTAAGTGAAGTATTCAGCAGACACAATAGTCATTTATACAAAGATCAAGGGGAAACAAGACAAAAAGGATCAGTCTTATCTTTGGGAAGATTGTAAGTAAACAAGTACATAATTTACAAAATTGGGAAGACTTACAAATAGGACTTAAAGAAACACTATTGTAAAACATGAGTTAAAGTTAAACACTAAAAGTACATCTCACTTCGTATCCCAACGTATTCGATTAACATGCTAAAACTAATCTCTTTAAAATATAATTAGATAAACGTTAAATACATTTTCGATAACAACCTTACGTATTTATCTCACGTGATGTCCTTCATGTCACACATCCTAGACGAAAGTCCACTTACTAGCCTAGTATTTACAAATTAACGATAAACCGTAATTAATAAAATTGGGGGATTGTCTAATTGACTCGCAATGCTGTGGTGCTAGATCACCGGAGGGCCGACGGGTCTAGCACCAGCGACCGAGGCTAGAGCGACACGAACTCGGGGGGCGGCGGGGGCAGCGTCAGCACAGGGGTCTCCGTGTTGTCCACCCCCTCGGCCCCCGCCCCCGGCAGGGACCAGGTGGAGCTGCCGGTAGCCGTCACCCGCGGCCCCATGTTGTCATACACAGGAGCACAGCAAGTCCGACTTCTTCGCGGCAACGTCGCCCCTCCACTCAGCAGGTCCGGGTACTTCCCCCCCGGCCCCTCCCCGTGACCAGCCACCTGGACAGATATGAAGATGTTCCCGTAAGGAACTGGCACGGCGAACTCGGCTGGTGGAGGTGGAAATGCACCCGGCGTCCCCTCTATGGTTATATGCACGGGGTCAAACCCGCAAACTCTTGGCTCCTCTGATATCGATCGTTCCGTCATCTCGAAATCGCACGGCGATGCCATCTCGGCTATTGAACGATCACAACTTACGACTACTGAAGCATCTAATAATCGCTTCTCTTGGTCTGTGAAACTTCGGCTCGCCGGTACCGTTCGTCTGCGCATGTGCCAACAAGCCACGGCGCCTAGGAAGCCTAGGGTCGCTAGCACGCCTAGTGCGCCAAAAACTACCCCTATTACTTGAGGGATTCCAGGGTCCGTGCGGGCAGTCGCCGTTTGATATCTTGGCAGAACTAAACTGATGACCGCTCGGGCTTCTCCTGCGGAGCTTTTAGCTATACAGGTCCATTCACCAGCGGCACTCGAGGTCACGTTCAGCACGGTCACGTTCACCCACCTCACGCTACCCGGTACTTTATCCTCTGAATCATCAATGTCTACCTCCGATTCCGCTTCTTCTAAATCACTATCTAGTGTGCTATTATGTACATCTACGCCTTCAAATAGCCACGTCACTTGAGGTTTAGGAACTCCGTGGACCCAGCAACCGAAGGTAGTTGGCATGCCTACTTCCGTCCGAATAACCAGCGTACTAGAACGCACCTCTGGCGCACAAACCATACTCTCACTCGGAACACTTCTCCACTTACTCCCTGACTTTGTGGATGGTTCGACACAAACTAAATCTTCCGTCCCTAATGTACTGTCTAAAAACCAATCCTTGAACTCTCTTAGTCGACAATCGCATCTCCAAGGATTTTCCGATAGAGAGAGCGTCTTCAAGGCAGGCAAAGCAAATGTGATTAGTCGTAGGAATGTAAGTTGATTTCTCCGTAAATCTATTGTCTCCAGGGCTTTCAGGTTACGCAACGCATTAGTGTGAATCAACTTGAGCCTACATCCATCTAGAAGCAACATTCGTAAATGCGGTAGAGACGGGAACTGGTCGGCTACTAGAGTTGTCAAAGGATTGTTGCTGAGCACTACCAAGCGCAGTCTTTCGTTGCCTCTGAATATGTCTTTCGGGATGTTTGATAAGTCGTTATCGGCCAAATCGACTTCGATCAGGATCCTTAGTTCCAAGAACGCGTCAGGGTGTATGGAGCGTAGCTTGGTGCCTCTCAGATTGACTCGCTGTAGATTGAGGAGCCCGATGGTGGAGAAGACTTCTTGAGGCAGAGTGCGCAGCGGGTTGTCGTGCAGGTCGAGCACCTGGATGTCGCTAGCGAGGGCTGGCGGGCGGCGCAGGTCGGCGGACGCACAGGACGCGGTCTTCTTGCCCGAGGACCACTTGCAGCGGCAGGCGGGGATCTGGGCACAGTCCAGCCAATCGCTGGCCGTCCTCGCGGCGCAAGAGCTCAGAACAACGATGACGTACCACCGAGCCCACGCCGCTCGCATGCTCATGTCATGTCGCCTCTGTGCCTACATCGGCGCCGGTGGGCCTGCAACAAAGATGGGGCCGCGTTAATTATGCCTCGGGACAATGGCTGACAAACAGACAATGCGGTGGCCCGCACGGCTGTAATGGCACCTGTTTGATTTAGTGCACAAGCACAGGGCTACCGGTAATGTAATAATATGTTAATTAAATACCCTTCATTCGTAATTGCAAATTACAGTGGTTAGTAATTATTGGCTACGGTTGGCTGTAGGTATGTGTGACGTAAAACGTTTTATAGTCAAGTTTGTTTTGGATCAGATTTAAACTTCAGGAAGGAAGACAAGACAAGACTCTTGTTAACTTCACAGTTTACTGGAAGTTTCAGATAAGTTCGTACCTGTTCGCTCAAGGCAGATTTGCTAAGACAATGCAGTGCATAATCTTTCTGGAACCAGTACAAATGCCGGTAAGTTCTGTGTTCAAAGAAGATTTAAGGACTTGGTGTTTCTAAAGTTGTCATCTCTGGCAGGAGGAGAGCAGATGTAGTACTCATGCTATTGTTTCTTCATGTGTATGGTTTGAAGGTTATCGGTGAGGGTGGTTGGGTCCAATATTATGAGATTATTTTAGTATAAGCATGTATGATAATAAGCGAAATTAAAAACCCTTTACTACTCCTAATCTCAAACATAAGATAAAACAAATGTAATCGCTCACTGATAGCATTTTCCTCATAATGTTTTTGTCCTACAAATTCTGCCAAACGTTCCAAAAATTCTTCACATTTTGACAATTGATAATGTCAACGTTATCCCCGACTTAGGCTTAATTTGTTCATTCTCTGTTTCAATAATCCCGCTTTCCCAAGTTTGAGTAATGTGCTGAAGTTTGACCACTGTTCCCCTCCGAGGCAGTGTAAATTAATCCTTATTTAATTGAATTAGTTTCCCTTGGGCCGACACTTCGTGAGTGTAATATGAACTAGCTGTGCAATGTTTTGTTCAGGTAAAATTTAATTGGGTAGAATTCACTTGAATCGGTTTGTGCAGGGGTGCGTTGGTTGGTTGATTGGAGTGGCCACTTGATCGATGTGGACTGATGGGTAAAATAAACAGCTATGTTATTTGCTCACGTATTTATTAGTGCTTGGTTCATGGTGAATTTTAAACCAACTGCATTTAAAAACTTACTATAGGTACTCAATTTTGATGTACAGGTACTTTTCTAAACAACTTAGAGCGTTTTTTTATTCGTGAATTTCCAAAACTCGTAGAACAAAACTTATTCAGAATGATACCATGAGTCACCTCCCTTCGGCTTTATATAAGTACCCTTTTTGCAACACCCTATATATATTATAAATAATCAACAGCTTGTTTAGTTACATACATACCTAGGTAGTTTCTTGAATCCTATTCGAATGCTAATTAGAGCTTTGGTTCCGTTACATTGGATAACAAAAGGTCCCCCGTTCTCTATTATAATTGTAAGCACAGCGGTAAGTTTGTATTCAAAACATTAGCATACAATACATTAATAACGATTTAGCTATGTTTAAACAAGGATTACGGTAGCTTAATGTGGAATGTATTTGAACGAAAGCAGAAATCTTAATTAATGGTAAGGATTTAAATAATTAAGTTCTACATTTGCGAATGGCAAACGGTTTTTTGTTTTATTTTATCTTCGTTTTAGTTGGTTTGGTGCTAGCAGCGATCAGACGAGATTTAAATTAAATAAAGTCGTTTAAAGCTTTCGAAATAAATTCTACTACACAGAGCTTATTTTTTTTAAATAAAAAACGCTTCGAAGTCTAACGTAGAGTTATTTTTGTAGACTCTATAATATATTGCGTAGAATGCGAGGCGATGCAAGGTTTTTTTAAAGTTGTAGAACAAAAGTTCTTCAGATGACCCCGTGAGCTTAGGACTTAAGGTGCGAGTTACCTTTAAATATACCCGTTGTGTAACACTCTGTATATTATTTTTATTTTAAACTATATTATGTGGAGCTATAGACCTCTAAAGTTTATTTAATATATTTATATATATATTTTTTTTTCTTAACCTCTAGTGTCCCACTGCTGGGCAAAGGTCTCTCCCTGAACATTCCACGTATCCCTTTCTTGGGCCTTTATATTTATTAAACACTACAATTTCCTCCCTGACATCTGTCACCTATTTTACTAGTAATTGCTACAATTTGATAGATTCTTTTTTCGTTTTCCTCAGAAAGTTGGCAAACTGTATTGAGTGGGTTATCCGAAAGTTACTTCTTCATACACACAAATACATAAAATAAACTTCGGTTTCAGGAAACCGGAAATGGCGGAAAAACTTGGAAAAAGTCCTGAAATATTATGTATAAAACTAGGAGAAACTAAAATATTACTTTTCTAGTTTTAGTTAAGTTACTGAACTCAAATAGTTTAGCTTGCGAGCTTTATATCCGAAGTAAATATACAGGCGGCCGAATGGCGTAGTGGTTAGTGACCCTGACTACTGAGCCGAAGGTCCCGGGTTCGATTCCCGGCTGGGGCAGATATTTGTTTAAACACAGATATTTGTTCTCGGGTCTTGGAGGTGCCCGTTAAATGGTAATAGGCCCGCCCCCTATTACATTGGGACTAACATAACACTCTGGCGAAAAGTGGGTGCAGCAATGCACCTCTGCCTACCCCGCAAGGGAGTACATTAGTACAAGGCGTGAGTGCGTGTTTTTTTTTTTTTAAATATACAGGGTGTTGCAAAAGTGGTAGAGGAAGCCGAATGGAGGTGACTCAAGGGGTCACTCTTAACAAGTCTTGCTCTACTTTGAACTTGTGCTTGCTCGACAACATATTTGGCTATATATTTTTTAAAGAATTATAATACATATCATCGAAATAATTAAAACTGAGATTTAAATAAAAACCGGCCAAGTGCGAGTCGGGCTCGCGCACAAAGGGTTCCGTAGCAGCAAATCAAAATTACAGTTAAATCAACCTATCTCAAAAACTATAAGAGATACTTTGATCAAACCAAAAATCGTTGAAAGAGTTAATTAGCATGCATCACCTCTATTTTTTTTAGAATTTTATACCCCGTAGTTATAAAAATAGAGGGGGGGGGACATACTTTTTACGACTTTGAGAGCTGATATCTCAAAAACCGTTCACTTTAAGAAAAATGTTTTTTAGAAAACTTTATATCATTTTAAAAGACCTTTCCATTGATACCCCACACGGGTATGTACATCGAAAAAAAAAATTTGATCCCTCAGTTACATGTATGGGGGGCCCCACCCCCAATTCTTTTTTTTACTATTTAGTGTCATATTTTTGTAGCGGTTCATACAACACATATTCCCATCAAATTTCATCACTGTAGTACTTATAGTTTCCGAGTAAATCGGCTGTGACAGACGGACAGACGGACAGACGGACATGACGAAACTATAAGGGTTCCGTTTTTGCCATTTTGGCTACGGAACCCTAAAAACAAACACAGAAGCCTAATATCTTACTTAACATCTATTTGATGTCATGAAAGATTAATTTCAGACACGAAAATTACCAAACCACGGCGCATTTCGTGTGTTGATAATCTTTTATTTTTGTATTTGTTTTCCAAAGAAAAAGCGCGGATTTCAGTTTACGGATTTGAATCGAACAAATCCCCCCGTTAATGGATTGAGTTAGGACGCACGAGCTGGAATCACAATTCCCTTTTCTCATTTCTTTATTTATTTATTTCGACATTAACCTTGTTCTTCCAATGGAGATGATCTCGGTATTCTCAATTTGTTCAGTCGTAAAAAAGGTAAACCTCGATAAAGATCTATGTACAGGCTGTTCTCGGAATGGTGTTGTGAAGGGAGAAGAAAGACGTACGTAACACCTATATAACGTCCTAAAATATTATGTATTAAAATCTATTTTTTTCTCAGATACTAAATAGTTAACAAGTGCAAATGACAAGTTGAATAAAATCTAGTACTGATAGTTAACAATTTGACATTTGCACTGGTCAATTTAGTGCCTGTAATAAAACAAAAGACTTTAGATTACTTTACGAATAAACATAGGTAGTACATCGTTTTATTCCAAATTATAATTGTGATGTCTTCCCTTTCCGATTACTATACTTAGTTTGCAACATCCTGTATGTCTTTATTATATGTTTTATATTTCTTAGCTAAAAGCTTTTTTCCGTTGTAAAGCCTGCGACACAAACGGAGCTTTCTGAAGCAAAGACTTGTTGTTATTCGTGAGACTAGCGTAGATGTTCTAAAGATTGTCGATGATTAATTTGAATATTACCGTTCTTTTTCGTACAATAAATATTACAGACCTTTTAAGAAGAAGAGTACTTTAGGTAGGAAACCAATAATACAGTTATGTCTGTTTTCAGAACCCGTTATTTACTACCGATCGTTACTTTTCATTCAACGAATGCATAATATTTCCATTTACTATTAGATATTTTTATCACCCGATCCTCTCAATAAAACGGAACAGCTGCACAACTGCATTTTATAAGAACACCAATAATAGAACTTCACTCACAATAAAAATAACTCAGCGAGACAACTCGCAGACTCGGTATTATAATAACCGTAAACTTTCGACTGTAAAACTAAACTAAAACAGTTATTTCTGTAACGAATATAGTTCTCAGAGAGAGTAGTGTCGGCATAATGGATAAGTGGGATTATCACTATGAAACATTAGCAATTAACAATCCATACGCAGCGTCACTCGCCTGTTAAATCTGACGTAACTTATATGGATCTGACAGATGTTTGGCAGGGAAGCTGCATAAGGATTGTTAATTGCTAATGTGTCGTCTGTGTTGTGGCACGGAATCAATAGATCAAATATGATTTCTTTTCGTAACGTTTCTTCCTTATAGCATCTCTTTAACGCTGTCATCGGTGGCTTTTCTGGGATTTGATGATTGAATCAATTGTATTCAATGAGCGAAGTCTTGGGTCTTGGGACACGCGTGTCCAATAAAGACTGTCAAACATTACGATGAGACTGCATTGGTTCGGTCGTTGGGTGCTCTGCGACATTAAACAGTTTATTTGGAAAGACGACGCGACGAAACGAAGCGCAACGGACCAATGGGGCTTCAGCCACACACATACGCAGTTTTACATTTTGTTTATTAAAATTAAATTATATTCTACTAGCTGTTCCCACGAGCTTTGCTTCGCCTTTAAAAGTTTTCCCGTGGGAATTCCGGGATAAAAAGTAGCCTATGTTCTTTCTCAGGGTCTAGACCATATGTACTTATACCAAATTTCATTCAAATCCGTTCAGTAGTTTTGGCGTGAAAAAGTAACAGACAGACAGACAGACACAGTTACTTTCGCATTTATAATATTAGTTAGGATTCTATTCTATATTTGATTTTCAGCATACACTCACGCGTAATCTACTATTTAAAGGAAATGGAAAATCCAATGTATGATTTTCCATTTCCTTTCAATTTTCTCGACACGGATTTTCTGTTATAATTATTCACTTAAGTAAAACTTAATTAAAACTCGGATCAAACAGCTTCTAATCACAAAAGTTTCTATACTTAAGTATTTCAAACGGTATTTTTGCTTTCCTATAACAATTTATACTTCATTTTACCTAAGAACTTCTTTACAATTCGCTGAAAGACTTTTTACGCCAGATAGTGCGAGGCCCTATTGGTGCGTTGCGTATTTTCATGACCGTTTTCTTTGCGAGAGGCAAACCGTTCCTTTCCTACAGAAAATTCCCAACAAAAGCCCAAACTCTCTGTTACAAGAGATATACATATCATCTACAAACGTTGAATGTACTTAATTAAAATCGTTTGAAGTCCATTCATTACACAGATCGACTTGCAAAGTTCGGAGTTTCACTTGCAATTTATCTTCCAAGCCGCAAAACATGGTTCTTACTTCGAATAATGGCTTTCAAATACGTTGATGGGAGTCATGATTTTGGAATTACTCAATATAATAGACGGTCGAATGGCGTAGTGGTTAGTGGCCCTGACTGCTATGCCGAAGGTCCCGGGTTCGATTCCCGGCTGGGGCAGATATTTGTTTAAAGACAGATATTTGTACTCGGGTCTTGGGTGTTGATATTTATATTTAGTATCTATCTATCTATGTATTTGTTTAGATATATCAGCTGTCCGATACCCATAACACAGGTTCTGCCTAGCTTGGGGTCGGATGGCCGTGTGTGAGATGTCCCCACATATTATTATCATATTATTATTATATTATTATAATAATAGAAGTCGAATTTCGCCCACGGCACAATCTCATTTGAGATCGGCCATCGGGTTGTGAAGCAGGGCTTCTACCACTAGACCACAGAGGGCAGAAAAAGTATTACTTAAGGACTAATTCTGAAAAACTTGCTCTACGAATTTCGTAAATTCTTAAATAATCTAGCGATAGCTAAATTTTTGCCGATTTTCGAATGCAGAACATGATTTAAACTACAAACAATCAAACATACTTCCAGATCCACTGGAGTTCAATGTACATGTTGCAGGCATCTAGGTGAATCTCCTTTTTGGTTGAATCACTAGCGCGTTCATTGGACGGCGCTATTCAATTTTAACCACACCAAAAAGACATACATACTACCATCTCCGTCCAACAGACGGCTATTTACCGAAATTCAGATACATTTGTCACTCTCACAATTCCGTTTTACGCAATACCTAATGCGCATAACATTAGTTCCAGCGTTGGCATTCCGCCACAGTATATCTATTCTGAGTTGCCCTCCTTCCGAATGAAATATCTTCCGCAATGACAAAACAATACTCCGTATGACGACCCAAGGGATGCGTAGTTGCGTACCTTTTTCCTAAGGGTGTAAATTTGTTTATAGGGTGGAATTTTATCAGTGGCATTCGAGTTTTGGTTAACTATAAGCGCGAGCAATGAAAAAGTTCCTGTTACAAAATGCCGAAACAAAATGGCGACAGTAAAAAAAAATTTGAACACAAAAGTAACGTTTTTAAATTGAGCTATTGTGATACGCTGTTTAAAGTACTTACTTCAAACAATATTGCGTCAATAAGCTACCCTTAAAGATCGCATCTAGTGGCGTGCTTTGGGGGAAGCTTTCGTCCAGCAGTGGACTGCTATAGGCTGATGATGATGATGATGATGTTGAAGCTACCCTTATCCGTTTAGAAGTAAATTGGCGCTACGTCAAAAGGAACTTTTTCATTGCTCGCGCATTGCTTATAATAAATAATTTTCGAAACAAGGCAATTCTAAAATGTAGTACCTATTTCAGCAGGCCTATGTACAGTCAGCTATAGCTACACTTCTGTACCTTGTCAAACTGACTTCATAACACTGTGAATGATTGATCATAGGCAGTTTGTCAATTTGACAAGGTGTACAGCTACTTATGCAGCTGACTGTACATTGAGCCGTTGAGTGAATTAACACAACTTAAAACTTCCAAACAGAAATAGCCCTCCATTAGGTAAATTGCAGTGTTATCTCTTTCGGCTTTCATTAACGGAATCAGATAATTCACGTGGTTAATATGAAACAAGGTTGGCTTACCCTGTGTTTATTGCGTTAATTTAAGGTAAGTACAATTTGGCGGCAACAGCGTAAGGTTGCAGCAGGCGACCACGACATGTCGCATTTAGCTCGCAACATGACGCTTGCCACAGATACATCCTTACTTCAATATTATAAATGCGAAAGTAACTGTGTCTGTCTGTCTGTTACGCTTTCACGCCAAAACTACTGAACGGATATGAATGAAATTTGGTACAAATATGGTTTAGACCCTAGGAAAGAACATAGGCTACTTTTTATCCCGGAATTCCTACGGGAAAACTTTGTAAGGCGAAGCGAAGCTCGCGGGAACAGCTAGTAATACTAGTAATATATATACCCGCCAGAAGAGGACATTTTAGGTTGGGCGCTCAGCGACTGACGCTATTCTACATTATTATGTGTTATTCTTTCACCACGGTAAAAACACTAGTAGCTGCTTATCTAGTAGGTATTTGTCATCATCATCATTATCAGCCTAAAGCAGTTATTTGCAGGACAAAGCACGCCAGTGTTTGTCGTCGACATACTAAGAAAAAGATTAATGTGCAAAAACATTATTCAAAAACACACGTTCACGTGAAAATCTAAATACTTTCATAAATCTTCGCGTGTTTAACCCTTAAAATTCGATTCCGGTGGAAAAAATGTTGCGGTTACACCGCAAATTAGTTTTTGGAGTGAAATTCCCGGCTATTAACATGAGAATTGGGTATTCAGCACAAAAGGGATTTAATCCTTTGTCTATGTTTAACCGAAACGAATGGAATAAAGTGTTGGCGGTTGTTTTTATAATAAACCCTGAAATGGTTAATTTATGAAAGGGCAGCAGCATTATTACTGCTCATTTCAAGTTTTTTTTAGCCACAAATAAAATCACGAGCAGTGAAAACGTTCCACTAACAAAATGCGGACAACAAAATATGGCCCCAATTTTTTCAAACATTTTATTTTTAATTTGATTAAAATATGTATTTTCTTTTTTAGTTGGTAATATTCTAATGCGCTGGTAAATGTCATTAACATAATGCTAGTTTTTTTTCGGTTTAGGTGTAATTTAGTGCTATGTCACAGTGTGGAATTTTGATATGAATTCGCTAGAAATAGAAAGAAAGAAGAAAGAAAATATATTTATTTAGAAATGACGTGGTGATCGTGATACGATTGATACGTATCACGGATCATGTGATGTGGCATTACATTTCATATCGAATAATATTACATTTCGCCATAATATGAACTCAAATAACTTTGAAAAACACTCTTAACTGCCAAACAGAGCATCTAACATTTTGAGATTGTTTTTTTTTTCATGTTTTGATTTTCATTGTGGAATTATGTGTTTTTTTGGGAGTTTATTAGGTATATTATATTAAATGAAATAGTATCAAAACAGTTATTTATACTACGTTTCCAAACCTAAATCCCAACGAGAAGTAATTAACCAAAAACGTTAACAAAAAGTAATTTGTTGTTTAAATCTGGGTTCGACCGCTAACCACAATCACTTGCACGCGACCTTTCACGAAGGCTTTCAGTTCCCTGATTTACTGAAACTACATAATATATTGTGTAATTTAAATTAACTTCTTCAGGGGTCGCGTACATATTTTATCTCCTTTGAAATTAATAGGATAGGTAAAAATAAACAAAAGTACGTACACAAAACATAAGTTTCAAAATACAAATTTCATAAAAATACAAACATAAGTTTTTCTATACCAAGCTTTACACTTAAAGGAAAACGTCCTTTCGAAATCGTACGCAACGGACGCATCGCATTCAGTATTCTTTCAAATGCACAAAAGAACGTCCACTTCATCAGCATTGCCGAGCCCGTACATATTTCCATACATTTATGAAAATCCGTTTGGTCTGATACGTACGATACAGATAGCTGGACGCTTACTTTAATACGTTTGTCATAACAGTAAATTTTGAACAACAACTCAGATATTTAGGAGGAAATACCATATACAGTTTATATCTTAATCAAATACACTCAATAAGCCCAATAATGCTTAACCGAAGTGGTTCAGAGTGAGAACGTATTTACATATTCTCTTAGAAGACCTAAGTGATGAATGTAGTGTCATTTCATTTCATTCCATATCCTTTGTGGCTGGTGTAAGTAAGATGGATGATGCAGCTGTGTAGGAAATGACTAGGCGTAGAGTGCCTTCTTTGTAGGACGTGTTGCAAAAAAGGCAAGTATACACTTGTGATGGAAATGAATTGATGGTGGGAAATTGTTATTTTGATAGGTATTTAGCGAGTGTTTATGGTGACGTTAATTTACATACAGGTAGTACCAGCTAGGAAAGTGATGATGATGACTGATGATGATGATAAAGAAGAAATAATTTATATGACACATTTTACATACAATATGAGACATTCGAACGACAGTATACGCTACCCCAGTAGTGTTTTTCACCGCAGCGTTTTATCCCCTTGGTTTGCTAGTCAGTTGATTAAATGCCTAAGGTGCGGGGGAATACTTTAAACATTTATTTGAGTAACAAGCCGTCCTTTTAATAACTAAAGGTATCTACGTAAAAAAAATGCTTTTGACGTTCTCAGTAGTAAAACCGGTTAGCAGCCATTGAACATTACACTCAAAAATGTTACAATCGTATTAAGTATATTTTTTTTACATTTTTTTTCGTGGACTGAAGTATAGAACTATCATTGAGTAGGCTCCAATTACTCTTTCTTCTAAGAGATTACGTCACGCCTCCAAAGAAAAGTAACACTTCAAGCGAGAGGCAGAAAGGCCGATATCCAGGGACTATTCTGCTATTTTAATGTCAGAGCCACACCACTGCAACGACACAACTATATATGACGCAAGTTTCAACACGAGGTATCTGCAGGGCAATTCTCAACAACCCGCCATACGTATGTATTTTAAAAAATATATTGTGCCAATGATATATTATTTAATACTTTATTCATAAAGTGGTAGCCAATTTAGCTATTAGCGTTGCAAATACCGAGATTTATTTAATTAATCGATGATTTAAATTCAATCAGACAATGTAACGTTTATTTTATTTAAATATGTTATCGAGACGACCGAATGGCGTAGTGGTTAGTGACCCTGACTACTGAGCCGATGGTCACGGGTTCGATCCCCGGCTGGGGCAGATATTTGTTTAAACACAGATATTTGTTCTCGGGTCTTGGATGTGCCCGTAAAATGGGAATAGGCTCGCCCCCTATTAGGTACATTGGGACTGACATAACACTCTGGCGAAAAGTGGGTGCAGCAATGCACCTCTGCCTACCCCGCAAGGGAGTACATTAGTACAAGGCGTGAGTGCGCGTGTGTGTGTGTGTGTGTGTGTGTGTGTATGTTATCGAAATGCAAAAGCTTAGTCATATGCGCGAGCAATGAAAAAGTTCCTGTTACCAAATGCCGACACAAAATAACGAAAAAAAAATAAAAAAAATTTTTGAACAAAATAGTTACGCTTTTATTTGAACTATTGTGCTACGCTTTTTAAAGTGCTTCAAACAAATTGTATTCAATTGTGTCAATAAGCTACCCTTATCCGTTTAGGAGTAAATTGGCGCTACGTCAAAAGGAACTTTTTCATTGCTCGCGAATTGCTTATAAGTAATAAAATAAATAGTTTGGGAAATAAAGGCAATTATACACTTCTGTACCTTGTCAAACTGACGAGCCGTCAATGTTTCGATGAATGGATACTCGGTTTCAGATTGATAAGGTACAAAAGTGTAAGTATAGCTACTTATGCAGCTGACTGTACATTAAGCTGTTGAGTGAATTAACACAACTTAACACTTCCACACAGAAACAGCCCTCCATTAGGTAAATTGCAGTGTTATCTCTTTAGGCTTTCATTAACGGAATCAGATAATTAACGTGGTTAATATGAAACAAGGTTGGCTTACCCTGTGTTTATTGCGTACATTTAGGGTACCATTTGGCGGCGAACAGCGTAAGGTTGCAGCAGGCGACGACGAGATGTCGCATTTACGACGCCACATGTACCTACATAATACTATAATTTAAATATACACCCTCCAGAAACGGTCACTTTTAGGCTCTGGGCAGTCAGCAACTGACGCTATTCTAAATGTGTTATCCTTTCACCACAGTGGCAACCCTACATCAACCAACCAACCCTAGCAGTGGCTTATCTAGTCTTCATCATCATCATCATCAGCCTAAAGCAGTTAACTGCTGTGACGAAGCACGCCAGTGTTTGTCACCGACACACTAAGAAAAAGATTAATGTGCCAAAACATTATTCAAAAACACACGTTCACGTGAAAATCTAAATACTTTCATAAATCTTCGCGGGTTTAACCCTTAAAATTCGATTCCGGTGGAAAAAATGTTGCGGTTACACCGCAAATTAGTTTTTGGAGTGAAATTCCCGGCTATTAACATGAGAATTGGGTATTCAGCACAAAAGGGATTTAATCCTTTGTCTATGTTTAACCGAAACGAATGGAATAAAGTGTTGGCGGTTGTTTTTATAATAAACCCTGAAATGGTTAATTTATGAAAGGGCAGCAGCATTATTACTGCTCATTTCAAGTTTTTTTTAGCCACAAATAAAATCACGAGCAGTGAAAACGTTCCACTAACAAAATGCGGACAACAAAATATGGCCCCAATTTTTTCAAACATTTTATTTTTAATTTGATTAAAATATGTATTTTCTTTTTTAGTTGGTAATATTCTAATGCGCTGGTAAATGTCATTAACATAATGCTAGTTTTTTTTCGGTTTAGGTGTAATTTAGTGCTATGTCACAGTGTGGAATTTTGATATGAATTCGCTAGAAATAGAAAGAAAGAAGAAAGAAAATATATTTATTTAGAAATGACGTGGTGATCGTGATACGATTGATACGTATCACGGATCATGTGATGTGGCATTACATTTCATATCGAATAATATTACATTTCGCCATAATATGAACTCAAATAACTTTGAAAAACACTCTTAACTGCCAAACAGAGCATCTAACATTTTGAGATTGTTTTTTTTTTCATGTTTTGATTTTCATTGTGGAATTATGTGTTTTTTTGGGAGTTTATTAGGTATATTATATTAAATGAAATAGTATCAAAACAGTTATTTATACTACGTTTCCAAACCTAAATCCCAACGAGAAGTAATTAACCAAAAACGTTAACAAAAAGTAATTTGTTGTTTAAATCTGGGTTCGACCGCTAACCACAATCACTTGCACGCGACCTTTCACGAAGGCTTTCAGTTCCCTGATTTACTGAAACTACATAATATATTGTGTAATTTAAATTAACTTCTTCAGGGGTCGCGTACATATTTTATCTCCTTTGAAATTAATAGGATAGGTAAAAATAAACAAAAGTACGTACACAAAACATAAGTTTCAAAATACAAATTTCATAAAAATACAAACATAAGTTTTTCTATACCAAGCTTTACACTTAAAGGAAAACGTCCTTTCGAAATCGTACGCAACGGACGCATCGCATTCAGTATTCTTTCAAATGCACAAAAGAACGTCCACTTCATCAGCATTGCCGAGCCCGTACATATTTCCATACATTTATGAAAATCCGTTTGGTCTGATACGTACGATACAGATAGCTGGACGCTTACTTTAATACGTTTGTCATAACAGTAAATTTTGAACAACAACTCAGATATTTAGGAGGAAATACCATATACAGTTTATATCTTAATCAAATACACTCAATAAGCCCAATAATGCTTAACCGAAGTGGTTCAGAGTGAGAACGTATTTACATATTCTCTTAGAAGACCTAAGTGATGAATGTAGTGTCATTTCATTTCATTCCATATCCTTTGTGGCTGGTGTAAGTAAGATGGATGATGCAGCTGTGTAGGAAATGACTAGGCGTAGAGTGCCTTCTTTGTAGGACGTGTTGCAAAAAAGGCAAGTATACACTTGTGATGGAAATGAATTGATGGTGGGAAATTGTTATTTTGATAGGTATTTAGCGAGTGTTTATGGTGACGTTAATTTACATACAGGTAGTACCAGCTAGGAAAGTGATGATGATGACTGATGATGATGATAAAGAAGAAATAATTTATATGACACATTTTACATACAATATGAGACATTCGAACGACAGTATACGCTACCCCAGTAGTGTTTTTCACCGCAGCGTTTTATCCCCTTGGTTTGCTAGTCAGTTGATTAAATGCCTAAGGTGCGGGGGAATACTTTAAACATTTATTTGAGTAACAAGCCGTCCTTTTAATAACTAAAGGTATCTACGTAAAAAAAATGCTTTTGACGTTCTCAGTAGTAAAACCGGTTAGCAGCCATTGAACATTACACTCAAAAATGTTACAATCGTATTAAGTATATTTTTTTTACATTTTTTTTCGTGGACTGAAGTATAGAACTATCATTGAGTAGGCTCCAATTACTCTTTCTTCTAAGAGATTACGTCACGCCTCCAAAGAAAAGTAACACTTCAAGCGAGAGGCAGAAAGGCCGATATCCGGGGACTATTCTGCTATTTTAATGTCAGAGCCACACCACTGCATCGACACAACTATATGTGACGCAAGTTTCAACACGAGGTATCTGCAGGGCAATTCTCAACAACCCGCCATACGTATGTATTTAAAAAAATATATTGTGCCAATGATATATTATTTAATACTTTATTCATAAAGTGGTAGCCAATTTAGCTATTAGCGTTGCAAATACCGATATTTATTTAATTAATCCATGATTTAAATTCAATCAGACAATGTAACGTTTATTTTATTTAAATATGTTATCGAGACGACCGAATGGCGTAGTGGTTAGTGACCCTGACTACTGAGCCGGTGGTCCCGGGTTCGATCCCCGGCTGGGGCAGATATTTGTTTAAATACAGATATTTGTTCTCGGGTCTTGGATGTGCCCGTAAAATGGCAATAGGCTCGCCCCCTATTACACTGGGACTAACATAACACTCTGGCGAAAAGTGGTGCAGCAATGAACCTCTGCCTACCCCGCAAGGGAGTACATTAGTACAAGGCGTGAGTGCGTGTGTGTGTGTGTATGCTATCGAAATGCAAAAGCTTAGTCATAGTGTCATTTTGAGTGCCACAAAGATGCGCAAGGAGGCAAATTGTTTTTAACCACTTTTTTTCTGTCTGATTCTAAAAATGAATAAACCAATGAAACAAATGTGGGAGGATTATGTTTTTTTAAAACACTGTGGCATTTTTCATGCCATTTCGTTATTTGCAGATCGGACTAGCTTTAGCGGACTCTGAAACGCTGTAGATTTATGTGAGCAATAAAACCTCCACCTCATTTCAACAGATACCTATCCGAAGCCACCCTTTAGACCTTATTCTGAGGGCCACACCGGCCTAATTGAGAGGAACGTTTTATGTGCTTTTACCGCAACATGAGATCGGCTTATGTGGTCAATTCGCACAGCTTATTTTATTCAATCAATACGAGTGTAGCTGGAGTGTTTTGTAATTGGTCGGTTAATCCCACAGGTATTTGAGAGATTTTTCATGAGGTAAATTTTTGGAATTTTTTTTAAAAATAAAAAACAACTAAAAAGTTGTAGGTTCTATGAAATAACATAACTATTCCATATAAATTTATTACAAATACCTTTACAACCGACAATGTTTTTTGTTAACTGCTAAATCCAACTAAATGTTCTGCATTGTTGCTGTCAAAGGTAAGTATTTAGAGCGGTGGTAGCTCAGTCGGGTGAACGCCCGCTTCTCAATCAAGAGATGCGGGTTCGAATCCCGGCGCTGACATGTACCAATGAGTTCTTTTAACTTAAGTACAATGTATACCATCGCTCTTACGGTGAAGGAAAACATCGTGAGGAAACCTGCATATCTAGATCTAGCACATCTAGATATGTGAACCCACCAACCCGCAGTGGACCAGCGTGGTGGGAAATGGTCCAAGCTTAGGAAGGCAGTTTAGACCTTGGGGATATGCACAAAGGTTCCATTCGAGAGAGCCAGGTGCAGGTACTAACACCCCCACAGAGAATAGAATAGAATAGAATAGGTAAGTATTTAGATTCAGAATAGCTACAAGTGAATATAGCTCAATGACTATCCTACTACTCAATCTAATATGTAATCGTAAATTGAATAATGGATGGTTAAAATTTAGTTATTATTTCACGAAAAAAAGGCTGCACCTGTTTTTATTGAATTTGGCAGGTAGTAAGCGAATCCCATGGGTTGTTAACACATAGGCTACTTTTCATGGATAACCTTTCAATAATATTATTATTTAACAAAAAAACACTCGGAAGTTTATTTTTTATTTCGTTAACTTAACGTAGATGCTATAAAATACTCAATCACCCTGTATGTACCACGTTTAAGACTCTCTTTACTTAGCAACAGCTGTTCAAGAGTTTTAGCTCCCCATGAACTAAGTATAAAGTCGTGCGACACCACTTAGCCAAATTTATGTCATAACCTTATGAGCTCGAGAGCTAAATATAGAAGGGGATAATAAGGGTGTTTTTTAGGGTTCCGTAGCCAAAATGGCAAAAACGGAACCCTTATAGTTTCGTCATGTCCGTCTGTCCGTCTGTCCGTCTGTCACAGCCGATTTACTCGGAAACTATAAGTACTACAGTGATGAAATTTGATGGGAATATGTGTTGTATGAATCGCTACAAAAATATGACACTAAATAGTAAAAAAAAGAATTGGGGGTGGGGCCCCCCATACATGTAACTGAGGGATGAATTTTTTTTTTTCGATGTACATACCCGTGTGGGGTATCAATGGAAAGGTCTTTTAAAATGATATAAAGTTTTTTAAAAAACATTTTTCTTAAAGTGAACGGTTTTTGAGATATCAGCTCTCAAAGTCGTAAAAAGTATGTCCCCCCCCCTCTATTTTTATAACTACGGGGTATAAAATTCTAAAAAAAATAGAGGTGATGCATGCTAATTAACTCTTTCAACGATTTTTGGTTTGATCAAAGTATCTCTTATAGTTTTTGAGATAGGTTGATTTAACTGTAATATTATATTTGCTGCTACGGAACCCTTTGTGCGCGAGCCCGACTCGCACTTGGCCGGTTTTTTTAAAAATAAAATCCTTCTTATAGGGGAAGTTAGAAAAACTCTTTGGCAATGATAAACTTTAAAAAACGTGGTGTCGCACGACTTTATACTTAGTTCATGGGGTACTTAGATGTGCAATTTGAAAAAAAAATTGACTTAGACGGAGGCATTGATCATTGAGGATAAATGTTCAAAATTTAAAGACATATTGGTAATAATATACGTTTTTCCTAAGCTTCGGAGCGCTGCGCTTACCACAACTCAATTTCCTTGTGTTAAGCATAACGATTGAATACAGTTCTTCAATCTTATTTCTAGAGGAAGATTCTAAAGTTTTTTTTTATATAGCGGTGCTACAGTTAACCTATTAACAGCCCTAAATAGAACTTGCATCCGAAGCCTCCGAATTAGCACCCACTAAATTCAAACACTCATTTAGTATTCTGTACGCACAGAGATGCCACAGAGTAGTTAATTAGTAGCGCCCCAAATGTGTCCGGTTTAACACTATTCTATGTGCATCTGATTACGCAGCGTCGGGTACACAAACTTACTTTGTTGCTTGTAAAATCGTTTCTGTTAAGTACCTAATTCCAAATAGGTACTTACTACATACATTTTCATACTTGCGGGGAGCGGAGGTAGCTCAGCAGGTAAGCTGTAGCTTCTCACGCCACAGATGCTGGTTCGAATCCCGGCGCTAGATGAACCAATGAGTTCTTTGGAATTTAAGTAGGTACAATGTTTACACTTTTACGGTGAAGGAAAACATCGTATGGAAACCTGCATATCTAGATATGCTAAAACACCAACCCGTCATGTGAACCCACCAACCCGCAGTGGACCAGCGTGGTGGGAAATGATCCAATGAAAAGTTTTTTCTATTTAATTATTATTATATGAGTTATAAGCTCAGAAATGCGTCAAAAACTTGTGGCATAATAGTGAAATCCTGCAAAAAGCGGGGCAAGTCTTCTTTACTCTAATGCGCAAAACATCCTTACTAATATTATAAATGCTAAAGTAACTGTGTCTGTCTGTCTGTCTGTCTGTTACTCTTTCACGCCAAAACTACTGAACGGATTTGAATGAAATTTGGTATACATACGGTTTAGACCCTGGGAAAGAACATAGGCTACTTTTTATCCCGGAATTCCCACGGGAAAACTTTTTAAGGCGAAGCGAAGCGCGCGGGAACAGCTAGTATTTTATACATATTTCAGTCTAAGTTCCAAAACGCGGCATCTACTAAGTAGGTGCTAACGTTACTGCCAACATACTCAGTGCATTATGATAATGCATTGTGTCTTCTACATGTAGGTACCTATATAGGTAGTTATTTGTAAATGTTACTTCTATTTACTAACAATGCTAACGTTATGTTTTTATAGGAAGGCGAAAAAATGTATCCTTTATTTATGCCATGAATATTATTTGAAAAATCCGGCAGATTGATTCTTTTTAACTATTCTTTCAAACTATGAATTTATCTTTAATTTCATGATGAAGATTTTCGTATCTTACAAAATTTTGTTTCAGAGAAGTAAATAACTTTTTATTTTATTACCTAGAAACCGTGACATTGGCCTTTCTTCTAAAAACTAATTTTTAACAAGATTTTAGTTTTAAAGTACCTATACATTTCAACAAGCCATTGCTTTCTACAATCCAAAAGTCGACAAATAGTAAGTTGGCAAAAAGCAGCGACTTTCGAAATCGAAGCAAAAGTATTTCACAGAATTATGTCCCCAAGTAAAGTTGTAAAATTGAAAAGTTGGAGTATTCCAATATTGGTAGTGTTAAAGTTTTCGGCCCTGAATTTTCTTACTTTAAACTGACTTACCGTGACTTAATTTGTTTCCGGAAGTTGACAAGCGTTCGCTGTTTTGTTGGCAGTTTTCCAAATATAAATACTTATAAATATTTTTGTTTAAGAATATTTTTGGCCGTGAAATACATCTTTTTTCATTCACAAGGGTCATTTTTACTAACCGCAATTGTATATAAATTAATTTTTTAATTCATTTTATACCAACTGACAGACGTCTGACAGGCGAAAAATACGTTTATATGCCTAGTTTAACAATACTTAGTGCCAATTTCGCCATAGTGGGTTAAAGCATAAACAGGGATTATTGCTTGAGTTTTGACACATCTATCAAGAATTAATAATGGATATGACGTATAATTGATCAGCCTTTACCTGGTTACGATCTAACCGACTATGGAGATATTGGAGCTTACTCCGTTACATTATAAAAAGGAATTAGTTGTTGCCTTTTGATACATCTGTCAAGAACTCAATATAGGAATTTTATTTTAGATAACACTTAACAATGTAACAGGGTGTTAATGATCTAACAGACTATGGTGAAACTAGGGCTTAGCGTTAGCGAAATTCTACCTAAATCGCTCATAGTTTTAAGCTAACAAATGTCTGCCTACTTTTAAAGAAATATGAAAGAAAGGGTCAAGCAGGTTTTGTCATCTTGTCGACATTTATTATTTAGCGTGTGGACATGGACGGAATGGCTCGTAAAGAATAAGTGGGATAAAAGGGGAAAATGGTCCGATTTAACGATTCACCAGAAAAGAGTTGAATTGTTAATATAATAGACGAGAGACGGTAGAAGGTGCTTGTTAATGTATATGATTATTATTTAACAATAGCCTTTCATACAATTACTTACATACACACCCTAAAACATCTTACGATCTGGACGTAAGTCCAGTAAGTGAGTAATCACTCGCATAGAAATACATTGAAATACTAAAATAGCAAACTAAAAAAACCTAACATCTAGTCAAGCACAACAAAAGACACAGCTACGAAAACAGTAGACACTGCCGGGCGAGTAGTAGAATGTGTTTGCTTTCCATCGCCTAATGTGCCTGTCTCGAGCGCACATTGTAAACAAACAGTGTAATGCATCGAGCATTGTACACCAAACACTTTAAGATCGTCGGACGCTGTCCTAGATTGGCTTTTTTCTTTTGTAAACTCTACTGAGAACGGTATCGTCTTATGTGTTCAGTACTCGGGTGTTGTTTTAGTGTTTGCTGTTTCTCCGTTGGAGTGGTAAATAGGGTTTAAAGTGCTTGTAAGTAGGGCTCGACTTGAATTAAGCCGCCAAAGTTTAGCTGTAATCATTAGTACGCACTTCACTCTTAGAAAGCTGAAAGGGATGACTCATGCACTTGTGGTACTTTTGACTGAACAACTTGTAAAAGATAAAATATAAAATACTCTTTGTTGCACACAAACAGAAACAGTTTCACAAACATAGAAAATAAATAGTACAATCGGCTGCCTTATTACTAAAAGTAATCTCTTCCAGACATAGATAGGAAATAAACAATATGAAAATGGGTATTGTATCATCATCATCGAACTTTAAGTATCATTCATAGTAGGTACTACTTACGTATTTTGTGAAATACTTAAAAAAGATATGCCAAAAAGATAAGTATTCGTACCTACATAATTTTTAAAAATATGTCTTATATACCCTGAAAAAAATAATGTTATCAGTGTCTTTAAACTTACCGGTAATTTTTCAGAGTTACTTTCGAATATCGCTAGTTTGTAGTCCTACATACCTTTATTATATTTTTCTGAAAAGCCAGCTCCTTCATATTTACTTTCAACCATACTCTTCTTTACTTTTACTGAAAGTGACGTGAAAATTGTCTAGTTAGTCCTGCACCCAATTACACAACCGACGCATCCGCTCGAGGCGAACCGATTACGGAGTAGAAATAGCTCTGCAATAATAATCTTCCCAGAGACGGACACCGTATTAGCCGGTAAATCTTTAGCCGGGAGTTATAGCCCTCGTGGGACACCACCTGGCCGGGGGTCTGCGCTGTGAAGACCTTTTGGGAACGTGTGGGTAGTGAGGGGTCACTCTCTAAATCTATGAACGAAAAAAGAACCTGTCGGATTCGGCGAGCTTAATACAACGAGATACAGCCGTGGTTCGCGCAGCTAGCAAGCTAACGAATAACATAACTGCAGCGCTAGCCACAGCTCTTTCTCGTTGTATTTTGTTGATTATATCCGATATGACTTGTTCGAGAGTGTTTTAAGCAATGTTTCATCAAAAATGTTTTATCTGTTCATAGGTCATAACTATCATCTCTATTGCAACGCTAATTCTCTCCGTAAATTGCTTGCACAGTCTGGACAGGCGAGCAAAGGTCTCCAGTGACTCATTGATAAATCTATTTCGACCGTTTCTAATTCAAGATTCCGCATACACCCTGGCCGTATTCTGGTTTTGGACAACTTTAAAATGCACAAAGTAACTGTATGTATTTCCTCAACATAAGCTCCAGTAGATAAAACAACCCTTAAAACTAAGTCAATCCTGTTTACTATGATGTAGGATCACAAAGTGCTACTTCTACACTCACGGGCAATGGAGGGTGGGAATTTTCATTGCTCGTGACGCGACGTGAGTAATAATAGTAAGGTAATAATCTAAAATGCTTTCTTTGCTTTACGGTTGTTACTTCAATAAGCACGGTGCGCGGTGACAGAACCAAAATGCACTTTATTCGTTGTTTTATTAACTTTAGTTTCAGTGACGCGTTTATGATTTCAATATCGCTTTGGAAACGCCGAGTTATCACGAATACAGAACGCTCTTGTATCGTATAGCAGAAAATTGATGAAATATTCTAGCGGCGAAATGAAATAAGGTATTTTGAGACTGGGCATTCAAAACCGATATGCTCTTGTTATTTATTATTCATATACAAGGGTCGGGTTATTTCTGCCAGCGAAATATGAATGAACCTTTTTATTTTCGTATGCAAGGTGCCATCTGTCCTGTGATGAAGTGGACGGGTCAGCATTATTTAATAATGTGCCAATCCATCGCCAATTTCTGTTGAAGCTTTTACAACGAATGGATTTGATTTGGGAGCGAGATACATTCAGATTTAGGGATTGCTTTTAGAGGCAGGCTATGGAATTCGAATATGTTTTTTTTATATAACTTCGCAACTTAGTTTTTACGTAAACTACAGAGGTATTCTTTTACAAATAAACTTCTAATATTGTCAATAATATAGTGTAGCGTTGTACTGGGAGTCACTGAATTTGACGAAAAATAAAGTTTCTCGACGACTTTATCTGGTTGTATCAAACGTGTCAAGCACCACAGCTTTCGCTTGTTCGCTTTTCTTCAGTATAGAGTGGCCCCCCCAGATCAAAAGCGCGCGAGAGCGAACTAGGACAAATGCAACAATACAAAAAACGTCGCATATTTTTTGAAGCGCGAGCGATTTGCAAAACTACGACTTCCGCCACTTTGACATTAAGATCCACGATAGCGTGAAATCTGTGCAGAGTTGCCAATTTTCCCGCTACGTTGCCAACTTTGCGCGTCAACTTGTCTGCAGTGCTACCAACTTGCAAACTAAGGGCATGCCAAAAAGCTGTCAAATTCTGGAATGAAACCATTGGATATTTTGGACTCTTTCATTCGACTTTGATTTTGTTTGATCTAAGTACCTACTACATTGTAGTTGCATGCGTTGTGAGAAGAGAAATGAAAGAATAAGTGAAGAAAGCCTAGCGTTTTAATATTTTTTTTATGCACGAAAGGAGCGTCCCCGAGTTAAGTAAAGAAGTAAGTCCAATAGTTATTTTTATATTTCTTATAACACGATTAATTCTTACGTACCTACAGTAAACCGATAAAAAAACTGATGTACGTACATATCTCTCCAAAACTTCCTATTACATCAAGTAAGGGTAGTCACCCAAAATATGGCCTAAACAAAGTGAATATAGCCTATGGATCATTCACTTGCAACTTTGGGTTTCATCACAAAAGCCGTACATTCAAGTACATTGGTGGCCCCTTAAAGCCACGCCGGCCGGTATCAAAGCAAGTGTTTTGTAATGTATAGGTACGTGGACTGAGGCGAATTCTGCTAAATTTCATACCTAACAGTTTACCATAAAAATATAGCACACTAACATTACTTTTATTATTATTTTTCAGTAACAATAATAACAACAGTAGTAACAATTGATGTATAATAAGTTTTAATTTGATTTTATTTAATTTTAATGTATTATTATTATCTTTTGCATGAATAAATGACTTGTAACAAAATATAGTTACCTACTTAAATAATAATTACATACAAACATACATTATGCTCACGCCTATCTCCCAAAGGGGTAGGCAGAGACTATGAACCTGCACGTGCCACGATCCTGACATACTTATTTTTCTTCCTCTGCATTCATAGGTAATAATAATAATAATAAATAAATAAACACATGCCGCATCACCAGAAAATTCCTCACAACATCCGTCATTTCATCCCAAAATTAGGCCCTCCTCACTTGGCTTACGCCCGTGAGATAGGGAATAAACCTCCAATAGGAGTGAAAAACAGAGAAAACACACGGCCATCCGACCCCAAGCTAGGCAGAGCCTGTGTTATGGGTATCGGACAGCTGATATATCTACACAAATACATAGATAGATACATATTAAATATAAATATCAACACCCAAGACCCGAGTACAAATATTTGTCTTTAAACAAATATCTGCCCCAGCCGGGAATCGAACCCCGGGACCTTCGGCATAGCAGTCAGGGCCACTAACCACTACGCCATTGACCTTGACCGTCAAGTCAAGTCTCCTCATAAATAATAATTAATGCGTTAAAATTTAATGTAGAAGCTAATTTCGTGTCCACCAGAAACGGTCGTTTTAGCGTAATGTTTGTCAAAGTCAAATGTTTTTATTCATCGTATAAATATAAAATTTTCTGATGAACGTAAATTTTTACAAACTACTCTCCGTTCGGATAAGGGGGGGGGGGGGGGGGCTCTTTCTGTTCGTTATCTATCTTATCAACGTTTGTTATACTATGTAACTTCTAGATTCTAGGTCCTGGTAGTGACTGGCTAGGTATTATTCTGTGGTGTGGGTATTCGGAGGTAGGTTCTAAAAAATGGAATTAGTGTGAATATTGCGTGAAACGTTGCAGTTTTGGCATAAACGTTTTCAAACGGAAGTTTTTTTTCAATTGGCGATGTTCTTTGGCCTAACACTTCACTTTAAGGCTTAATGCTTAGTTTTTTTTTATAATTAAGGGATTTCTAGCCTCAAAAATATGTATAGAAATAGCTATTTGCTGTAGTGTCTCCTAAATTTTACTTTGCTACCGAAAAAGTAGTAGACTAGACTCCTAAAACCGATCGTAGGTCGGAAATTGGCTGGATGGCCATTGTACGCATGAGTGGAAAATTCGCTCTTGATTTTGCAGTTTTTGTACTCAAACGACTATCGACTCACTCTACCACCATAAAAGTTTAAACTGGAGTGGTTAAGAGTAATTGAGTTTTAGTTAACGTGAGTAAGTTTAACATGAAATATTTTTTTTGTATTTCTTACCTCTTTTGGCCGCCTTCATTAATTTATGTTGAATTATATTGAACGCCTTAAATTTAACATAAAATTTGATAGTTTTACTGTAATTTTTCAACATTTAGGTATTCGTCACAGACCCTTTAAATATCAGATTCATACATACACATTTAGGTAATTCACGTGAAACTCACAACAGCTCCTTTATTAGTCAGTGGTTAATAATGAATGTTGAATTAAGTATAATAAGGCCTAATAAATTATTTTGATTGAATTAATTTCTGTATACTCTCAGCAAAGTAATTAGTCTGAACTCACGCGCGCTACACTAATAAGCTATTAGTAAATGATATTCCTCTCTTAATATAAACACACATGTTGTGGCCGATGCTTACCATAAATTCATGAATTAAAATCGCGAAAATACAAGAATCGCGAATTTTGAAATTCTGATTTCAGTTTCGGGCTAAGTGTAGGTTTCGGCTTAGTATAGTAGTATATAATTAGCCCTTTTTGCAACAGCCTGTATATGCCATCTCCATATACCTAATAAGCTGGTTTTGTATTAATAACATTAAGTTTAGAACAGCGGCTCGCCATTGTATTATTTGCCTAAAGTTTGACCGAAATTGCAAGATCACGTCTCATCAAATTGTGTTTATTCAACGTATTTTTTTTAATAATGTACCAATGTAACTGGATTATTTTAAGCACCACTCTACATTATCAGTAATCAATCGTAAAAATATACATACATATGCACTCACGACTGTAATCCCCGAAGCGGTAGTCAGAGGTGTCTCACAAGCGAGCCACCCACTTTTCGCAGCACATTTGTACTCACGTGATAGGTTGCGAACCATATTGCCTTTTTGGAATAAGTACAATAAAATAAAAATATACTAATTTTTTTTTTTTAATTTTATAATTTAATTGCCTAGTTTTGAAATCCCTTTGTGGGAATGTCTTTGTTTAAAACCAGCCGTAACTAAATTTTTTATAAGATTATCAGCAATCCATTTTTCTAGCGGTAAAAAATACCACTTTTGCGAATATTTAACTACCTCGTTTCGAATTCCCTTTGTCGGTTCTTTGCTAAGAAAAAAACGGTTACCATTATATTTTTAACCTAAATCCTAACTAATATTATAAATGCGAAAGTAACTGTGTCTGTCTGTCTGTCTGTTACTCTTTCACGTCAAAACTACTGAACGGATTTGAATGAAATTTGGTATACATACGGTCTAGACCCTGGGAAAGAACATAGGCTACTTTTTTATCCCGGAATTCCCACGGGAAAACTTTTTAAGGCGAAGCGAAGCGCGCGGGAACAGCTAGTTATTTATAAAGGCGGTGTTGAACAAAAATACCTTTGAGAAATGGCTGTACCATCGGGAAACTAACTACTACTAATATCATTATTGAAGTAGAGGGGTGTTATAAGTTCAACGTGTATCTGTTTGTGGTAGCATATCGTAGCTCCCAAACCGCTGAACCGATTCAAGTTTGGTTTTTTTGGCTGGTACCTAGGTAATGTTATCCTGCGTGTTATAGGAAATATCTTATCAATATGGGCATAGCCATTCAAAAGTTACTTAGCAACTTTTAGTGAAGAATGATGGGGGTTTTTAACGTTACTGGTTAGGTTATCACTGCTCGAACGGTATACACTCACGTGCAAAGAAACAGTTTCACTTACAAAATGCAGACTTCAATTAGCCCCAATTTTTTAAAACATTTAGTAGGAAATTTTAACAAAAAAAATATTAACGTTGGTTGTTGGTAATATTCTGATGCACCATTAAATCGTCATTAAGTGAGTTTTTTTCTGTTTAGGAATAATTTGATGATTTTCTCAATGGAACTTTTTCATTGCCCGTGAGTGTATAAACTCGAACAACGTATGACCTCGTCCAGAGACCCGAACTATAAATCGTATTTACATAGTGAAAAGACGGTTGGCAATCCTTTGGGGAAAACAAGCAAAGAAAATAATTTAGGGCCATAGGAAAGGGTTCGTTAGCAAATTGGATTTTATAGGGAAAAATGTATTTTATTACAGTTATGGTGATTTTTTCAGGTTATTGAACTGAAATTGAAACTGTAAGAGTATTGCATAGTAAGCCGAAAGCTGTTGACTGAGGGATTGTAGGTTGTCTCCTGTAGGTTGGCTGGTAGAAAATGCTCTTAGCATTAAGCCCACCTTTTGTACATTTATTTTATATTTGTGCAATAAAGAATTAAATAAATAAATAAATTATTCTGATCCCACAAGCTATAGGTATTTTCATAAGGTTGCCAGTAAGAGATCGCTCTTAGCGATAAGGCCGCCTATTGTTCATTGATCCTAGTTTATAAGTTTTCTTTGTATATTTAAATTTGTGGTGACCAATAGAGATAGGTATATTCTATTCTATTCTATATTTTTTACTCTCTCTACAATTTTTAATGTCGGTAAAATTACACGGTAAACTATATTTTTTAAAATTTTCAGATGGAAAGTTCCTGAAGTATTCATGACACGTCGCATTCAAAAGTGGCTAACTGGAAATGGAGCTACATTCACTGAATGGGGTTAAAATTTTAACTCATTTATAAATTGTACGCTTTGTAGGTACAGTCAGATGAAAAAACTCACATTGCAAAGTACACTCACGAGCAATGAAAAATCCATTTACAAAATTTGGACACAAACTAACATTACTAAAACAGTAATTTCTTTAAAAAAATAATTTTAAATTTAAACACAATAATATATAATAATAATAATATAACACACAATAATAATAATAATATAATATACCTACCTACGTTCTTAATTGGTAATATTCTGATGCGCTGTTAAATGTACTTACTTCAACATTGCAGACGGCGTCAATAAGCTAGTCTATTCCGTGTAGGAGTAATTTGGTGCTGGAACTTTTTCATTGCTCGTGAGTCAGTAAGCGAAACTGTCAAATCCTGTTTGTAAGGATCCGTGTCCATGAAAAAAGCCATTGTTTGAAATAAATTCTACAAAAAATCAAGAAAAAATCGAACCTGTTTACGTCAGTCATTCGGCCGACGTTAATTAAATTTGGTTTTCAGAGCTGCGTGTTTTAAAAAGTGACATTTAATTTGTTTGTAGAAAATGGAATACTCAAAATGTGCCTGAACAAAATGAAATAGTTTGATTTAATTCGTCACCATTAATTTTGTCCTGATTATTGCGGGTTAGGTACACATAATGCAATCGTGGAATAATGTTTTTAAATAATTCGGTATGTTAAGTAAAAATTTTTGATGCTAATTCCAAAACCGTATCGAGATATTATCTTTTTAATAAGTGTCTCATTCTTAAAAATATAAAATATTCAAGGATTCCGATTATTTTATCAAAAATGAAAATATAATTTTTCCTTCAAGACGCTGCGTAAGGTTAAAGTTTCAACCAAAGAGAATAAAAATGTTCAATTGTTAAATGTCACTTCTGTCAATCTAAAGTGTAAATATTCACAGAGTTACGATCTTGATGACGTCAGCGGCTGCATGGTAGCGAATGACGTCATAAAATCGTCGAAAAGCCGATCTTTAATTATTTTTTATTAAATTAACGAGAGCAGTAAAATAAAAAATATTCAAATTAGTGTCTCAAATTCCAACATACTTCAATTTAAAATTATAAAAACAATCACCATAAAATTACTTAACATACCGAATTAGGTACTTATTATTATTATGTGCAGATATCTTATACTATACACAATTTAAGTACACACGGCCATCCGATCCCAAGCTAGACAGAGCCTGTAATGCAGCTAATACATCTACACAGATACATATTATTGTTATTATTTTGACACCCAGGACCCGAGTACAAAATATCTACCACTGCCGGGATCGAACCCGGGACTTTTGCCAAAACAATCAGGGTCACTAACAACTACACTTTTCAATCGTCGAAAATGACGATTTACGCATTCCCATTTCAACCAATCTGCGTACCTAATACTCGTTTCTCTTATTGGACCAATCGCGGTCGACAACATAATCACGACAGCCAATGCGAATGGCTCGTTGTGATTGCAGCATATAATCTTCTTTAGACCAACGGTGGTTCAACAGTGGTTTAGTAAAGCTTTGTTCTACTAACACGTTTTGTCTCACTAATCTAGAGGCAACGACCACGCAACGACTGACTAAACCGTATATTGTGTTTGTACATTTTAGAAGCTTATACTTGCTCTTGGGAATAGCTTTATCTATATGTATATAGGGTAATAAAAAAGAGTAAGTATAGTAAGCCGAAATTGAATGACTCAATTTTTTTTAGTGTAAAGTAAAAGAAAAACAATCGCGATAAAACATTTGTTTTTCAGTAGAAACTTTTTTGGTAAGTAAGTATTATATTCAGGATACAGGCTAATCTTTAATATAGAATTTCATAAGCAAACACACACCAAAAACAATGTGTGTGCAAAGCAAAAAGTTATTCATATGACACCTCTATTTTTCTGCAAGAATAAAAATGTGTTATCTGAAATAAGCGTTTAAAAGTCGCTTAGCATCACCGTCTCATCGCTATTCGGGTTAATTATTTCTGGAACGATCTTGGACTGTTTGTGCGATGGTGTCTGGTTCTTTGCAAAGTGTCTACCGAAGTCTCAAAATAACTCAACAAAGGGCATAGAATCAACATGATGCATTAGCTTCCAAATAAATATTAAGATAGTGAAGGAAAACATCGTGAGGAACCTTGCATATGAAATTCTAGATGTGTGTCTCAAGTGCTTTGTACTCAATATCATGTGAGTACGCTTTGTACAGCCAGTAGTAGGTGGCTCAGTAATATTTGAAGTCACCTCTGACCAGGCCTGTGTCACTCCGCGCATGGGCGGCGCAGGCGCCAGCCTGGCGCCTGCCCCATCGATGGGGCAAATCTAGTCGGCTGCCGCAAGCGGAAGACGATACACGCGCGCGCTATTTGTTCCTATTTTGTACTAGTTTATAAATGTCGTATTTAGGTATTTATTAAAAATTATGAATAGAAAAATGGACATAAAAAGAAAAAAAGCAGCAAAAAAATACTGTGCCGTATTTAATTGCTTAAATACGGATCGTGATCCAAATTTAATTTTTTTTAGATTACCAAAAGATGCTGACAGGTAAAACTAATCTAAGGGCGTCTTGCACAACAAAGTTAAATAAAATTAAATAGTTTGTCTCTTGCTCTGACAGTATAATGTCAGAGCAGGAGGTCATAGATTTAATTTTATTTAACTTTGTTGTGCAAGACGTCCTAAGTATTTTATTGATTTCTTCTACGTTCCTTATTTGAAATGAAATTAATCCGAACTACAAACCCTTTTTTTTCTCCACGTTGAACAAAGTCTATTCCAATTTTGTTTTCGTTAAAGTATTAAATTTACAGACACAACTACCTTCAAAATGCATTAATGAATCGATTATGAAATGTGCGCTGAGTGGGATTAGTGCTTAACGAAACTAACACGTTCTGTATCATAATATAAATTATATCCATAATATAAATTATAACAAAAAAAAACATGTTTTCACAAAATTAAATGTTTTAGGTATTCATACCTACATATTTTATGTACTTCAAAATATCTTAACTATGAAATTGTTATTGTTTTTACTGGTTATTTCCAATAGAAAAAAAGTTTGGAATAGCTTTGTATTCTAAATTCAAATTAATTTTGTTTTAAAACATGACATTCTTTTTACAAAGTCAGTCCGTTGCTTAGTAAACGTTGTAGTCTGTGGTGCTGAGGCAACCCTAAGGTGGCTTCTTTTTCAATGCGTATAACCACGTATAACTTATTATGCACCGTAGTCCAGTGAAATAAGGCGCATATTCCCTCAAAAATTAATTGGTAGGTAAGTAAATAAAAACGTGTGCGGCCGGAACGCGATCTAAATTAGATCTTATTGCTTATGGGATGGAGTCATATTTCTTTGCAGGCCATTGCGAAGATGGGCTTCTGTACCTGGTACTAGTTATTATTCTGTGCTCTGACTACCATTTTGGGCATAGTCGTGTCGTGACCATATGCATGCAAATAAGTCACAGAGGTATACCTATCTACGTTGGTATAGGAGTAGGTACAGCAAGTTTGACATTGCAAGAATGATTTCTGCTCTTAGATAATTATGGCAGGAATACATTTCTGTCTCACCAGTACTTTCGTCATCAAGCAGATGTAACAAAAGAGGTTTATTACCTCCATGGAATGGTCTCCTTGTTCCAGTTCGATAAATCAATGGCGGTGTTTACCGCAAGTTTCAACACACGCCACCTCTGAACAAATAAACACTAACGCCACAAGAAAAGCTCAGGAAGGTTACTCTATACTGTCGAAAAACTAACGAACGAGGGCTTTGTCGTGTAATCTGCTCGTTTAATAAGTACCTACCTACAATGAGATAGAGTCGCGGCTCCCGCAGCAGTGGTCCGAAACTTAGTTTCTCGTCTTAGAGAGTGACCCCACTGACTCGGTTTGAAGGTTGGAGGAAACATAATGATCAGTCGTTTTCCAATCTTTCGTCGAAATGGAAGGCCAGTACGTCGATTTATACTGTAAAATTAGTCTTCTCGTGGCGACGACAAACGAACAAGTCACTAAATTCGTGCCCAGAAATTGAACCGGCGATACTGCGCATAATTATAAATACATGTACTTATTGTTTATATTATTAAATTTTATAGTTGACACTTTAATAATATAAAAAACGGCAGGTACTGAAGCTGCTTCCGAAGCTGGGGGCCGCGGGTTCGAGTCCCGCCCAGGGCAAACATTTGTGTGATGAGCATTTGTGTTTGCCTTGTGTCTGGTTGTTTTTATATTCAATATATATCTATCTATGTATTTGTATAGATATATCAGCTGTCCGACACGCATAACACAGGTTCTGCCAAGCTTGGGTTTGGATGGCCGTGTGTGAGATGTCCCCACATATTTATTTAGCATATGCTCACGACTGTAATCCCCGAAGGGGTAGTCAGAGGTGACTCGCAAGCGAGTCACCCGCTTTTCGCTGTGCATTGTACTCACGTGATAGGTCGCGAGCCGTATCGCCGTTTTTGAATGAGTACAATGCAAGTTGTCGGGTAAGTGGGCAACCCGACTGTCAGATGTTTTCAAGCCGCCCGAAGGCCTCTAACTAGGCTTAACGACTGCTGCCGAAGCAGCAACCGGGACCCACGGCTTAACGTGCCGTCCGAAGCACATATTTATTTATTTATTATTATTTATAATACATAGTTTTTCATCATGCACAAGATTGTTTTAACAATTAATTATTTTAAATTGGACAGTCTTTTATTAACGGCATCAAAACGTTGTCGTGTACCCACTTCACGGAAAACAAAATGTAACTGTTATTTCCGCGACTGACTTTTCATTTCCATGCTCAACTTATAAAAATATGTATTTCGTTTAAATTTTATCACAACACAAGCAGCATGGGAGGATCCGTTAATAAAAGTTATCATGTTCATAAATGTCTGACCGACTACCGACTACTATATTTATACGTTCACAATTTTTTACTCCGGACCGTAAAAGAGGGATATTAAAATTTTGACTCGGGTATTGGACTATGTATTATACTGCATCCTCTTGTGCGAAAAGGCCCACATTCACGGGCGTACCAATCCGCGGATTTGTTGCTGGTGACAAGTCCTCATCAGCGTGTGAATGGGTAGGTGGGTGCGGCTCGCGGTACGGCGCGGCGCTCGCCGGCTGGGTTCGCGAGTGCCGTGAGAGAAATAGGTGTCTTGTGCAAGCCTCAATAAAGTTGACAATCGACTGGAGTGCAACTCGGGGTTCGTGTAGTGTGTGGGCGATGAGGGATTTGTCCACGGAATGGTACGGCTCGGGGCTCGGGTGCGATGCGTGAAGTGAATGGGGGACGTGCTCTTAGCCATATTAGTGTCCTATTGCTGGACAAAGGCCCCCCACTCCCCATGCTTATTCCACACGTCTCTGTTATCGACCACCTGAAGCCAATTAGGCAAATATCTGTCCAGGTCGTCCCGCGAAATAGATAGCACAAATAAACAATTTCTATTGAGTTCGACCAGAGGACAGTGAAACAAATCCAACCTCTCATGATGATGACTAGTTGTATTACTGGAAACATTCATATGAATTCACACTAGCTTCAATAACGTAAATCTTTTTTACGGCGAATCGTAAATCAACTGTCGTGCTTGATTGAACGTAAAATTAACAATTTCATTTCAGTTTTCGAACGAAATAATTAATGCGATGGCATAATTTTTTTCTGCAGTAGTAATTTTAAGAATTATTCGTGTGTGCAATTTGTAGCTTTAATTTTAAGCTCTCTACTCCTGCTCCCTACTGAGTATTGAGTAAAGGTGGTTTTACCTTAAAATATTGTAATACCGATGTGAATGAAATATACACGTAAAAACACAATCGGTTGTTTTAAAAATATTTCTCCCTCTTTTCATGTTTTTTTTTCGTTTGTTTTCCTGTTTCTATAATATTATTATAAGACTATCGTAGACTGTGTTAAAAAAATCTAGCTGATTACAAAATTTATTTTTTTGACAATATACTGAAATAAATTACTAGCGTAAGAAACCCTTACGCACAGGTAGCACTAATAATTTCAGTCCTTATCATAAAGTAGGATTTATTATGAATGGCCCAGACGTATAAAGGATGGAGGGGAAATTATTTACGATACCAATAATGTCTGGATATCTGGGTCGCATGCCCTACTAGTCCTAATATGTTATGTTCTAATCTAGGGCGATGGTAAGTATTCCAGTTTTAACCCCATTATCTAAAAGAAAGAACTTATTGGGGATGAGAAAACACATATTACTGAATGAAAATTCTAAATTATTTTTCTTAATTCACTCCAGCCAATTTTTGCGTCAATCATTTTAAATTGCACGAATTGAACGCAACATTTATCATTGTATCATTTGTATCGCTTTGTTAATTTAGTTCAAATGTAAAGCTACGTCCAGACTTGTGTCATGATCTCGTTGCGAGAACGAGAATTCAAAGTTTGAGCACGAACTACAAAGATGTTTAGTATACGTAACATTTATACGACTCAAAAATAGCAACAATACTATAGAACATAATTACAAATCTGAGCCTACCATTTAATTATACTTTTTTAACTTGGTTGTGGTTGGCCAGTAGAAAAGGCGATTGACTGCCCAAGTGCAAAATTGAAAATCAGGGGCTGACCCCCTGATATTTGTGTACCTAAATGTTAATTATATGCTCATACATTATGGTCAATAAGCTGGGTCATAAATTGACGTGTCAATGTTTTAGTTATAAGATAAAAATGAATGTATTATTGGGTACCAAATACCTACCTATATAAAATTTAAAAGTGAAGTTTCTTCCCAACCGAAAAATAGTTTTGCAGCAGTATTCATGAAATAATAATGTGAATGTGAATGTATCACTACGTTAGTAGAAGTAATGACTGCTAGGATTTTCATGATGATAATACAATAAAATTAAAACGACTTTTTTATAAAGGCATTATAATGTCATAAGCATTTTTTGTCACGAGAAGTTGCATTGATAGCGCAAGTGTGTTCGTAGCTTTATATTCCCCCTACTGTATTATTAGCTTTTTTATCCTTTTGTGAGTTTGTTTATATTATTTCTTCCACTTTGTGTTTATTTGCGTTTTATTTGAATCAGACTATATTAGGTTCTATTCTTATTCTCATTTAAATAAGGAATAACAAAAAAGGTACATAGAAGCGTAGTTAGATAAGGTTACTAACTTGTTTATTGTTTTCGTTTTAAATAGAAGATTTATAATATCAAACAGGCCGTGTAAACAGTACAATATAGATTAACTTCTTGGGAACAAAAACAACTCCACGAAAAGAAAAGACTCCTAGATTTACCTGATCCTATCACAATTAAACGATTAAAGACAATGGTTGTTTACCTAAACTGGACTTTATTCTCGTGGGATTAGATCGAAGTCAGCTCAGAGCACTCTAGTGATAATTAAAGCACGTACGAAATCGATTGAAAGACATCGGAGATATATAGCTATCTCTTTTACTCACATATATGTATTTTATAGACCGATATTTCTGAAGAAACAGAGGAAGACCAAAAATAATTAAAGTGCTCCGTTTCTTTTATTTATTGTTGAATAAAACATGGCATTGTAGTAACCGAAAAGGATAAAGTAGGTATAGTACATTACTAAGGTGCATTATTAAGGTTTCCTTCCTTTTATCCGTCTTTCGAAAGAATGAAAGAGGATCTATCTATGTCATTATACATTTTGTCGATCTTTTCAGTACTCGAGATAGTATTTGAATTAAGTAGTTACTTATTATCTCCCAAAAACAAAGAAATGTAAAGCAACGGTATCGCTGAGTGTAATTTAAGAAATTCTAAATGATAAAGGCTTTACCTAGCAGGTATAGGGAAGGCCTCTGTATTGCATAAAAGAAAACATATCTACTGTCATCGATATCCTATACTTACTTATATGTAAATTAGTAGGTACGAAAGAAATATTTTTCACGTCGCAATTAATAAATAAAAAATAGATGACACTTTTAATTAAAAAGAGAGTTGCAATTTACTTCCAATGATTTTACTGACAGTTTCAATGGTTCGACTGGCGGCCATTTTATACATTTTTAATTAATTTCGAACAAGATTATTGAGGTTGAGTGGAATGATTTTATAATTGAACCGCAATACACTATCATTAACACTCTTGTTTTAACCCTTAACTACCTACCCCGTGTTTTCAACACACAAACACATACCTACCTATCTACAAGACCATCGAGCTCTTTTGTGAATTTTATTATCCTAACTAATATTATAAATGCGAAAGTAACTGTGTCTGTCTGTCTGTTACTCTTACACGCCAAAACTACTGAACGGGTTTGAATGAAGTTGGTATACATACGGTAGACTCTGGGAAAGAACATAGGCTACTTTTTGTCCCGGAATTCCCACGGGAAAACTTTTTAAGGCAAAGCGAAGCGCACGGGTACATCTGGTTTTATATAAGTATTATTTATATTTCTGGGTAAAATTTACCCTGTTATTTGTGTGAATTATGTACGTACTTTCTGAATAAGTCTCCGATGACTACAAATCAAATCAAACTCTTTTTTCGTGTACACAGGTAAATGGAGATCTTATACAATTGGTAGTAGGTACATTCCATGTACTGCTTATTAAGCATACGAACATTTAGTGATATATCACACTAGTTAATACATGCAAACTAACAGTAACAGGCAAATGTAGAAAAGAAGATATCCAATCAACAATATTATCAATCAATAATTAAATTTAAATTAAATATTAAATAATAGCTAAGGTGAGTTATAAAATATATAGATTTTAATTAATTAGAAAAAGTCAATGTCATGAAGTAAATAATTTGTAACCGAATAGTCATTGTCAATCTCATTCGTGACCTATATTGTAGTACCTATCTCCAAAAAAATCTGTTATCGTATAAAAGCATTTATCAGTCAATAATTTAAACGACCGAATGGCGTAGTGGTTAGTGACCTGACTACTGAGCCGATGGTCCCGGGTTCGATTCCCGGTTGGGGCAGATATTTGTTTAAACACATATATTTGTTCTCGGGTCTTGGATGTGCCCGTAAAATGGCAATAGGCCCGCCCCCTATTACATTGGGACTAACATAACACTCTGGCGAAAAGTGGGTGCAGCAATGCACCTCTGCCTACCCCGCAAGGGAGTACATTAGTACAAGGCGTGAGTGCGTGTTTTTTTTAAATAATTTTCTTTTATATAATTTTAGGTCTAAATCTCTAATACTGTTCGGTATTTTGTTATAGATAAGTGGTGACATGCAGAAAACACTTTTATTCATTAAAGCAGTCTTTGAGCTTTGGATACATATCCTATTCCTATGGATCGAACGGATTCTACTGGAGTCATGTACCTCTGCTGCTTTGATGAAGAGATTAGGATTTGTTTTTACAAATACCGCGACTTCGTAGATATAAAGACATGTCAGATTTAATATTTCATTTTTTTTAAAGTACGGCTTACAGCTGTCTGTCGTTTTAAGACCACGTATTGATCTGATAATTCTTTTTTGCGCTTTAAATATTGTATCTTTTTTAGTGTTGTTGCCCCAAAAATACGTAGTGCCTATATCAAAAATATTTACTGTGTTACTACCAAATAAAAATAATAATAATAGGTGTTATTATTTAAAAATGCACATTTAAAAGGCGTTTGACAGCTAAATAACAGCGGCGTTAAGGATGTGTCTAAGTTATGACAGCCAGGCCCCTATGATCTAAAAACAAATATGTAGGTAGGTATGTTTACAAATACTGACAATATAATTATAGTTACTACCTATTTTATAAAATTTTAACGACGGAAATTTTGAATACACCATCACCGCACTAATGAGACGAGGACATTCCCGCTCCCCCTCACCCCCGCTCCGAGTGAATGAGTTTGACTAATGAACGAATGAATGAACGACACAGGAACACTCGGCCTACCCGCAAAATTTAACAAAAGTTAATGGCGTTGTCCTGCCCGCATTAATAAGTTGAGTAATTAATCAACCGTTATGAGGAAACTTTACAAGATGAATGAATTCTGTAGTTTTTTTAAGATTCGTAAATAATGAAGCTGTAACATTAATACTTACTGTATAAAATGAAAATAAATTTCAATGTAAGTATAAATATAATTATTTATACTTACAGACTTTATTTAAATGTGCTATTCACTTAACGATAATATACTTACCTACATATTAATATCAGGTTACATTTTCATTTTCTCATAATTCTTTGTATTAGGTACCTACTTCTCTTTGAGAACTCGCCTATTAAATATATTCACATCGCTGCTATTATTGGTAATAAAGGAATGGTTCAGTCATAAAATCATAATCATATTTCCACTCCGAAACAAGTCCCAAAAGCATATTTCAAAGGTATTGTAATAGGATTATTAATGTTTCGATATCGAATTAATTCTTGTTATCCAAAATTATACCACTTAAATGAAGACTAGATGGGTAATTGGCCTAAATTTAACATTGATAATGTTAAGGCTGCTTCTGTTCTACAGGGTGTTGGAAAAGTGGTACAGTAAGCCGAAGGAATAGAATAGAATAGAATAGATTAGAATACTCTTTATTTTGCACCATTAAAGAAACATTACAATTCACAACTTATATACATAAAATAGTACAAAAAAGGCGGCCTTATTGCTTAAAGCAATCTCTACCAGACAACCTTTGGATGGAAGAGACAATTTTAACATAATTAATGGGAGTAGAGGTGCAAGGTATACTACTTAAACTGTACATACTATATAAATAATAAGGAGGTTATTCTGAACAATTTTTGTTTTACGACATTTGGAAAGTCAAGTGTTTCATTAAAGCGATCTTTCGATGCCTAGGAGTACTTCGATTTTGACTTTTATGTGCCCAAATTTTATGAATGAAATGGTCTTTTCCACCTAATGAATGTAGGTAAAGTAGTTTGTAAACCCAATATTTGTTAATTAATATAACTTATCAATTCGTTACTAATTAGATTAGTAAGTACTTAGGTATATTAAGTAGGTAGGTATTGCTCAAGGATAATAGATGGATCAAGGAAGTATTAATAAACCTCCGATTTTAAAAATACTCTCAAATGACCACCAGTGAATTCCAAATCGAATCACACACTCATCATCCTCTCAATGCAAAATTCAGTCATTTGTCAAGCATTTATATCTATGTAGTTGATTAAATTTTGCGCAATAATGTACATCTCTTTAGTAGTGAAATCATTATAAGCCTCAAGAGCAAATCTTGTGTACTCAAAAATCCCTTAATGTAACGTTATTTAACCGGTAAAAATACAGCCAACACATAACTCTCTAGTAAGTACATAAACTTATTAAAAAAACTCACCATAAAAAATCCACGAGATTCCGATTCAACAGAATCACAATCCCAACAGTTCCGCAGTCGCCAAAAAAAGAACACTCAACCATAAATCGTTCCAGCCATGATCGCACTCAAATTAAAAAGAAAAAACCACCCACAGTCACATCACTTTTCAAATTTCGAACTGTTGATTCGCTGTTCCTCCGAATAAGGGACACGGTCGCTTCGCGGGGCGCACAGGACGCATCTGCCGACTGCCGCCGACGCGGCCCGACCGACGCACCGCGCAAGACCAAAGCATGGAGTTCCAGGCTCCCATAAAAATATTTATGTTTAGCCACACCGTATTGCGCAATGCATAAATCGCGAGCACATACATTCAGGAATATAAATGTCGCGAGATTGGTTCGAAAATAATTTTCTTCTTTGATCCGCCTGTTTGGCTGGCGTAATTCCGGTAGCGTAACCCGTGATAACGTTTTGGAAATGGAAAATTTACGTGACTGCTTTGTGCTTGATACGTGGAGGGCTCTTTGAGAATTATGGTAACCCGGTATCACTGTTTATTGTATTTGTTGCTGCTGAAAGAAAATCTGACGGAATACTTATTCATTTTGAGCGAAATGGATACATGAATGAATTTTTCGAGGAAGAATATTTATTAATTATTGACAAGAACAATGCTCACGTCGTGAATACTGATAATCTTCCTGTGATCTGAAATCTGGGACGCTACTATATGTATACCTATGGCCACCGTTTTTATTTATTAGCATTATCGATCGTTACCTCATTATCCTGTTTTCAGGGTACTCAGGTGCTCTCTTGTATATTCTTTTTCTTATTATTTTGATAGTTAGCCCTATAGATTAAAAAACCGCAAGCGTTATTATACATAAAATTAAATGTAATTTATCTTCTTGTCTAGCGTTTTATATAGGTATTATGATGATACTGATTTCATAAATTTTAAAATTTTGCTGGCCACGTGACTTTTTAATTTGGATCCCCACATTTTATATATTTAGAAGTTTTCAGATTCCGTAAAAGTTGTTCTGAATTAACCATGTTCGGCTTGCTATACCACTTTTAAATAACCTCTAGATCTTTCTAAGCTAGAAGTACATAATGGATTAGTTTGCTGACCAACCACAACACTGCCCCTTCCCACCCCTTGTACATAGAGTATGCAATATAGTGGTGCAGATACGACAAACTTTGCATGTTCACCCGAGTGTGAGTCGCTGCACACTCGCAGATATATGGCCTCGACGTGTATTGCATTTGAAATATTATAATATGTGGTGTTCACTTTATTTGGTATTTGAATTTTGGTATGGAAAAGTGATGTGTTAAGGTTTTTATTGTGGGGTATGGTGATGGGAGAATGGCTTGGTAAATTTAGTATAGGTACTAAAGAACGCTATCGCTCTTTTGATTTCCAGTAGGACAGAGATTTTGAAAAACGTAAAAAAACATTTATAGTATTGATAAACATACAATAAAAAAAACTACCTTTGTACCTATTGTATAAGTACTCGACTGTGTTCTATAGCCGTATTTCAGCTAATCCACGTTTATCATCAGATAGGTGGTCTTATTGATAATAGCGATGTCTGTCCGAAGTTATATTCCTACAGTTACGTCTAAATAATAACCAGCCACTTTTTCCGTCGTCGGCGGTTAAAAGGAAAATAAAAGTAACCTCTTCGAAAGAACTTGAGCATAACTAGTTTAGCTGCTTTACAAAGTTGCTTTTATGCTACAACTCAGCTCAAAGCTATAAAATTTCACAAGACATTTTTGCGCTGACACTATAGCAACCACTTGAGGAAATATGCGGAGAATTTTCTTACCAAATGGTGCGAGCTTTGACTGAAAGATGACTGAAAGGGAGTTTTTCCATTGTCGCTGTCCACGGCACGTTAAAATTGTGACGTCCAAATTGTATCTGTTGCGGGCTCAATAGGGCTTATTTTACAATATGCCATGTTAAAAAATAACTGTATATACACATATTATACATATAGAAAGAAAGAAAGAAAGAAAGAGATCTTCTTTTTCGTCTCGCCCTATTCGTCTATCAATATTTCTTACTACTGCCACTTATAATGTAGCATGGCCATTGTAAATATCTTGTGGTCAACGACTTTTGATAATGGAAAATTCGAAAACCCTCTTTTGGCTTAAAATACAATTTTTACAACCCTCTGTTTAAAAACATTGTCACTTTCGTCTTCCATTAGTCTTTTCTTGATGACGGTACCAATGGACACAAGGGGGAGGCAAAAAGCTAGGAATTAAACAGTTGATAGAGTGGCCCAGTAATGAGAGTCATTTGTTTTAGTAAAATATCAATTCTTTCCCTCACAATTTTGGGAAGAATCAAAAGGAATCCGACGCCATTGGTTTAAATTGCGAGTAATATCGGGCCGTATTTCCAGAGGTTTTATGGTTTGACATTTGTTAATATGACAGCTCCATTTTAATGGTTAAATGATGCTATTAATAACGGAGAGGATAATTTTGAAATTGATGGTTAAATACATTATAATACTTAAGTTTGTATAAATACAAGTTTAAGTGTAACATATAATTATCTAGACTAACATCATAGTTTACCGATACGATTATGATGTTCAAAATAGGCCCTCTATATTGTTAGCAATGCCAAATTTTATCGAATCACAGATATTGTTGAAACATATTGACTAATGAATATTCATCAGCATCATAAACTTGTCAGGAAGTGGTGTGAACGTCTAACTTCATGGAATCTGTAACAAATGGTATTATCCAAGTATGGCTTGAGATAATGTTGCCATGTGTGTTCACCAAAACTGCGGATTTTAGTATTTTTTCTTACTACGCACCCTAAATTTACGTTTATACCTAGTAAATATAAATGTCAAAATCTCAAGTAAACACCATAATACACTCACGTGCAAAGAAACTGTTCCACTCACAAATTTCCGATTCTGAACGGCCTAAATTTTTTTAAACATTTAATAGGCAATTTCAACAAAATGTTTACGTTTTTAGTTAGTAATATTCTGGTGTGCTTTTAAATGTAGTTCAATACTGTAGATGGCGTCATTAAGCTAGTATGTTTCGCTTAGGAGTAATTTGGTGATTTTCTCAATGGAACTTTTTCACTGCCCGTGAGTGTATATAGTGGGCTTGAACCAAACATTTTAATGTATTTGAATGAATTTCTGGCTTCGACTCTACATGTTATATTGTCAATTGATTTAATTTCGATAACTCTTTAGTATTGTTTCTCTATGCGTGAATATTATATATTTTTACTCTTCTGTCTTAAATTTTATCCTGTTCCATTTGTTTGACAGCGACCCTAAACCTAGATTTCCGGGAAATCCTTGTACATGGCAACCCCACTAGGATTTCCGATTCGTAACTTCTCGCAAGTTGCTCCGGGATTAGGAATTAATTTGTCTTCGAGTTTAACCGCTCCACAAACAGGTACCGCGTCTGTTTTATTTATAGTTCTCAGTTATTCCGTTTAGCTACTGTTTAGGCGGCATATTCAAGACCATTTATTACTAGATTGGGATTTAGTATAATTAAGCCAAATGTAAAAAGCTTGCTTGTGTTGGGGTCCAACCCGCACTAGGCCAGCGTGGTGGACTAGGCCTAAAACCCTTCCTTCATTGGAAGGAGACCTGTGCCCCAGCAGTGGGGACGTTATGGGTCGTGATGAAGCAAAACTTTTTATACAAATACACACCACTAAAAGTTGCACCAGCAATGAAAACATACATACAGACAAACTGAAAACCTCCTCCTTTTTTGAAGTCGGTTAAGACTAATTGAATGTTGGATTTGAATCTGTTGCTTGGCCTGAATAAGGAGTATGCATTAATATTAATAGAACGGCTAAACTTGCGATGTAAACAACGCATTGCTGTGAGGAATTGGTTGTTGTGAGGTGGTGAGGAAACTCGTATGTTAGCTGTACAAATGTAGCTGTACAAAATTCCGCAAAATACTGGCCCTTGTTGTTCATAGAACTTGAGAAAGGTTTGTATTTTGTTCACTGGAGAGGTAATCGTATTTTAAGACGTTTTACCTACATGAGATGTAGGAATATTAAACAGAATATGTTGACAATATTTTGTTCTACTACCCCTAAAGATGACCACCAAAAGATGACAAAAATAACTGCTTAGAGTATAATTTAACCACAAGCCAGTTTAAATAAAGATTTGTTTTAAAACTCAGCCAAACTTCTAATGAAAGTAAGATCAAAAATAAAATATTTCACCCCAAAAACGGGCAAGCCAAAAAGAGGTCAGAGACGTTTGTCAAACGTCAGTCAAAGTACAGTGGGACAAATGTCACAAATTTATCGTGTCCCGGTTTGTCTTCGAGTTAGAAAACGGAATTACCGATTAATTACTAAAGAAACTTTAATGGGCGTTGGTTAGGCTGCTTGTACACTATGTAAAATTTCTGTCCAACACATAGGGTCCGGCTCCGGCTGTAGGCGGTAAAATTATACAGGGTGATTGCTAAGTCTATGTATTCCTTTAATGGACGATAGAGGAAGGTATTTGCAGTAGATATAATTATAAAAAATATACAATTAATTAAATATATTCGAATATAAGAATAAATATTTGTACAATAAAGAGTTAAATAAATAAATAAAATGCTCAACGTTTCTTTCTAGAACCACACACAGATTAAACGTTTGACAACTCTCCTTACATATTAGTTGGACAAGGATATAAACCTTTTTTTATATACATTTTCACTTTCCGCGTGCGGCCAGCCTAATTCACTGGGGCCATAAAGTAGGCGCAGTCTACGCTTTAGGCCGCCGCAACTTCAAATCTCATTGGAATTCCACATAAGCGGGAAACTAAGGTTTTACTTAACCCAAGTTTAAAACTACGGTCGTGTCGGCCGTAAGTAGAGATACTTTGTAAATACTGAATACTCATTTATTGGTAAATCGTGATGTAATTAAATAAAAACAAAATCAATCAAAATAACAAAGACCGTATTTTTCTCACAGTATTATTCTTAAATTTAAACTCTGCACTTTATTTCTCTAACCCTTCGAGTATCCCTTTTTCAGCGATTTCAGGATATTGAAATATTAGGGCGTCGAAATACTTGCTTAGTTTATATTCAGGCTTGCAATGGATTCCACACAAGACACATGATAAATGAGAAATGGCATTCTTTCATAATAATTCAACATAAAATAAAGTTAAATATTCTAAGCATATTCATTGTTAGGTAATTCATCAATATGTCATTATTATAATATCAACGTGACCAAACATGACAGACCCTGGTTCAGCTTGTCCCCGACACGCTAAAGTCTGTTTTTTAACACTCGACTGTTGATGTACCGTTCAGAATCTGTCAATTTAGAAAGTATCTGAGATTAAAAAACAGACTTTAGGTAATCAGCAGCTTTCACTTCTATCTCTTGCGTGATTCCAATATTATGTGTCTTGGCTATCCGTCATCTTGAAATAGATATTGACAGAGGGATGATCGGAAGTGTGGCCCGATTTTTTATAAATCACTTGGGATAAATATGCCTATTGACCTAAAAAATATAGGATGAGCTCCTAGAATTAGGAGGTAATGCATCTTTGGATGAGCTCTGCCAGGTAGGTAGAAATGCATAGTTGTCAAATCAATTCAAAATATGAAATAAATGTGCGTGTTTTCAAAAGAATTTAAAACAAATTATAAACCATACTTTGTTAAATCGGTATCGTTGGAGGTATTTGGAGGTTATAATATGTATATATAGGTAGGTACAGTCAGCTGCATAAGTAGCTGTACAATTTTGTACCTTGTCAAACTCACAAACTGCTTATTAAAACATTGTCAGTTTGTTATGTAGCTAGTCTGAGAAGGAACAAAAGTGTATAGCTACTTATGCAGCTGACCGTACATAGATTATTATATAAACGCTACGTTCGTAGATTTTAAGTTTACAAGTTCTAATGTGGTTTTCATATCTATAAAATTACTTGTAATAACATGTATTTTAAAAAATATTTTCTTTTTCAAAAACAGCATTATGATAAATTTCAGGGTCTTGTTCGCTGAAGCTTTTGTTATTTTATCAATACACTCGGTAATTCTCCCTTGAGAGCAACCTCTGAATTTGCGAATCAAAACGCTTTTAACCCCAATATTGTTTGACATTCATCCGAACCTTCGAGACATTTTTGACGCAGTAAAATAAAAATAAAATTGTGATTTGAATTAACTTATCTTTTATTTAGGGTGGATTCGTCCAAACATCACGTTACACGAGAATAACTATACCGGAATTAAAATTATACGCGAGTAAATATCTAGGATAAGTACATTTGCATTCTACCAAGTTATACCATGATTAAATTGAATGAACGAGGAACGAAACTGTAATGCAACTAAAATAAAAATAGCTGTGTTTCAAAGCATGCAATAGAAATGACATGCCAACTTAGTTTGAATGGATTATAAAAGTATGAAATTGTTTATGTTTTAATATTTTATTCGCTGTTGTTATTCTGAGACTTTGCCTTTTAACGTACTTTTGTTTATGTTTTGACAGATGTGTTTATATGTCATTATGACGGTTTTCTAATCAGCTGATGTGCTGCCGCCATTACAAAATTACTCTCGGATAAGCTCGTTACACGGTCAATTTTGGCGGTATAACATTTTATTCTTGGGATAAGCTAGTTATCTTGGTTTCAGGTTTGGTAGAATGCAAAATCCTGCTTACTCGCGAGTAACTGGTACTTTACTCGAGAGTAAAATTTACTCGACGTTGGCCGAATCCGCCCTTAGTCTCTTAGGATTGAAGGTTGTCTTTTATCGGTAAAATTGCCCGAATCTTGGTTTTGATTTGACAAAAAAAATAACACTGGATTGTTTTTACGTCTCAAGAAATATCTGCCCGGCCGGGAATCGAATCTTAGGTATAGCAATCAGGATCACTTGTTAGTTATCTACACCATTCGGTCATCAAATAAGAAGAAGATTTAAATACTTAAATACATTACGTAAGGTGTATTCTTTCTCCCTTATTCATAGAAAAGTTACAAGACGTTTTAACTAATAAACTGTTGTCCCTCTCTGTAAAAGAACAAATTGTTTTTTGTCGGAGAGGGACAAAACAGTTTATTAGTTAAAACGTTCTGTAACTTCTCTATGAATAAGGGGGTTTATTTTCAATTATAATTTTAATAGATAGTTTTTATTATCCAGTTTAAAAACCTTTTCAACTAATGACCAAAACTGAGTCTTACCGTACAAAATAACAGCCACAATAGGGAATATGCTTAATTTTTTTAAATACTTTTATTGGATAGTTTTACATCACTTTATTATAGTTAAAAAAAATTCAACGCCAAAATAAGTAATTTAAGGTATTTTAAAGAAAGTTAAAAAATTACAACCATCACGACCACTTTTAAATTCCCGTCAGGATGGCGGGCTGGTGTGACGTCATAATCTTTTAATTTCACGGCTCAGAATAATGAGTCCCGTCAGTCGGCATAGATTTTTTACCTTTATCTATTTGTATTTTCAACAAACCAATGTTGTCATGGTAACAAACGACAAAGGAAGTGTATAAAGTGTGATCAGTGGCTGTTTTGTAATGGTAATAAAGTGTGACCAGTGGCTGTTTTGTAATGGGAGCTCGTAAATAGCTACTAGTAGCTCTTTTGAAATGGGAGCGCGCAAACCAGAGGACCTTTGTACACAATATTACGCTATTATGGCAATATGAATATAAAGTAATATTTGTATTGTATGTACTCGTAAGTACTTACTGTAACTTTGGTTCTCAGTAAGAGAGACTAGGGTTAGTGGGTCATTCTATTCTATTATCTGTGGGGGTGTAAGAACCTGCACCTGGCTCTCTTGAATGGAACCATTGTGCATATATCAAAGGTCTAAACCCCCTTCCTAAGCTTGGACCATTTCCCACCACGATGATCCACTGCGGATTGGTGGGTTCACATAATTATCTAAATGTGCTTAATCTAAATATTGAGGTTTCCTCACGATGTTTTCTTTAACATGCTACATGATTATCCCCGAATTTAATTCTACAAAAATAATAACGTATAACATACATATTATCATTTATTTATAATAAAAACTTTTCCGCTGCTGGCCACAGTTTACTCGTTCATACTGCGTAATAAATTTAATGTGTCCAGTTCTTCTGATTATGACTATATAAGTTATGGAAGAATTCTCGTAGAATAGAAATATACTAACGACTGCCATTATAACCTAAAAGTAGAAAGAGCAACTTGTGTCATGTTTATAGGCGGGGTGAGTGCGTAGTGTTAGCAGGAGTAGGTATTAAATGCAAACACTTACAGTTCAGTCCAGGTTTGTATATTGAACAAGCACACACAAAGTCTATAGAATTTTAGAAGGAGAAGCACAAGCCAACAACACAGCAGAGATAGAAAGTTATAGCACTTATGTATAAAGCATAGGCTAGTAAATAAGCAAGCTAGGTACACAGCGGAAAGATCGCGTAAACATAAGCAATAGCGGGCTAGCGTAAAGCGGCACAGGCTTCGCGTCGGAGTTGAGATTTCGACTGGCGGCGCACGGGCCGCGGCGGGCGCGCGAGGTTGCGCGGGCGCGCGGGGCAGGGAACCTGCCTCCGGACCGGTATCGGCGGCCGCTCGACTTGACCAACAAATAACCTACGGATAAAATATTTTGTGCGTTCTCGATGTATCACGACAATTTATCCGTCGGGCACGATACGTTTGGTGTTATATGATTGTGTGCTGTATATGAAGTTAGAATTAATGTTAGTAGGTATTGTTAGTGTATTTAATAATAACAACTATATACTAAATTAAACTTGCATAAATATTAACTAGTGTGTAAGATGTATATATATATTGTAAATATTATACGTAATACAATGCAGGTATAAGTGTAGGTATATACGGTACAGTGTAAATAGATAATAATAAGTGAAATACAATATGTACCTAAACAATGAATGAAAATACAATTCAGTTCAACTGAAAATACAGTGAATGTATAAATGTAGGTAATAAAATCGGGAAGATACCTACATGTTCATGTCATAATACTGTAAGTACAAATTTAATTTTATTGTTTTGCAATATGGAGCATATTTGAGTGGCTCGTTGACTAGCGAATGGCTGTTTACGCCTCATTACAAAAGAGCAACTAGTGGCAGCCCATACACTACCAACAAAAAATATAAAAATTCCTAAACTTTGCAAACAAACAAGCATATCAAACAAGAAGTGGAGAGGTTATAGGAGGCTAGGATCTATTGGAAGAATTTTTATGTGATCCATCGTATCTGATCACAACGAGCATCACAAACACTCGGTGACATTAACATTTCTTTGTTTACACTTGACATTTATTTAACTTCCGCCGTAAACGCAAAGAAGTTATTATTCTGAGATTGATATATACAGAATTTTGACGTCACATCCGCCCTAAGAAAATGTGTGACGTTTCTCTGAAGTTAGAATTTACCGAAGTTTATTTGTACTTTTCAACTTCATTTACTTGCTCAAAAATAAATTATAATCAAAAATATTGATGGAGGTGTAGTTATAAAATAACAAAGTTTATTATAAATAATATTTGACCTTTATTTGAACCTCTTGCATATTCCCTATTACTTACAAAATACAGTAAAAAAGCACAGAAGTCCCAGAAACGAACACCAGAAATTCAGAATTCACTCCACTTTCGTGATTCCAATTTCAAAAATATCAAGACCAACTGTCATAGTCACCGCAAGCTATAACAGTTTGAATATGCTAATATTTCAGGGGCCTTGGTTTTCAGTGGTCCCGACCGCAAGGCCTGAATTACACCATGAAAGTCGACCGGTGTCTTCAGTGAAATTAATTAAAATGGCGGCCCCAGTTATATTGTGTCGACAGGGATGTAGCCAGGGTGTGCAGACTGCGAAAACGTAGTTTTTATTAAAAACTAGCTGTTCCCGCGCGCTTTGCTTCGCCTTAAAAAGTTTCCCCGTGGGAAGGCCGGGATTATGTTCTTTCCCAGGGTCTAGAGCGTAAGTATACCAAATTTCATTCAAATCCGTTGAGTAGTTTTGCCGTGAAAGAGTAACAGACAGACAGACAGACAGACACAGTTACTGTATTTATAATTTTAGTTAGGATTTGGTCTAAAAGAAAGAATATGATCCAGGTTTAATTATAATAGTAGTGTCAGGATACAGGTCTCTATCGCAATATAACAGTTACAAAGTCATCATCATCATCACGACCCATTACGTCCCCACTGCTGGGGCACGGGTCTCCTTCCAATGAAGGAAGGGTTTAAGCCTAGTACTAGTACTAGTACTAGTAGTTACAAAGTAATTGGTGTCAAATTCAATAATACATTTTGAATCCGAAAATATTGTTGTCAAAACAAGTTTGGGATAAGTCTGAGGAACTTTCAGTGTGCTAGCCCGCACGAACTAAAACATCCTGTTTCAAAATAAAGTTATTATACCTACTACAAATCCAAAATTATATCTATGATCTGCTTTATTCAGTGGCTCCTATAGTATAGTTAAAGTTGTTTAAGTGATGAATGATTTGAGTACATTGACCTGCTAGGGAACACACTGATATCATTTTACACTGTTTAATGATAATGATGCACTCTGTTTTAGAAATGTCTAAATTCGGCCTCTTTGAATGTTTAAATGTTCGTACCTCACCAAAGCATCTGGCCTAATTTTAATTTATGCTAACTTTATTCCAAATGTAATAAATTATTTAGCATATAAATTAACTGTAAAATTCTTAAATAATTTACGAATGAGTGCGTTGAAGAGATACAAACAGAAGACATAGGGGGTCACTTTATCTTGCGAGAAACTAAGTTTCAGAGCGCTCATGTGCCAATCACAACTCTATCTTGTTGCATCAAAAGTATTAATTGCATGACAGCTCTTGTTATTTGGATTTTTGTCAAGCTAGACTAACCCTCCTGTAACTTGACCCACTTACAAATGAATATTTTCGTTTGTGTATGATTTTTTATATATAATTAACTAGCTGTACCCGCGCGCTTCGCTTCGCTTAAAAAGTTTTCCTATGGGAATTTCGGGATAAAAAGTAGCCTATGTTCTTTCCCAGGGTCTAGACCGTATGTATACCGAATTTCATTCAAATCCGTTCAGTAGTTTTGGCGTGAAAGAGTAACAGACAGACCGACACAGTTACTTTCGCATTTATAATATTAGTTAGGAAGTTAGGATTAGGATTACATTCTCGTATTTGATATAAACCATCTTTAAAGACATTGCATAGTTTTTTTTAGATGCGCCTAGTTTTTTACTGAATAAAATTATATTGAAAGTTATAAAATGTAGTTAAAGTCTGCGACAGACACAAAATAATTTATCCGAATTGGCTCATTTTCATCGCAGGTTTCGATTTCAAAAGTATTATTCAGGCTTTTTATAGTTATTGGGTACGTTGTAAAATTTGATTATCTGTGAATATGAAACAATCTCCCATCAATGTAAAAATAAAAACAATTGAATAATTCATGACCTCGCGAATGGAAGTCAACATCCTTATCCTTTACACCACCACAGCTCTAACGGACTCTTTAGTCCCCGTCATTCCTCATACACCCAAACAACGCAATCCCATATATTTCTCGTTATTCGCGTAGGTACTCCACTCGTATCATTTAGATTAGAACAGATTACAACAGCCTTTTGCGATGTTGTTTCGGAGCAATTTATTGTACGACGAAAATAACATTATTGCTAACGTTTGCTGGAATCTAGTATCTCGTATATCAAAGGATATAACTTTACGTCGCTAGAGAACCAATTGTGGGGTTCCGCGGTGGGTGGAGAGGAACGGTGATGCCGTGTCAACTCTTTAGTTCACATGCACGTGTAAAGTCTATCACACATTTCCCTGCTGCCTCGGCACGGGTCTGTCGTTGACGTCGATAAACTCGTTTACTGCACGTCCCACCCATCACTGCGCCGTATTTATGGCGAATCACGATCGCTATATAGTTAGTATAGTTACATTATTTTATCTACGTCGATAACTATCCCGTGAAGCGGCAGCTTAGTCTATATTAGCCAATATTGCTCTCTATAAAAAAAACTTATAAAGTAACACTAACACACAGCGCAGATATTTTATGAATTACTAGCTGTTCCCGCGAGCTTCGCTTCGCCTTTAAAAGTTTTCCCGTGGGAATTCCGGGATAAAAATTAGCCTATGTTCTTTCTCAGGGTCTAGACCATATGTATACCAAATTTCATTCAAATCCGTCCAGTAGTTTTGGCGTGAAAGAGTAACAGACAGACAGACAGACAGACAGACAGACACAGTTACTTTCGCATTTATAATATTAGTTAGGATTTAACAATGATCCGTTTTTAATGAGTATGATGCACTTAAGGTACAAATCTAGAATCTAGATATGCCGGTTTCTTCACGATGTTTTCCTTCACGGTAAAATTAGGTTGGTATAATTTTACTTAAATTTCATTATTTCTAAAAAAATCATTGGTACAGGCAATATACGATCGAATTGGCAGGATACGAACCTACGACGCCCTCACGAAATCGAGCCGAGACGCCACAACGACATTTTTAATGTCTGTAAGAAACCCTGTTTTATTTGGAAAAACACACCCTTGACTGAATATTTTCCTCATATTTCACTGGGCTAGGCTATTGCGAAAATTGACTGTGATAGAAATATCTTTGTATAATATTTTATGGTTTTATTTTACAAAACTGAAAACTATTACTCTTACTAAGATATTATAAACCACGGTATCGTTTTCATCGTAATGACAATGGACCATGACAATACACCCTTATAATATTTCAATACAATCAATGAAACGATAATTCGAGAGCAGATTCATAACTTGCTTAGTTAACCTAGTTCGTTTTTTAGTGCGTCGGTGACAAACACTAGAGGTGGACTAGGACTTTTCATGTGTCATGCTGAAAATATCAGGAATTGTCACTAGTGTCAGTTGCTTACAGATCAGTGTGCGATGAACATTCAATTTATAAGATACAGCTCCTTTCGTGCACCCTTGACCCCTATCGTTTTAGTATAATAATATCTATGTACTATACTGAGAGTTCACAGTTTGCTATTTTTCACTCTCTCTTTTCAATTTGCAGCGTTGCGCGTTCTCTCTGTAACAGGCGGTCAATTTTGCCTGCTAGGATCGCAGCTTAAGAAGGCATCTAGCTTAAAAAAACAAAGTCGCCAACAAGAAATGAACCTGTGAACCGAGCGAAGCCACAAAATGGCCGCCGTTATCCGAAAAGGACAAGATACTCACATAAAACCCTCTTATTCGTTTTCGCCTCATTAAATAATCTTGCAATTTAACCAAAGTATCAAGACGTTGTGAACGCAAGAAAAAGTTGGGGTCTCAGTACCTACAGTGTGTTTAAAGAAAGTAAAATAAATTAAGTTGTATATAAGCAAAATAAGTTGTTCGTTAATAATTTATGTTGTTTTTAGATCGCATAAAAATATTGAAGCATCCGGTTATCACTTATTCCGCCTGGTTTAAAGTATACAAATACAAATACAAATATATATATATATATATATATATATATATATAATAATATATATTCAGGTATATTCAGTCAGGGGCCTGCTTCTCATTAATACAGGCTATTATATAGCCTAGCTATGAGAGCAGACTCTACGGAAATCAGTCTACCAATTATGTATTTCAACATCCAAATCCTAGCCATATCAACATTATTGTAATCACCTTACTTCGAATAAATAAATTTATTATATCATATTATATTACTTATATATTATTCAGTTAGAAATTAAAACTATGAAGAATTTGCTTATTTATTCATATGGAAAATGTAGTCTATGTCGACAAAAAATACAGTTCTTTTTCACATGAATTTCCAACTACCCTCATTAGCTTTACTTGAAGACTTTTCTAGGGATCCCATTTAGACCTACAATGTATTGTAATATTCATGTAACGAGTATGTACCCAGGTGGGTAGCGAATAAATGAGAACATTTCACTAAACTTTTTTTGAATTTCTTATACCAGTCTGCTTTTATTAAGCTAAATGGTATGAGCCCGTTTTCAGCCAGTTTGATACTTTTTCCACTACAGCTATTATTAAGAAAGGTTAAAGGTTCACATCTCAGCCGAGCCTGATATAATTTTGTAAAGCCTGGGATTTATATTATTATGTAAGTAGGTTTTTTTTTATAAACTCATACACACTCATTTACATTTAAAACACCTTTGGATATTTTATTCAAAGAGACGTAAAAACGTCAAATATTTTTTTTACTTTTACACTGGAAGCTAAGCTAAAGCAAAAGCTTGGGCTTCCTCCAAGACTAAAGGGTTTTTATTAATAACAATCACAACAAACCGTTTGACCACCAATTCCCGAGAACAAAAAATATTCGGCACAGCTGTCCGGGTGATTGCACAGCACGTCGCGGGACCTGAGCTCTTCTGCACAGACGACATTGCTCGCAGCCACAGGATGGGACGCATAGGTGACAAGCCGAGGCCCATTCTTGTAAAATTCAAGGATCTGGCACTGCGAAACAACGTGTGGTTCGCGAAGGCGAAGCTGAAGGGCAGTGGTGTCACGCTATCAGAGTTCCTGACCAAGCCGCGCCACGAAGCTTTCATGCAGGCTCGGCAGCGGGTCGGCGTGAAGCAGTGCTGGACGCGGGACGGCTGCGTGGTGGTGCTGGGCGCTGACGGGAAGCAGCATCGCATCGTGTCGCTCGCCGAGCTGGACCAGGTGTGTCCGCCGGCGAGCCTGAACTCCGGTGTGGTGGCGCCAAAGGCCAGCGGCAACAAAGCGCCGGATGCCTCATCGAGCTCTGGCAGAGCGAAGCGTACGGTCTCGAAAAAGTAGCGTATGTTAGATCCATTTTTCTTCGTCGCCTTGCTGCTCTTCGAAACGATTTGCGTACCCTACATTTCCGTTTTTATTTATTTTAATGAAGTAATTTAGGTTCAGTTTCGCTTCAAATTTGTTTTTCTTAAACGTCACGGTCACGTCCACAGAGTACGTAATGTCACGTCATAGCATTAAAATTTTTGACAGTTGACGTTACCCGTGACATCTTTGTCTGGGCGTCTGTGATCTGTGTGTATAAACTTTTTTTTTTCTTCTTATTGTTTCTTTTTCTTGTTTGTCATTTAGTTGCGTTTGGAAATTGCTTCTATTTATATTTATTTTTTCCTCACAACTGGCAGGTGGAATGATAATTATAAAACAAATTGATTTTGTCTATCTAGGTATTTAAACATTATAATTTTATTATAGGTATAGGTATATATTTATATTATTTATTTTATAAAGCTTATTAAATGAGTTCTGATGGTTCTGATCACAACAAAACTTGTAGCAGTGGTAGTGAGATCCTGTTCGATTGTGTGTCCTCTTCTGATGATGAGTTAAACAGTATTGACAGCTTCCATAGTATCCCCTCATTAACTGACAACCTTAACACTATTTTTTCCGATGTCCCAAAAAATTTCAACGTAGTTCACATAAACGCACAAAGTATCCCGGCACATTACTCTGAGTTATTAGCTTCTTTCGATACAAAAAATATTCATGCCATTCTAGTTTCAGAGACATGGTTAAAACCGTGTCTGCCAACAACCTCCTATTCATTGCCAGGTTTCATCCTAGTGCGCAATGATCGTATTGGTAGTCGCGGTGGAGGAGTTGCAATCTACCTACGCTCTCATATACCATATTCCGTGGTTAGTATGTCAGCTCAGCCTCCACCAGACAATGCCGGAGAGCATCTTATTTTAGAAATCACACTATCTCAAAATAAGACATTGCTTGGGGTGTACTATAATCACTCAATGTATAATCATTTCCTGAATTCATTTGAAAAACTGCTTGAAAATTATTTTCCCGTATATAAGCATATGATTATTATGGGTGATTTTAACACCTGCCTGCTGAAAAACGACGTGCGATCCTCTTCCTTCATGTCAGTAACACAGGCTAGCAATATGACTTTACTTCCCCTAGGTGCTACCCACCATTTCCCTAATTGTGTCCCTACCCTCCTAGATTTAATACTAGTTTCGTCTCCAAGTCATGTTGCCAAACACGGACAATGTGGGGCTGATGGCTTTTCCTATCATGACCTCATTTATTTATCATACAAAATTCGCCCCCCTAAGGCTAAACCTAGAACTCTCCTTCAACGCAATTTTGGTGGCATGGTTCTGGAAAACCTTCGCAGGGGTTCCGCTCATCTGGCATAATCTTTATTGACCAAAACTCATTTCGCATAACTCGTATGGTCTAAACTTTTTTGGCCGAACCATCACTTTGCCAAGACTTATGTGGCATAAGGCTCGTTTCGTCTAAAACTCTTTAGGCACAATCTTTAAACACCTAAGTTTCGTTTGCTCAAATTTATGTTCGTCTATACCTATGTATAATCTTGTTTCTCCTAATGTTATCTTAATAAATAATATATTAAGTATGTAGTAAATGTACAAATTGTGGTATTTTTCTCCTACATCCCGAAAATCACGATATTGTATGATCAAAAAATCGAAAGTTAACGACCAATATAATTATTACAAACCCCATGAGATCGAAACCTAAAAATAGGTGCGACGACGAGCAAAGCGAGGAGGAGCGTGTTAGGTGCACATGTTCATCAAAACCAAAGCGGAGCGCAGCGAAGCGGAGCGGAGCGTTTTCCAAACAGCGGAAACAATACAAGGCACCAGTTTGCGCTATGTAGGGAGACGCTCCGTCAAAGTTAAAGCCAAACTAATATTATTACTTTGTATAAACCTATGCCATAGCATTATTAGGCTATTCAAGATTTGGCCATACCATTATTAGGCTAAACAATGTTATGCGAAACAACTTTTTACTAAACGAGATTTATGCCATACGATTTTCGGCGTAACGAGACTTTGACCAAACGTACTATGCAATACGAGATTAGGCAAAAAAATCTTATGCCAAAAAAGGTAGAACCCCTTCGCAGTGATGCGCGGGCTGCAGCTTGGGACGAGGTTTTTAATGCTGATACGGTGGATGAGAAGGTGTCAGTGTTTAATTCTCTTATCATCCAGCTGTATGACGTCCATGCGCCCGTCAGATCTGTCAGAATGAAGCATTTCCCGGCACCATGGTTGACTGACGAAATCAAGATCATTATTAATCGGAAGGTTGCAGCAAAGTCCAAATTTAAATCTCGACCTACTGACCTTAATAGGGACAAATATACTGCGCTACGTAATCACTGCAATAAGGTGTGTAGGGACGCACAACGACGCCATATTCATGAATCAATTCAAAACGGTGATCCAGCCAAAGTCTGGAATTTCCTCAGGTCACTCGGAGTTGGTAAATCCCGCTCTCAAACTTTTCCTGCAGATCTAGACTTAAACCTTCTTAACCAACATTTTACATCGTCAGTAGCCATGGATAGTGCAACTAAACTTAGAACATTGAACAATCTTTCTACTATACCAACTCCTGACTTTTCCGAATTCAACTTTAGCCATTTTACTGATTGTGACATTGAGAGAAGTATACTTGCCATCACTTCTAACGCTGTCGGTAGTGACAGCATAAGTCGGAACATGGTACTCCCTATCCTGGACATAATCCTTCCCGTCATATCCCACATATTAAATTTTTCCATCTCCTCTAATACGTTCCCATCCTCTTGGAAAGACGCCCAAGTAACTCCTTTGCCCAAAAAATCCAACCCATCCTTTTCAGACTATCGCCCTATCTCCATACTTCCTTTCCTTTCCAAAGTCCTCGAACGTCTCGTCCATCACCAGCTGAACAGGTTCTTAGTGCAGAATAATCTCATGAATCCTTACCAATCTGGATTCCGCCCAGGACACAGCACGGTAACGGCATTAGTAAAAATTACGGACGACGTTCGCCAGGGTATGGAGAACGGAGAGCTGACTGTGCTGTCGCTACTTGACTTCAGCAATGCTTTCAACACAGTGGATTTCGATATCCTCTTGGGGGTATTACGTTCTCTTAATGTATCTCCAACGGTAATTGACTGGTTTCATAGTTACTTGCACGGACGCCGGCAGCGAATCCGTATTGAAGAGTCCTACTCTGTTTGGTGTAGTACTACGGCTGGTGTCCCGCAAGGTGGTGTGTTGTCTCCTCTTCTCTTCGCAATATTCATAAATAGTATATCCAACAACATCTCTTCTTCCTACCACCTTTATGCAGATGATCTACAAATTTATAACCATGCTCCAATTTCCGACCTCCCAGTTGCCATACATAAAACCAACACTGACTTGGATTATATACTGGCGTGGAGTCAAAATCACGGTTTGAAAGTCAATCCAACCAAAACACAAGTCATTATATTAGGCAGCCCCAGATTCAGCTCATTTGTTGACTACAATGCCCTCCCTCCAATAGTTTTTGATGGTGTCCACATACCTTGGAGTAAAAAGGTGAAAAACTTAGGGGTCTACATGGACAATGCTATGACCTGGAAGACGCAGCTTGATGAGGTCAGTCGGAAGGTGTTCGCTTCTGCAGGATCACTCCGCAGACTGCGAAATTTCTTGCCCACAGCCACCAAAATTGTGCTTTCTCAATCCCTACTTCTTCCTATTCTAGATTATGCCGACTCATGTTATCCCGATCTTACCGAAGAGCAACTTAACAAACTTGAGCGCCTCCAGAATGTCTGTATACGGTTTATATTTGGTTTACGCAAGTATGACCATGTTTCAGAGTATCGCGCTAAGCTCAAGTGGCTCCCCATTCGCCTTCGCCGGAATACTCACATTCTTTCACTTCTTTACTCAATACTGTTTAACCCAGCGTACCCCGATTATCTCAAAGAGCGATTTCACTTTCGACATGAATCCCACAGCCGGGGATTACGTTCTTCAGAGAACCTACGGCTGAATATTCCACCTCATACCACAAAATTCTTTAGTGACTCTTTCACTATACAAGCAATCACCCTATGGAACGATCTCCCACTTAGTATACGGAAAGCACCGTCATTGGCCTCATTCAAAAGGATGTTAAAAGACCATTTCCTCGGCTCTTGATTGAAGATCACTATATCCTCTTTAATATGCTTATTATTATATATAAGTAACATGGTATGTAGTTTATTATATATCAATATATATTTTAATATATTATATATTATGATGCTAGGTATATAAATTATATATGTAAATATATTGTAGGTAGTATGTTTTGGTATATTAAATATTTATGGTAGGTATATTCTTTATTCCTGCTACACTTTACCCTTTACATCTAAATATCCTTCCACCCAAAGGTTGTCTGGAAGAAATCGCTTTTAGCGATAAGACCGCCATTTGTACATATGTGTTAGATTAAGTTTTGTATTGTTGTCCATATTTTTGTGTGCAAATAAAGAGTATCTTATCTTATCTTATCTTATTCGGCATAGCAGAGTCACTAACCACTACGCCATCCCATCCCCCATTTTCCTATGTAAAGTAAAAGTAAAGTAAAGTAAAGTAAAAATGTGTTTGTATTGAAATCAGCTTTCATAACTTTTATGGCTACGAAGGCGTAGCAAGTCTTCTTTGCTACGAGGTCACGGCTACGGCGTAGCTGGCTACGTGCAAGTTACGCCATACTATGCCCGATATTATGAGCTTTTTATTAATTTTTATTAAATTTGATTTTGTTAAGTCAATTATTTGACATTTATGACATGACAGCTAAACTTAAATTAAGTTTTACAAGTTTCCACATAATTTGTTAACTAATATGAGCGTTATCGTTATTAATTTGTGTCCTTTGAATTAAGGATGCAAATTAAACGTGTGTTTTTCTATCTGTTTTACTTTAATGGCTGTTACTGCATTTTTTTCAGGCAGAGCAGAATACAAAATACATTTATTCTATTTGATATTTGCAACCCTTACGTGAAGACACTTTGAGGAAAAACTTTAATTATGTAGATAGGTAATTACTATAATCATCAAAATGATAAACCTACAACAAATGTTTACCCCTAGAACCAAAAGACAAATAGTGAAGAAAATTAAATTCCAAATGAATAGCCGTCTAACACTAAAACGATCCGGTAACTAGTGAGCGATTTGAAATGCAAAATATTATAACCACTGCACGCTGTGGCTCCATTTAACAGCATTTTCCGAGCCATTGGCCCAAATAGCTGGGACGCGAGCCGTATTTACCCTGAAAAGTCAGAACCGTACGTTTTGCGATGGAAAAATCAAACTAATACTCGCCGACTAAGCGATAAAAGTGCGACTCAATCGGTAAAAATGCGAGTAATAAAGTTAAAGTTGAGAGTGCTGCGAGCTTTCATGATTAGCCAATTGTATTAAGGCCCGGGTCTCCTATTTACGCCGTAGTTCGCGTCCAGCGTCACGCCGTAGGCCACGTCACGATGCTCACTATACTCGTAGAAATGTACTGATGCGGTCTCCCTCACACGCCGACGTTGGCGCGTAGACATATGAGCATTGTGACGCGGCCTACCGGCGTGACGCTGGACGCGATTTACGGCGTAAATAGGAGACCCGGGCCTAAAATCGTATTGACGTATAAATGAAAATGAGAGCAATTTATAAATGTCTGAACTGATTTTGATGTAACATGATTTACATGATTAAAACCTTCATGCGTAAGTCGCCACCGAAAGTGTAAAGCGAAAAGGAAACAAAAAAGGCGTCAGATGAGATTCTATCTAACCCTCTGAGGTATAAAATCCTAACTGGGTGTCCTCAACTTTCCTCATCCAGCCATGACCGCCCTCTTATCCAATCCTATTTCTCTACAAGGCGACAGCGCAGCATAAATTAATTTAAAACCATTTTAAAACAGACAATTTCTTAGTCACTTTCATCAGCATACTTTCTAATTTGAGTTAAAAGTAAACAAAGATTTTCAATCTAGAGATTGTAATGTTTTAAGTTCTTAAGTAAGATAAATATCTTCACATAGACCAAGGAATGGCGCGATAAACAGACTTTTAGAGAAGGTATCTTAAGATTTTTTATAGATTCAAACTAGAAGATTATTAGAAGAAGTTAATGTGAAAGAAAATTGCAATATATTTTTAGACATAGGTAATTATTAAAAATTAAAATGCATGAACAGCGAGAAAACATTATTTTCATTCATCCAAGATGCTTCTCTGAACGCACCTATTACGGTAAGAAAATTAAATCAGTAACACTTGAGCCCAAACCAACTAGTACCTAGAGATTGATCCTGTAAAATTTTTCAGTTGCAAAAATTTACTTTAAGCTAACGTCGACATTAAACGTGTCTGCCTCTTTGTGTCAGTATAGGTACTGTCAAAGCAAAGCTGCAATACACGTACGGTCGAGATTAGCTTAAACTTCCCTTGTGCAACTGTGAATATCTCATTGTATTTGACAATATAATTCATTGACAACTGATTAGAAAAAATAAATATTCGAAGAAGTAAGTAGTTTTTTTCCAAATTTGCACTCTACGTATTACCTAATAAATAATTTTAATATTATACTTATGATATTATTATTATACAGCAGCCATAACATCCATTAAAGGTCCAACGCATTGGGTAAACTGGAACCTATTCCAAAGTTCATGCGACTCCCAAATTAAACTTCCTTAAGCTTAACGAGGCAAGTTCTGGACACCAAAACGGACGAATTTCGGTGTTTTTACTTCTGTCAGGACGAAATTTGGAGGTTAAATTATTTGTGACATTTCCACGCCTTTGCTAGGGGAAAATTCAGCTGAAGATTTTTAGGATCCCTATTTACATTTTTACATTTAGTTACCTATATATCCTTTATGTTGAAAGCAACACAAGTTTATTTTTAATTATTGTTTATGGTTTCTTCCTTATTCTATTCTGTTACAATAAAACTGCTGTACAGTGCTCTTGTGTTGTGATAAAATAAATACTGTCTCACTGTGAAACTTTGGTTTTAATGAAGAAGGCCAGCCAGCCAAACCTGCAGTCCACGCTACACACACTTTAGGAGCATGAAGAACCATAGAATAACGCCGAATCGGGTGTAAGTACCCTCTACTCAATGTTTAAAAGACAAGTGATAGCCTATTATGATTATGAAGTCAGCATTTGTGTCATCAAACTGAATCAGACAAAAAAATCTCTCAACTGCTGAAGTCGCAACATTGGGGATCCCTATAGTCACATTTGCAGTCGACAATGTCATCTTCATCTACAAGCGACACGTAGCCACAATCTGTTCTCCTGTCACATCCACCTTCCTCATGTTCTTGACACATGGATATGGCAGCGCTTATCCAAAATACATACACTCACGAGCAATGAAAAAGTTCCTGTGACTTATGGAACGTCAATAGCAGGTGGAACGGTTTTATTGCCCGTGAGTGTATTTAAATATAGTTTATCCTAACTAATCCTAACTAATATTATAAATGCGAAAGTAACTGTGTCTGTCTGTCTGTCTGTCTGTCTGTCTGTCTGTCTGTCTGTCTGTCTGTTACTCTTTCACGCCAAAACTACTGAACGGATTTGAATGAAATTTGGTATACATACGGTCTAGACCCTGGAAAAGAACATAGGCTACTTTTTATCCCGGAATTCCCACGGGAAAACTTTTTAAGGCGAAGCGAAGCGCGCGGGAACAGCTAGTTACATATAAATCGGTAGGTAATATCGACTGTAGCAATTAAAAATGTCGTAAGTGAAAAACCGCTACTTTTCAGTAGAGCCGTTTTAAGTTTTAAATATGACTAAAATAGTTCTAAAATTTACATTACTCTATCTATCTTAACCAAATTCGGCATGGTGACTTAGTTTTAAATGTGCTACAAGGTAGTAAGATAAAAAGTTAATATTTTTGATAGGAAAGGTGAAAAAAGGCACATGTGACATTATTAACCGTCTAATCCCAGATTAACTTTGTCGGAAGAGTTAGATCCAACAATGTTAACTGGACTTGGTATTATAAATTTTGTTGGTAGTGGGAGATTCAACAATGTTCACTGAACTTAGTACTCAAAATTTTGTCGGAAGTGGGAAATCCTGCTATTTTAAGTGGACTTTATATTCTTTACGATGTCGGATTTATGCTTTCCTGAATAATTTTTTCCATGAAAATTGTAGTTTTCCATTATTTTGTTTCTATTTTCTAAGATAAATTTTAGTTATCAATTATAATAATGCAACGATAATCTGCTTATAGTTCTAGACACAAAACTGAATGTCGCAGTTTCTTAAGGCATGCTAAGAACGGGAAATTCGGGAAACTTCGTCACATATTCTCCTCGGCCATTCCTCAGAGCCTGAAGACAAAAGTCTTCAGCCAGTGAGTCCTGCCAGTGAGGACGTATGTTGCAGAGACCTGGACACTGACGGTAGGACTGGTCCACCGATTTCAAATCACTCAGCGTGCTATGGAGAGAGCTATGCTTGAGGTTTCTGTGATAGATCGTATCAGAAATTAGGTTATCCGTCAGAGGACTACGGTTACCGACATAGCTGTCAAAATATGCAAGCTGAAGTGGCAGTGGGCTGGTCATATCTGCCGAAGAATCGATAACAGTTGGGGTAGACGAGTTCTCGAGTGGAGACCACGAACACACAGACGCAGGGTGGGACGCCCTCCTGCCCGCTGGACCGTAGGCGGGTAGCCGGTTGGAGGAGGAAGTCCGAGAACCGAGTGTTGTGGCGCTCATTGGGAGAAGCTGCAACTGAGATTTACCAACTCCACAATGAATGCTGGTGTTGCGGTACAGTGCCAGGTAACTGGAACGGAGCGGTCATAGTTCCTTTGCATAAAGACAAAGGCTCTCTCCAGGTCCGCAACATTCACCGTGGCATCAGCCTCTTAAGTATCGTTGATTCTGTATGCAAAAATATTGATTGAAAGGGTATATAGGGAGACAGATAATAAAAAATCTTGGATGTGTTGGCATGGTATTTGAAGAAAGGGAATGGGATTTGTGGATTACGATCTTATCACTACGTGTCACAGATAGGTCCTGGTCTAACAGAGTTCTGTGCCTTCTTAGATTTAGGAAATGCTTTTATAGTAAGGAGGAATGATTTGTGGGACACAATGTCCGTTTATGGAGTGGACAGCCAATTGACGCGACCACTGGGATCCCTTTAGGGACTTTGGCTTGCGTTAGGATAAATAGAGCCTACTCTGACTGGTTTAGCATCCACAGGGGTGTTAAGCCCTGCTTAATGTGGGCTTCGCCTTGGGTGTTTCATTTATTTAAAGAAAGTTATGTTAGGGATATAAAAGATGATAAAGAGGATTGCGAATCGAAAAGTTACTTCTTAAGTGCATGCTGTACGCTGACATTAATTGTCTCTTACTATCATCGTCGGTAGAACAGCTGCAAAAATAAGTAACTTTCCGGTATGATGTTTAAAAATGAAGGGAATGAAAGGCGAAAGTAAAGATGTTTGAAAGAGATGAAACGGTGACTGAGTGTAAGATCACGATAGAGAATTAAAGATTACAGCAAGAGAATGAGTTTCTATTGTTTGGGTATCCTGTTAACGAGAGATGTAAGGGGGTCATTGAAAGTGAAAGTGGGAAATCAGATAAATTTATTGGAGCCTGGAACTCTGTAATGAGGAGTCAGAAAGTGTCTCAAACATCTCAAAAATGTCATCCAAACGAGCTTGTTTGGATGTTCATGAGAGTGTTGTTCCCTACGCTGATATCATTTATTATTGTTATCACTAAAGATCTAGCATACTCGTATCCTTGCAGCTGTACAGTAAGAGGCCGAGAAACCTGCAGCTTACAGTGCACGTGACTGCACTAGTTCATCTTCAAATCCAATAGGAATTTTACTGACGGTTGTTATCCAAAAAAAAACAAATAAATAATAAAATATCGGTACCTATAAACATACAGAATGTAAAAGCAATGCTCCTGAAATCATGAACCACGTGCTCCTTCAGTCCAACTAAAATATATAAATACCTACGCAAATTATCATTTTTTTTCAGTTTACCATACAGAATTACCTACTCTGGAATATTACGAGTATGTATGGGATTTCTAAAGATGTGAGTGTTAAATTAAAGTAAACTATTTTTGCAGATACCAGAGCTTTTAACTGTTTTTGAAAAATCTGCCCTTAATAAATTTACAGTAAGACGCCTTCCTTACTAGGCCATGGTCACATCAGCAACTACGTATCCAAGCAGTAGGTATATTGAAATGTATGGTATTAGCGACGATGCCACACCGTCGTCGCCAAGTGAGTCAGGTACCATAAATTTCAATACTTACAGCTTGGACACGTTGCTGGTAACGCGGTCAATGAGGTTCTAGTGAAGCTGGGCTCTAACTTTTATAGAGAGCCGGTCGAGATTTTACAACGTTTACAGAAAATAATGGTACATTGTACCACATCCAACTCAATAGTTTAACATTATGTACAAATAACAAGGTCGGTTCTTCCATATCCGACAATCACAAGGGAAAGAAGAACAAATAATAAAGTCGGTAATACCATATACAACAGTAGTACTTGAAACGCAAGCAAGTAACAATGTGGGATGTGGTACATCCGACTCAAAATTAAAATAATGCGCAGTTAATACTGTTGGATGTGCCGTTTGCTACAATGTTACCTGTTCAGTACTGTTTATACAACTTCCATACGAAAATTTAATAAAATATTAATTATTAAAAAAAAATACATTGTATTGGGCAAGCATGTTAATGTGAGATGCTATAAAAATATATATTTGTTTAATTGTATCCGTTTTAATGGAACATGTTTGTACACAAATCTTCAAATTCTGTCATACATTGTCTTGAGATATTTACCCGTTCCTTGATACACTAAGTCTACCATTATTTAGAGCAAGACATTATAGTTTCATTATTTTTTTAAATTAATTGATCTTAAAGACCACATAATAAAATTGTATAACGCAACTTGGGCTCCTCCCGCTAACATGGCGGGAAGTGGTAGATACGACCGGCCGCCCCGCTCGCCCGCCCCGGGAACAGTGTCGCAACATACTTACCGACAGTGTTAAGCGGTCGCCATGAACAGATCCGACTTTTTTCCACAAGAAAAATCGGGAAATATTCATAATTAAGAGCTGAAACTTTCCTAACACCTTCCTTATTGATATTATGACCTTCTAGTGCAATAAACTGAAAAATGGCCAAAAGTCAGTTACGACATTGTTAATTGCTACAGTCGATATGGACCAACCTGTACCTATGTGGGTACCTAGTATAAATTAAGTACTAATGAAGCCTAAATGACTACTGCTGATCAAAAGCTTCTACTAATTAATGCCATTCTCAGAATTTCCCATTCAGAGCTCCAGACAGTGATATTAATTTTATTAGTCAGTATCAGACCTTTGGGGTCGTGGCAGCCCAATGGAAAGGTCACGTCAGGAACATAAATATATTCTCTATTTTTATAAATTTCTTTCAACCTCAGCAATGATTCTCCGCTCATTTTGCCGCAATCATTACTCCACATTATGTAGTAACAACACAACCTACTTTACCATCCGCTAACAACCTCCAAATGGACAAGAGTTACTAAAAGTGGAGGTCAGTAGTGTCCCCAGAGATTACTCCGCTAACCCCATTTCAGAACTAACAAGACATTTATCTACCGAATAAAGGAACTACAAAGGAGATAAAAACAATATTGTGGATCAGCGTAATAGGTCCAACTTTTCCCGGAATAGACCGAAACAAATACTATAATGTATCTGATTAAATTACAGTCATACAAAACGGGTACACGACCTATATTTTTCGCCTATAGGAAATTTGCGTTCAAATTCTCGTAACGTATTAAGAAACACCAATAAAATTGTCAAACATCAATATTTTGTGATGGACGGTCGGCGTCGCGGAAGACCCAGACGGAGATGGCGGGATAACCTCGACAGGTTTTTGCCTCAATGGGCGAAGGAAGCACATGATCAGAAACGGTGGTCAGTTCATAAGGAGGCCTTTGCCCAGCAGTGGGACACAATACAGGCTACATAATATATATATAAAAAAATCAATAATTTGTTCGAGTACTCATCCTCTAACCAGCATCAAAATGTCCATCCAAGGAGGACTTACAAAACCTTTATTTAAGAACTGAGAAAATATTCATAGGCATCCGTGCTCACCACGTGCGTTCAATAATATTCTCCTATTTTTTCGTTAGATTGTCGGAAACTATTAAAGTTTACGTTTTCTCGCATACAAAGTGCCGCTTTTAGCGGAAACTATCATGCATCTTTTGACAGATAATGTACGCAGGTGACAGAAGAAAACGTAAACTTTTTTAGTTTTCAAAAATTGCTAAATTTGTATTAGACGTACAGCCTGACTGTACCGAAACGAAAACCTCCTCCGAAGTGTCATTAACCTGGATATCCGCCGGCACTGCCTCAGACATCGACGCATACTGCCCCGACAGCGATTTACCCCCTCAGCCGGAGAGCACTGAAGTAGCCCCGTCAGCAAGGGGTCACTTTAGCTTACGACAAGCATAGTTACACGCTGCTTTGGTAACTACGACTCTGTGTGGTGGTGTTAAACGTAAGGATTGCATGGTAGGTTTGGTTGGTTTTTGTCAAGCTACAGTGGCAGGGTTGCAACGTGCAAAAGTGCCGTTCTGTGCCCTAGCACAGTGCAATGTGAAATTGCAAAGATATTGGTAGAGACCGCGCCACCACTGAAGTCCAATAGCCACGGCGCTGTTTTCAACGTAGTTTAATTATTCTTCTTCTCAATGAAGTTTAATTATTTTTTACCAGTACTAATAGAACTAAAGGTCAGATATTGTGATAGGCTGATGTGATAGTTAATATTGGTTTTGTGGAAATTATTTTGTGCCTGATGTATAACTCTGCAATGAAAAATAAAAGGCTAGATTAGTTTCCGAGTTTGTAGTAATACTTCCATCAGGCCCGCATTCTATGTAGATGTTAGTCTTTAGCTGGTCTGACTATCTTTCCGTACGTCTATAATATAATAGCATTCTACATTCTACCGACCAACAGTAGGTGCAAAAACACTGCTAATACAGTCATGATGATTATATACTATATTTTTTTCTACTAAATAACAACGTCACTGAAAGCCTCTAATCTGTGTTCGCAGTACATTGCGCCCTAACTATGTAATAAAACAGCTGCACTCTCCACAGACACTACAGTCTGCATTCTGCAACCAGCGGAGGGCTAGTTGCGTCTCGGTAGTCGGTACAACTGGGCATTTGGGTGAATATTTGTTAATAATGAAATTATTCACGTGGAAATAGGGCAATTAAATTACCCAGCATTTTTTTTTTGGTATATCGTTAAGTTTTTAAGATTTTGTCCAGGTTACAATTTTAAACAGGCACGAGGTAAACAAGGGAGAAATGGCTGGACGATTAATATTTTATTTTTATTTATTTTATTTTAATTTATTGCATGGAAAACCAACAGCTTTATACTAATAACAAGTTAATCTTATTTAAACATAAATAGACGAAAAGCTAATTATAGGTTTTCGCATATGGAGACGATATAACAATAACAACACATACTCACCTAATAATAAATTCTACTTAGATTATACTTATGCTACTTATTATTTGGTATCTATTACGTACTAAAGTTAGTTATAATATGTTTTCTAATAGAACATAAGCTGCCGCTAAAGAGGTCCACACTATTACTATTACACATCTGGTTAAAAGTATTACTAGCTCTTACTAAGAATGAATTTTGTCTGTAGTTGCTGTTACATTGAGGAATACTAAGAAGCGGTCTGTTACGCGTTCTTCGCCACGGAACTCTTAAACCAAGTTTACCTAGCAGATCCGGACAGTCAACGTAACCTCGAAATATTTTAATTAAGTAAATTATATCGCTGATATCCCTTCTTAATTTAAGAGGAAGCAAGTGAAGTTTGATACATTTACATTCGTAACTTGAATCAATAAGTTTGAATTTAAAGCCGAGATACCTAATAAACCTTTATTGGATACGTTCGAGTCTGTCGATATAAATATCATACTGGGGATTCCAGATCTGGGAAGCATACTCAAGGTGGCTTCGGACATAGGCGCAGTATAATATTTTAACTGTCTTCATGCATTTGAACGGGCGAGAAGAACGTATTAAGAAACCGAGGGCCTTAGAAGCTTTTGTGATTATGCTATCGATATGTGAATCAAAAAGAAGCTTACTATCATGCACTACACCAAGGTCTCTAATTTCTGATACGCTTGTAAGGCTCTGATTCTGAAGCATGTACGTACTCATATGTTTGTTGCGTTTTCGAGTGAATGAGATGTGAAAACATTTATCAACATTGATGTCGAGTTTATTATTGAGGCAGTACACACTAAGTCGATCTAGATCATCCTGCAGGAGTTCCTCATCCATTGAGTTATTTACAGCTTTGAAAATTTTCATGTCATCAGCAAACATTAGATATTCGGAATTACGAAAGCAATCATTGATGTCATTTATAAATATAATAAATAGAAGGGGCCCCAGAAGAGATCCTTGCGGAACACCAGATGGAATGTTTATCCACGAGGATGTAAAGCCATTTAAAACAACTGCTTGAGATCTTCCCGTGACATAAGATTGGAACCAGGAGAGCAATGCACCGGTAACACCTATTCTACTCAACTTTTTTAATAATAAACTATGGTCTATACGATCAAATGCTTTACTATAGTCAGTGTAAATAACATCTACCTGACTACCACCATCCATTTTCTCGGTGACAAAGTCATTGAATAACGCAAGATTAGAGACAGTAGATCGCCCTTTTAAGAACCCGTGTTGCATGGGACTGAAAGAAGATTTAATGCAACTATATAATTGGGTATAGACTAATCGCTCAAGTACCTTAGCCAGAAGACAGAGCTTAGATATTGGCCTGTAATTGTCAATCTTATGTTTACTGCCTTTTTTATGTATAGGAGATATAAAAGCACGTTTCCAATTTACAGGCATAGTACCTTCAGATAATATCTTATATTGTATGTATTACACACGGCTATTCGACCCCAACATCAAGGCAGAATTTTAATAATAATAAATAATAACGCTGTTACAGATAAACAACAACAAGGCAAATACAAGTATTCATTACACGACTGTATGCCCTGGACGGTGGACGGGATTCAAACCCACAAGGACACGTGTTCCGGAAGCAGGTTCACTACCATCTATAGGCTATGGCAGTGTTGACTTAATCCATCGTAACGTATATGATTATAGGTTCAACGGAACAAGAAAATTTGTTATCATCATGGTTGAGTTTTACCACTGTTGGATACCTATACAGTGCTCCAAAATTTATAATGCGCATAGAAATCTTTGACAGATCGGTTGTTTTCGATTATGTGACACATGATATTGACTGCTATTTCTTTCAAACAAGGTGCGAAATGCAAGTTTTTTTTTAAGGCTCTTACGATTTAATGATGCAGATGTGCAGATCTGCATGTGCATTATAAATTTTGGACAAGTGTACCTATTTATTATTCACAAAACACACTTGCACCTAGACGCAACGCACCCGACATATTCCGCTGCGTTGACAAATTTCACATCCAACAGCTACGTCACGGCGAGAGTGCGGTCAGCTAATTCGCACATTAACCGGATATATCCAACACGAGCTGGTTCAACTCAGAAATAACCGGGTAAACTCAGAAATAACTGGTAACCGGCTAAAAGCAAAGACACAAAACGCACACGAGATTCTGGCTTCTTGTGCTGTAAGGGTTATACGAAACAGATTTTAGTGCTTTCAAGCTACTTAAGTTTTATGAACTAGGTTGTGTAAAGCGTTTTATGGTTATGCTAGCTGGTCTCAGGTAATGTTAATATTTGTTATCGGTGAGTATTTCTGATTATACAGCTTTACGTACAATGCTGTTAAAATTTTACAACCTCTTTGAGGTAAAGGAAAAATATTTATAAGGTATGCGACGTATGATATGCTTTATTGGATCTCTAGGTTTTCAAATTATTATTGAAAATGCGATTTGTTTGAGCTTTTTCATAGCAATGTCACTCCTCACAGTAATATAAATCTGTAATATAAAACACCTTAATACAGCAGAAAGAAAAAAACATAAAGTATATTATGTAAAAAGCAGTCCCAAACCCGACTTGAACTTAAGTAAAACTTGAGAATAATTCCCGAAAAAAAGGAAATGTCGAGAGGCCGGCTCAAAGCCAAACTGAGGTCAAAAGCGAAGTGGAGCGAGTCGGAGCGAAGTGAAGCGAGGGGCTGGAAACGTGTTCAAGTGTTTGTTGCGATCGACAAGCGCGGTGACACTGGAGCAGTGTAGTGACTTTTTGTTATGTGGCTCCCAGATAATAAATAAATATGTGGGAACATCTTACACACGGCCATCCGACCCCAAGCTAGGCAGAACCTGTGTTATGGGTATCAGTATCGGACAGCTGATTGATACACAAATAAATAGATAGAAACATACTAAATATAAATATCAACACCCAAGACCCGAGTACAAATATCTTCTGTCGTTAAACAAATATCTGCCCCAGCCGGGAATCGAACCCGGGACCTTCGGCATAGCAGTCAGGGTCACTAACCACTACGCCATTTAGCCAAATGTAGCAGTTCGGGCTTCTGCTCCTCAGATAATAATCTAATTGATTATTCTTCAAATCCAAGGAATAGACGACCGAATGGCGTAGTGGTTAGTGACCCTGACCACTGAGCCGATGGTCCCGGGTTCGATTCCCCCCAACAAACATTTTACCCTCAGTTACAGGTATTTTTATAACTTTAACCTGTATAACTGTGTTATAATTATCTCAGTTCTAACATAAAGCGATAAAGATGAGTTAACAAATGAAATTAGTGTTAACAGCAGGTTTAAGTGTTAAAATGGTATTAGTCAAATCAATTATAATTAAGATGTTATATATCCTATAGGTTTAAACTGTTTCTAGAACCTAAAGCTATACAAGAGTGCTCACTGACACCTGTTAACACTTACGGTTGTTAAGTGGTTTCCTTTAAAACTCATATAAATCTTTAGGTGTCATATTGAATTTAGACTGCAGGAATTGGTTATAAAAGAGATTTTGTCAAGAGTGCAGTAAGACAAGATTCTTACAGTGTTGGAAAACTCAACAATGCAGTTTTAATCTTTAAGGTTAACTTAACTTACGCTTATTCCGTTAGGCAAGTAGACTGTAAAAGTAACGGTGTTAAGCAAGACTGTGCGGATCGACTAAGACTGCATAATACCCTTGGATAAGGGTGTTCTATTTCAAAAAGTGTAATAGATGACTTAGGTGAGTCTATATGTCTTAAATGTAAGTTCGCCATTTGCATCGGCGACCTAACCTATAAATTGCTGGGATAAACAATATTTTGCTTTAAAATACTTACTTATTTATGTGAATTTTGTCATTCTAGTCTTGCCAATCGATTTATGAAACTAATGGACATACAGCAAGGATACAAAAAAATACAAAATTGAGTCGTCTATTTCATATTTACTTATGTTTCATTTGAAATCCTTAATAAATTCGGAGCGCATTAAAATTGAGGTGGGAAATATGGTATACATTACAGTAAAATTACAATGGCATATTATTTTCAATTCACAAAACATGTTAAGTCAAGTTAATATATTATATTTACTGTTATTTAGTAATGATCAATACTGTCACTCTAATACTGTCGCGTATGATTGCTGTTGACACTATTATTTTCAAAGACATACAACTTGTATGGTAAAAGTGTATTCGAAAAACGGTAACATACTCACTTAACCCTTTTTTACCAAACAAATAAGAGTCAGGGAGTCAATTAACCATTCTACAACTACAACTATACCGGTAAAAGTTCTAGCTGAGAGTGATTAAACGCTCTTCTATAGTAACTTTAGCACTTCAATGACACCGTACTACAGGCTTTCTATAACTTAAACACTTCAATAACACCGTTTTACAGACTTTCTAAAGCCTTTACTCTCAAAATCGTGGGCCTCTTTCGTGGTTATAAGTGAGTTAGAGCACTCTCCTACATTCTTATACAGCTATGTCTTAACACTTTAATTTTCGAATGGAACCATTATACAAGTTATATGAGAGTTTTTTTAACGCTACGATGGTCCCGGGTTCGATCCCCGGCTGGGGCAGATATTTGTTTAAACACAGATATTTGTTCTCGGGTCTTTGATGTGCCCGTAAAATGGCAATAGGCCCGCCCCCTATTATATTGGGACTAACATAACACTCTGGCGAAAAGTGGGTGCAGCAATGCACCTCTGCCTACCCCGCAAGGAAGTACATTAGTACAAGGCGTGAGTGCGTGTTTTTTTGTTTTTTTTTCCAAGGAATAGCGTCCACTTATCTATATCGTACGTAACGCACCAAACCAATGGTCATAAATCGATACCCCCCAAGCATAAAGTCGTAATTATTTTTTTTTGAAAAAATTACTTTTTGATTCTTTGTTTTGAAAAAACACATATAAATAAAAACAGATAAACATTTTTTATTATTTCCCTATCGAACTCTATTTAAGAAATCGCAGAAGGTCGGAACATTTTAAATTTGCCGCGCATATCGTCGCATCCACTGTTCCGACCTTTTGCCGCGTGCTATTGGATCGCGTAGCGACCAATCACGGGTCGGAGGCATCAGTATACGACGGTTTGTGGCCGAAGGTATCCGCAGATTTTTTAAATTCTTGCAACGGAAGATTGCTCGCGGTGTTTGTTGCTTTGTTTTTGTTAAAGTGAAATATAAATATGGCAAATTTAAGATCAAAGAGAATAATGCAGTTGGCATTGCATGCTAATAGTGATTTGTGCGAAGATGACGATTTAATGACGGTTGAAGATTTACAAATAGGTATTCTTTTTTAAATTATGTAATTTTATTACGGCTTCATTCATAACATTACTATATTTTACACGTTAAATATCGAAAAGTAACGTAATACAGGGAATCGATGCAGTTTATTTATATTTTTATCTAAAAACATTCTTCCCGTGCATAACGTTGTAACTCTTGCAAATACGACGGTATGCGTGGGTAGACGACATTTCTTTCTCATAGTTACGACTATATGCTGGCATTTTTTTTATCTATACGTCGTAAGTTGTACATACTACTTTATGCGATGGACCTAATAACAGATTTTATTTTATTTTCAGTCGTATCTGAGATATACGACTATTTGCTATGATATTAAATTTAGATAAGATGATATGTATATTTTAATTACCGTGTCTTTTTATTTTTATATGTTTAAAATAGAATGATGTCTTTCTTAAAGTTGTAATAGGATATATTGTGCAAAATAACATACTACTGTAACAGAAACAGTGTTTTTTTTCACGATTTCAAAGTTGGCCCCATACGAGTAATGAAAATTGTTTAGCATGACCAGTGGATCATGATTGTAGTTTCAAGAGATGCTTTTAGTAAATTTACATACTGTATGGATGGAGTACAAGTAAGGTAATTAATTAAGATACCTATCTCTTTGTTTTAAGGTTCCCCTGTTCCGCCTGAGGTAGAAACACACTGGAATCTGTACAAAAGCACGTTCGGTGATTCTTTCATGGATGAAAGCAGTGGCAGTAATTCTGAAACTAGTGCTCCAACTAACATCATATCGATAAATCAAACCGTATTAACAACTGAATCTCCACAATATGTTATTGCAACTCCAATGCCATCACCATCACCTAGTGTTGAAGATTTTGGAAAGGAAAATGAAGACATTAACTCAGCTGATTTCAGCGAAGTGTCCAGTTATAATTCTCCTGCTTGTTCATCTAACATCAGTACACCACAAAATAATAAAGTTGGCCGTAAAAGAAAGAGGAACCAAAAAGAATGGAAGGATGTAAAACGAAAAACATTGAAAAATCTTGGGAAAGCCTATATAAGTAAAAATGGAGTATCTCGGGAAGAAAAATGTTTAAAACCTGCTTGTCCTACAACATGCAGGCTTAAATGCTTCCAGAAATTTAATGAAGAAGAACGTTTACACATTTTTAAGAACTTTTGGAGACTAGGTGATCATTCTAGACAGTGGGATTACATTGCTAATCATACGGAAGTCAATGTACCGCAACATGCACCCAAACCTCAGTCTAGACGCAAAAAAACGATTAAATACACCTTGCCAAAATTAAATAGCTCTAACACTTCTGAAGTACCAAACAAGGTGTATGTTTGTAAGACTATGTTTCTTAACACGCTCGCAGTTGGTGAACGAACGGTGCACACAGCTCAAGCAAAGTGGTGTTCAGGTGCAGGTGCAATTTCTCCAGACCATCGAGGTGGTAATAGAGGCACCAAACTGGACGGAGATGTGGTAGACGGAGTGATAAGGCATGTGAAATCTTTCAAACCTGTTGAGTCACATTATGTGCGTAAGAAATCTAAAAAGCTTTATCTTGAAAGTCATTTGACATTCAAAAAAATGTTCTCGTTTTATGAGATTTGGTGCAATGAAGAAGGCATAACTAAAAGAGCAGAAACTGTCAGACAGTATACAGATATTATAAATAAGAATATGAATATATCATTTCATAAGCCAAAAAAGGACAGGTGTGACCAGTGCCACATTTATGATACTAATATAGGAACTTTGAGTGAAGAAGAAAAACAAAAACACGGAGAACATCTGAAAAGAAAGCAAAAAGCAAGAGATATAAAGGACGAAGATAAAGCTGATGCTATAAAAAGCAATGGTAAGATTGTTAGGGCCTGTTTCGATTTCCAGAAGATTTTAAATTGTCCACAAGGTAACGTAGGTCTCTTTTATTATAAAAGAAAGTTGTCTGTTCTGAACTTCACAGTTTTTGATCTTGCTCGTCTAGAAGCCTATTGCTACATGTGGCCAGAAGTAAATGGAAAACACGGGGCTTGTGAAGTTTGTAGTTGCCTTTTAAAATTTATAGAAGATAAAGTACATAATGGTGCTAAGGAATTCAGATTTTGGTCTGACAACTGTGCAGGCCAAAATAGAAATCGTATTGTGTTTTCTTTTTTCACTTATGCAGCCCGTAAATTTGGTGTCACAATTACTCATCGATTCTTGGAACGTGGTCACACACAAAATGAAGCAGATTCTGTTCACGCTTTGATAGAGCGAACAGTCCAGAATAAACTTATTTTCACGCCAGAACAATGGTATGCCTTAGTAAGATGGGCCAAAGTTGTTTCACCATACTATAATGTAATAGAAATGAGTTTGACGGATTTCTACAATTTTAAAATCTTACTGGTTGGTAAAAATTGGGCAAAAAATACAAAGAAAGAGAAGGTTTGCTGGACCAAAATAAAAGAAATAAGTGTATCTCATGAAAACTCAAATATTGTAAACTATCGATATGATTTTGAAAACGAAGAAGTTATGACACTGATTATAGGAAGAACACATTCTTCTCGGAGAACTCAGCAATCAAATGAAGATAATTTGATACAATGTTACACGAATCATCTGCCCGTTTCTGTGGCTAAGTATAATGATTTGTTAAGTCTCTGCAAAAGCCGAATAATACCGCAGGAATATCATAACTTTTACAAAAATTTGCCGAAAACTCATGACGATCCAGACAGTAGTTTAAGTTCATCAGAATAATAATATTGCGATTTCATTTACTCAATATTACAATTTTCGTTAAATATATAGTTACATCTTATTGTATTTTATTACCTACTGCTAATATGTACATCTATCCTTCTTAAAATACAATAGTATTGCATCAACATAGCTAAAAGTTTTTTTTGTTTAGTTCAATTTTATATTAATTTTGTTATTGCTGGAGTAAAACACAGTTAGATTAAGTTCACCAGAAAATTGTGATTTTTTATGCCAAAATTGATAGAGACTAGAAAATACAGTTTTTTCTTTAATATTCAGCTAGTTGAGAGATATTAATAGTAAAAAATTTTTTTTTATCGTGGAGTGGTAAAGCACTTGTTTAAGTTCTAATTAGCATAATTTTATAATAAAATTAAACTTTCAAATGTATTTTTTGGTTTTATTTCTAAGAACTAACATATTATACGACCCCTTTAATTGACAATATATTCGATGTAATGTAAACGCATAAGATCTTAAGTCATTTATACGACTTAGAGAGACTTACAACGACCGCAGCAAATAGTCGTAACAATAAGATACGACCTTTGTATAGCATAACAAAAAGTCGGAAGTTTTTATTTTGTATTTTTTAGGTGAATACGTTAGCTTTTTTCTACAATCAAGCTTCATATAGTAATTGTAGGTAACTTTTTTATTAGTATTCATACTCAGTTTTCTTGTATAGTAAGAAAATCAACGAAAATCAATGAAAATAATGTTAAAATTGCTGTACTGTAAAATTGTGTTTTGGGGTATACGACTTTATGCGTGGGGGGTATCGAAATGAATGTAGAAACAACGTCGGCAATGCCGATGAATGAATTTAGAAATCCTGTTATGTGAAGGCAGGCGCACAATCAAAGTTAGGGTGCTTACATGGAGAATCGGGTTAACTGTATCTAACTGTACCGGTAAGCTAAACTCACTCACGGAGCATTTCCTGGGCTTTTTAATGTCATGAGCGCTTTCGCATAATCAGGTTACCGGTACAGGTAGATACAGGCAAACCGATTCTCTATGTAAGCACCATTAGATTATACAGTAAAGTTGACCGACTGCTCATGTTCTACCGACGAAACCGCTATAGGAGTTGTATTGTCAAGAGTCCTTCGTTGCGTGGTCGGGAATTTTGACGTCACTCGTAAAAAATCTTTAAGATTGTCAGTGTTCAGTAGCTTTTTGGTAGCTTTCTATATATTATTTTCTGTGTATTGTATATTACAATGCACTAAGTAAGTATGCAGTGTACCACCTAGCGCATTACAAAATATTACTTTGGTTATCTGCCTACGACACAGGCCCAGCCTAGTGTGGACTTCACTGAAATTCCATGCGATCTACCTAATGTCATCAGTTAGTAAGGACGACTTCTATTCTATTCTATTCTATTCTCTGTGGGGGTAACAGTACCTGCACCTGGCTCTCTCGAATGGAACCTTTGTGCATATCCCCAAGGTCTAAACTGCCTTCCGAAGCTTGGACCATTTTCCCACCACGCTGGTCCACTGCGTGTTGGTGGGTTCACATAATAATAATAATAATAATAATAATATGTGGGGACATCTCACACACGGCCATCCGACCCCAAGCTAGGTAGAACCTGTGTTATGGGTGTCGGACAGCTGATATATCTACACAAATACATAGATAGATAGATATTAAATATAAATATCAACACCCAAGACCCGAGAACAAATATCTGTGTTTAAACAAATATCTGCCCCAGCCGGGAATCGAACCCGGGACCTTCGGTTCAGTAGTCAGGGTCACTAACCACTACGCCATTCGGTCGTCTAACATAATTATCTAGATGTGCTAAATCTAGATATGCAGGTTTCCTCACGATGTTTTCCTTCACCGTAAGAGCGATGGTATACATTGTACTTAAATTCAGAAAATAACTCATTGGTACATGTCAGCGCCGGGATTCGAACCCGCATCTCTGGCGTGAGAAGCGGGCGCTTACCCGACTGAGCTACCACCACTCTTGTATGGACGACTTGTATCTACCATCTTTTATATTCTCACTGTCTGTCTATAATATTTGTCTATTCGTAATTCGAAAACATCGTAACTCAAAAATGTCACTCTACAATAATTTTAAGGTGCTCTTTACAGGCTACCAAAACAAATTTTCGTAGCGCTGCTGCGCAAAACCCAACTCTATCTCGTTGCAAGAGCTCTCATTAGTTTGTTTTGTCAAGATAGAGTAACACCGGAGATGCTTTCAGAGTTTGGACAGACAATATTCATTGTACGGAAGAATAGCCACGAAATTATGACAACTTTTGTCTGGTTGAAGAAACTGTATCTAATAAAGCAGAGAAATAGAGTTTTTTAAAACTTGTACAAAATAATGCCGTTTTGTTTCTAGAAATATATACCTACAGGGTTATTGGTAAGAAGACCTGTTTTACGGCCAACATCAGTATATTTTTTGGGGCGAAGCCGATATCCAATCATATTTTTTTAGTAGAACTTGGCTCTTCTTTTTTACATTTATGTTTTTGGTTGTAAATTCAACTTCAATCGCCTTCAAGTTATTGCAGTTTTTAATTAATAGTTCTTTCAAATAAAACTGTCAGTAGGTATTTCATTTTCAGTGTTGGCCGCGTGTTAATCTTTACGTTAATTTATTTAACAGCACAAACTTTTACACAAGTCCTTTGATGTAAATTACAACTTCGCGCGTTTTCATTAAAAATAAAATTTAATGCTCTAAAAGCGGTGTTTTAATTAGGACTTTTTTTAAAAATTAAGGAAAACACTAGCACCGGAACATTCAAATTAAGGTTCATTAGGAGTAATTTGGTGATTTTCATACCTATAGACATACGGCAGACATAATAAAGTTGGAATCACTACACAAAATTGTAAAGCTCTTTTATTTCTTTATTTAATATAATACACACTATAATTTTATTTTAATTTTATAATGAAAACTGGGAATCAAAATTGAGATTAGAATTTGGTTTTAATCCCCGACAAAAAGAGGGGTGTTATGAGTTTAACGTGTCAGTGTGTCTGTTTGTCGTAGCGTAGCTCCCAAACGACTGAACCCCTTTTTATTTAGTTTTTTTCGGATCATAGATAACTTTTATCAAAATCGGCTTAGCCTTTCAAAATGTATGCGGCTTTTAGTGTTGAATTTTGGGGTTTTTAATGTTGGCTAGGTTACGTTATAGCATAGACTAATACATTAGTGTATTATATAGTCTATGGTTATAGTAGACAACTGACGACTGTGTCAGTTATCACGATAAACAAACATGGCAAATAGACGCTAAACTAAACTCTAATGCGGTGTATAAATTTACTATTAATAAGGTCAAGTCCATCGTAAATGGTATACCTCATGCTAAGCTCTAATTTATCTTGGAACTTAAATTAGAGTGCTTTCTTAGGTAAGTATTGAATGTAAAATTCCATTTAATCCGTTTTAAATAAATGAAAACATAGCAGACACGTAATTCACGTCCGGCTAGATAGGGTAACGACTTGCGAAAGGTGGCTGGATATGATTGGGTGCAGATCGCATCCAGTGGCGTAATTTGGGAGAGGCCTACGTCCAGCAGTGGACTGCTATAGGCTGATGATGATGAGTAGGTAATAAGTAAATAGTAGGGGCCAGTGACGTCACACCCTCGATTGCTGTTCACACATTCTGATTGAAGGTGTGACGTTACGCAGTATTTTAAATAAAACTTTAATATTTCTTAATAAAAAAAAATAAAAAAATTCGTGTGTCATAATTTTATCTTCTTCACAAAGAGGAAACGGCCAGGCACGAAATTCCGTTTGTTTACATTGTAGACTGCTGATGATTTGTAACTAGGGGCTCACTCTAAATCAACGAAAAAGAACGTTTGAAAAAAGGAAGTTTTGTTTCTCCTTTGTTTCAAAACGCTGGGCTATCCATGGCTCTATAAACAAAAACAAACCCTCACACCTTGTACTAATGTACTCCCTTGCGGGGTAGGCAGAGGTGCATTTCTGCACCCACTTTTCGCCAGTGTTATGTTAGTCCCAATGTAATAGGGGGCGGGCCTATTACCATTTTACGGGCACATCCAAGACCCGAGAACAAATACCATGGCTCTATCTCGTTGTATTAATCTTGCCGATTGCGTACAATTCTTATTCGTTTGTTCGTCTACTTAGAGAGTAACCCCCTGGTTCTACAAATCTTTTCGGATTGACGAGTCATCGCGACTAGCAAAAACTACACTTTCAGTGAATAAAATGGTAATATATTCAACCTATAGCTCTTGTTGGCGCAAACATGCGCCTTAACGAGAACGGTGGAGCCTTCATTTTTCCTTCCAATTTAATGTAATAAATAGTCCTGCCCCTTAAGTAGTTTCTTTGTTTTTCCTCTCAGTAGCTCCCCAAAAATGAAGTAGGAGTGTTGTGGTTTTCCTAGTTTAGCTAGACTCCGAATGAACTGATGTATGTTGAATGTTTTTAATTGCCATGTCTCATCAAAATTGGTTATCATGTCTATCCAATGGTTTTTTTTTATCATATTGATATTGGTTTGTTTTTATCTTATAAAGTTACTGTATCGGTATTATTCATGACAAGCATTGTTAAAAAATCCTATATTAAAATGAATGCTAAGAATGCAGTTAGTCTAAGAGCTATAAATGCATAATAAAAAATACGACTCACTATAAAATACATACACCATTTTATAAGACGCAGACTGCAGATAATAAAAATGGCATTAAACATATTGAAAGCCCTTTTCAGCTATAAATTCTGAAAATTCAACGCAAGCACTTTCTGTAATGTGATAAAATAAACACATGCTACCTACAGAAAGTACTCGTATAACATACGATTATATGCAAACAAAAACAAGTGCAATCGCCAAAAAAAGTTACTTACGGCAACAATTTTATTATTCTTTGTGATTTATTTTTTACTTCATTTAGGTCCACTTGCGCAGACCTGGGTTAGCGAATTAACTCGGAGATATTTGACATAAGGAGGGTTAGATTATTAATTTGTCTTGCATCGCTGAAATATGAGCGCTAACCTTGGGATAAACTCTTAAATATTTAACCCCCCAATATTGGAGGGTTAAGACGCTAACCCGGCTTACGTCAAAAGAAAAGGTTTTTATCAATATTCTTGTATTCGTTGGAAATGTTTGATTATGATGATTAACTCATCATTCTTATATTTTTCCACTATCTAGCAAAGTAGCAAATGGTCCCACTTGTGAAATTAAGAGCACGATGGTGTGGTTACATACATATATGCTCCCAACTATGACTGTAATGTAGTTACTCAGAGGTGACTCACCCACTTTTCGCTGTACATTTTTGTTCTCACGTGATAGGTCGCGAGCCGTATCGCCGTTTTTGAAAGAGTACAATGCACTTTAGGGTACACATCTAGATCACGATGTTTTTTTCACCGTAATAGCTATGGTATACATTTTTGGAGATATTGCGTAGAGTAGGTAGAAAATAATACTCAGAGTGGACAGAATAATAATAATTTATTTACAGAAAATAAGCCTACTTATACGTGCGGTGCTAACTTAAATACTCGTGGCGTTGGGAATGCACGGGGACTCGTTCCTTTTCTGCGCTGTCGGAGGCTCTCCTCTCCGAGCTGCCGCGGTGACGGTGGTGGTCGCTGCTGCTGCTTGCTTGAGCTTGCTGAACTGTTATTTTCGGAAATCCCTCTTTGTTTCCAGAAACAGCTCTTTTCAGGGCTATCTTTGCTGTTATCTAAAGCACAACTTGCAACCGCGATGTGTTCAATAAAATCAATACTTGCTGTTGTTATTGGTTGAGTATTGCTTGCTGGTACGGTTAGATTGAAGAGAGCTGCTTATGATAAGGTTCTTGAACGTTTTGTGGTAAGTAGAATGTGTGGTAGTAAGTTGCCACACATTGTACTTAAATTCCAAAGAACTCATTGGTATGTCTGCGCTATGATCCAAACGCGCATCTTTTGTGTGAGAAGCGAGCGCTTACCCGACTGAGCTACCGCCGCTTCTTTTAAATTTTTTATAATTTTCGTAATGTATATCTACAAGGAAATCACAAATATGACACTTTGTAAACAAAATACAAATTACTGACAGATTGCGAAAATGGAAATAGAGAGGGATAGTTTTATCCAAAGACGTGAGGTGAGATAGAAGACAATGTTTTTTACGACAATAGAAACTTGGTCCTTTTCAGCCTCGAACGGGACATAGATTCACAGAGTGCAAAAAGAAACGTCAGGTTAGCTAACTCAGGGTTATTTTCCATTAGCGCAATCAAAATTCCGGGTTAAAATTTTACAAAGTTAACCCTGAGTTAGTTACCTCTGAGTTTATATTTTTAACCCTGTGATCCACGCAAGTGGGCCTTAGGGCTTACAGTTAAGGAAAAAAACAATATCCCATCCCGTTGCAAATCTATTGTTATGGAACTTTACCAAATAAATAAAGACTTCCGTCCTTTCGCGGTGTCGTTGTTTTTTTATCACTACATAGGTAAAGCTATCCAAATTCTAATAAACTAATTAGATACCAACAAAACCATTTACCGTGCCACCGCTCTAAAGCCATACAAATTATCCCAATACAAAACAAACAGCGAACAACAAAGCGCCGCGGCGGCCGCCATTTTGTCCAAATTAAAATATTTTCTTCAGAACGGTCGCTAGTTCTATTATTCCGGGGAGAGAATAACAAACAATTTTCAGCCTCTGTTTCAGAGTCCTATTTACCCTAAGCCAGGTACGGAAGGCGGTCGGAGGCTCTAAAAATAAGAAATTTCCAATAATATGGCTCGGCGTGATAGCCGTCGTCGTAAGGCGGTTGCTGTGTACTGCTTGACAGGGAAATAGGGCGTTTGGTCAATTATTGGGATCACGAAATAGATTTAATAATCTAGGTATCTTAGTGCCAATTTCTCCATAGTCGGTTATCTAACCGACAGGGATTGATTTATAAATTAAACGTCATCTCCATATAAAATTTATGATAAATGTGTCAAAAGTAGACCACAACTCCCTTTTTAAATATGCTCTAACCGACTATGGAGAAATTGGCACTTATCGCAGGCTGCAATCAAAATTATTAAAACATAGGAACATTCAATGGTAAATTCTATCTGTATAAATGTTTACCTAGTTCAAAATTTAATTTCTGTGTGATTAATATATTTAATACAAAATATGTTAACAACATGACACCTATATTTTATATTTATTATATCAGCCTATCATCGCTGATTATGAATTATTTAGTGCATTTTCTTTATCAAAGTATTTTTGACTGATGAACATTACAGACGGCGTCATTAAGCTATAGTCTTTTCCGCTTAGGAGTAACTTGGTGCTATAGTCACTGGAACTTTTTCATTGCTCGCATTTCCTGTATTTTAACCTTTTAAAGTGTTCCAATTTCCCTGCACGACAGTGGTAATAGTAACAATTTCAAGGGCTTACAGCCGAGCAATTTTGGAAAAGGATCCCGCGTGGATGGTTCCGCTTAAAATTAAGGAATATTGGGTTTTTTTTCTATTTCTTTTCAGCTGAAGAAACTTACCTGTTTATGGCAGGTTTTACCGCAAATTAAGGGGTAGTCGGATATCGCTTTATTAAGCCGGAAAGGCTTTTATTGTTAAAGTCGGCTCTGCGCCACCTGGTGGCGAGAATTGAAATATTAAATTGAAAAATGTTTGATTCATTGTGAAACTAAACGGCACGTTATATTAAAATTTCAGTGGACGGTTTAAAATATCTTATAGTTTCCAGTTTAAGTTGGTTTGGGTTTTTTTACTACATTTTCAGCAGTGACGTTGATTATACACTGCCGGGCAATGAAAAAGTTCCACTCACAAAATGGCGACAACAAACGATCCCAATTTTATCAAAGATTTAATTTAAAATTGGAACAAAATATTACCGATTTTAGTGATTGATTATCTGAGTTGGTAATATCCTGATGCTCTGTAAAATGTACTTCAATGTTGCAGAAAACGGCATTAAACGGCCTTTTCCGTTTAGAAGTAATTTGGTGCTTTTCTCAGTGGAACCTTTTCATTGACCGTGAGTGTAATTCAGTAATTTACACCTTAAATCAAAATGGTTAGTAGTTTCGGTGCTTTTTGACATATCAACTGATCTTCATATAATTTGGCGCACCCTGTGACCCGACTCTCATGTCACAAACACGGTTGTGTGACCATTATACAACCATAACACTCTTAACTTTATTCGAATCACAATACAGTCATATTCCCTATTGCCCATCCCAAGTCCAATCGATAAGATATCGCTATAGGATACATCAAAGCAGTCTAAGGTACCTAGTTTATACTGCATCATAACATACAGTCATACTCAAACAAACATACAATAATTCTCGCCCATGCATAAGTCTCTAAAGCAATCAGTCTCAGTAGGCAGCCCTATTCTCGAAATGTATGCATTTTTGAAAAATCGACTCCTTCGACCATTATTCACCTCAGTTCTTGTTCTTATCTTAATATGTAGATAATACTTTTCAACGAAAAAAATGCTTCAGTAAATATTTATGATCAGAGGTCGGTTTTTATGAACTACTTAATATAAAATGATTGCTACTACCTAAACTTGTTTCATTAAAGAGAAACTCTGTAAAAAAAAGCTTATTATAAAATTGATGATTACTTAGAGGACGTTACTGCATGGTTGACAACCATTGGTTGTGATAGGTTAGTTACCTCTGGCCCTGTAGCACAGGGCGCTGTTAAGACGTGACAAGAGTTCTCTGTTGCGCTCGCTCTTGAGGCTGCGCGATGTGAGTGAGTGCGATGCAAAACTCTTGTCACGTCTTAAATGCGCCCCGTACTAGTCCTTCTGCTCATATACACATTATATCTATTTTGCTTATTTTGTATATACACCAACTAGTTAAACTTTTTTTTTTTAAAGATGGCTTAATTGTTTCTTGCCTCCGTTCTTTTCCAAAGACAAAGTGCCCCTTATTCGAACGAAAAGAAGTTTGTAAAAAAGTTACGTTCATCAAAATATTTTGACTTTGGCAACTATATCGTGTTGGCATTTTGTGAGTGGAACTTTTTCATTGCTCGTGAGTGTGTTATATCGAGGTACACATATTAGAATAGGCCTGCGGATGCTGTCATGCTCGTGACGCCTATGATTCTTGTGTGAAACATGTATGTATGATTTGTGTTTTGCTCGATTGCCTGCAGCGGGGGCTTATTCTACTAATGAAATAGCATTCAACTGGGTGGTCGGGTGTTTAATAGACAATCGTGGACATTATCATAGACATACTATAACAGTGATACAAGTTATTACCCTGTATAATATTGCAAAAGTGGTGTACTAAGCCGAAAGTCACGGGCTTACTCTGAAAGCCTAGCACGGGGCGCAAGTGAACTATTTTTCGTGCTGTATAGGTTCAGCACGAAAAACTTATTTATTTATTTATTTTAACACTTTATTGTACACAAAAAACATAAATACATAACAATTTATAAACACAGTAAAAGCATACAATGGCGGGCTTATTGCCAAAAAGCAATTTCTTCCAGCCAACCTTTGTTGGTGGATAAAAGAGTTACTTACGAGCTATTAAGTTACAGGTACAACAACAGTTACAAGAAAGAAAATTAAAAATTAAAACAGTACTAATTCAATACTAATATAATACAGCCTACAATCCTTAAAAACTTACGTATTTTATTTGAACAAGTATTATTTGGTACGCTTAAAAAGTATTTATTTTCAAAGCCCTCACAAACCTATTTCCTTAAATCCTTATTCAAAAGTGTAATCAGATGGAGTGCGATTGCTTGAAGGGTGAAAGTTATCAGTGATCAGGAATAGAAATGTAAAGATAAAGATTAAGATAAAATACTCTTTATTGCACACAAACGGAAACAGTAATGTAATTCGTTATTTAAAAAATTTAGTCTTTTCTTCTTACTAGAGCCGGTCTAGGCTTAGTCACAGCGGTGACAAAAAATATAGGTTAGCTAAAAAGACATACATGTGGGTATTGTAGGTACTATTTTTCCCTGGACTGGTTTTTGGGATAAGATGTTAAATATAGATCATTCGGGTAAATTTTCAAAATCCCATTTTAAGATAAAAAAATATTTGAAATTCTGTTGATGTTAAACTATTATTATTTGGCTTGTTTTATTTTTATTGTTTTTCAGTAGATGTTTCCATGTTTCTGTCTGAGTCAATGATGAAATGTCACCCCATTTTGCGGTTCCTAAATAACACTATTCCAAATGTGCTCTTCCAATGCATCATTCATAGCAGCGAGAGGAAGTAATTTACTTAAATCGAAATGTCCTGAATAAATTCGGTTGCTAGTTGGACCAGTATGTTTAGTAAAGATTTTGAGATTTGCGTAGGAAAAAGTTTTATGACAGTTTTTTTACGGACTACCATGTTTAATGGAACAAAATTTATTCATATTTATGATTACTTCGTATCCTATCTGATTACAATAAAACAAAACACTTTATGTGGTTAAGTTTATTTTTGAAACAAAAATGGGACCACACCTATCTAGGTACATCAAAAAAGAATTATGGAAATCGGTCCGTAAATGGCGGAAATAATATCGGTAAATAAAACTAAATTATTTCTTACTTTTTAGTGATTTTAGAAGTCAGTTTTTTATCAATAAAATGCTTTTCTCTACCTATTAAGTAAAGGAAAGCCGTATCATGAAATCTTCTTACGCACACTTAATTAAATAATGCGTGCAAAACGTCCCAATTTGGCCCGCGCTAATTAATTTCATATTCAAATTATTCTCAAAGATAATTAAGTTGGTAATTAAGTCATTGACAATTATAATTTGCGAAAAACGTTTGCCCCTGCCACTGTGACGGCGAAATTAAATCAAAACTGTGAACTCAAAGTGCCATTAGAGAATAGAAAGAATAGAATATAATATAGCTTTATTGAACACCACATAAATTAGACATACAAAAAACAAAGTTACCTATAGACTAGAACCTAATGTACAATAGGCGGCCTTATCGCTGAGAGCGATCTCTTACAGGCAACCTTATAAATTGCATTACTAGTACATAGTAATTTAAAGACCGTAATTTGTAGTGGTTAGAACTCTGACTGCTACGCTGTAGGTCCCGTGTTCGATACCCGGCCGAGGAAGATTTTGTTTCAAGACAGATATTTGTACTCGGGTCTTGGGTGTTAATATGTATATAAATAATACCTATAGTTATCTATATAATGTAGCTGTGAAGATATATCAGCTGTCCGATACCCATATTACAGGTTGCCTAGCTTGGAGTCGGATGGCCGTGTATGATCTCCCCACATACGTTATTATTATTATACAGGGATATTGCAAAACGGTATACTAAACCTACGTGTGCAGCATGTTGCATGTTGTATCTAAGTCCAGAAATTAAATCAGAATGTAAAAATTCCTGAAAAAAACATTCTCTATAGTAAAAAGTCACGTTTCTATGGCAAATTAATTATTTTTATCGCGAAAGCTCTCATGAGCAATAGATTTACTAGCAATAGACCAGCGTGGTATCACTAATTAAATAATGAAACTTATTCTAGCGCAACTAATCTATATTATTATGATCATAATAAAAGTACCTACATGAAGTCAGAACCAATAATTAAACACCAACTCGAATGACAAAAGCCAATTGATTTGTATCGGCTAATTAAAATAAATTGAAACGAAAATTCCCTGAATCCAACGATGACGAATAAAATACATTGTCCCCGGACGCACATAAAAATAAACTAAAATAAACCCTGTGTTATTGTGCCTGAAGATCTCTAGCTATTTTTTGCAACATGTATTGAGGGACAAGTTAAACTGAATAAGCAGTAAATCCGGGTTGCGTTTGGAAAGATATCTGTTTCAGAATTTTTAATTTCAGGTTGAATTGTGTTTTACTGCCAGACTGCAAACTGAAAAAAAAGTTTAGATATTTTTGTTAAAAAATATACGTACCTATATAATTTGAACTGGGAAAAGGTCTTCTACATTTCACACTTTTGCAGTGCAAATAACATAACTGAGTATAGGTACATTAATGGTGTCTATATAAATATAGTAAATTTGCATGAAATATTGACCTTTAGAAGTTTTTTTTTTTCGTTATGTTTCCTGAATAAACGGTAGGTTCCTAACCTATTTACAACACTTACGACTATCTAGCGTCGAAGATCTTGAAAATATTTAATCAGTTCACTAGATTTACAGATAACAACGGACAAACTTAGGTATATATTTCTGTTTATAATATTATTATGGTAAATTCTTTATTGACGATAATAATACCAAGGATAGTGTGACAAATAAACCTTACTTTTGGCAATGTAAAGAGAACAAAGAATAACGCGGACTCGGGTGTATAGAGAACAATTTTATTTAAATTAAAACATATCCGTCCACACATGATCCCTAACTAGGTACATAATATGAATAATAAATACCAACGATGTAATTCTGTATATCACAACAAAACTAAAAATGTCTCGACATTTGACCCGAAACAAGTTTGCGCTCCAAATCCACTCCGAGATCAGTGGCGAAAAGAGTTTTTTATCTAAGTAGGTCGCATTTTTTCAAATTAAACACAGGCGAAAAAAGTAAAAAGGTCAGTTACAATTTTTGTCTTCTTAAAAGCGTCGGCGCTATAAATTAAAGTAGTAAATCAGGGTGGCAGCAGAATTCCTAATTAAGTAGCGTAAAAGGCCACTTAAGAGTACCTTTGCCAAATTTAATTTCTCATAGCTTCGTATCCATTAAGGTATAGTATAATAGGCCTTTACACTCCGGAGGTGGAAAATTATATGGTATTAAAATTTTATGTAAGCGGGCGGCTTAAAATATAATTAGAGGTTCTTAGGAATTCTTTCAAGAAAGTAAAGCGAGCGGTTTTGTTCTATTTTTGCACTTTTCAGCGCTTTTGCTTACAGTTAAGTACGCCGCAATAAAAATGGTTGGCTTTTTATACAATAATTATTATTTAATTTTAGAATCAACTAGGTATAAACTATAAATCTCTCACCGCGTATTGCCCACAATCAATATCATATTTATATGAGGCAAATCTTTAGTAACCTTGAGTATTAACCTATCATTATCAGAATATGCCTGCCCCATATGGGCAAGGTCCGCGCATGCTAGAGAAGTAGATGTTGCTCTTAACGACACAGTTCGTATAGTTACGGGATGCCTCAAACCGACACCGCTCCACAAACTCTACTCTCTGGCTGGGATAGCACCCCCTAGCATACGGCGTAAAGTGGCATGTTCTGTTGAGAAAGCCAAACAAGAATGCGACTCCAGACATCCACTTTACTCACATACTGCCGCACCTTCCCGCCTTAAGAGCCGCAAAGCGTTTCTAAATAGTGAGGTGTCCTTAACGGATGAAAACCCACAAAACGCAAGGCTAAGGCTCTGGGAGGAAAAGCAGCCCCAGGATCCTTTCCTACCTGTTGCGGAAAAAATTGCTCCCGGTAACAGTCTTCCCTGGCACATCTGGAAATGGGACAATCTCTGTAAGTGGGGCTATACCGTTGGTAACAACCTATGCGACTGTGGTACCGCCCCCCAGACTATGGAGCATTTACTCTCCTGTCCCCTGTGCCCTTCCACCTGCACACGGGACGACTTACTCCAGGCCAACCAGAATGCTATCATAGTTGCTTCTTTTTGGTCTGGACAAATATAAAAAATCGCATTTCACTGACACGAAAGAAGAAGAATTATCATTGTGTCCCGACTGTGTTTATCAAGAGAAGAATACACACAACCCTCTGCCCTTGGCCTTCCATGATACAGCTAGTACTAGGGCCTGACGGTATTAGAGTTATTCAATACCTGTATCATTTCCGTATAGGTATTACTCAATACCGGTAGTCCGATATTGCTCAATACCTGTATCCCGGTATTTCGGTAATACCGTTTTATTTACGAAAAATAACTTTTTATCTAAAATTCGTTTATTCTTGGTATTTAACTCGGATATACCGAATACCGGTATCCAGGCCCTAGACTAGAATTAATTGCCGAAAGTCATCGCTAGAGCGGGCAGAGGTGTCCCACGCCCGGGTTCACTGGATTGCTTAGGTACTTCCAAAAAAAACATTGAACAAAAGTAATTCTGAACGACTATTCAGGGTGAGTCTTTCATAGGTGCACATCCGGAAGTAGGTATGTCATAGAGATTTTCATTCTGAACAACTTTTGTTAACCTTGGAATATTTCCGAAAAAAAAAATCTACTCCCCATACACATTACACATGACACGTAAACAAGCATTTTTTGTATGGGGAAGCATCTTTTTTTTTCGTTGTATCCCAAGGTCATCAAAAGTTGTTCAGAATGAAGAGCTCTGTAACATACTTCCGGGTATGCACCTTTGAAAGACTCACCCTGTATATCAACGCAACAGTTTGTACAATTATAATCTATAAACATGCAAGCCATCAGTCTGGTATTCCGCCCTTCCTCAGCGCATTAATTAAGGCATTTGCCACATACCTCCTGCGGAATGGACCTACCTGCATTCGTCACGGATCAATAGCCTAGGTACTGCCCTATGTAACTGTAACTTGTCACCACAACTACCTGTATTGTTGATTCATTAAAAACTAGTTGTTAAAAAGTTTTCCCGTGGGAATTCCGGGATAAAAAGTGGCCTATGTTCTTTCTCAGGGTCTAGACATCTATGTATACCAAATTTCATTCAAATCCGTTCAGTAGTTTTGGCGTGAAAGAGTAACAGACAGACAGACACAGTTACTTTCATACATATTTATAACTAGCTGTTCCCGCGAGCTTCGCTTCGCCTTAAAAAGTTTTTTCCGTGGGTATTCCGGGATAAAAAGTAGCCTATGTTCTTTCTCAGGGTCCAGACCATATGTATACCGAATTTCATTCAAATCCGTTCAGTAGTTTTGGCGTGAAAGAGTAACAGACAGACAGACAGACAGATAGACAGACAGACACAGTTACTTTCACATTTATAATATCAGTTAGGATCATTGAAAAAGTTTTAGTGACAAAATTATTCCTAAACGAAACCTTTGTTAAATTATCGATGTTGAGAATTTATTTGCTAGAAATCGTTTCTGATAAAGGTATGGGAGTGAATCCAGTTTTACCGTTGCACAATGGTCACACAACTGTGTTTGTGACATCAGAGTCTAAGGGTGCTTACATAGAGAATCTTCTTCTTCTACACGACAAGAAGAAGAAGATAGAGGATCGGGTTCCCTGTATCTACCTGTACCGGTAACCTGAGTATGCGAAAACGCTCATGACATTTAAAAATCCGGTAAATGCTCCGTGAGTGAGCCCTTTCACATAATCAGGTTAACGGTACAGGTAGATACAGGGAACCCGATTCTCTATGTAAGCACCCTAAGCTATGAGCAGTTGCTGATTATGACAAGTTATGATGACGGGACCGTACCTGTTTTAGGCACAACATTGAATGTAATTACTCCATGCAAATGTTCAATGAGACCACATTACGTAATGTCCATTTAGTCTAGATCCCGCTTTGATATGGTCCCCGGTGAAATTTATAGCTCAGACTGTCCTGGCCCAATGATTTATCTGTTGCAATTACTTTTGATTTATTTAAATGGCCATTTTGTTTAATGTTTTTTTTGTTCCCGTAATTGGGTTAGTGATAAGATAACCACCTATTTATGGTTAAGTAAAAAAGATAAATATTCTAATGTTAATAACAATAAGATCTGATGTTTAAGTTTGGAATCACGTCGATTCATACAAAGATTCTTACGTTTAGGTACAGTGAAAAAAAAAACGTGAGGGAGACTGCACATTTTACTGTACTGTAGATATTGTTGATCCAAAGGTTGTCTGGTAGAGATTGCTATAAGCAATAGGGCCGCCTCTTTGTACTGTTTTATTTTTTAAGTTTTTATTTTTGGCATTTTTGTTTTTGGTGCAAATAAAGTGTATTGTATCCCATCAAAAACAATACTTGTCAAAAAAAACAAGTCTCGTAACTCAGTTGTTCTACGGTAGGTATAAAGTTGTGAGATCCATGTAATACCAAGTCTTATCCACGCACGCATGTCAATCTTAAAATTTTTAAATGTTTTATATAAATATATTGACTCGGCCATCGCATGGAAACACGTGTTAATTAAATTATTTAGTGCGATAACCAAATAATTTAGTTTTCCCTTGATTCATACGCCAAACCCTACTTATATTCCAAATTTGAAGCTTCTAGGTCTGCTAGAAGTGCTTTAGAATTTTTATGATCGGTGAGTGAGTGAGTGAGTCAGTCAGTGACAAAATTAAGAAACTTTGACCCGTTATAATTCTTAAACTACTGTTTCAAATTGAATGAAATTTGAAATATACCGTGTCTTTACAATGCCTGCATGGTTAGTGAAAATTCAGTCTTCTAGTTTTATCCACAACGAAGTTACAGGGGGTCGAAAATGGCCTGAATTGCTTCGAGAAAAGGATGGTACGGCCGTGCCGCTTTTTTGCTCGACTTGGTGGGGGCACTGCTGTGCCCCCAGATTGTACACTCAGGAGCAATGAAAAAGTTTCACTTACAAAATGCCTTCACCAACAACAATGTTATCTACCTACTTATATGTATAATATTTATCTACATATGGGTGCCTTTACAGTAGTAGTAGTAGGTAGTAGGCATATTTAAAATATTTTATTTTTAATTCGTGCTTTTTACCATGGTAAGGAAATTTGATTTATTTTTCGCGAATTTCCAAAAATCGTTTACCAAGGTCGCAACACCCTGTATATTATCCCAAAAAGAGCTTGAGGGAATAGCACAAACTCCGTAAATAGCTTTCTCAGTTCCAACAGAAGATTTCCTAAGAACAGAACAAGTTTAGACAGAATAATGTAATCTGGAAACGAACATGTTTTGGATCTTTAATTCTTTAAGAGCATTACAAAGTTTCCGTATTATTGCTCAGCGTATACTTGACATGACCCTATCTTGTATCGTTCAAGCGAGTAATTAAATAAGGAAATGTTATTTTTGACCTCTATTCCTTGGCCCTTATATTTTTGAGATATAGTTCTTTGCTTAGTTAACGTAACTATACGTTATAGCGATAGAATATATTAATAGAATCTACATACTTACTCGTAAATCTGTCATTTTCCGAGAGCTTATCAAAAATTTATCAAAATACGACTACGAGCTGATGATGATGATTATTGGATTCCAACTTTTGTCCGTGTTTGCATACCTAAATACACAAACATTACTGATAGACCTTGTAGATATACCTACGTAAAACCGCACCTTTATTTTTAGCGACTTCGCAAAATAAACCAAAACAAATCCTTTATTACGCTCCAGTACTTCCACAGGGCAATAAAAGATACTGAATCTGCACAGTATAATATCTAAAGTGACTCTGAAGATGGAAAAAAGCGTTCCACCCGGGTTCCGGGTAAAAGAGTGCTCTCTCCATAAATTATTAATATTGCAATTCGTCTCGACTGATTACCCCGGCCGGGAAACCGACGTTATGAAATATTAGACCGGATTATCTGTAGCCCGATATTACCATAAAAGCATAAATAAATAATATCGCAATACGACTGCTTGTGTTTGAGGGATTTGGATGTTAACGCGTATGAGTGCGGGTTTCCGGAAGTCGTGGGTTCAAATACATACATACATACCTATAGGTATATAGAATATTCACACTTCTGCTATGCTACTATTTGACATGGACTTACAGTGCGACAAACTTATCTGAGCCGGTGAGAGCGAACTAAATTGATCCATAAATCTCATTATTTACTCATTAATAATATACATATAGATTAGATGAGTTTATTAAAACCGGAAGGGTAAATTACCGTTACGGGAAAACTTAAAATCTTACAGAGTAGAGAAATATCAGACATTTACGCGAGCCCTCACCGGAACAGATAAGTTTGTGGCACTGTACTCAAAGATTGAGGAACGACTGATATTGTTCTGTGGTTCGTGTTTATCACCGACAAGATACTCTTTCATAAATTTTGGATGGCTACCTATTTGTCTCTCTATGTTACGATCAAATCACCAACATTGCATAGCTATTATCTCTTTATAATCAAAATCTGCTCACATTATATTAGGCAGTAAAACACAATAATCAGTACTGAAATGAAGCTGCGGCTAATTTAAAATATCAATCATAAGCCACTCTATCGGAAACGGTAATTAAAATTGGATGGGTTAATTCACATACACGCATTTTATCCGAATGATTAAAAGAAAAACCCATTCGAACACATGTCTCTCAACAGGATACCGAACCGAATAACATCATACCCAACTCTCTTAGCTCATCTGATATTGGCAATTATTCCCAAAACAACATCGAATGATCGGCTTCGAAGATTCAATATACACGAAGGGATGCGTATTTACAAAAGCCACGCTGCGGCGGCATCGGGAGGGTCACTCTATATGACGAAAAACCAAGTTTCGAAGCGCTGCTGTGCGAGCCACGACTGTATCTCGTTGTATTAAACGTGCCGATTGCACGACAGCTCTCGTTCGTTCGTTTTTCGTCAGTATAGAGTAACCCTCCGGAAAACATCAATACAATTAATCCTCGACCCGAACTCTTTCAACTCCAATAACGAAATCGATAAAACAGACCGCTCGGGCGTACAAAGTTTTTATACAAACGCACCACGGTCTGGCGATGATGAGTTTTCAGTTCTTACCCATACAGGGTGTTAAAATGACTACGTCTCAAATCATCAACTAGTCTAACCAGAAAAGTTTCTCAGAAAAAAAAGGATAAGGTCATAGGCCAAGTTTCCAAATTTTATGTTTTAATTCTAAAGTAAAGTGGAATGTTTTAACTTTAGTACAAACATGACCAGTACACAAACACACACCAGGTATGTACCCTATGAATCCTATCGATTCGATTCTTGCCCATTTGTACATTTGCTTTATACAAATATACAGTGTGTTAGAAAAAATACTACTTATAGTATGAAGCTTTTATCACTAGAACTCACGTACCGTAAATATTAGTAATATCTAATAAAAACATTATTATTGTTTTCTATCAACTCAATGGCCACCTAATGATGATGAGAATCTAATTGTTTTTGTTATGGTCATCATAAAAGCTAATTATTATCACATCACTATTAATTATAGTTTGCTGAATATTCAAACATGGAACAAAGGCTTAATACGAATATAATCAGTAAGGATAAACAATATAAACATTGGTTGTAAGCATTCATTTTCTTTTTCTTGTGCATGAAGGTTCTAATTGGGAGGTTGCAATTCAAATTTATTCTAGTTTTATGATGATGTCACTCCTACGCTACTTAAATAAAAGCTGGCTAAATGTAAAACCATTTCTGAATTATAAATAAACATCACTTGAGCTAGAGTATTTTTCAGAATTTCAGCCAGTATGGTAATTATTTTGTCGATAATCATAGCAAATGCTCCCGAAGTTTAGTCAAAATGTTATTCAACGCGAGTCGGAGACAAAACTGACAAACACTACCAGAGTCGAAAGCACAAGTTTCGAACCTCCGTTAACGTTGCGTATCGTCAACTGTCACTGTCAAAATGTAAGGCAAAGTTAGTTCAAAAAGTGACATTTGTTTTTTCCATATGTTAGGTGGAATTTCACCAAACGCTAAACGTATTTAGTAGCCTGTCATACATCTGTCAGTTAGTACAAAATGTACTTAAAATTTGATTTAAATACGTTTAGCGTTTGGTAAAAGTGACCTTTCGTGTAGATTCGAAAATAGTATCGAATCCAGTGCTCGCTGCACGGAGCTAGACTCGTCTGCCACCGTCCTGATTGAATGATTAGACTGCTTAAAGGAGCCATGAGCCAACTAAGCATAGGCCATCATACCCTATGTCATATAACTTAAGTTTTCAAAAAATATTTTTTATCTGTTTACATGAAGATATGCTATAGAAGGTAAAGAAAAATAATGTGTGTTATTGCTCTGTGAAACAATCCATTATCTTCCTACCTACCCAACCTATCAATTAATGATTACTTGCATCTTTCTACTTCTATTACTGACGCTTGGTTTTACTTATACCCTATGAAATAAGAGTCTATCGATGGTAAACCTATGCTCAGATTTCACTTGATTAATTATAATAAGGAAACTATTAACTGAATTAGTAAAGCCCTGGGTTCGAATCCTGCCATGTACCAATAAATTCTTTAGAAATAAGTTATTTAAGTACCACAAGTAGCCATTATTCAGTCATTGTGAAACTGGCCTTTACCTAGAATTTATGTACAAGATATGAAAATATAAATATTAGTTTTAACCGATTGATGAATATTATTTACCCTTATGTTTTATCTTAAACTTAGTCTAGATTCTAAGAACATTAAAGCGAAGTCACAATTAAATTCAATCAGAAAAACATAAGTCTTCTTGAACTAAAATCAAAACTTTAATGATAATGATACAACATACAACATTGTGATTTCGACCCATGCACTGTCTCATAAAGTCATAAGCATAAACTGTTAACTACCTAATTACCATCGCATTATAACCTTTATTACCTAAGCCGTAGAGCGTTAATAATTAAACGTTTTTTTATACATACTTATCGATTACTAATTGCTGTAAACACATAAGGTCAGACTCAAATCCGAGATAAACATTCCTTGTACTTCTACCTCTCAGTATGAAACGGTCGCTTGACAGTTACGTTTGTGGCTGGTTATTATAACACCCCTAGTTTTCCGTCGGGGGGTCAAAACATGGACGTGTTAAGGGCGTGTCTCGGGTTCCCTAAGCAGGATGTGTTTGAGAGTGTCAATGTGACAGACTTACCTTTAAATCATGCGTATATTTTGGCCAACACCGGCATGGATGAAGTGGGGGTTTACACTTTGGCTGATGATTGTATCGGTGTAAGTACAAAGTGCTGTTTTTTTTTTACTCGCGAGCATTGAAAAAGTTCCAGTGACGTAGCACCAAATTACTTTCAAACGGAAAAGGCTATAATATAGCTTAACCATGTCCGCAACATTGAAGTATAATTTACAGCGGATATCAAAATATTATCAAACGAATACGTAAACATTTTGATCAACCTTTTAATGAATGTTTTAAAAAATTGTAATAGCACATTTAAATTTATCACTATCAAAATAAAAAAAATCTTGCATAAAATTTCCTATAATGCTTTAAAAAGGTTTTAAAAAAATATAATAGCACATTTAAATTTATCACTTTCAAAATAAAAAAATCTTGGATAAAATTTCCTATAATCACCTGTACTTAAATTTATGTCCTAAGTCATGAAAAAATACCTATTGAAGTACTTAGATGTATAAATTAAATACTACACTCACGGGCAATAAAAAGGTCTATTCAGAAAATCACCAATTTACACCGAAACGGAAAAAAGTTCATAGTTAATTCACACAGCAGCAGTAAAAAAATGAAATAAAAGAAGTGTTGTAAAAAATATGATGATATTTTTAACAGTAGGTGCGGTCAAAAGTCATCAGTAAACGATAAATGAATTACTTACTGCGTAAAATTCCCAGCTGAATACAAAACAATAAATAACAAAATAATTATGCACCCTATCTGTACCAAGCCTGACTATGACAGATTAGAAGGTAAATGGAATTTATTATCAAATTAATAATAATAATAATTTAAATCAGTTATGCCTAGCCTGCCTAGCCTATCATGTTGGATAAGATTCCAATCTTAATATTTTGTAATAAATTATATTTTGTGTAAAAGTAACTAAGTTACACTATTCGAAATGTATGTTATTATGATAAAATTTAGTTTATATTTTCCGCCCGTTTTATCATGACTTGATAGTGATACAAACATAAAATATGTTTGTATATCTACCAACTTTCTCAGATAATATATGCAAGAAACACGTGCAAACTACGTAAAAATGCTATATGCTTACGTATTCTATAAAAAAAACGTTTAAGGGGAAGAATTTTACTCATTTACGAATTATTGTTACTTTTCTATAACTTTATTTTGTTGGTTTTCATACCTATTAAGATATATTCTAACGCACGTTTAAGTCACGTCAAGGTTCTTGTACCTATAAAAATATCTCCAAAGATCAAAAGCCATTTTTCGAATGGAGAGTAGTTTAAAAAAAGACATTAATCAGAAAAAAATATTACCCTCACGAGCAATTAAAAAGTTTCACATTTTCAAAATAGGTACCAACACAAAATAGCCCCAAAATATAAATATATAAGTATATTTAAAAAAAACATAAGTTTATTGCACTTAGTTGGTACCTAATACTCTGATGCAGGCCTCTCTGGCCACAGCACACGCTGAGCTGGTGCCTTTTTGACGCTCTGGACAGCAACCTTATTTGTTTGTATTGTATTATTTTCTGTTTTTTTTTCATATATATTTTTTGTAGTATTCTTTTTCTTTTTTGTTTCTGTTTTTATTGTTCAGTGTGTCAAATAAATGCTTCTTTCTTCTTTCTTTTCTTTCTTTCTGATGCGTTGTTAAATTCTCCAATGTTTCATACAGCGTCATTAACCTAGTCATTTCCGTGTAGGAATGTTTTGGTGCCTGGAACTTTTTCATTGCTCGTGAGTGTATATATACGATGAATAAAATACTTTTACTTTAACAAGAAACGAAAGCCCTAAGTACATACTGCCGGTATAGTATTGTCTGATCATAATAAAAATCCTCCTTGGATATACTGTTGTTGCTCTATATTTGTTGTTGTTGTTGTTATTCATATATTTTGTCCTAAAAGTACTCGCCTTAAGTGATACTTAAAATTCTAAATACAGAATTCTATTGTCAATAAAATAACAAACTATTTCCTACAATGTAAGTACCTACTTATTAAAAGTTGACCTCTGAATCTTAGCTATATTGTTTTGTTCGCAGTAAAACTGTGTGAGGAGGTAAGTTTATACTTAGTATTGTTTAGATATACTTATAAACTTACTAAGTACTTCTTATTTTTTTCCAGAAACTGATAACAATACTTCTAGTTATATCTGAATTAGCTCCAATTTCTCCATAGTCGGTTAGATCGTAACCAGGGAAAGGTTGATCAATTATACGTCATCTCCATATTAAATTCAGCAAAAGTCAAGCAATAATACCTACCTGGTAGTTATGCTGCTCTAACCCACTATGGCGAAATTGAAAGAAACTTACTGAAAGAAAATTGATGGCTTGAATTCTGGTTTTCAAAAACTTTTCTTAGCGGTGCGGTAGTATTTTTCATGTAATATTTTACATTACAATTGCACAAGAAAATTAAACAATCGAACCGGTCAGTAATGTCAGTGGAAGATTTTAGATTAAGTGCCAATTTCTCCATAGTCGGTTAGATCGTAACCAGGGAAAGGTTGATTGATGATTGAATTATACGTCATCTCCATATTAAATTCTTGACAGATGTGTTAAAAGTCAAGCAATAATCCCTGGTTATGGTCTAACCCACTATGGCGAAATTGGCACTAATCAGTGCATTTATTGTTTATACGAGTAGATCAGTCAGTCAATCACCTTTGCTTTTAAATTTTTGTGCAGATAATTATGCATTTTTTATTTGATTACATAATTAAACATACCTAAGGTTTTTAAACTCACGTATGACTAAAATAACTTTGAGCTTGACCCACATGTAGACCAGTTTTGCTCACTCAATTACATCTTAGATGTAATTGAGTGAGCGGTATTAAGTAATAATTATAACATTTTTTTAAATAGCTACGAAGGTTGTGCATGTTTAGAGGTTAGTCACCTGTCATCGTTGTCTTAAGTGATTTTATAATAAATAAAATAATAAAATTAAAGAGCATGGCTATAGCTTGTTACATTAGATTTAGAAGTATCCCTCTGGGGAATTGTCATGATTATGAAACGAACGAAACTAATCATTGTTTCAAATTATATTTCTCACTAGCCTTAATAGGTACTACAGCAAAATTTCTTTCAATGTCTAGAGTGACTTGTAAAAAACTTTTAAACATATTTAAATCTATTGCCATCTGTGACTCTAACATATACTCACGGGCAATGAAAAGGTTCCACTGAGAAAAGCACCAAATTACTCCTAAACGGAAAAGGCTAGTTTAAATATACGACTTCTGCAACATTGAAGTACATTTAACGGAGCATGAGGATATTAACAACTAAACAACAGTAATATTTTGTTCTAATTTTAATTTAAAGGTTTGAAAGAATGGGGGTTGTTTGGTGTCCGCATTTTGTGAGTGAAACTTTTTCATTGCCCGTCAGTGTAGTACTTGACATGTTTTCAAAACGCACAAAACTTTGTATAATTTTGCCTAGAGTTGATTGAACTCTTTTATGGATATTTACATACACTGTCCTTAACACTCTGCCTCTCTATACCACCTTTCAATTCCAAACTGGTTACAAGGGCACAACTAAATAACCAACGAAACCCGTTATTTTTATGTCTAGTGTTGTATTTATTTAGTCAAGATATCGCGGATAGGTAAAGCATAAAATTTATAAATTATCGGTAGAAGGTACCTAATATAGAAAAGTAAATTTTTATTATTTATATTATTTTTATCAGTTTATTATGATAAAAATTGTGCTGAGCAGGTTAAATGGCCTGCCTTCAGTTAGATCACTGGTTATGTGTAATTTATTAAAATAAATCAATTGTATCTACATATTAAGTGTAAAAATAAAAATAATAAAAAAACTACATTACATAGTTCTATAATAAAAGCAAAGATGTATATTCATAGTATCCTCAGGTAGGGTAACGTAACGTACCTTGGGACGCTTGTACCTCGGGACATTAGTTGTATTTTAAAAACCGGCTAAATAAACACATTAAAATTCTACCCTAGGCATAGTATTTTACTCGCTTGGCAAAACTAGTGAGTCTCGTGATCATACCAGCATCGAGTGTGTGGTGAAGAGAATATGAAGTTTTTTGGAGTCAAAAGTAGCTTTTGTATAGTTTTTTGTGTTGCGTTATCTCATTGAGGCATGCTCAAAATAAAGACATGGATGTCACGTATAACTTTTCAGTTATTTAATTTTATGACATGGCAATTATCTGAAAGATTCCTAAATTAAAAATAAAGATATTTAAATTTTGGTTAAATATTGCTTTTTTGTACCTTGGGACACAATTAAATTTGTACCTTGGGACACTGTTTCCTATGGCTTTGTACTATGGAAAATGCAAACATCTAAATAACGCCTTATATCTCTGTTCTTATTAGTGCCAGAGTAAAACTAGACAGAAGAGGGATTCAGTAAATCAATAAGAACAGAGATATAAGGCGTTATTTAGAAGTTTGCATTTTCCATAGTACAAAGCTATAGGAAACAGTGTCCCAAGGTACAAACGTGTAACGTACCTTGGGTCAAAATAAGCATTTTTACTTTTATCTTAATTTAATAAAATCTGGCCACACTAAAGCTTTAGCACAAATACTAGTGATAATAGATTATATATCCTACCGAATAAAGAAAATTTCACATTAATATCTTAGTTGTACGCTGCGATAGCTTCATTCAAAGTTGGGGTAGTCGAAAATGTCCCTAGGTACGTTACGTTACCCTACAATACGACAATAATCAATAATGCCATCTTAATTAAATTAAAAGAGATGTATTAAACAATCGTTAGTAAAATATTTGGACACTACTATGTCTTATAATATAACCGTTGTAATTAAAATCATATCAAGGTTTAGGCAAGCAATTTCAATGTATATTTGAAGCTGCAATCAAGTTGAACATAGCCGCTAAACGACCCCAATACCAGCAATTGGGCCTATATAATTATCTATATAACCCGTTTTGGTGTACTTAAACATAAACAGTGATTAAGTTTTCGTCTATTTACATTCCAGTAAATATAGGTACTTTGATTAATTTTTCCACCGACCGAATTTATAAAAAGGAGGGGGCTCTCAATTTGTAATTTGGCGTATTTACCTATTACGATGATTTCAAGTGAATAATTATCAATCAGGCCTAACCTAAATAATAGTGGCAAGAAGTAAGTACAATCAGCTGCATAAGTAGCCATACACTTTTGTTCGTTGTTAAACTACCTACTAATCAAAACGTCAATGTTTGAATGAATGAATAGGCAGCTAGTGAGTTTGACAAGGTTCAAAAGTGTACAGCTACTTATGCAGCTGACTGTACAATGGCCCAACTTCAACGCAACTCTGTAACATAACATATTATGACGTGAGAGTATCTTGCGTGTGTCCCTTTCTATCTACTATAGTAAAGTACCTATACTTAAATAGAATCGTATACCTAATAATTACTCTCATCTGATCTCTGCGTCATATACGTATATAAGTACCTAGGTTTATCATCAGCATGACATTAGGTATTAGTACTCTATCTGTGTATCCCATAATTATTGTGACTTCGCCGTCGCCCTGTGCCCAGCAATGGACGATTGTGGTATAATGGCGGCTGTGGTGTAGTGGTTAGTGACCCTGACTGCTATGCCGAAGGTACCGGGTTCGATTCCCGGCTGGGGCAGATATTTGTTTAAAGACAGATATTTGTACTCGGGTCCTGGTTGTTGATATTTATATTTAGTATCTATCTATCTATGTATTTGTGTAGATATATCAGCTGTCCGACACCCTTAACACAGGTTCTGCCTAGCTTGGGGTTAGATGGTCGTGTGTGAGATGTCCCCACATATTTATTTATTTATCATATTTTATAAGCCGTGCAAAGCCAAAATTCTTAGATTCCATGTGTAATTTTTATTGATTTCATGCCTGATTTTTCCCCCAGTGCCCCTACTCGCTCCAGCAGCGGCAGCGCCTGCACAGTAGTCTGAACCACCCAACACGCTATATAACAGTGTGATTCTCCCCTAGTGCCAACACGCTGTATAACAGTGTGATTCTCCCCTAGTGCCAACACCCTGTATAACAATGTAACTCTCCCCCAGTGCCCCTACTCGCTCCGGCAGCGCCTGCACAGTGGGCTGAATCACTCGTGGGCGGTGGACGCCGGCGTGCCGAGCACGTGGCGACTCATGAACACGGCCCACGCTGACACACTCACTGCTAGAAGGTAATTTCACTAACTACTTAATCATCATGACTATCAGCCTACGTCAACCTACTGCAGGGGCCTCCTCCATGTTATGCCAAGTCCCACGGTCCTGTGCTACACTCATCCAGTTTGGTCCAGTCACTCTCCTAATGTCATCGGACCAACGGGTCGGCGGTCCACCAACTGAATATACTACTGGGGTTTGGTTTCTGTCTGTGTCTATCTAATGCAATTTTAGCGAATAAATGACATATAATAGAAAATAATGAGAGCTCTTTTTCTGGAACGTGGTTTTTTCATTTACCATTGCGATAAATGAGGGAGCTAAATGAGAGAACAGAATGTGTTATCGTATTTTATTTTCAGAGACAGGCCCACTTTGTAAATTTTCTAATGTTAATGTTGCTGTTTTTATGTCGAATAAATGTTTTCTTTTTAATTATATTCAATTTAACAAGCTCATTCCTCCCATAATTATCTTACATATCGAATAACTATTTAATTTGGTTCGCTTATAATATTGACTACTTCTAGTGGCCTGATCTGCCAGTTCCGACCGACCCTGGGGGAGTATGGAGTGTACCGCCTGGATATCGGAGAATGCAACCTGGTGCCGGCGCTCGACCATATCAACATATATTTACGTGAGTTTTACATACATCACTATCATCAGTCAATAATCATCCACTTGGAGATAGGACTCTCCCAAACGCCACAACACTCGGTCCTCGACCTTCCTCATCCAGCCACTACCGGCTACCCGCCTAAGATCGTCGGTCCAGTTTGTTTAACATTCATTAATATTAATATTAATACTAATGGACAATTAAATAGTGCAGTGGTTAGTAGGCGAAATGCAGTATAGAAATATTCGGATTCGAGCTCCGGTCAGGGCAGATAAAAATGTTCTGGGTAGATTTCATTTCGGGGCGGGATGAAGCAAGATAAAACTATTTAAGAATGTCTATTTCCAACAAATAGGTCCAACAGGTGGATGGTCAATAATGCTCATGGTCAATGGTATACATGACATAAATTTTAGGTTTCGCTATTACTTATTATTATGAGTATTAGTATTTATATCGAGTTAACATTATTATTACAAAGCTAACATTATTTAGTTATGAATATTACTTGAGAAAAAAAATTAAAAAAAAATGTCAAAACTTGCATCTTTAGCTAAAAGAAAATATATTTTTTTACCTTCGTGCATAGACAAGAATCATTTTTCTTCCTTTTGTCGATACCTCCATTAAAGTTTTGGGTCTTCGCTCCGTCCCTTGAAACTATTATCTTTGTGCGGAAATTTCTTTCGATTTTACGCTCTGTGGCTTCCGAAAGGGTAAAAATAACATTTTCTTTTGTACCCCTAAAATGTTATGTAATGCATTTTACATATTTTATATCTCAAGAATATCTGAGGCCTAGTAAGAAGAGACACGAATCGTGGATAACTATGTATTTTTGCTGTTCGTAAGATTTATAGAAATTTTTAGAAGGTACCTAGGTAGTAAAATTTGGATGTATTCTAGTCTGTACTCTATATTTTTATCTCCTGCTTAACAGGAAAGTATTTTATTTATTTATTTTTTTTTTATTTATTTATTTATTTTATAAAACTTATACTATCATTACAGAGTAACCTAATTCGATAGCAAGCTCAATTTATTATAATTATAATTAATTTTAACAATGGCAAATCACATACACAATAATACAATAAAAATTACATCTAATCAATAAAATAAATCTAAAATCAACATAAAAGCAATTTTCACACAAACATTTCATTACATATTATAAAAATTATTTTTCCTTAATTTATCATTGTAGCATAAAGCCGACTGTGCCGTTTTAGTAAATTCGTTCAGAGAACAACAAAATATGTCAACTGTCTCTGAGATACAGTTGAGAACGCGGAGGGCGCGGGTGAGCGGGGCGTCCCGCAGCAGGTTGGTGCGCGCGCGCGGCACGGCCAGCAGCCCCGCGCGCCGCCGCCGCCCCACCATGTGGTCCGGCACGCTCAGACTCACCATGCGGAGCACCCCTGGGTTGCACTGCGTACCTCGCAACAACTGCATAACGTACGTGGCTAGTGCAAGCTCCCTTCTAACCTCCAGTTGGGTGTACCCGACCATGCCCAAGACGAACAAGGTAGGGTACATGAGGGGATAAAATGGATATACCCCGTACATTTTTAAATAGATGGCTCTAACAAATTTATTTTGTATACGCTCCAACATAAGTCTATATTTTTCCTCATGTGGGCTCCAGATGACTGAGTTACATTCAAGATGACTTTTAACAATTGCCTCGTACAGAGCCCGAATGGCTGTGATGTTAGTAAAATTATACGATTGACGCATTATAAAGCCAAGGTGTCTAAAAGCTTTTTTACACACGCTTCTAATGTGATCGCGAAATGATAAGTCGGCGGAGAATCGAATGCCGAGGTCACGCACCTCCGTAACGCGCTGCATAGTGACTCCATCCACACGGTAATCATAGTGATGCGGCGATTGCCTACGGCTAAAAGAGATGACCTGACACTTGGTTACATTAAAAAAGAGCTGGTTTGCGTTACTCCAGGCCACTACCCTATCAATGTCAGCCTACAGTTCGAGACAGTCTGACTCTTCCCTAATTTCTTTTACAAGTTTAAGGTCATCAGCGAAAAGTAGGCAGATCGAGTTAGCTACTTCTTGCGGCAGATCATTTATCATAATGATAAATTCTAAAGGCCCTAGGTTACTGCCTTGACTGACTCCGGACCTTGTAAAATATGGTTGGGACCTATGACCAGTAACATAAATGGTTTCTTTATACTTTATACAATTTTTGATTCACAATACAACAAAACGCTCTTTTTTATCGGGAGTTAATAAATAAACATATTAATTACTTCAATCCACAAGTTGTCTGGTAGAGATTGCTATAAGCAATAAGGCCGCCTCCTTGTACCTACTGTTTGATTTTTAAGTTTTTGCTTTTGTATTTTTTATTCTCCGTTCAAATAAAGTGTATTGTAATGTAAAGTACGCACCATCTAACCTCAAACCCCCATTCCAGCGCTAGTATGCTGGTGCCTACTCATAGCGGCCGGCTACGGGCTGGCTGTGGCAGCGCGGGTGATGCTGAACAGACGCCGGAGCGCAGAGGACCCGGAGCAAGGAGACGAGAAGTCCATCAAGCCCACTGTGGAGGTCGTTAAGATGCCCACCCTGTATGTGGTTAGGGGGTGAGTTGTACAGCTGTTTTTGTGGTGTTAAATTAGGTGGATTGAGGTAAGCGTCTACCTGTCGGTAACGTACGTATTGGACCAAACGGATTTTTATAAACGTATGAATACTGAATGCGATCCATCCGTTGCGTGAGACGCAACGATGAAAGTTGGACGCTTACCTTTGAAATTACCATGACGCAGTCAACATGTTTTATGTATTTTAGAATTTGAGGTGGTATCTCTGGAAAAAGCTACTAATGTATCTGAATTGTTCTACAATACCCCTTATTTCGACTTAGAATGTGTCGTGCTCAGTATGTCAGGTACAATAACCTAGGTACCAACCAGAATCACACTGACTAATTTCTACCCTGTTAGGCAAAGTTCTATGACATTTTTTTTCACCATCATACCTACTACACTGCCACTTATTCACAGCTATTTCCTTTACCTTCCAGCTTACTCCTATCCACAATAATCTTCCTAACCACGGGCGGCGGCGGCTACACAGTGCTCACGCGAGACTGGTTCGGCTACACACTAGCCGAGTGTCTGTTCTACGCGTACGTGTGGACTGTGGGAGTGAAGATCCCGACCACTGTGGACCAGGCGTATGCACTGGGGTACACTAAGTGCAACGTGTTTACTGATATCTTGAAGGTAAGTCATTAGAAATGTAACTTTTATTATCAGCCCGTAATTGTCCCCTGCTGGGCGTGTGTCTTTCTGAATGAGTAACTTTAGTAATCTTGAAATCATTGAAGATACTCTTAGGTACCAGTGGAATGTGTCATACTTATTACCTCGTGAAGACAGGGCACTCAGTATAGGAGCTTAAGTTATTTATTTTCTTACATAGGTACCTAATTAATTCATAAATGCAACATGAGCAGATGGCCATATGGCCATTCTTTTATTCTTATTATAATATGATACGGTGAGTACCTATTTGCATATTAATTTATAGAAGTACTACTGATTTTATTCACATAAACCTGCACAATGCCTGGGTAATGGTATAAAATCTGTCGTCGTAAAAATCTTACACAGCCTTTTATTTATAACCTCTGGAGAACTATAATTACGGTTTAGAATAATTACCTACCTAATTATGTTTCTAAGATACTCCCGTATGTTGATACTCTCAAAACTGTGTTCGAGCACAAATATAATCCACCTCAACTCTAGCTCACATACTATGTCTGTATGTATTCCAAGATTGATGAAATCAACACACATGCAAGACAAACATTCAAGTCATAACTCAAGATTGCAATCTCTCGTCGACACACTCAATCCATACTTATATCTGTAAATCAAATCAAACTTACTCGAATTGCCTCTAGAAATTTCCAATATAAAGCACTTATACTACCTCCAAGTCTGTAGCTTTGATTCTGCAACTTGGTTGTAATAATTTACAACTGCGCGTTGCAAATAATTCTGAACGAATGCAAATGAGATGGCTTTCAGTGCTAGATTGTTTTAAGATGCAAAAAGGATGCAAACAAACAAAATGACTTTCTGTTTCATTAAAACCATAGACTAATACACTATTAGTGTATTAGTATATGTTAAAACTATAGCAAAAATCTACATAACAGGTGCGTTTGTCTTCCTCTGATATAGAATAGAATAGAATATTCTTTAAAGATATATTGTGATATACTGAAAGGGTGACTTAGAGTTTCTTCCAGGCAACCTTATAGGTAAGGATTAAAAATGAAAACCACATAGTTTAGCTCTCTGTAGCAAAAAACCAGACACAGTTTTGCAATTTGCAATCATTACAACTCGCTATGGTCGCACTAATTTGGTCTCACAGTTGGTTTATAAAAATAACTACATAGTTAAATCTAGCGGGAATACCCTGTTGCAGCAACAGCTTTTAAACTGTCTGTAGGGAATATAGGTGCAATTTATTTACTTTTATACATATTTTTTTTATACTAGAATCATAGATAGATTTATATTATACAAGGTATTGAAAAAGTAGTAGGTATAGTAAACCGAAAGAGGCTAAGGCGAGGAGGTAGTCATACTGCACAACTTTACCTGACTTTTGCTCCTTTTTTTAACGCCCTGTAAATATATATCTATTTTATTTTTCCAGAGGTCCTTCTGCCTAATTCTTATAGGCACAGTGATCAACTCGACAGTGGCCAGTGAGTTGACAGCGGACACTCAGGGGCTCTGGTGGCCGCTGCAGAGGATGGGAATCGCCTACCTGGTCACTGCTACTGCATACGCCGTCACGGTGCAGAAGTTTGAAATGGATTCGAAGGTGAGAACTATCACCATTATATTTATCATGCCCTCTAGTCCGCTGGATTGACGACCATAGACTAGTATCGGGTAATGGTTGCATGAGGAAGGCCGAGGACAGAGTGTTGTGGGAGGCATGTGTCCAGCATTGGACGATAACGGGCTATTGATGATAATAATGGTGATGATATTTATCACCATCTGAATCTACGCCATCATTAGTAGAAAATACACATCCACTGCAACACAAATTGACGTCACTAATATTTTCCTGATCCTGGGTAATTTTCAGCCACCACATAGTAAGGTGTGAGATTAAACGTAAATCCAACAGAGAAGCCAGCAGCTCGTCCTAAATTTTGCTATCAAGTAAATTAAAAACTTCCTTCTCCAGAGTATCCTGTGCAAGGCCATAGCTAACGTGGTGTCCCTGATCTGGTGCTGGATCATCACCGGTTTCCTCTTCGCCGTGCAAGTCATCGCCATCTCCACTTTCCTCTCTTTCAACTGTGAATCGTAAGTTTATACATTCGTTTCGATTTATACATATTTTTTTATGAGATGTTGTTCAAACAATGACGCTGCAGTTAGTACCTTAGCACTGAGTCTTAAGCCGAAGGACCCAGATTCGAATCCCGGCCTATTAAGAGATCTCCAACCAGCTTACCAAGCATGGAGAATATGACAAAACCCTCAAGTGATAAAGGTCAGGACATTGCCTTTTCATTTCCATATTTTTCAGATTTAGATTCATTATTCATCATTGCGGTTACCACAAACATTTGCTATCCAGACTCTTGCTCTTCAAACTCTTGTTCATCTGTTTCAGGAACCTCGGTCTCAAGAACCCAACCCTGGACCTGGAGATCACGGACAAGTCCAACAGCTGCACCCGTCACTACGAGATGACCCGGCTCGTCAACCAGGTCTTCATGGCCACCCCGACCACTATCATCTTTGTCAACAGCTACTATGGATTCTCTAAGGGTTTCTTAGGTAAGTTTATTCTACTTCTTTGTCACTACCGCTACTCCTCCGAGGAGTTTGGGGCTGGTTTAGTTTGTATTAGTGTATTTATCATCAGCCCGTATACTGTCCATTGTTGATCATAAGCCACGGAGGGCTATTACTCTATGACTTCGACCAAGTCTACCATTCGATTCGTATTGCCTTCAAAGGGTTTTCAGAAGTTTATCCGTTATAAATCTTGGATAAAAGTAGCCTTATAGCACTCAGGGATAATGTAGCACTATAACAGTGATAAGTATACCTAAACTCCAGCTTAAGAATTTGCATAGGTTCCTACGTACTTACACACAAAAATACTAATTCCTCTTTAAAATATCTCTATGACAAACAATGAAGAACACTCGTAACTAATCACATAAAAACACCTACATCTCCTCACCAGGTATCCTCGGCACCATCATCCAGTGCATGATGGGTCTGAAGGCCGGCGCGGTGTACCGGCACCACAGCGACCATGGAGACCGGCTGATGCTGTGGGGCATCTGGGCGACGCTGTTCGCGGCCGGAGGGGTGGTCATCGCTGGGCTGGCTGTGCCGTTCCAGTTTAACTTGTGGTGAGTGTGAAGTGTGATGTTTAGAGTTGGTAGGAGTTCAAGATATCCAAAAATATAGAGATATTAGATAAGTGATGCGGCAAAAAGTTTTATACGAGTATGTAACCTCGACAACTAAATAAGTTTCCAAGAATAGAGTTTTCTTGGAAACTTATGGAGTTGTAGAGGTTCTAATGTATTTAAATATAAAGGATTTTTGGTACAGTTTATGTAAGGGATGCTGATTTTGTGGCGATGGTATAATATTATTTATTATAATATTATTTAGTTTGAAAGAAATAAACATGAGTTATAGGCATATAAAAGTAACAAACTGTTACACCTATCATTTTAAGTATCATATAAGTACCTACGTGAAACCGTCACTGTAAAAATTACGAGTAAAGTTTGATTTCCTAAATCTTTTTTTTGCCAACTCTAAACACGGTAGATTTCATTATTGACTACAGAAAGAGTTTTATTCCAACGAGTAGAACCTACTACCGTCGTATTAAATGAAGTGTCACAGGCATTATCTTTAACGCGGAGCTTGATGACCAGAAACCTGCCTTTATGAGAGTCACAGAGTGTGCTCCAGGTTAATGATCAGTGAAAGCACTTCCGAGAACTCAATGACATAGATTACTTTCAGTGTGTCAGAGGAAGGTATAAATTGTTTACTGCCAGTTTCAATAACTATACATAATACAAGAGCGAGCAATGAAAAAGTTCCAGTGATAAAAGCACCATTTTATTAGGGTTCCGTAGCCAAAATGGCAAAAACGGAACCCTTATAGGGTAAACTACCCTATTGTTGACACCCCTCCACTTATTGACACAGCGCGGAATAATTAAAGAAAACAAGACAACGCTTCGTTCTATTTAGTGATATTTATCTTTGAATGCAGCAGTAATAGTTATTCTGTAATGGTAACACTCGGCAGTCCTTTTTACAGCAATGGCTGACCAATAAAACATAGACAATTCGTGCCTCTCCGTTGCTTCTTCAAATTCCGCCATCTTGGATCGCTTTTTGCAAAGGACAGTGGCTACTTTAAGGAGAAATTTGCTAGTATTTCTTTTAAAAAATTATAAATTTGTTATTTGGACTGAAAAGTGAACAAAATTCCTTTTCCATTTCTTACCTCAAAAACCACTTATTTTCGGTTATAACTTCGAATTTAGGTGGTGTCAATTATAGGTAGCACTTTTGGTATATTTTCCTAATGTTGACATATTGGGTCAATAATTGGAAGGAATGTTTTTTGTTTTCATGTTAATATTTTTGCTTTTTCCGGTAGTATATCCTATAATGATCATGTTAACACTATTTAATCATTTATCCCACACGAATTTCCAATTCATGACACAGTGTCAATACAGTGAAATCCAATTATCGACATAGTGTCAGTAATCTATTTCCCTATTATTGACATGTCTATATATAGGCAAAGTGTCAATAATTAGTCTCATAAACGATAAATATTTTTATGGGAGCTTACTATACTATGACACTCAAAAAATAACTTTTCCTGCTTCACCTCTCACTGCCTTCCTGCAATCTATACGAAGTCGTCTGACTATCAGTGGCTGGTGGCCTGCCAACTGCTCTACGTCCACCTGTCATCATTTTGCCTGTCCAAAAGTGTCCTGCACACTTCCCACCCAGCTGAATCCACCTCGTAATCTATTAAAACTGGGATTCTGACCCGGCGGGTAAACAATGATCAAGATAGGTGTTAAGATTCACAAAATTGAATGATATCCAGCGGTATCGTTCGTTTCGATTGGGACACTGGACATGTTTAGAAAATTAGTCTTGAACATGTTTATCTACAGGCCAACCCTTAAGGATGCTACGTGTAGTTCTGCGAGCATAAACTGGAGATATCAGAGGCATATTCATGATTCATGATGTCTTCATCAATACAGATGTGACAAAGCTACACCACACTTTTTCTTTGGCCTTTCTCTTCCAGCAGCTACTTACCAGGTACATGTCTAAGATCAGCCTTGGTCCTGATGGCCAAAAAGCGTGCTATGTCACGCTTGCCTGTTCGTTACCTCCACTCGAGAACTCGATTACTCCAACTGTCTTTCTTCTTGGGTGGCTGGCCTATTGGCATCTCACATTGGTTCTCTGATGGATTGATTACCCCATTTCAGTCCGCATTACGACTTTATATCAGTGGACCTGATAGCCCAGCCGTGACCACGTTTCTGAACCATATGGCATCAGCAGCAGGACGCACTGGCTGGAACCTTTGAGAAATGCCCAGGAGATCATGAGACGAAGCAGCCTAACTCAGTGGGACTAGTTACTGCTAGCATCAGTATTAGATGCAGTACATATGGTATGTCAGATAACTAGCTGACGACTTATGGTATGTGACACTTATGGTGTTTCAATATATCACCGTGATATACCAAATAGAGAACCGGACCCATGGTACCCTCCCAAAGGTTTAATTCCTGTTCAAAACGGTTTTTATTACCTAATATCAAGCATGTCAATAATTGGTACAGGAGGTGTCATAAATTGGAAAACGCGTGTCAATAATTGGGAAATAGGGGTTCTTTCAAATTTATAGCTGATAATAAAAAACTAAGACTATAGAGTCATTGTTTTGTCAAAAATATTATAAATGAATATACACCTGAAACCGCTACAGAAAAAAATACCACAATACTAATATTTTATGCGTATTTATGGCCAGTTTTGCAGACAACTCGTCTTAAAGTGTCAATAATTGGGTAGTTTACCCTAGTTTCGTCATGTCCGTCTGTCCGTCTGTCCGTCTGTCCGTCTGTCACAGCCGATTTACTCGGAAACTATAAGTATTACAGTGATGAAATTTGATGGGAATATGTGTTTTATGAACCGCTACAAAAATATGACACTAAATAGTAAAAAAAAGAATTGGGGGTGGGGCCCCCCATACATGTAACTGAGGGATGAAATTTTTTTTTTCGATGTACATACCCGTGTGGGGTATCAATGGAAAGGTCTTTTAAAATGATATAAAGTTTTCTAAAAATCATTTTTCTTAAAGTGAACGGTTTTTGAGATATCAGCTCTCAAAGTCGTAAAAAGTATGTCCCCCCCCTCTATTTTTATAACTACGGGGTATAAAATTCTAAAAAAAATAGAGGTGATGCATGCTAATTAACTCTTTCAACGATTTTTGGTTTGATCAAAGTATCTCTTATAGTTTTTGAGATAGGTTGATTTAAGCTACGGAACCCTTTGTGCGCGAGCCCGACTCGCACTTGGCCGGTTTTTCTAAACGGAAAAGGCTTGCTTAATGACGCCGTCTGTATTGAAGTACATTTAACAGCGCATATGATTATTAGCAACTATAAATGTTTTAAAATATTGGGGTCATTTGTTGTCGGCATTTTTTATGTGGAAGTCTTTCATTGTAATAATTAGGTATAGCTCTACACGAGACAAAAGATTAGATGGATTTCTAGAAACATCTATATAGTTGTACCTAGAAGATTTTTTACTGTTTTCTGATTCTCTTCACATAATCATAAGGCACTAAAAGTAATAACTACCTGTGGTTATCTGTCATAAAAAAATAATTATAATATGAATATTTATAACTAAATGAATAACATAACAGATCAATATAATTGCATCCAGATCATAAACATGGATTTATTAACGTATATAGGTACAACACAATGCTAATTACGTACATAATATACAGGGTGTTAACTTGATTGCGTTGGAGCGGGAAATGGTAGATACAGCTGACGATACTGAACACGATACGACATTAAAAAACGTATTTTATTTGCTTTAAGCTGACCAACATAAAACAGTTTTATTTAGTTCATTTTAAAATTTCATAGTCACCCTATTCATGTTTAGGTACGTTTGACAGAATGACCATGAACTTGAAAGCCAAGGTCAAGGCCAAAATAATCAAAGCCAAGGTCAATAAAAAAGTATGCGTGCATCAGCACCACACTTGGAGCCACATCGTCAAGGTACCTACCGAGATTTTGGGTACTCAAAGTACCCAATCCATTGTAGACATTTCATTTTACTCCATAAGTATCACATTATTGATACACAATAATTATCTTTTATGAATACAGAACAGTTTCATTTTATGCTTCATAACATAGGTCACACGTATTCACAGCACAGCACAACATAAAACGAGATGAGGAACAAGGCTTAGGCTTAGGCAAGGTAATCAAAAGATAGAATTGTAGGTACCTTTTCCCTTTTAGGTAATAATTGTAAAAAATGATTGTAAACAAGTAAACAACAATGACTGACTGACAGACTAGATCCACAGAGAAGGTAATGACTATCATAAATACTCGATGGTTATGATACGCGAGATTGTTATTATTCTACTGGTATTCAAAGTGAGGCCATACTTATTATGAGGATTTCCGTACTATTCGTCATCAAAGACGTCTCAATCGCAAGTACACAACACAAATCGAGATGAGCGAGTGTAAGTAAACCAATTCGTCATTGAAGTAGACCCTGTTATCATCCTGTTATGCATTGTGGTCTTTTATCTTTAGCTGCGTACAGACCGGCCAAACGAACGCCAACGAACGGGTTTTGTTGACCTTCGTTGCTCAATCTGTCCCTGTATTATGTATGATAAATGTCCATCGGTGGGCGTTCGTTGGGCCGGTCTGTACGCATCTTTAGGTAATAAAAGAAAAATAAAACGTGGTGAGTATCACGGGTGAATACTAAACGCTTACCTTATTCTGAGTAAAAAGGTTTAATTATTGTTCTGAGCTCCTAGAAAGTCATAAATTATATTCTGTACGATCTATGAAACTTTATGCACATCAGCTGTTTAATTGTTGATTAGTATGTCATTAATCACCATGAATAATTTCAATTTTATTTAATAATTGTTATTACCTACTGTGTAATTAATTACAATCATAGTTACATCAAATAAATTATGAAAAGTGAAGTTGATAACAAATTTATAGTGTGTGTTCTTTTGCAATCGAATGTCTCATTGGTTATGTGTTTGTGTAGGGTGACCATGTTTTTGATTAAGGTAAAACTTTCCACTTTACTTTAGACTTTAAACATAAATATTCGAGATTCTGATGTTTTTTTTCTTAGAAACGTGCTTGGTTAGACTAATACTAACCCCCATTTCCCGCTCAAACGCATTCTAGTTAACACCCTGTATCATCTGGTTCTGGTTCCATATCCTTTAAAAAATGAAAAAGATACCAAACCTTTTGGTTATTTTAACAATCGCAAAAAACTATATCAACTTAAATGTTTTTTTTTTCTTTTCAGGCCGTTATCAACACTCATTCTGCTTTCAACAACAGCGATGCTGATCTTCGTAGTATTCTATGTAGCAGTGGAGTACATGAAAATCATTGAAATGAATGTTCTGAGGTCCGTCGGCGTGACGTCACTGGTCGTTCTCTCTGGCCATGTTCTATTTTCAAAATCTTTTCCGTTAAATTTCGGCAACTTGGTCACATTTAGAACGCATTTTGAAATGTTGTTCCAAAATATTTGGATTGTTTCTCTTTGGTTAGTGATTGGAGTTCTTTTAATGAAAAAACGGGTGCAGTTCTCAATTTAAGTTTTCTTTTGTTTTTTGTAACTTTTATTTAATTAAGCTATTTTGTGATGCATGTATATAGGTAAACTGTAAGAAAATTTGTGATTATAAACAGTAAATATTTACTTACAGAGCATTTTTATTTATATTGTAACCTACCTACAACCGATTTTAATCATCCTCGTTATTTATCTTAAAGTACCTACTACAATACTGGTTCAATGATTTCACAAAGTAAATTCCTTATACATAAGAATTTCAGAATTCAGGAATTATGAAAAACGCAATCATTTAGGGCTTGAAATCATAATAGGTAAGTATAGCCACTACTGATGGCAATAGTGACATAACGCAAAGATAATAGTCACTATTATTATTGCATTATTACATTTCCATGACACGCTATTAGGCCTTAGGCTGCGTCTACAGTTGGCAAACAGTTTTCCGTCGGCAGATTACTTACAACGTAAGGTTGCCGTAAACTGAGATAGTGTTTGCGTAGAGTGAGCCCTAAACTATCAAACTCTGAACACTCAATTTTAAAAAAGGGCGTACTGAACTGATGCCCCACTAACTCAGTCGGCAGTAAACAGTTTGCTAACTGGAGACACAGCCCTAAACGCGTGGAGTTGAGAATTGGCTACCAGAAGCAAAAGCTGGGACCTCCAAACGTTAATATTCCTGCTGGCGACGCAAGACAAACACAATTGTAATTAAAACTATTAAAATTGAGACACGTCCCCAACCGGCGTCCACCGTGACTCAGCAAGAGTTAATTAGAAGGAAAATTATCTACTCAAAACGAAAATGAATCTTCATAGCGGAGGTACAGGTGTGAATATGTGAAATAGGCCTATTATTATTATATTTTATCAAAATGATTGCACATAAAAAAAATTACAAAGGCAAACTTAATACTAGTAGCATTCTCTACCAGTTAACTTTTGATGATGTCAAGACAGTGATTGGTAGTACAATGCTATAGCTAAAGTAGGTATTCCTTAGTTTTCTAACGATGTTTGCATGCATTTGAATATCATTATGGTCACGATAAGAATGTTTGTGAGGGCCTGCGCGCACTACGATTTTTTGTCGAACATAATTGGCGAGCTATAGTGTCGAGTTAATGATCACTCTTCAAAAATGTAAACCAAAATAGAGTAACGTGGTTGGTGCAAATATCTATGTGTTAGAGTTTATTTATATTTTATTACTGTATAGATGGCCTATGTCCAGCAGTGGATGATTATTCGCTGATGACGATTACTGTAGAGTTGTATCTGTGGCTTGTTACATTTGTCGTGTCTGAAGTTCCTCACCCTCGCTATACTGTTCACCAGCTCACAGACGTTAAACTTAATGAGAGCAGTAGAAAGCTGAATTCTGCAGAATGTCTACGAATACCCAAGCATTCCGAATTACCGGCTGATGTAAAGGAATTTATGCTATTAAAATACTTTTTTCAGCCTCTTACCCTTTATTTGGGGAAAATCTGGGTAGTTCCAACTATAGTTGGTACGTAGTTTTGTGTATTCTTTGATTAAAATTAATACCATTGTATAAAATTATAATTAATTTTCTGTATAGGATTCCTCTTTGAGAGTACAGTTATCATATTTCGAAATAAATATTGCGTAAGGGTGCTTTTCCACCAGAGATGTGCTATGCTACGATGCTATGGATGCGTTTGATATCCACCAATCATAATTATTGGTGCACATAGCTTAGCACTGGTGGAAACGGATTCAACTAAAATATGTTTTTTGTATGGAATGATGCATGCTATGGATGTGTGCTATGGATGCGTGCTATGGATATGTGCTATGGACCATCGCGAGTGGTGTCGTTTCGCCCCCGTCGTTTCCCTACTATCGATACATAGCATAGCTCGAGATGCGCATCTTTCTCGCACAGCTACATTGCGGCGGCGCATCTTCGTAGCGCACCTTCCTCGCACAGCTACCTAGCGTAGTATTGGTGGAAACGGTCACATATTTTCGTAGCGTAGATATCACATCTTCGCAGCATAGCTGCATAGCACATCTCTGGTGGAAAAGCACCCTAAGTATATTAATACATTTTATATAAGTAAATTTAATTAAAATTTAATACACTTATTTGGACCATTATAAACTGCGGATTTTAAAAGCATAAATACATACAAAGGTGGAAGGAATTGTTGGGAAAATGCACTTTTATTTACCTACCATTCGTGAAAACAGTCTATAATACAGATAAAAGGTAACTATAATGACTGACTACTGTTCATAAGCATCAGATGGGTGGTGAAGGTAGTCAAGGCCGTACGGTCGTAGATGGTAGATTAAGTAGTCATACAGATACATCGCTCCTGGGTCCACGTAGTGGAACGATATGGCGTAGTCGGAACAACAGTCTATGCCCTGAAAACCATAATAGATAGAGCTTTTAGGTTGAACTTGATTTGATGTAACGAGGTTAGCAACAGTTGCAAGTACATCACCTAATCCAGACGAAAAAGCATGCATGTAAAATCTGCTTAAGAAGGAGGTAAAATTAATTTTGAGCAATTCTTCGTACAATAACGTTCAAGAAAAACCTACATGCGTTTTTCAGAGACACTAAAGTACTATTTTCTCCGTTTTTACTTCAGCTCATTTTACTTTCATAAGACTTTCGATTCATGCTTTTCAGCTAACAAATATGATCAGGAGGATTACTCTATACTGACGAAAAACAATCGAACAGCGAGATTCAGTCGTGTCTCCCGCAGCTACGCTCGGAAACTTATGTTTTTCCTCATATAGAGTGACCCCCAGAGACTTACCCAAGCAACTGGATAGTAAGTAAACTTCTGGAACCAGCCATCAGAACTGTTTATATTCCTCAAGTGATCGTGAGCAGACAACGGCAGGAATCTCTGTCGGGTGTACAGATCTCGACTGTCCATGGGACGCACACCAAGATGATTGAGGCATTTTCCTAAAATCAGTTGAATATATACCTAATAATGATTATGTGGGGACTACATTATGTGGGTAATACAGGGTGTCAGAATATATCTACACAGATAATAGATATTTTTTGCACATCTTTGTACTTGTTTTCCTGCACCTCCTGTAGGTTGGCTGGTAGAAAATGCTCTTAGCATTAAGCCCACCTTTTGTACATGTATTTTTATATTTGTGCAATAAAGAATTAAATAAATAAATAAAATAAATAAATACACATATTAAGCCAAGACCGTAGTACAAATCTCTCTCTCTCAGCCTTATATAGTCCACTGTTGGACATAGGCCTCTCCTAACGATATAATCAAATATCTGTCTTTAAACAATTATCTGGCCCAGTATTATGGTTATTTAGCAACTTAGGTTTCTCGTTGAACCACTATGATGTTGAACATTTCTAATTGAGCAACTTGACACCTTAAGCTCCAATTTCTCCATAGTCGGTTAGATTGTAACCAGAGAAAGATTGATCAATTATACGTCATCTCCATATTAAATTCTTGACAGATGTGTCAAAAGTCAAGCAATAATTCCTGGTTATGCTCTAACCAACTATGGAGAAATTAGCACTAAGTAAAGTTAGCAATGTACCAATCGATACATCTTCGACGGTTTGGTTGTTGACAAAAGAGCATTTTTTCTTTTCGTTTTTGACAAAAACTTTTAGAGCCGCTTTGCTTAGCACATAACCTGCTCCTCCGCTCATGTAGCCTTTCTGAAAACAGAGTACAATTTTATAAGTGATCGACCTGGAGACAATCTAATGCTTCGTTAGATAAGTAGTTACTTAAACTTTATTATTTGATTGTACAATACCTTATCCAGTTTTTTGAATCGATGACCAAAGTACATGGGTTTGTTGGTATCATATCCAAGCAGCATGTAACGAAGATTCTCTACTACGACATACCTGAAAAATTTAGTGTGAAAATCATGAAAATCACTTTTTAATATAGTAAGACTTTATACTAACGGCACTGGTTCTAGGTTTTAGCAGGTTAGAAAATCTATGAAACCTGTATTTACACTAAACGTGTTAACTTACCGGAACCGGAAACTACGATAAAGGGATGCAACCTTAGATTAACTATACGAACGAGATCGAGTGTCAAATATAATTATTGCCTAAATAATTACTGTTCGCATTTTGTTTACTGTCTAACTGTTTCAAATTCACCCTAATGACAACCATTATTATTGTATAAATCACAAAGTCACAAATCTTGTAACCGAACTAAATCAAAATTCAGTGGTAGAAGAGGGGTGTTAATTTTTGAGACGTTTCTTTTGCACTCACACTCCATCTTGTTCGTATATTGTTAATCTAAGCAAGCAACTGACAGCAAAATTATACAGGTGACGCAGACTCTTCGTTTGCTTGGCAAAACCTGTATTTACCGAGCCAAGTAACTAACATTTTGGTTACCCCCGTAAGGCCACCTTAAGTCCCCGTTATGTAAGCAACAACAACCCCCGTTAGACCCAAGATCTGTCAATGTGAGACTGAAACAGTGAGGCACTAAACCTGGGATTGTTTGTGGAACTTGTGTAAGCAGGTACGAGGCTTGACAGGTACGGTCAGCAGCAAAGACTTTTATCCTAAATAATATTATAAATGCGAAAGTAACTGTGTCTGTCTGTCTGTCTGTCTGTTACTCTTTCACGCCGAAACTACTGGACGGATTTGAATGAAATTTGGTACACATATGGTCTAGACCCTGAGAAAGAACATAGGCTACTTTTTATCCCGGAATTCCCACGGGAAAACTTTTAAAGGCGAAGCGAAGCTCGCGGGAACAGCTAGTTCATAATATTTATGATTTTTTAAAGAATCGATGCATTTGCGAATTACTTCTAAAGTTGTAGCTTTAGAAGATTTATTCAGATTTTTTTTATGACGAAGATCTGAAAATTTGAATCTATTTGTAAATAATTTTGTAGCTGACTATACAGTGCTAAGTCCGATGAGTTCTAATTTTGGACAGTAAGCTAACTTTTATCGAGCGTGTTAAAATGAGTAACTATGTAAGAAATACCTGGATTTAACATCCTGTCCAGGCTCCACGGGACCATTATGGACGTAGCTAAACCTTACTATATCACGATTAATACGACGATGTGATTGTTGGTGCGTTAAACTATTAATTAGTTTAATAAACGAATTTAAATGTGTGCGGCTATGTGACTTTATAATGGAGTGATAGAGAATATTATCATATTCGTATTATTGAAATAAATTACTCACGTATCATCATCAGCCTTCAAGAACCAGTCCGCTTTGTCGAGGTAATGTTTGTGTATGTAGTGGAAAGCTGCTTTAGTTTTGTGCCACAGATGCGCCCTGCCCTCCTGGCCGTGGATGCCAATTGTCGGGATGGACTTGTCTGTAAAAGAGATACGTTTTGAACATCTGTGGGGTTACCACCACCGAACATTAGCAGCGCCCCGCCTCGGGGAGCTTGAAAACATCTGACAGTAGGGTCGCCCACTTACCCGACTAATCTCTCAACACAAACTTACATGTCTTGAGGTCCACCAGCCCGCACTAGGCCAGCGTGATGGACTAAGCCTAAACCCTTCCTTGGAAGGAGACCCGTGCCACAGCAGTGAGGACCTGATGGGCTGTGATGATGCAGCGTCGCTTGTTAAATCTGAAGTAACTTGTATGGATCTGACAGATCTTTGACAGGCGAGCGACGCTGCTTAGGCCGTGTCCGGACCGCGAATATTTTTCCGCGCGAAATTAATTCGCAATTCTGTAACACATCGAATACTATAGGAGTATCCGCACTTGCGGAAAAAATATCGATTTTTTTTAACATAAAATACACGGCCTTATGGATTGTTAATTTTAACAGACACGTATGACACTAGATTCCTCAAGTGTACACGTACAGGACATGTCAAAAGGTTGATCATTATGATAAACTTTTGGTTTATACATTTAGTTCCGTCCAGCTGTCATTATCAGTGTCCTATTCAAATTTGGCACGCCCGGTTCTCATAGATATGAGTGCATATGTGGAATTTCACTATTGACACCCACCTCTTCGACTGCTCATAAACAGCAGCACATTGCACCGCTTCCCCCAAGTCCTCTTCACATGGAGCGCCTTGGCCTGATGGTTCCACGGACACGTCAGCACCCAGCACAGCACACGGGTCACCTGCCGGTAGCTCCTAGCGACAGTCTTCTCTTGGTTGCGGTGGGAAGAGTGGCTGACGACGTTGACATCTGGTATGGATGGCGCACCATTTTCTTGTAACAGAAGAAGAAGTAACATTATTGCAGTGTCGAATGGTTTTTGCATTGTTTTGTTTATTTGGTATAACAATATCTAGGAACAACGAATAATTTAAAGTTCGATGGCCACTTTCAAAAACTGTACTGGAGTTTGAATACAATAACTACCTAATTAGTTTGTTTTGATTATTTACACACCTACATTATTAATTTAGTTCTATTGTATTGTTTGGAGTATTTATCAATACGTTAGTACGAGTAACGTCAGCTATTTTATTATGTGATCACTACGGCGTCTTGTCTTACTGTGGCAATAAAAAAATATAAAAACAAAAATTTTCACCTTATCTACCAGTGTAGCACAGGGCACTATTAAGACGTGACAAAAGTTCTCCGTCGCGCTCGCTCTTGAAGCTGCGCGATGTGAGTGAGCGCGATGCAAAACTCTTGTCACGTCTTAAATGCGCCCCGTACTAGCCTTTCTATATCTATCTAAGTATATCACATATTTTTATATTAAACACTACGCATACTCTCGAAGTTAATCCCCATAATCGCACAAACTATACCATTATGTAAATACCAGGACATCAGTGAATGAGAGGAGGTGTTCTCCCCATAGCTAACATACACTTGAGCCTTAACGCAACGCAGCGAATCCAAAGATGCTGTTTTAATGAGCCACTCAAAACACCTTAAGAGTCTGTCAGACATGTTAAAACCCAGAGGAATACTGAAACAGGAAATTTACCAACACCTTTAATATAAAGTGGGGTAGACGCAAAAGCTTGCTTGTGTTGGGGCCCACCAACCCGCACTGGGCCCGCGTGGTGGACTAGGCCTAAAACCCTTCCTTCATTGGAAGGAGACCCGTGCTCCAGTAGTGTGGACCTTATGGGGTGTGATGATGGATGATGATGAGACGTAGTATAGACGCAAAATTTGACTAAGGGAATTTGCAACCTTTCATTCATGCCGTGTCTTTTGCTCTTACTGTTTTTGCCATTCCGTTTTATTAGTGTTTTCAAATGTTGTGAAGTAAAATGTTTGGGATTTTCGAAATTTCCCTTCGAATCAACCTCAGTTTATATTGAATCTTTGTAAATTTCCGATAACATTACCATAATGATACTCAACACTGTACTTGAGAATGACGGGATAATTTCTTAGGGATCTTATTTCTATGCTGTTACGGCATAGAATAGGTTAGTTAGGTGATACGGGATGGTGATTGGAGGAAGGCCAAGTTAGGGATACGCGTAAAACGGATCGTAATATTGCCGCCTGAAACTATGGTTCTGTCATAGATATAAATTAGCTATTCTGTTCTGTTTATGACCACCATTATTTGATGTGTATAAAATTACTTACTCTTGTGCCGAAGGTCCCGGGTTCGATTCCCGGCCGAGGCAGATATTTGTTTAAACACAGATATTTGTTCTCGGGTCTTGGATGTGCCCGTAAAATGGCAATAAACCCGCTCCCTATCACACTGGGACTAACATAAACACTGGCGAAAAGTGGGTGCAGCAATGCACCTCTGCCTACCCCGCAAGGGAGTACATTAGTACAAGGTGTGAGTGTTTATATTTATATATAAAATTACTTGTTAGAAATATTGATACTCGATTTCCAGATATTTTATAACAGTCAATATTTAAGGACTAAGTTGCCTGCAAGCTCCGCTTTGCCTTAAGCAATTTTCCCGTATGATACAATTTCTTAAATAGTTAATTAATCCGGAAATCTAAATTAAAACATACTACAAATAGCCAGCTAAATGATGTTTAGAATCAAAATTTGTGGCCGGTTTCTAAAACCCTCGTTAACAATGGCGGGCCAGGCATTGTGCGAATTCCAATAAATCGATTAATGGAATTCCTTTCATAAAACTAAACTGGATAATACTAGATAATTTCCATGGAGTGCATGTAAAATTATTGCCTGATAGGAACGAAATACAAAAATATATATTCTATTGTAACAAGATTGAAGATACGAGACACACACACTAACCTAAAATAAACCTTTTTTTATTCCAATCTTAATATGTAGGTTTTAATCCTAGCATTAAGGTTTTGACGGTAATGGGATATGATCGAAAGTATTGGGTAATTTAACACAAATTAGGTATGACATAAATGATAGTATATTTCATTATCTGTATACAAAAAAATAGTACCTGCTTATAACTTTAATTAATATAATAAAATTGCCTCATGGAATGTGCGAAGCTTGAAATTTGATATTACCTATATAAAATTAACGTTAAGTATACCAATTGAATCTCAAACTTAATACACCCTAAGGGCACGCGGGGCATTATGTTTGGAAGTGGAAACTGCTAACTAAGTTGACTTATGCATTTTCTTTTTGTGTATTCTATTCTATTCTCTGTGGGGGTAACTGTACCTGCACCTGGCTCTCTCGAATGGAACCTTTGTGCATATCCCCAAGGTCTAAACTGCCTTCCTAAGCTTGGACCATTTCCCCACCACGCTGGTCCACTGCGGGTTGGTGGGTTCACATATCTAGATGTGCTAAATCTAGACATGCAGGTTTCCTCACGATGTTTTCCTTCACCGTAAGAGCGATAGTATACATTGTACTTAAATTCAGAAAAGAACTCATTGGTACATGTCAGCGCCGGGATTCGAACCCGCATCTCTGGCGTGAGAAGCGGGCGCTTACCCGACTGAGCTACCACCGCTCTTCTTTTTGTGTAAAAACGTCAAGTTTTTGCGCACTCGTTCTTCTATCGTCTGAACGCTCGCGATGCGCGCGTCAGCGTCATTAGCTCATCACGATGTTGGTTACGCCCCGTCAGAGTCACTGGAAGAGGCTTTAGAATGTAGGAGAGAGCGTTTTTACCTTAGATTAACGATACACGAACAAGATGGAGTGTCAGTGAAAAGGTTCTGTGAAGTCCCTATCCTGGGGGATATCTTCCAATAAAACCAGGGAGCTGATGTTCACCGAGCGCACTTTATTTCCAGAATGAATGACACATATGCTACCCTCAATCAATATTCGTAACTCACTAAGCATACCCTACAATACCCCCACACCAATTACACAACTAATTCTAAATTTAAAGCGTTTGTCTTATCTTTAACAATAACAAAGGAATGCATTAACAATCAAACAAAAGACGTAAGTTAATCCTATATATATAGCATTTAACATTCGTAAAATTAAAAACATAAGCAACGTTTGTAGTTATACTGGGCAATACTGATTACCTATTTATTTAACTTTAGTTGTTATCAGTTACACAATAATCTAAGAACCAATAAAACACATAATTACATGTAAGTATTCTTCGTCTATACACGTTGAACATAGCAATAACAATTGACTTATTCTAAAATCTATATTTAGGGTTTTTATGCAAATTGCAAGTACGTATAGGACGAGACTGGGGCGGCACACTGGCGGGCGATGACTCCGGCGATAAGAACTGATCAGCTGATTCTTCCGGCGAGCCGGACGGAGTTGCCGGCGGAGGGGCCTGCGCCCGCGCCGGCGTCACGGACCCCGCGCCCCGCTCCGACTGAGCCTCCGACCCTCGAGGCGAAACGCCCACCGTTACAACATCTGCTGTGTCAGAAGTGTTCACAACGTTTGGGTTCTCTTGTTTATCTTTTGCTGGGAAAACAAGCGAATTCCTAGATCTCCGTCTTAACTGGTCTACGTGCCTATGAACCTGAGAACCATCTATGCCCCTAACCTCCATGTTTTTAGGACCTAATTTATTAATGACCTTTCCCGGTTCCCACTTTTCGCCCCTAAGATATTGCCTATACCACACATCCTCCCCCGCGTGTATTTCGCGATTGGCCGCCCCCGAGGCGGCGCCCCCGAGCTGGCGGCGCTGCAGGCGGCTCACGCGGCCGCCCACGTCCGCCCGCAGCGCGTCCAGGCGCGTGCGCAGGCGCCGGCCCTGCAGCAGCATGCTGGGACTCTGTCCGGTCGTCGCATGTTCCGTATTTCTATAATACAACAAAAATGTGTGCAAAGCCCTATCTATCGACTGTTTTTCATACATGGCCTTTTTGACAACTCGTTTGATAGTCCTAACTGCGTTTTCCGCTGCCCCGTTGGAGGATGGATGATACGGTGCCGCAAATATGTGATCTATGCCGTATGATCTAGTAAACTTCGCAAATTCGCTACTAGAATATGGCGGGCCGTTGTCGCTGACCAACTGCTTAGGAATGCCCCATCGTCCCCATAATTCAACGAGCTTGTCTATCGTCCAATTGGCTGCTGTGCTAGGTACCGGAAACACCTCGATCCATTTGGAAGTGGAGTCTACAACTATTAAATAAGTCTTTCCGAATATTGGTCCCATGAAGTCGAGGTGTAGCCTCGTCCACGGGCGCGCCGGCCACGGCTAGGGCGAGTGTGGCACCCGCGGCGGCGCGTCCGCCTGCGCCGCGCACACCGCGCACGCGCGACACACCCGCTCCACCGCCTCGTCCACTCCTGCCCACCACACGTAGCTGCGAGCTATCGCCTTCGACTTCACGACGCCCATGTGGGGCTCGTGTATCATATTTAATACTTTTTCCCGACATTTTTCTGGTACTACTAGCCTGTGTCCCCACATTACGCAACCCAACTCCTCATACAACTCGTTTCGCCTATTAAAATAGGGTTGCATACCCACTATGTCGCAACTGTCAGGCCAACCGTTGCGAACATAATTTAGAACCCGACCTAGAATCTGATCTTTAGCAGTTTGACATTTAATTTCATTATATTCTAATAACAAGGCTTCCTGAGCAAAATGTAAATATGTCTGCTCCGGCAGTATACAGTTTTTACTATTCTCACTACTAGACACGGGTAGTCTCGATAAACCATCAGCACCATTGACGTCCGTCCGTACGTATTCTATATCGTAATCGTAAGCTGATAGAATAATAGCCCAACGTTGCATTCTACTCGCGGCCATTACCGGGATACTGGCGTTGGAACCGAAGATAGAAACCAAGGGTTTATGATCGGTTCGCAGAATGAAATGACGCCCGTAAATATATTGATGGAACTTCTTCATACTGAATATTATCGCGAGCGCCTCACGGTGTATCTGTGAGTAATTTTTTTCAGCGTCCGTGAGTGTGCGTGACGCGTAGGCCAGCGGCCGCTCGACGCCCCCCGCGCCCCGCTGCGACAGCACCGCCCCCACCCCCTTGGCGCTCGCGTCGCACGTCACTATCAGCTCAGCTGATGGGTCGTAATGTGCTAGTACCGACGAACTGACCAATAAATTTTTCACTTCTTTAAATGCCCGCTCACATTCCGAGCCCCACCGCCACTCACGGCCTTTTTTTAATAAATCATATAACGGTACTAAAGTAGCACTTATGTTTCTGACGAATTTTGCATAAAAGTTTACTAGACCTAAAAACGATCGTAATTCGGAAACGTTTTCCGGCCGGGGAATCTTAGTAATAGCTGAAACTTTAGCAGGATCCGTTTTAATGCCGTCTTTTGAAACAATATAACCTAAATACGACACCTCATCGGTTAAGAAAATGCATTTAGACTTTTTAAGTTTTAATCCTTTACTTTGCAACCGCTGGAATACCGCGTCTAATGCTTCTAAATGCTCCGCCTCCGTCCGTCCGCCTATGATGACGTCATCAAGGAAAACTTCTACGTTTGGAATACCGCTTAATAACGTCGACATAATACGCTGGAATATGCCCGAGCTCGATGCTAAGCCGTACACTAGTCTATTGTACGTGAATAAACCTCTATGAGTGTTTATTACTGTGTATTTCTTAGTATCATCGAGTTCTACCTGGTTATAAGCCTGACTCAAGTCAATTTTTGAGAAATATTGCGCCCCATTGAGTCCTACGAGTACCTCATCTATCCTAGGCAACGGATACCTATCAACCAGTAAGACGGGGTTCAAGGTCGCTTTGTAATCAGCACAAATTCTTAACCCACCATCAGCCTTTGTAACGGGTACCAGAGGAGAAGCCCAGTCGGAGCAGTCGGTGGGCTCGATGACGCCGGCGTCCAGCATGGCGTCCAGCTCGCGGTCCACGCGCTCCCGCAGCGCGAAGGGCAGCGGCCGCGCGCGGTGGAACACGGGCCGGGCGCCCTCGCGCACGCGCAGCCGCGCCGCGCCGCCAGTGTACCGACCCAGTCCGCCCGAAAACAACTCCTTATACCTGCCCAACAAAACACATATGTCTTTATTCAAAGGCTGTGAGTCACCGCTAACATTGTTACAATTGAAACTAGGTATCACTACACCTAGTTCTGCCAGCCACTGACGACCTAATAAAGACGTTGTTGCCCCTTCGATTACGAATAAATCTAAGATAGCTTCCTTATCTTTATACCTAACTAAAGGTTTTATTATACCTAAAGGACGAACTTTAGAGCCATCAATAAACTTGAGACAAATATTATTTTTCTCAATTTTTCTATGTGAAAATAATTCCTCATACAGTTGTTTACTAATGCAGGATATAGCTGTTCCTGTGTCAACTTCCATTTTTACAATTTTGTTGTCTAAACACATAGGTACACTCACCGCTCTGTAATCGTTTAGACACAAGCTGTGTAACGCCTCCTCGAGATCGGCGCCCTCGCCGAGGTTCTCCTCCCAGGAGTCAGGTTCCGCAGCGGTCGCTCCGTAGTGCACCCGGCCCGGGGCGCGGCCGCCGCCGCCGCCCGCGGTCCGCCCGCGCCCCGCCGCACGCGGGCACACCCGCCTCAGGTGGCCCGTCTCCCTGCACCGGCTGCACACATAGACCCGGAAACGACAACTATTCTCCGAATGGTTGCGCGCACCACAAGCACGACATGCCCCTCGGCCGGGCCCTGCTGCCGTCACTGCCTCGTGGCCCCGCGATTGACGCCAACCGTCGGCTCCATTGAACGCCGCTCCACCCGCGCCGCTGCTGCTGTAGCTACCAGCGCCCCGGCTGCTGTGGGGACCGCCGCCCGCGCCGCCGCCGCCGCCCCGCTGCGGCCCGCGCGCGCGCCCCTGCTGCGCCAGCTCGAGCGCATGCACCGCGCCCCCGGAGCTGGCCGCCCCGCCGCCGCCGCCGCCGCCACTGGCTCCCGGCGCCTCCACCGCTGCCGCGTTTATCTCCGCCGCTTCCAGTGACGTGGCCAGCTTCACCGCGTTCGTGAACGTCAATGTGTCGTCCTCGGCGAACAGGCGCTGACGAATGACGTCGCTCCTCAGCCCGCACACGAGCTGATCCCGGAGGTTGTCGTTCAGCTTATCTCCAAAGTTGCAAAGACGTGCCGCCTTTTTGAGTGCGGCCACGTAACCCGAAACGTTTTCTTCTGCGCTTTGCCGCCTCTGTCTGAACCTGAACCGTTCCGCCCACACCGACGGGGAAGGCTGCAGATGGTCACGTAGTAGGTCACACGCGGCCTCATAGGTTATGTCCGACGGCTTACTAGGACACGCCAAGTTCACCAGTAACTCGTAGGCCTCATCACCCATACTCGCAATTAATATAGGTAGTTTTAGGTCGGCACTTATTTTATTCACTTTATAGTACATTTCGAGTCTATCTACGTATGACGACCACGTGCCGCCGCGCACTTGGAACTCCGCTAATTTGCCGACCGACATTGTTTTCGACGCGAATTTTTTTCGTTACACGCGCACAAATGTCCCGGCACCGATTTTTCTTCGTCGCCACTGTGAAGTCCCTATCCTGGGGGATATCTTCCAATAAAACCAGGGAGCTGATGTTCACCGAGCGCACTTTATTTCCAGAATGAATGACACATATGCTACCCTCAATCAATATTCGTAACTCACTAAGCATACCCTACAGGTTCCACTGAGAAAATTAATTCTAAACGGAAAAGGCTAGCTTAATTACGTCTTCTACAACATTGAAGTACCTACATTTTTAACAGAGCATCAGTTAGAAAACGTCTCGACTAATAACACCCCACTTCTAACACTGAGCTCTTATTTTGAACTAGTTCGGTTAAGAGACTTGTAACTCTATTCATTGGTACAATGATTGTCATTAGTTTTAACCCAAACATTATTTTTACGACAGCAAACATTTGTAAAGTAGGTTGTTAGTTATAACTTCGCTCTTGCGCTTGTATTAAATAGTTTCCCTCTTAATAATAAAACAAAAACTAAACCCCTCTTTAGACTACTAATCTCGACTGTAATCGATTCTACACCAGAACTGAGTATATTATAATTTAGTCTACGTTTTATAATAAAGGGAAGATCATTCTTATTATTCTCTTCTCGCTGTCCGCGTCTCCTAAACTCACAGCGTACAGAGTTAATGGCGTCTGTTCGGTTGAGATACCGGCTGCCCTACAGTCACTATTATACCTTATACGCATTCATCCCTGGAGGGTTACTCTACAGGGTGTTGCAAAATTGGTATACTAAGCCGAAACCTACATGTGCAGCATGGTATATCTAAGCCCGAAACTGAAATCAGAATTTGGAAATTCGCGAAAAAAAATATTATTTTCCACAGTCAAAAGTCACGTGACCAACAAAGTTTCTATGGAAAATGTTTTTTTTTTTTTGCGAATTTTCAAATTCTGATTTTAGTTTCGGGCTTAGATATACCATGTTGCACATGTAGGTTTCGGCTTAGTATACCCTTTTCGCAACACCCTGTAGATAAACAAATGCGAAAAAGTTGTCAAGCAATCGATACGTTTACTGCAGTGAGATAGGGCCGTGGTTTGCCCAGCGGCGGCTGTTTAAAATTTGGTTTTTGTAGAACTAGAGTGACCTCTAGCTTACTACTCTATACAAAACCTTTAAGCTTCAATACCCAGGCTTACTTCTCTATCTAGTTTTAGGGGCATAATTGGTAGTCTTGGTCTTGGCACAAGCACATTCCTACGGTACGTGATTCTATGGTTGGCTTCGTTATATTTTTTATCCATGAAAACATTATCAAATTTAAAACGTAACCAAATTTAATTCAAAATAAAATTAGACACATTAATAAATAACAGGAATAAATAATTTCATTACAGAATAAAAACTAAAAATTACTTAGTATTACTCTGAGATTTATTAGGTACAATCCTACCTGACTGATTTAAAAAAGCGCATAGAAATAAGTACATAAAAAACCTGCAGCCTCATGTCGTCTCTATTGAAACTGCCTGAAAAGGACGACAAATTATCGAAACTAACTGTATGGAATGAGTGTTTTTCACGAACAATTTTCAAAGCGCGAAACAATGCGAACCGACATTGCAACACTCAGTACAAAACCGTTGCGGCTGTCAGTGGAATGAAAAATAAAACGTTTTGCTCGCAACTGTACCCCGTACAGCTGGATTATCCACTTTTCTGTGTGTTTGTTTAAAATATTCTCCGCTTTTGTACTCGCCTGTACTCGCGGTGCTAGCACATTTTGTTCATTATAATTTGTTGCTCGTGTTCATTTGTTTTGGAGTATTTTTGGGAATGGTCTGTCAATAAAATAGGGTAGTTTTCATGGTATGAAAATCAAATTTACATATGTACATTAGGTCATGAAAAATAAGCGTGTATCGGAAAGGTATGATATGAAACGTTGCCATTTGAATTAAATCAACCCGCTAAGAAAAACGCCATAAGCACATAATATTATACAAAAAAATGAATCATTTAAAAATTAATGCGACCAAATTAAAAAGTCTTCCAAGTCAAGAACCGTGCTAAATGTAAAATACAATTAGCAAGTGGCACAGCCAACATAAGTAAAGCGCAGTGAGGAGCAACATTAATAAGAGCGGATCCCTCGTGCTTATTGCGTGATAAACAAAAATATACGAGACACCGAGGCTACGACAAGGAACGGTTCTACTAACTGTGTTTTAAAAACCTTAAAACATATCTAGATTTTTTTTAATAGTTTTGTTGTACCTCCTGTACCAGCTAGGTAGAATATGCTTTTAGCACTAAGCCCACCTTTTTACATTCTACAGGTGTTCCAAAACCTAAGTCTTACTTAACCTACGTGTGCAGCATGTTATGTCATATCAAAACTTGAAAATGAAATCAGAATGACTTCGCGAAAAAAAATATCATTCATTCATTAAAAACACATTCAGACTTAATAAAAAAGGTGCGTTTAGTGGAATAGTAGTCAAGTAGTCTCTGTTGACATTTATGGAGACTTGGCGAATTTTCTCGGCTGGAATCTAAATTGTTAAGACGGAAAAGGTGAGTTTGAGAAGTTACAACGAACTTTGTGACACCAATCACTCTATGTTATATTTTTGCGTGATCATGTACAAGTACATTGACCTTTCCACTGGAACGTCAAACATAATTTTTGCCTCTGTATAAGTAATATACACCTTAGACAAGTAAACCACACATATCTCTGATATACACCCACAAGCAATGAAAAAGTTCCACTAACAAAACACCGACACTAAATTTTAATGGCCTTAATATTTTTATTCTTATAATAAAAATTTGAATACAAATGAACGTTTTTGGCAAATTCCGATGCCCTGATAAATGTACGATAATTGCAGACGGAGTCTTTTCCCTTTAGGATAAGGTGACCATACGTCCCGCTTTCGGCGGGACAGTCCCGCTTTCAAGCTGTCCGTCCCGCTGTCCCCCGCGAGGGCATAAATGTCCCGCTTTCTTAAACAGGCCAAACAATAATTTAAATTACCTACATTTTGCATTAATCACTTGAGACAGCTATATATCTTCTTACCTCTCACATAGACTTAGGGAATGCAATCTCGTCCCACCGAGATCCTGGCCATATTTAACGAGATTGAAACTCCTTAAATTTCGTACGAGATCTCGCGAGATAACGAGATCGACAAATGCAGCGTGACGACGTGTATTTCATGCAAAATCAGAAGTCGTCTATCAGATGATTCTCTCGACATGATGAGTTTTTTGAGAAGCCAGAATGTTGATTCAAAAGGCAGAAATTCTAATTTTATCGCTGTCAAACTATAAATTTTGCTAAAAAGCACAAAAAAATGACAATTACGGAAACACACATAGAGTCGAATTTTAAACAAATACAATAAGGTCTTTGACAGGTCTAAAATTAGAATTTAGCTATGTCTTCAGAATCGAAATAATTTTCACAAAAATTAACTTGCCTTTCCGTACCTTGATAACTTGATCTGACTTCTCTTTTGAACTTCTTTTATTTGTTTAATACGATCTCACAACATTTATTAAACTTGTGAAGTTAAGTTTTTGTTTTATTTACTATTGTAAATTATTACTAATTTTCCTATTACTCCTAATGGTTGAAAGTAAAGTAATAAATTTACAAAATACTAAATAAAGGTATAATGTTTTTTTTACCAATATTGCATAAATTTGAACTGATTAGCCTGATTAGTATTAAATATAGACATAAACATTTTATTAATTGGAGTTAGAGACATATTAATATTTTCATTAATTTTTTAAATAAAAGTCACTTTATTTTTATAACTAAGCAACATTATGTCAGTTACTAGTACCTACTAAAAATAAGCATTTGCATTTATGTTTTAACAGCGATTCTCCCAATCTCGCGAGATTCCGTAAGTAATTTGCCAGGTCTCGCGAGATCTCGCTAGGTGGAAATCTCGTACGAGATTTCATTCCCTGCATAGACTACATAAAAATTGTAATGAATACCAATAAGATTTTTTGGCAACATAAATCCGCAGGTGTCCCGCTCTGACAAAAAAAATAAATGGTCACGTTACTTTAGGAGTAATTTGCTGGCGAGTGTAATATTATAGAAATAATAATAATAACATGTGGGGACAGCTCACACGCGGCCTTTCGACCCCAAACTAGGCAGAGCCTGTGTTATGGGTATCGGACAGCTAACATATTTACACAAATACATAGATAGATATATATTATGAATATAAATATCAACACCCAATACCCGAGCCCAGCCGGAATTGAACCCGGGACCTTCGGCTCCGCAGTCAGGGTAACTAACCACTACACCAGTCGGCCGTCTAAAAAACACCGTTATTTCCCAATTTCCTCTCACAAATGATGTCGGCTCAAATGATGGACGCACAAGGAAGTGTTCTAAGTAAGAATAATCCACATAAAAAATTAGCAAACTTTACTCATTACCCGTCGCTCTTCCTCTTATTGAGACAAATTGGAATTGTTTGGATACGCCGAGAACGGAGAACAAATCTTCAACCTTTTTAATCCAGGGCCTCTAGTACGGATTTTGTAATTCACACAAACGAAATAAGTTTAGGTTTTCATCTGTGATCTGCACACATTATCATGTCAAAAGTTTCATGAGAGTTTCCAATAGAGGCGCCACTTTGTATGCGAGAAAACGTAAACTTTTATATTTTTCAGCTAACTATCAAACCTATACTATAGTGTGGCAAGTTACTTGGCGACCCTCCTTGCGGGGTGAAAGAAGTGGCGGGGGCGAGGTAGCACGACATGCTACACACGTAGAAAAGTGTGCCCGGATTAATCTCGCGATAGCTTGTAACTATTTCTGACGTAAGTAAAATTTTATTCTATGAGTGTTCCCGTAAATGTCATATTTAGCTTAAAATTTATAGTTTGACAGCATTAAAATTTGGATGTTTACCTTCAGAATATCTACCAATTTGAATTTATTTATGTAAAAGTGTTTTATTTTATAAATCAATTTCCATGTCACTTTCATGTTCACTCTCTGTTTGAACTTGTTCATCGTCGTCGTCGTCCTCATCTTCATCATCGTTTTAATTAACTTCAATTATAAATCTAAGACAAAAACCAAAAAACATTATACCTACTTTGAAGTATAATGTACTAGAGTACGCCAGTCATATTAGTTCAGTGTACACCTATAATATTTTAATGTTTAATTTACATTAAATTAAAATTAAACAATAACATACCTGTCCAATACATCGTCAAATACTCTATCAGATTTATAATATTCGTCTTAATTTTTTATGACATGGTCGACACAATTTCTCCACTTTTCAGGCGAATAATTAGAGAAAAGCAACTCAAAGTCATTTATCTCTTTATCTAAGTTAGATTCAATCGACGTTCTTGCGAGCTCGCCTTTCACGTACCCCCAAACAAGTTCAATAGGATTTAATTCCAGGTGGTATGGGGATAGGCGAAGCACGATATGACCATTTTCTTTCAAAATTTCATCAATTTTGTATTTTTTCTCTGTGTTTTGCTCATTAATTACTTTCATTAAATCACATAAATTTTGGTTGCTTTCCTAGTTACAAGAACTGACAACTGACGCACTGTCATATGGACTCTTCGTCTTTGTTGTTTACTTTTTTGTATCTGACTGCGCAGTACCAACCTTTAGCCGCGTAGCATGACTGATCCGGTACGCTGTTCTACAAGAAGCCCCTTGCCCCTTGTCACATATTGAGACATTATACGATTTGTTGTTTTTAACGTTATTTTGTTGACGAATTATAGATACCTAATAAATAATAATATAATGATAATATCAAAAAGGCCTCAACACTCTTCCTAAGACTAATGGTCTCAGGATCAATGATCTCATGTGGGTCGCACTCAAATTATGACAGACTATATAAGACATGTGGCCGCCTCGGCTGCGCGGCCGAGACTGCCGTAACAATAACATGCAGTGCACGCGTTGCCCTTCCCCGCTACCCTCCCGCTACCCGCTGTCGTCTTGGGTACCTCGTCCCCTCCGCGTCTTTCACCCCGCAAGGAGGGTCGCCAAGAAACTTGCCAATCTATAGACATGTATACAGATCTCCAGGAGGGTTATTGCAGTTCGAAAAAAATATATAACTATCGGGAATACTGTAATCAGCATTCAATAATATATAAGTTTAATGCAACGTAATAGAACAAATGTATATGTTCCCAAGCTAGAGTCCGACGATGACAAGCTAATAATGATGATATGTATTATTATATGTATTAATATGTGTATAACATTAAATATAAAATCCACCCTAGCTTCGTCAAAAATAAAATACAAAATAAAATAAAATAAACAAACAAACAAAACACAACTTACTTAGCTAAATAAACCACCCCAGGACGCACCCGACCCAAAAGTCCCCATAACGCTAGCTGCGTTGCCGCGCTGCACGGCAAGGGAGATCCTCTGTGCCAGGTACGCCCCAGAGCGGTAGTCAAAACCGCGGCTCCTCAAGCGTCGCCCAATCTCCCTGACGAACTGCCTCCCCTGTTCCCCCCAAACCCCAGTGGTCTCAATGGCAAGAGGCACAAAAATATAGCCACCCGCAATCAACTGGCCGTATTTGACGCACTTCTGTCGTGCAGCCGCCTCGGCAGCCGCACCCACCGTGCCAGCAGTGTGCCCCACGTGGGACGGGGCAAATGTGCAGACGCATGTGGCGTCCCAGAGCAGGCACCGACCTTTCTCCCACGGTATCAAGGTGAGACCGTCCGGACGCCTCCCATCACTGCGACTCAACCCCGGCGGCTCAAGAACCGCCGGAATGTCAGCAGAAATGAGAGCCCTCCGAACGATATCATTTATTGCGTGATGCCGTGAGATTCTGCCTGCACTTCGGACACAATGAAGCCCATGGCGCCCCTGCACGTCAACGTTTGCACCACAGACACAGCGATGCGGCTGACATACGTCACAGCCCAGACGAAGTGCCACCGCCACACGCAAGGAATTGTCATCTAACAAAGTCCCTAAGTGCGGCGATGGCAAAGCAGCCAGCAGACGCGCACGCTCAGCCCCCGAGCTATGCCCTAGGAGGCCATCGAGGGATACTCGGCAGATCTCCTCATCCCAAGCGCGCTGTCGCTCGGGAAAGTCGGGATCATCACAGCCAGGACAACGAGCACGCCAGAGACTCAAGGCCTCTTCAGCGAACGGAATGCTAAAGTCATCACCATTGACTTGTAAGATACGAGTGACTAACTCCAACACCCCGCTCGCCGAGGCCAGAAAAGCCGGCAGCTCGACGTCCTGAAGGCGACGAATGCCCAAACCCCCATGCCTGATGGGTAGTGCCGCCTGAGACCACTGGAGGTCTGACATCCCCACGTTGAGAACACTCTCAAGCAACTCTCTGAGCATGTTGTCATACCTCAAGGACTCCTCTCCGCACAGCCAGACCGGCGCAGTACGAAGAGTATATGTCAGTCATTTTTATTATATGTGTATATAAATGTATTATTTGTGTCATATTTTTAAAATACAACTTTGCTAAAACATCATAAATCCGACGTAAATGACAGTTCAATACATACAGGGTGTCATTAAAATAACATTAGCGGTGTAAATCTGCGCCTCGTTTATTTATAGGTCATTAGCTTCACACCCTTATTGTGGTACTTTGTGTTAAAGTTGCGGTGTTATGCTCTTTGATTTTTAACCTCTGACCAAAAAGGGTTGCTGTAATTTATACCTTGATACATCCATTTGTAGCTCATGCACCTATTTGACTAACAGACAACAACGTAATATAAAGCAAAGAATACAATACAGAACGCAGATTAAAATTACAACTGGAGTTCAAGAGTCAAAATGCAACAGCTCAGCATGTGCTGTAGCATTGCATTCACTGCGCACTCGAGGTGTGTGATGTTCGTTCAATTTGCTAAGTAATAAGTGACTTACGATTCACTCGATGTGAGCTAGATGCTAGCTTATTTTAGGAACACTAGGAATAGCAAGCCATGACTCAAAGCTACCTCCATCCATCATGTAAAGATTAAACCCGGGAATTACTAATTTATCCAATTAACCTTTTTTATGAAATAAACAGTTCCAATTTTTTTTTATCGAACTACACATAAGTACCTAGCACAAGTAATAATAATTTAGATTTCCTTGAATTTAGATTTCAATGGTGGGAAATATCATAGCGATATGCATACTACGCAGAAATTTATTATATTGCCCCCTTATATACTACCAATCAGCTAATATCTATTGCAGAATAGCATTTTCAAGTTTCCAAAGCTGAAATAAACGTCGTCTCGGCTATAAAACGATACGAGATATTTTTTATATTGTAAAATAATCATGTCGAGTATTCCTATACGATTATCGTGTTTAAATCTAAAATTACCCGACATTTTCACATGACCATCAGATAGCTGTGGACATTGGAAATCGATAGAACCTTCAGGTGGTGGCGTACTGTAATGGAAGTGGCGTTTCGGATTTTTTTTTAAAAACAAATGGAAATTTACGAGCTCCAACACACTTCCATTTTTGGATAATGGTGTCCAGTTTCTGCCGGGCACTCCATCCGAATATCTCGGCATTATCTTCAATATCGGCGGCCCACTTCGCCGAAGAATACGTCTTATCTTCTCCACTGAATTTTGTAATTCCGCAGAATTTGTCGTTGGACACCATGCTACCAAGCATCGCATTACTTCTTCCGTCGTTTCTTGTTTGCGTCGTCATTTTTCGTCTTCGTCTTCAAATATTTAGTGACTAGCGACCATTGACTTATATATTACTAGCGTAAGGACAGGCCCAACCGCTCTAGAAAATGACACCCTCGCGTTGGCCCTAAAACCTCATAAATCTGTCATTAATAATATTTGTTACTCTTTCGCGGAGAAAAGGTGAGCTTCTTTGCATAAACAAATACTTGTAGGTTGATTTAGCATTTTTCCGTTCTCTAGTCAGCGACAAACTATGTACATACTCCAGAAGGGCTAGTACAGGGCGCATTTAAGACGTGACAAGAGTTTTGTATCGCGCTTACTCATATCGCGCTGCCTCAAGAGCGAGCGCGACGGAGAACTCTTATCACGTCTTAATAGCGCCCTGTGCTACAGGGCCAGTTCTAGTATTTGTCACCGACAGGATAAGAAGAAGTGCAATGTTGCTTAAGTTGAGAAAAAAACATGTTACCTTAGCTTTATTTCTGTATGTTTATGCAAGTAGCAAACTGCAAACAATTAAGATTGGCAACTGTGTCTTAGATTCTAGAAGCAGAGAAGCACTTAAGCAAACTTGCTCGGCGCCAAAGATGAACAAATATCATAGCGAGTCGCGTACTATAACTTCAGAAGCGCTATCCTTTAGTTTAAATATCTATCGCGATCACTTTTAATCTTAAAGCTACATAGTACTACTTTATTATGATAAAGTCAAAGTCTAAATCAAATGTTTTTGTTCATCGTATAAGTATACAATTTTCTGATGAACGTCAATTTTTACAAACTACTCTCCGTTATAAATAAAAAGGCAGAATATGGCTGATACTTTGACATGAGTTGAATAGCCGTCGATGAATTTTTGAGGCACTCCGCCCACTGCTAAAGACGAGGTGGCGTCGAGGCGGCGTCGACGTGGCGTCGCGGTGGCGTCGCATCAACTTTAAGGCGCAGGGAATTTCTCATTTACAATGTCAAGTTCTCGCCCCGCCTGCGCCTCGCCCGCGCCGCGACTCCACCTCGACTGTTTCAGTCGACCGGCTCGCATATAAAATAATTATACGGAATTCGCGCCTCTTTACCGACGTCGCCACGACTCTCGTGTAGTTGGCGGAACGCCTTACTGCCAGTTTAAATAACTCTATCTACCGATGATTGGTAGTTACTTTCATACGATTTTGACAGGTCGTAGCTTTAAATTTGTCAAAATAGTATGACAGTAACTACCAGTCATCGGTAGATAGAGTTATTTAAACTGGCAGTTAAACGTATATTTTCTATTGAGGTGATAGCTATAGATATTTAAATCACCTAACTAAGCCTTCAGGTTTCAGTAATGAAATGTTCTAATTAGTCGCAGCCGTCGCCGTTGCGGCAGACAACCGCATTAGACGCGGCTCGTTGCAATCTGCACTTTATTATTAGATTGTTAAAGCACTTTTCTGCTTATCTTGACTTCTGACTTTAGGGTAGGAAAATCTTGTTCGTGTCTGAATTGCTTGGTTTGGTATTTTTGGAATTTGTGATTTCATAACATTCATAAATAGGAATATAATTTTATGAAATGCATGAGTACTCGAGCGGGGTTAGTGTAGAGTGGGACGCCCTCCAGCTGGACTAACGATCTTAGACAGGTGACGGGTAATGGTTGGATGAGGAAGTTAGAGGATAGACTATTGTGACGCTCCATGGGAGAGGCCTATGTCCGGCAGTGAACGATTCAAACCTATAAACTTATAAACATATATCAAATAAAATCAAATTAAATCATTATTACATTTATTGACACCATTAGACACAGGTTTACAAGAAATAAACATATGAATTTAAAAACTAAAGTGAAAGTGAAAGTCGGCAGTATCGTCTGTCTGCGGGCATAATGAGTGCCGGCTGGGGTGTGCGACTGGAGGATACCGCAATTTGCCCGGAGCTCGCCACTCGGCTTCCAAAGAGGATTGTTTGGTCTCGTTATCACTGCATTTGGAAAAATATTTAATTTCTTAATATTATTTTCATATTATTTCAGTAAATTATCTTTGGAATATTGTTTTATTTCCGTCCATATTTTTTTTGGTAATTACTCTACATTAAAAGTAAGTGTCTTCAATCTCAACCTACAAAGTATTTTGCTTTTTGGGTCACATTGATGTTTATAGCGTAGCGTTCGTTATTACTTTGTAGTTAAGTACTGTACAAAAAAAATTAAAAACTCCAATACTCCTGTTCATATTATAATAACTGTGTTGTATAACTAGAAGTAAATTTAGTCTTTTATTTTGAACAACAAATCCATAAAATAATTGTAAGTACCTATCTTTATACCTACTTAAGCAAGTAACGATAAAAATAAACATAATATCATATTGAAATGAAAATAACCCCAAATTTCAGTGGCAAAATAACATTATAACCTCGCAGATTCAGTCTAGACTTCAGACTTGTGGCTGCCCTAGGTATAATTGTAATAATTCTAGATGTTTCAAATATTAACTGGCTATTTGCACAACTCAGTACACAGAATAACTTTAGTCTCTTTGTTCGAACAAAGCTAGTAATATGAGTAGCTTAAATATTTGAACAGCTTCTAAATATGTTAATATGTTTTTTTTTCTGAATTGCAGTTGTTATGGAGGACACTATTCTATTCTATTCTGAGAGTGGGCGAAGTTCCTGCACGTGGCTCTCTCGAGTGGAACTTTTATACATATCCCCTTGATTTCAGCTCAGCCAGGCTAGCTCCCGACTAGTATGACACGATGATCGATGGAGGACACTATAATCCTAATCCTAACTAATATTATAAATGCGAAAGTAACTGTGTCTGTCTGTCTGTCTGTCGGTCTGTCTGTCTGTCTGTTACTCTTTCACGCCAAAACTACTGAACGGATTTGAATGAAATTTGGTATACATACGGTCTAGACCCTGGGAAAAAACATAGGCTACTTTTTATCCCGGAATTCCCACGGGAAAACTTTTTAAGGCGAAGCGAAGCGCGCGGGAACAGCTAGTATATTATAAGTTCTTCGACAGATACTTCAAGTGACAACTAATAAAGATTTTTGTATGATGGAAATTATAAATTTTGTACTCGTATTCAGTGTGCGAATCTCTTTAATAGGTAAACTATAGAAAGAAGAATTACTATTGACTTAAGTCACACTCTATTGTATGTGATTATTTTAATGTTAGTACAAAACTGAACATTGAACACATGATAGCATTCTTTTGAAAACTAACAATTTCAGTACTGAAAAGCGACCGGGACAAGACGTAATCGCATTTCAATAGGACACGAGAGAAGACACAATGTGCGTCTGAAATTTCAGCCGGTTTGCTCTGTAAGTGCATGCTCTTTGTATGTTTCAGTTTCAGTGGACTGTCAACTTTCATATTATCTGATGGTGGAATCACCCGAGGATATTCTTTATTGGCTCTCTGCAGGTATTATCTTTGTGAGAGTGCTCATTTAGTTAACAATAAAATACAGGGTGTTGCACGTTAAATTGCTCTCCCGGTAGGTATAAACGTAGAACTCGTCATTCTAAACAACTATAGTTTTACGACTTTTGAAAACGCGTTCGTGAAAATAAATTCTGTTCCGAAGTAAAAAAGTCATGTGGCCCAAAAATACGCGAATTATTGGAGCTCTGAGAACAAAACTTGTTTGGAATCAGGAGTTTTGTCACTATTTTTCAGATGTACAGTGTACACTTGTCTTTAACCCTGTTAGATATTATAGGTTCATTTGCATCTTTCTTTTTACCTCTAAACTGAAAAGTTCTCAAAATAATGAGAACACACTTACTTAAAATTGGCTCATCCATTTCGATAGCTCAGCTACAACGCTAAATATTAATTAATAACTTCGATTTTACTGCATCGATGGTTAAAAAGCTACATGTGAAAAATCTCAAACTTTGCTCCGAAAATACATCGAGAGAAATGGCAGACATTTTGACTTCGTAGAATAACGATTCCCTGTTTACATGGGAAATAAAAATGCTTTTTTCTGGGAAATTTTATCGCTCTGTTAATTATTATTTAGAGGCCTCATTGGACATCTTGTTAGGAGGATTTTCTTCCATTTCATTTTCCAGAATAATGCTTAAAATTATCTTTAATTACATGTTATTGAGATAAATATGAGTTTAACATACCGATGCCGATGTGTGTATGATTCAATTACTCAATGTAATTGTGCAATAAAAATGAACATAAGTATATAGATCAATAAAATTATTAATATTAGAATTTTTTGCATATAAAGTTTCTGTGCCATACATATGTAAATTAGTATTATGCTGGTATCCTATCACCACTTATTTGATTCATCAAAATAAAGTAACCTAAGAGCGGCTGGTTTGTGTATTTTTTAATATTCAGACATTAAAGTTATAATTTATTACGTTTCCAAGTTACATATTTATGTAAGTAATTGTATAGGTAGGCACTTTTATACTTCACCAAATTTTGATGGTCAAAGACTTCCGCATCGGAACTTCTGCCAGCGAACCATAAAATATCTTTAGGCGAAAGAAAAGCGTAGTATTAATTCTATTATCTGCTTTATCATCTGGAAGAACGTAAACGGACATTGTACTTTATGTATGGAGGAAATATTTAAACTTTTATATTGGTACTAAGATTTTATGATCACAGATTAAGTTAGTATTTTATTGAGCATTTTGGTCTCGTCAGACAATTTGCAAGGTTCCGTTCAATATACTCTATTTATTGACTACTAACATTACTTTTAGCCGAAAGTACTTATATGCTTTGTTGGAGATTACACATCATCAAAGGACAGGGGCCATTTACGAAGTGATTAGTGTCAAATTCAATTCGAAAATCATTTTCTAAATAAGTTTGCGATATGCATGGTGCCTGGATTGTATAAGTTAATAAGATGGTTAGATACCCTTATTATTATGTATTTTCACTTAGTATATTATTATTATTTAAATATAGACACACGTGATCTGTGTAAGGAATAAAATAAATATCGTTACGGTATTCGAAGTAGGTAACAGGAATAAAAATAGGTCGGATTTCTTATATAACTAACTTTTATTTCGACAAAAGAAACACTTGAAATCCTGTCATTCGCAGAACTTTGAATATTTTTAGCGTTCTCCGAATTTATCGCAAGCTCTATACAGGGTGGTGTGAAAGTGGTAGGATAGTCGATAAGCCGAAAGGGGGTGACCCAAATTGTAATTTTGGGGAAGTGCGAGACTGAATTGCAATGAGCCGGTTTTTTAATCCTCAATAGGATACGGCTATTTAAAAATTGTTATTCATTTTCGGATTAAGATACTGTAACAAGCACACTAAATACTATATTCACTACCTCTTCTACTTATTGTGAGTTTCTTGAGTCCCCTTTGTCCATATTAGCTAATAAAACAAAATAAGTTTGGGTCTAAGGGTCTGTTTCACAATGTCTGGTTAGTGGCTACCTGACGGATAAAATACATGCTGTCACTCTCTGTTATTATTTTTTAGACAGTGACAGCATGTATTTTATCCGACAGGTAGCGACTAAGCAGACATTGTGGAACAGGGGCTTAATGTCTTATTATCATATCTTTATCTGCCATTTCATGAATAAAAAATTCAAAGTGAATTTAACACCCTGTATATACTCGTAGGTATATTTATAAAATGTAGGCCGACATCATAGTCGCAACAAGTTGGGAGTCATATCAGTAAAACTAGAGCCGACTTAGGGTGCTTTTCCACCAGAGATGTGCTATGCAGCTATGCTGCGAAGATGTGATATCTACGCTACGAAAATATGTGACCGTTTCCACCAATACTACGCTAGGTAGCTGTGCGAGAAAGATGCGCATCTCGAGCTATGCTATGTATCGATAGTAGGGAAACGACGGGGGCGGCGGCGCGGTGAGGGGAAAGGCGCACACGCGTCCTGCCGTAGGTCTGCTCTGCACATACATAGCTACACCACTCGCGATGGTCCATAGCACATATCCATAGCACGCATCCATAGCACACATCCATAGCACGCATCATTGCATACAAAAAACATATCTTAGTTGAATCCGTTTTCACCAGTGCTAAGCTATGTGCACCAATAATATGATTGGTGGATATCAAACGCATCCATAGCATCGTAGCATAGCACATCTCTGGTGGAAAAGCACCCTTAAGCCGGTAACACACCGGGATCAAATGGAGGTACGTATTAGATCGCAGTGTGCTTACGGCTTTATTTACCTAGCCCGGATGAAAAGTTAAGTCGAAGAAAACCATTTCTTACAGCGTTACAGGGTTTTTTCTTGCTTGTACTGTTGCGGAAAAACTCTGAAATCAACGTAATTAGGTATCATTCATTATCATGAAATGTAATACCTAAATGTTTGTAATAATATAGAAAATAGTTTCAGGTTGTATTATAATCTTCTACCTTTAATGAAAACAAAACACAAAATCTAAGGAAAATTTTAGTTTTAAAAGCTTAAATTACATAATTTAGGTTGATTTATTTATTTTGTTTTAGAACTTGAATCCAACTCGGATGGTTGGATCCGTTTGGATGGATTCAAGTTCAAATGAATGTGGAATCCATAGTGCCTTATTAAAGTGAGACACAAGAAAATAAAATCATAATGCTATTAATATCTTGAAGCAATTTCGCTCGCGCGGTCAGCAACACCATCCAAGATTAACTTAGTTTAGCAAAGCTCAGTTGCGGTCTTAACTAAATATTTATGCTTCTACGCCGCGACTGCCGGAAATCTTGGGACTTAAACCCGAGTTTAGCCAACGCCTGCAGCGAGTAGGCAGTGCTGAGCCATTTAGTAAGTAAAGAGGTTTAAACTGAATTCAGAATCTTGGGTTATATTCATTTGATTTGCTGTTGGCAATTCGTTGATTAGGGTTTTCAGTTTCAGTTCTGTTATTTTGTGACTCGTGGCGTGGATGATATTAGGAAAATCATTGGTTATGAGCAATTTTTGTATATCTTACATATACCTACGTATATAAGTATAGGTATTCTATTCTATTCTCTGAGAGGGTGAAAGTCGGCCTGGCTCTCTCGAGTGGAACCTTTGTGCATATCCCCAAGGTCTAAACTGCCTGCCTAAGCTTCGACCATTTTCCACTACTGGTCCACTGCGGGTTGGCGACTGGGTGCATATACCAATATGTAGATGTGTTTAATCTATACAAGTTTCCTCTCCATGTTTTCCTTCACCGAAAGACGACCGTCGACCTTCTAAGTGCGATGCTGGTATACATTGTATTTAAATTCCAAAGGACTCGTTGGTACATGTCAGCGCCGGGATTCGAGCTGCATCCCTGAGTTGTCGGCGATCAGGTTGCCTACTGGAAACGAAGCTTCTATATAATAATAATATGTGGGGACATCTCACACACGGCCATCCGACCCCAAGCTAGGCAGAGCCTGTGTTATGGGTATCGGACAGCTGATATATCTACACAAATACATAGATAGATACATAATAAATATAAATATCAACACCCAAGACCCGAGTACAAATATCTGTCTTTAAACAAATATCTGTCTTAAACAAATATCTGTCTTTAAACAAATATCTGTCTTTAAACAAATATCTGCCCCAGCCGGGAATCGAACCCGGGACTTTCGGCATAGCAGTCAGGGCCACTAACCACTACGCTATTCGACCGACTATGTCTCCAAATAGTCCGACTAGTCGTCCCACATCTCTCCGTGATAGGAAAGCAGCAAGTGTCATGGCGTTCTGTTACTGCTGTACCCGTCGACTCATATTTTGCGAACCTTGGTTTATCTGTAACGGTGGTATAGTATACAGGGTGTTGCAAAATTGGTATACTAAGCCGAAACCTACATGTGCAGCACGTTATATCTAAGCCCGAAACTGAAATCCGAAATTGGAAATTCGCGAAAAAAAAATTTTTTTTTCCATAGTAAAAGTCACGTGACCAACAAAGTTTCTATGGAAAATGATTTTTTTTTTCGCGAATTTTCAAATTCTGATTTCAGTTTTGGGCTTAGATATAACATGCTGCACATGTAGGTTTCGGCTTAGTATACCCTTTTTGCAACACCCTGTAGATATTCCACTGTGTTCATGTTGAAGACGTAGCGTAGTGGTCATCGGTTCTGGGGGGTCACACTCAAAACCACGACCTCTCTCTAAGTAGTTGTATTAAACCGATTGAGTGACGATTCTCGTTCGTTCGCCCTTCAATTTAGACCCCCTGAGCATCCTTTCTCTATCTATTTGTGTTCTCCGATGAAATACAGGGTGTTGCAAAAAGGGTATATTAAGCCGGCTTAGATATACCATGCTGCACATGTAGGTTTCGGCTTAGTATACCAATTTTGCAACACCCTGTATATCATGATCTGTTCTCACAGACGCTGCATGCTGTTGTCCATGCTTTGACGATTTGCATTGTCGAACTGTTAGTTCTCTTCTCTACCTATTGCGAGGTTGTTTGGATTGGATAACTATAATCGGATTCAAAATGAGTTCCATTTGACATTATTACTTCGTATGTTATCTCGTTTTGAATTCGCGATAGGATGAAGCTATGGTTTTCATCTCCAAAATTCGTAATTTTATTTTATAAAAACCTTCATTACTTTTCCAGTTAAGGCACTGTAACTCCCTAAAACGAGCCGAGAAGCGTCCGGAGTAGAAATTAATTAACGTGCCGCCTCTTAACTGTTATTGGGCTTTAGACAAAAATTTATGTGACAACTAGCAAGTAGGCCGGTAGGGGGCGCCTCGGGAACCGGGCGATAGTTTCAAACGACAATGCTCTTTGTGACAAATTTTACAGCTGCGAAAAGATTTTAAGCTAAGTTAAGTAGGTAAGTTTTTTTTCAGTAATTGTAAAAATGAGTTTGTTAACCGAAATATGGGTTAGGTGGCAATTATTCTGAACCACGTTTTTATATCGACTTTCACTTTTGTGGCCGATTTTTTGTGTGTCACAAAGTAATTAGGTATTAATTACCTTTTGTATTAAGCACTTTGTTAGTAATAATGTAGGCTCAACTAATTTTAATTCATAATTCTCATACCCAAGGGTTAGATCAATATAATTTTACAATTGATTGGATTATTCGGAATTCGACCCTCCGATCCCATTTCAGATAACAAAGTAACCCGATAGTTTAATAAATAAACTATAGCTCAGTTAAATATTTTAATTAAACTATGTACCTATCTTAAAAGTACCTAGCTACTTGATTAATTGCCAATATCGTTAATATTGGTATGACATGACAGTGTAAACTTGTAAAATGTTTTTTTTGATTGTGACTGCTGTATATTCATTGTTCTATTTTAACAGAATCACAATTATTTTATTTTTGTGACCTATTATGTTGATATTTATTTTTTTCACAAATTACATTGGGGCTAACATAAACACAGGCGAAAAGTGGGTGCAGCAATGCACCTCTGCCTACGTGCCTACCCCGCAAGGGAGTAGATTAGTACAAGGTGTGAGTGTTTATATTATATTATTATTTTTTCACAAATTCATAACCCTTGATAATTATAACGTAGGCACTAGGAAGATGGACAGGTTTTTTTTACAGGTTGTTGTATAGATATTTCACTTCAAAGAAATCCTGTACCATTACCCTCCAAGAATAGAATAGAATAAGAACATAATAGAATGCCATGCTTCCGCAATACCTCTACTAACTCGATTGGACAATCTGATTAATTGTCACAGCCTCTCAGAGGAATCATATAATTTTTACCTGAAACGAGACCACAAATTACATTAGCATATTCATTCCCGATGTAATCGAACCGTTTAATTTAATAAAACAAACCAAGAACTGCCCTTTAGGGAATATTAATTTGTACATTGAGAAAACGCTAAACTAGTCAAGGTGTTAGATAGATATAGATATGCTAAATCTATGTAGATAAGTACAAAACTCTCCAAGATGTTTTTCTGTCTTTACATGAACCCATTGGATTTGAACCCGCATTTCTGGCGTGCGAAGCGGGCGCTTACAAGACTGAGCTAGCACCGCTTCTAATCGCCCTAAGGTTTAATCGTGACGAAATATTTTACATAATTCATGAAAACTGAAACTCCAAGGGCGACTGCTAGGCACATTTATCAAAACCGCGAACCGCTATTAAACCTTACATTTCTAAACAAAAGCCACAATCCAGTGGGTCCGGCCATAAAAGTTAATATTCAATTATACTGTAAACTATTAGTGGAGTGAATAACACTTCATTAGCGTATAAATAGCATCACCCTGTATATGTAATAATGTGACAAGCGGCCAACGTAATTAGAAGCCACGGAATAATTGCTTGTAAGGTAGCGAGCGTGTTGATAAGAGGTAGCGGGCTGGGGCACAGGGCTGCTAAATATTTGGGAGCCAAGCTCAATATGGTTTGGGGTCTGACTGTAAATAGTCCTGACGTTACTGTGCATTTTATGTTTCTTAATAATTTTGTTGGAGTCAGCCGAAAAGTTTTGGGAAAAGTAGTGTTAGTTGTTTAGTTCTGAACACGTTGTTTTAACATGAAAGAGTAACAAACATACACACACAGTATCTATGTATATATATCAGCTGTCCGACACTCATATCACAGGGTCTGCCTAGCTTGGAGCCGGCTAGCCGTGTGTGAGATATCCCCCCACATATTTATTTCTTTATCTACATAATAAAAACTCTTATTCACCGCCTATAACCTCACCTTTAGCCACATTGTCGTATGTAGCGGAAACATCCGCTCTATCGGATTCTAATCTACAGGGTGTTCCCACTCATGGGTGAAATTAACAATAGCTCAAACCCTTCGTTTATTACGCTTAATTTCATACATTACAGGTTTTAATTATGCTGTCGGCATGTTGGTTTTTAATTAGCGTAAGTCCCGTAAATTGAATTACGTACCTACTTCATTAGGTCTGAAGTGCCGTGAAGGTCAAAGGAGCCTCCTCCAGTGACGTATGATCTGTTTCTGATAGAGCCTCTAGTACGGGTTTAGCAATGTAAGAAAAAGACAAAAGTCTTGGTTTTCTTCTGTCATCTGCATACATTAGGTATCTGTCAAAAGTTTCATGATAGTTTCCGCTAAAGGCGCCTCTTTGTATGCAAAAAAAACTGAAACTTTAGTATGTATTTATAGTTTTTGACAAACTATGTAACCTGTACTAGACGTATAGACCGATGATAGAGGGAGACGAAAGGGGATTAACGAGGTTCTGAATATCTTTTGTTTTACGACTATTAAAAATTCTTGGGCTTCAGCTTGTTATGTGTCTAAGATGGAATTTCACCAAACGCTAAATGTATTTAGTCGCCCTCATAGGTTATTCATCCAAATAATCTTATTCCGTGCGCTTTTAACTTCATTTTCGCTCCCTTAAAACGCCCGCATTCCTAGTTAGCGGTCAAACTTTTCAGGACTAGATCTAGTCTAGGTGCCAACGGATGAGCTAGAAATTAAATTAAATCTGCACATCGCCGCTGCTCTAATCTACACACACTTTAGTTCAGCGACGTGTCAGACATTTGCATTTTAAATAAGCAATTATGGTTTAACAACTTTCTACGGGCGCAAATTGCTTGGAAGGGTGTTTTTTATTATTATTATTATTATAGTAGTTTGTTACGCTCGCGCTCACCTAGCATTGCGCTGACGCCGCATGCCCTCGATACCTCGACATGCGTCGCCCGCGGTCACGAGTATGCTGAATTGCAAAACGTGCTTCGTTCCCCGGAATCACCGCGATTGCGATTACCTAGCTTCACTTCTATACTTGCATTGTTAGAGTCAACTTATAATTAGACTTAAGAATTAATTGTAACTTTTTGGGAATAAATCTCTAAGATAAATTTTGGTTTTTTTTGGATCTTCCACTGTGGACCAACGTAATTGGCGCAGTCGGTAGGATAAGTCGAGTCAGTGGTTCCAGCATCGATCACGCCGTCTTATCCGAATCTACGAGTTGGACACGTGGAGGAGTATCCGGACATTGATACGCCCAGAGATACCAAAATGATATTGTGAGTACATCAGAATCGATCTTATGTTTGCTCTCCTTTCTTTTAATCCTAGTTAACTTTTACCTCCAAAATTTTTCACCCACGACAGTCGGGAGCTTCTAGCTCTAAGTTAGATATTAGGAATATTAATAGGTCCCAGTCGCAAGACAGGCTTAGGATCTTAGAAGAAGAAGAAGTACCAGTCACTATGGCCAATGCCAATGCCGAAGTTGATGGTGTGTATAAGTCACTACGACTTCTCCCAGAGTTCGACGGTAACACGAACGTCTTAACTCGCTTTATACATTTGTGTGACCAGCTCGTTGCGGCACATATTAAACCAGGCCCAGATTATGAACTGTCTAATCTTTGTCTTATCAACGGAATCTTAAATAAGATTACCGGACCAGCCGCACGCACGATTAATAGCAATGGTATTGCCGAAAATTGGGCTAGCATTCGCAGTGCACTTATTAATAATTTTGCAGATCATCGCGACGAGACCGCACTGTATAATGATTTGTCTCTTTTGACCCAAGGTTCAAACACCCCCCATGAATTTTACGAACGCTGTCAGAGTCTTTTTAGCACTATAATGACATATATTTCCTTGCATGAAAATGTGGCCACCACTATCGAGGCAAAACGCGACCTCTATAAGAAATTAACTTTACAATCATTCTTGCGCGGGCTAAAAGATCCCCTGGGATCCCGCATTCGCTGTATGCGACCCGAAACAATCGAAATAGCTCTTCAGTTTGTTCAGGAAGAGTCTAATGTCCTTTATTTGCAACAGAGGAGCCAACATTTTCCTGAAAGGAAGCCACAATCCACAGGAGCAGATAATTCATTTAATCAGGGATTTAAAATTATGCCTAACCAGCCCCCTATGAATGCCATGTCTAAACCATTCATATATAACATGCCGCCGGGACCCTCGCGAGCCCCGCCACAGATGTACCAGCCTAACTGGAAGCCGATGCCTATGCATTTTAATCAAAACCAGGGCCCAACCAGGACTCAGCAGATGTTCGCGGCGCGTCCCCCTAACTATAACTGTTATATCTATAAGTAGGTAGTGTGATAAGTAGACAGAGCGGCTGCGTCCCTCTGGCGGCGAAACCTCAGTCGAATACACGAGCTAAACGTTATCGGTTGTTTCTCTTATCACCTCACATCAGTTATAACAAGTGGCGACGAGGATGGGATTTATAATAGACCGTCATGGTATACATAAGTCACCTGAGAAGGTTAAAGCAATATTAGATGCGAAGACTCCCGAAAATGTAAGCGAGCTCAAGTCGTTTTTAGGCATGATAAATTATTATCGTAATTTTGTCAAAAACGCATCATCGATTTTAAGCCCATTGTTTAAATTACTCGAAAAAAATGTACCGTGGCAGTGGAACAATGAGCATGAGTCAGCTGTGGCCACCATCAAGCGTGAGTTGTCCTCAGAGTCTACGCTAGCTCATTTTAATCCTAACGCACAACTAATCCTCACTGTAGATGCTTCTCCGACAGGTCTAGGCGCTATATTGTCGCAGGTGGAACATGGTGAGGAGAAACCTATATCGTACATGTCTCGTTCACTAACTACAGCTGAGCGTAGGTACAGTCAGATACAGAAAGAGGCAACGGCCATTATCTTTGGCGTTAGGAAGTTTCACCAATACTTATTCGGTCGTGCGGATCCTTTCACTCTGAGAACGGATCATAAGCCATTATTGTCGATTTTTAATCCCGACAGAGGCATTCCCGAAGTATCGGCTAACAGGCTTCAGCGCTATGCTATATTTTTGTCTGCCTATAACTACATTATTGAATATGTACCGAGCGCCCGTAATTCAGCTGATTATTTAAGTCGCTCGGTGTCATTAGCCCTTGACCATGAAAGTAGCAAACAGGTTCAATACGCAGGTAAACATGCCAACACTCACACAGATGTTCGCGACAATGCAACCTACATTCAGTTTATATGTGAGGGTAATCAGTTTCTAACTATTCAACAAATACATAGTGCTACGTTGTTGGATTCTGATCTTTCACGAGTATTGCAATACGCCTCAAGTTCCTGGCCTACTAAAGTGTTAGATAAAACTCTGAGGCCCTATTATGAGTGTCGTAATGAACTTGCTGTTGAGGACGGGTGTCTTATGAGAGGACATAAACTTGTAATTCCACAGTCCGTGCGAAATGATATTTTATGCGAATTACATCGTGGTCACTTAGGTATGTCTAAGATGAAAGCCGAAGCACGAGATCGTTTTTGGTGGCCCGGGCTGTCAGCTGATATTGAGCGATGTGTGTCGTCATGCGGCGTGTGCGCGTCGCTGCGCCCCGCGCCCCCGCGCGCCCCGCTCACCCCCTGGCCGTTCCCGCCTCATCCGTGGCACCGCGTTCATCTTGATTTTCTTGGGCCGATCAATAACAAAACATTTTTAGTAATAGTAGATGCCTATTCGAAGTGGGTGGAGTGTTTTGACGTTTCTACGGGATTCGGATCGCGAGTTGTTATTGAAAAGCTTTGCGAGGTAATGGCTAGGTTTGGTCTGATAAATACAATTTGTTCGGATAACGGTACATCCTTTGTCTCTTCGGAATTCAGGGAATTTTGTTATCGAAATGGAATTACACATTTAACATCTCCAGCTTACAATCCTCAAAGCAACGGCCAAGCTGAAAGCTACGTTAAAATTATAAAAAAAGCAATTAAATCAATTATTTTATCTGGATCCAACTTACGGGATTTAAACTTAAAATTACAAGAGTTTTTACTAATATACCGAAATTCCAAACATTCCACAACCAACCTGTCTCCTTCTGAAATATTATTCGGACATAACTTGAGATGTAGATTAGATCTCATTACACCGGGTACATCGTCTTCAGCAACTGACTCAGCACTTAACAAAAATGTTAAATTAAACCAGTCCTTACAATGTGAGAACTATAACGGAATGCGTGACGTCAATTTCAATGTGAATGAGACAGTGCTTGTAAAAGTGTATAAAAACAAAAAGTCTCAATGGACCAAAGGTGTTATTAAAAGTAAAATTGGTTCGTCATTATACTTAGTTTATATCAATGATCTTCAGTGTACCGAGAAAAAACATGTAAACCAATTATTAAAATATAAGGGGGAGGAATTAGATGATAAGAATAATTGTACTTCTAAAGATGTTATTAATAGTGAGGAAGTTCCTATTCCGGCATTTGTTATGCCATCTTCTGTTGTTAGTAGTAGTTCTATGCCTATTCGCCCGGCAAGCGCTGACCCTGAGTCATCATCATCATCAGCTGTACCAGCTGCGGCGTGTGAGCCTAGCGCCGCGCCAACGCGCGCCGAGGGCGCCGAGCCCTGGGCTGACTGTGAGGATGAACCTGCCGATGTGGCTCCTCAACAGCGACCTAAGCGCACTCGTAATTTGATTAATTATAAGCAGTTCTTTTAATTATTGTGGGAGGGATGTTATATCTATAAGTAGGTAGTGTGATAAGTAGACAGAGCGGCTGCGTCCCTCTGGCGGCGAAACCTCAGTCGAATACACGAGCTAAACGTTATCGGTTGTTTCTCTTATCACCTCACATCAGTTATAACAATAACCAACAGAATAATTCTTTCCGCATGCAACCGCGTAATCCGCCCACTCAAAATTTTACTGGACCCAAGCCGATGAGCGGTGTCAGTCACTTTTCAACTAAACCATTACCACCCACCGGTCACGATTGGCGAAAATTCGGTAATCCACCCCCGAGTAACTATTTTAAAACTCGCGAGATGAATTTTAATGACTGTTATAGTTATAACCAGGAGCAACCCGTATTTTACGATCCTTATTATGAGTGCTATTATCAGGCAGAGCCTTACGAACCGCAATATCCATCAGACTACGTTCAAGAGTCTATCGAATACACCGAGACCTCCCACGATGAGGCCTCCGAAAATAATGCCACGTACGCTGAAAACGAAGAGGATTTTCGCGTAAATTCCCGATCAGACAAACCAAAATAGAAATAAATTTACAAACCCAACGTCAACTACCCTACATAGAAATAGCTGAGCCACCTCTGAAGCTACTCATAGATACCGGCGCGAACCAGTCATTTATCAGTCCAAAATCTGTCAATACGCATTTTCCACACCTACCCTTAAACTACGACCCCTTCGAAGTAACCAATGTTCACGCCACTACGAAAAATGATTATTCAATAACGATTCCTAGCTTCGATGAATTAAATGACCCGAACGAATTAACTTTATTCGTATATAACTTTCATGACTATTTCGATGGTCTAATCGGCTCAGATCTTCTTACCAGACTCGAATGCAACATCAACTATAAGACAAAAATACTCGAAACCCAAAACGCTAAAATACCTATCAAAATGTACGACTCGCGAAACGTGAATTTATACGAGGAAATAATTCCCGCTAATTCCTCCAAGTTAATAAGAATACCGGTGAACATTCAAAACGGTGACGCATACGTTTCGGAACAAATAATTTCCAACTGCAAGATACAAGACTGTGTAACGAATGTAAAAAATAACCGTGGTATTTTAGAGGTATCAAACACGAGTAATAATGACGTCATCTTTTCAATGGACCGACCAGTGCAAGCTGAACTGTATAATGTTGAGTGCACGCGCACCGATTATAGCGGTTCAGTACGAGCGAAAGAGGTACTTTCTAAGTTGCGAACCGACCACCTTAACGCGGAAGAACGCGCGAATCTCGAATCGCTTTGTTCTCAATATGCTGACGTATTTTATATTGAAGGCGAACCTTTGACATTCACAAATAAAATAAAACATTCTATCCGGACTACCGACGAAGTTCCAATTTATACAAAAAGTTATCGTTACCCGTTCGTTCATAAACAGGAAGTTAGCGATCAGATAAAAAAAATGTTAGAACAGGGAATCATACGTCCCTCTGATTCCGCTTGGAGCGCACCCATCTGGGTGGTGCCTAAAAAGGCTGACGCATCAGGAAAAACGAAATGGCGACTCGTAGTGGACTTCCGAAAACTTAACGAGAAAACCATCGATGACAAATACCCTATACCCAACATCACGGAAGTCCTTGACAAGTTAGGCAACTGTCAGTATTTTACAACCCTAGATCTGGCATCAGGTTTCTATCAGGTCGAGATGAATGAGGCCGATATTTCAAAAACTGCGTTCAATGTAGACCATGGACACTTTGAATTTTTGAGGATGCCGATGGGATTAAAAAATTCTCCATCGACTTTTCAAAGAGTAATGGACAACGTCCTTAGGGATCTTCAGAACAGGATCTGTTTAGTGTATTTGGACGATATTATCGTATTCAGCACATCTTTACAGGAACACATAGGCAACCTTGAGAAGGTTTTCCAAAGACTACGCGAATCTAACTTTAAAATCCAGTTAGATAAGTCGGAGTTCTTAAAACTCGAAACAGCCTACCTAGGACACGTTATAACTAGGGAAGGCATAAAACCAAACCCGGAGAAACTAAAAGCTATAAAGAACTACCCTATTCCAAAAACCTCCACCGAAATCAAAAGATTTTTAGGTCTATTAGGCTATTACAGGAAATTTATCCCGGATTTTGCCCGCATAACAAAACCGATGACTCAATGTCTCAAAAAAGGCTCAAAAATTACATTAGATCAGGAATATGTCAATTGCTTTGAAAAATGCAAAACCCTACTCGCTAACGACCCAATCCTTCAATACCCGGACTTCACGAAGGACTTCGTGCTTACAACCGATGCTTCCAACCTGGCTATCGGAGCTGTGTTGTCGCAAGGAACTATAGGTTCAGATCGTCCCATAGCCTTCGCGTCTAGAACACTTAACACTAGCGAGATCAATTACAGTACGATCGAAAAAGAACTGTTAGCGATCGTGTGGGCTACTAAGTATTTCCGACCTTATCTGTTCGGCCGTAAGTTCCAAATTGTAACTGACCATAAACCACTCCAGTGGGTTATGAGTTTAAAAGAGCCAAACGCACGTCTCACTCGTTGGAGACTAAAATTAAGCGATTATAACTTCTCGGTCGTGTACAAGCAGGGCAAGTACAATACGAATGCTGACGCGTTGAGCCGAATAGAACTCAATAACGAGGAAATAAGTTCCATTATAGCCAACCCATCGGAAAAACCACCAAGTGTTATAGGATCCACTACACAGACCGCCCATACAAGTGAGGAGAACCCAATACTAGAGGTTCCCATAACTGACGAGCCACTTAATAAATTCAACCGTCAGATAGTCTTTACAATAGTAGGTGACATTAAAAGTCGACCGACCGTATCTAAACCATTTGAAACGCACACAAGAACTAACATTCAGCTTTCAGAATCAAACTTACAGCAGGACTTAGTGAACGCAGTAAAGGAGTACGTCAACCCCAAAGTAAAAACAGGCATTCTTATAAATCCACCGTTAGCCATGTACGCTATCATCCCCATTATACAGGAACAGTTCAAAAGCTCAGCTATGAACTTAGTATTAACAAAAATTGAACTTGATAATGTTAAAGACTACCTAAAACAGCAGGAGATCATTCAGAAGTACCACGAAGGTAAAACCAATCATCGTGGCATTACTGAATGCTACTTGGCCCTATCCAAAAAATACTATTGGCCGAAAATGAAGGATCACGTAACCAAATACATAAATGAATGCACTATTTGCGGACAGGTTAAATACGACCGAAACCCAGTAAGGCAACAGTTTCACGTAGTGCCACCACCTACGAAACCATTTGAGATTGTCCACCTAGATCTCTTTACAGCTCACAACGAAAAATACCTAACCATTGTCGACGCGTTTTCTAAATACGCCCAAGCTTATTACCTGAGGGATGGTACAGCCCTTAGCGTAATCCAAGCTCTCCTAGGGTACTGTACTCATCACGGAGTACCTATGATAGTGGTTACGGACCGCGGTACGGAATTCACCAACCAGCTGTTCTCTGAATTTATACGGCTTCATAAGATACAGCACCATAAAATACTAGCTCACGCCCCTAATGAAAACGGTATAGTTGAACGGTTTCACTCAACCATACTAGAACATCTAAGAATACTGAAACTCGAACGGAAAGATGAATCTGTCATCAATCTTATGCCCTACGCAATCCTCGCATACAATAGTTCTATCCATAGCTTCACAAAATGCCGCCCAATTGAGATAATTAACGGTCACTTCGATCCTCGCGACCCCCTAAGTATCGATCTATCCGAATTATTGTTACAACAGTATACCCAGGAGCACCGAGACAAAATGATTAAAGTATATGAGTTAATCCACGATTCCTGTACCGAACGCCGAGAAAATATAATGGAAAATATTAACAAGAACAGGGAACCTGAACCCACGTACAACCCTGACCAACCAGTCTTTGTCAAAAACCCCCTCGCTGCGCGTCAAAAGTTAGCTCCACGGTTCACTAAAGACACGGTGCTAGCCGATTTACCTATTCATATATATACTAAAAAGAAACGTGGACCCGTCGCTAAATCGCGTTTAAAACGGGTACCTAAGAACCCTAAATTGTTACAGGATACTACTGACCCTTCTCCTGCACCAGACCCACGGGCAAGAGATAACACTTGATCGACTGGATAACGGACCGGGACTACTACCATTTAAAATCGGACCAGCACGTATAATATCCCACTATCACTCGTTCCTCCAACCTATAAACTTAGCCGACATACAATCTAAAATAGACCTAGTACAAAATCAATTAAATAGTTTTCAGCCTCAATTAAATAATAAAACATTATCTCTTTTCCAACCCCACTTAGATTATCTTAATGATAAGTTGCAAAAAGTATCTGAACAGCTGTTGACTTTTGAACCGGGTCGAGCCAAGAGAGGACTCATTAACGGTCTGGGTTCCATTATAAAGGGGATATCAGGGAATTTAGACTACACTGACGCTCTGCGTTACGACACTGCATTAAAAATACTTTCAAGTAACGAGAACAAATTATTTTCCGAGTTTAATAATCATATAAGTTTAAGTAAGGAGTGGATGTCCAGACACTCAAATATACTTAACACTATTGCTAATAATCAGGCAAAAATAAAAAAGGTCCTAGACACCATCATGATTAGTAATTACCATCATGATGATGAACTCGTGAGGTATGCTCACTTTGCTCAGTTTTTACTTATTTTAGGGGATAATATAGATAAGCTATTTTTTGAATTACTTAGAATTGATAATATATTAGCCTTTGTTCGTGCATCGAGCACTTACCATTCTTCACTGAGCAGAGCCTCTTTGAAAGAAATGCTAATTAGATTAAAATCTTTATATAATTTAGATGAGTTATTAGACGTAGATATTAGAGAGTACTATGACCTAATAAAAGTAGGTTCATATTACGCAAATAGCGAAGTAATACTAGTTTTTAAGTTTCCGATTGTCTCTCCTAAAGTATATTCCCTATTCAAACTATCCATAATCCCAAATAAATTCCACGAATCCATTATTCCACCCCTACCCTATGTAGCAATTCATGAGAAAGATTACGTGTACATGGAGACAGAATGTCCGAAGTTCAATCCATGGTATCTCTGCGAGGAGAAGTTCAACCATCAACTACGGGAAGAACCCGACTGCATCCGCCACCTACTCGCGGAGCAGCGAATCTACGACACCTGCAAGCCAACCCGCATCAACCTGACCATGGAAGCCCACGAGCAACTCGACGAGAAACACTACACCTTAAGTTTCCCAAGGCCAACCAGAGTCCACACATCCTGCAGCCAAGACGAATTCCACAACCTCCAAGGCAGCTATCTGGCTACAATACCACAGAACTGCTATCTACAGACTCCTGAATTCACAATCTCAAACCGATGCGATAGAATCAAAGGACAAGTCATAAAAATTAGCCAAATATTCCCAGAAAACCAGAATACCTCTGGACCAGATGGACCAACTCTGCAACTGCATTCGATAAATCTGGAAGCCCTACAAGCAACCAACACGAAACTGTCGTTGCAACCCCCAATTCAACCCGAACAAGTGACGGACTACAGCCTGTACCACACCACTATACCGATCTACGCTATCCTATTCAGTGCAAGTGCACTAATCATTGCACTTATTCTTCGTAACCGTCGTAACAAAGCAACGATTGCTGAAAGAAAAGATAACCCAGAGACATCAAATGTATCAGAAGGGATATACGCCGAAATCCAGGACAAAGCCAAAGTCGATCCACACTTCGTGACAGCAACATTTTCGAGAACCACCCTCAAATAGTTGCTGATCTTCGGGGGGAGGTGTTACGCTCGCGCTCACCTAGCATTGCGCTGACGCCGCATGCCCTCGATACCTCGACATGCGTCGCCCGCGGTCACGAGTATGCTGAATTGCAAAACGTGCTTCGTTCCCCGGAATCACCGCGATTGCGATTACCTAGCTTCACTTCTATACTTGCATTGTTAGAGTCAACTTATAATTAGACTTAAGAATTAATTGTAACTTTTTGGGAATAAATCTCTAAGATAAATTTTGGTTTTTTTTGGATCTTCCACTGTGGACCAACGTAATTAGTTACAATATAGGTACTCCTCTTGTTTGTACAGTGTGAAAACAAGCCAGTGAAATTTCAGTCAGTAACATTTCTATTTATGGTAAAGATGTTAAAGGTGTAGTTTGAGTTTTGAATATTAGTCAAAATGTAAACATTAAAATTCGTGTTTATTGTAGAAATACTTACATAGAACAGCATGGATTCGGATGATACAACGCAAGGTAGGCAACAGGAAAAAGTGCTAACAAAAAAAAATATTTGTACCTACATGCAACCATTGAATGCATTGCTCGTAAAAAGGCATCTAAATAAAAATATTATAAAAGGACACAATGAACGAATACAGGCGAAGTCAGTACGTACTAGACGTACTGATGAAGAAAACCTACACTTTTTTCGTTTACGTAAATTGCAAAACCCGTACTAGAGGCTTTATTAGGAACTTTCACTTTACAATCATATTTTATCAACACTATCGTATCTAATTCTCATTCGCAACTAGCCAGCTAGATACTCAAATTAAACCCATGCAAAATGACATGTTCTCCGCAGTCCGTCGCGCATGCATAGTTTAGCATAACCTCTGCATACTGCATGAGAATGCCAACTTACGGCACCATGTTATGTGACAATTATGTTATGAGAGCTCTGGTTTGGTCATTTCACGGCACTTTTTGGGGTTTTATTTAAACCCCGGGGTTTTATGCAAGCTATTTTTTTATGTTTGAAGGTTTTTTTTGGAGCGATGACGGTGCGCGGTGTTGGATTTTTTGGCTTTTGAAAGAAAATTAGGTTAGAACCTGTTTGCATTGTAGGTGTACCTGTAAGTTATGGATGAATATTGATTACAGAACAGATGATTTTGTAGATTGAGTCATGGATTAGATGAAGATTAATTTGTATAGATATAAAAGAAAAATAATAATCATTTTAGTACATTGTGAGGTTGGAAATCCTACCATCGGTTAACTTGTAGAACTAATAAGTTTAGTTTTGTTTAATTGTTAAAAGATTCGTTGGCTGCGTTTGAGTTATTCACTCTCATTTGCTATTGGCTCCCGGTCGGAGAGTTCTCTCTTTGCTACTACACTCGCGAGCAATGAAAAAGTTCCACTGACATATAGAACGGCAATGACAGGTGGAACATTTTGATTGCTCGCCACTGTACTACATTTCAAGCGTAAGAAGAAGAAGAAGAAAGAAAAAAAACTTTATTTGACACAGACAGCAATACTGATAAAGTTAACTACATAAATTATATTTATACATAAATTAAACATAACGTTTACATAGGTAAGCACCCGACTGACCCCCGCATAGGCCTACGACATACCTCTAAAACACAATGTCTATATGAGCGCCCCTGACCATAATGGCGGTCATTTGAAGGAATGTGCCGTGATTACTTCACGCGAAATGTCCACACTAGAGAACAGGACACGTCGTTTACAGCCGGTTTACAACGGTGATGGGAATTTTTGGGGGGTTTAGGCGTGACGGTCAGTGGGCGTAGTCAAAGATTGAATAGATAGATAGAATATTATTCTATATAACAAGAAAATAAATAACATAGCTTATATACTAACACATAGGTACAAAAATAGCGGCAAATATATTTGACTACGGGCTAAATCACCTGAAACCCTTTTCCGCAACGAGGGAACTCTTGGTCGTGCCGGGCCTCCAGATAATGGGATTTGCCAATTTAGAATAATGACTTAATCAGGCTACAAAACAAATCATACTTCAGTAAAGCTGTTCTTGAAGCTCACAAAAGTTACTTTCAAAGTCACCGTATTATTTTAATATATGTGGTAAAACCAGACTGGCATAGGCAGTACCTATACATTAGCTAAATAGCTCCTAATGTAACCGCCTCTCCCTAAGTTTTACATGATTTACTTATTGGTAAATTTTTAAATTTTCTTTTATTTTCACCTCACCGTCGCATTCTTTCTTTCTATCTATCTTCCCTCTCAGTGACCGTCGTACCTAATGTTGACCACAGTCCACGCCGATGTAGCGGTCACATCGCATTACCTCGGGATTACTCGGAATAACTGCGTCGCTTACGTATTTACGGCATGCGGTTGAGACGTGTATGTTGTCTGTAACTTCGTGTCTTCACTGTTGTTGTTACAATTCGGAACATGGGAAGTTAAATTAAATGAATGGTGATTAAAGGTAAGCGTCCACCGTTCTTCATCGTACGCAACGGACGCATCGAAATTCACACTATAGCTCGACAACTTCGTGCGCGACCCTCCTTGCGGGGTGACAGACGCGGAGGAGACGAGGTACCCAAGACGACAGCGGGTAGCGGGAGAGGTCGCGGGGAAGGACAACGCGTGCACTGCACGTCATTATTACGGCAGTCTCGACCGAGCAGTCGAGGCGGCCACATGTGTTGTAAAATCTGTCATAATCTGAGTTCGACGCACATGAGACCACTGATCCTGAGACCATTAGTCTTATGAGTGTTGAGGCCAGAACCGCCACAAACCTTGGAATATTTACCTTATGAATTTTTATAATCATATTATTATTATCTATGATTCGTCAATAAAATAACGTCAAAAACCACAAATCGTATATTTTCGCAAATAGGTAGATTAAATCGCATTATAAAACTATGTCGGAGTTCAAGAAGATTTTGAGTTTACCTTGCTTTATAATTAGGATTACTAAATTCATTCGATTAATCGAAACGTCAAATTGTCACTTGAAATTTTGGCAGTTTGGGTGGAATCTGTGGACGGTGCATATTAAAAAATAAAAAGGTAAAGTGGGTAGTCGGTTGAACAGGGAGGGACTGTCATTCTGATTTGAATTATTGAACGGGTCGGTTGTGCACATTCCGCAGGGTTACCACGTTTTGCTGCAACAACCAGGCTTGCTGCTCCAGTTTACTCGGGAGCTAGGCTGGCTGAGCTGAATTTAAGGGGATATGTACAAAGGTTCCACTCGAGAGAGCCACTTCCAGGTGCTTCGCCCCCCTCTCTGAATAGAATAGAATAGAATAATCCAACTGTATCAAGTGCATCCTCGTGTATTTTGTAAGATTGATCTGTAATTCCGAATAAATCGAGTGTGTACTACCTATCTGTGCCTTTATTTCTGGGGTGTGATGATGAATGGCGATACCAACGACCTAGCTGATCGAATCATGGACCAACCACCGCTAGCTCGTGCCCACTCCCCGACAACTATATAATCTTCGGGGGTTTCCTGTAGAACCGTGTGCCGAATCTTGGTTTGGCCGAGGTTTAGTAGAATGCAAAATCTGCATACTCCCGAGTAACTGGTAGTTTACTCGTGAGTAAAAAGTTAATCGAGCTTGGTCGAATCCACCCTAAATAATGAAACTAGTTTTAAGAACCTTTTTATTGATCAACATAATTTACTCTTTCATTACGTCACAAATAGTGACACGTTATCGCGAGATTTATCCGGGCATACTTTTCTCCGTGTGTACTCGTCTTCTAAAATGTCGTGCTACCTCGCCCCCGCCACTTCTTTCACCCCGCAAGGAGGGTCGCGCACGAAGTTGTCAAGCTATAAGGCCCGGGTCTCCTATTTACTCCGTAGGTCGCGTCAAGTGTCACCGCCGTAGGCCGCGTCACGATTCTCACTACATCTACGCGCCAACGTCGGCGTGTGAGGGAGACCGCATCAGTACATTTCTATAGTGAGCATCGTGACGCGGCCTACGGCGTGACGCTGGACGCGAACTACGGCGTTAATAGGAGACCAAGGCCTAAAGCGTCCACTTCATCAGCATGGCCGACGTCGCGTCTTTTCTCCATACATTTATGAAAATCCGTTTGGTTCGATAGGTACGTACTTACGATGCCGATACGTCGACGCTCACCTAACCTTACAACACTACTAACAATGTTCCTATTTTTTACTGTTGTAAAATTTTTTGAGCACGAAGTAGTTTTAAGTCTAATAAGATTATAGATACTGCTCCCCAAATTCCAAATAGAAACTTAGGATTATTATTCTGGAATCTAGCATTTCCACACGTCGAGTCTCCCATATACGTACCACTTGATGTAAATCAAAATGTGTCAAACTAGTTACAAGTTCTGAGCGAGATTTAGGCAGCTCCGCTTTGCGTAATGGACCAAACTTATCTAACTAGCTCCCATTGTGTGTGTGTGTGTGTGTGTGTGTGTGTGTGTGTGTGTGTGTGTGTGTGTGTGTGTGTGTGAGTGTGTGCCAGTTTGAGTGATTTCTTAGTGAGTACAGTGACTGACTGCTGTGGTACATGTTTTGATCCTCGGTGGGTGCAGAGTTTATAGATAGCTTTTTGGTATCATAAGTCCATCCAGTAGAGTGCAGAAACAATTAACAGTTTTCCATCCCTGTCTGTCGACAGCAGCCAGCTTTGCATCGGACCACGTCATTCCAAATTCCTACATCTCCGTATCGATAGAGATGTTAAAAAGGCAAACGTATATTCATTAAATTCAACAGTGACTTGTTTTTTTTATAGGCGGCTATAATTTTATGCATTGATGTTTGTCTGGTTGCAAAATAAAAGTATCCTTTCAGTGATTTTAGTTCAAGCGTCTCCTTCATGAGGCGTAGCCGTGAGACACCCTGTATTTTCTTTGTGTGCTTTCAATTTGTCTGATTAATCAGTCCACCCCACAGTCTGTGAACTTTCACTGCTCTAAATAGATATCATGAGTTTCCACACAAAGCTTAGAATTATATTAAAAGTTTTAATGCGAGCTTGGATAACTACATTTTGTATTAGATTGCGTTATGCTCTAGAGTTAAAGTACCTTTTCCATTATTTTTATGAGCGTAGTGTCTGTGTGAAGTGGGGACTCACTAAGCGTAACACATTGCTGTTTATTTATACAGTTGTTATTATTTCAATAGTCAAAACTTTGTATTATGTAAGTATATTTAAAAATCAAATGCTCACGACTGTAATCCTAGAAGGAGTAGTCAGAAGTGACTCGCAAGTGAGCCACCCGCTTTTCCGGATAACCGCGCGCCTTTGATATGTGTCAAAAACTAATGGATCACTACGGTGCCGATGATGTCAGTTAGGAATAGCATAGAACAACGCGGACTCGGTTGTACCCTCTATGAGGAACTAGCTGTTCCCGCGAGCTTCACTTCGCCTTAAAAAGCCTAGCCTATGTTCTTTCTCAGGGTCTAGACCATATGTATACCAAATTTCATTCAAATCCGTTCATTAGTTTTGCCGTGAAAGAGTAACAGATAGACAGACGAAGTTACTTTCGCATTTATAATATTATAGGTAGTATTAGTTAGTATAGTATAGGAACACTAGTTATGAGGAATAGGAACACTAGTTATGAGGAATAGGAACATTAGCTTGATTGGATAATACCTAATTATTATCTTACTAATTATCATTAGCTGAAAGATGTCACCCGCACAAAGTGTAGATCAGATTGTCAGATTCAGTCTAACCGTTCAAAACTTATGAGCGATTTCACTGAAACTCGAAATGTTTACTATAGTTAATTGCTAGCTACGGTGAAGTTAGAAGCTGTAACTTCCTCTGGAGCCGAAGTTAGTCGCTTTGGGAAATACGAAAAATATGTCACAGAGCTGACTGTGCATTTAGATGGTTTAAAAGCGAAATATTTTGGGGAAATGATGTATGTTTTATAAAAAAATACACATCAAAAGAAAAAAAGAAATAAATCTAATTGCAATATTATACCTTTCATAAACCTCTGCCTGACCTCTGTATATTAAAGGTAGAATATTACCGAGCCATTAGAATTATTTATTAATAGTAAAATTATATTTATTGTGTAAAATGTTATGTTAGTATAATTTAATGCTGTTAATATGTTAATATGTAATAAGTTCCAAAGTCATCAGTGCAACTAAGAATCAATAGCACTTAATCCTTTATGTATCTACTGTACTGAGTCAGCGAATGATGCAAATGTGACCGCCTAATCCTGTGACGGCCTAATCCTGTGACGGCCTAATCCTGTGACGGCCTAATCCTGTGACCGCCTAATCCTGTGACGGCCTAATCCTGTGACCGCCTAATCCTGTGACGGCCTAATCCAGTGACCGCCTAATCCTGTGACCGCCTAATCCTGTGACCGCCTAATCCTGTGACCGCCTAATCCTGTGACCACGGTGACCAACCCTAGACCATCTTTAGAATTTGTCACCGATAAGCTATTATATAACCTAATGTAACTAACTAAACGACCGACATTCAACACAATAAAAAATTTGCATAACTCTTGAACTGCTGAACGGATTTTCATGAAACATAGCTAGGATCACTCGGGGTAACATTACATACGACCCTAAAAACAAAAAGAAAATTGGTTCAGCCGTTTGGGAGCTACACTAGACAGATACACAGACGCATTAATCTTATAACATCCCTTTTTAATATCTACAATGGGTGTATATATTTAGCAGTTTACACAACACACACTGATAACTTATTCATCACTAGCTGTTCCCGCGCGCTTCGCTTCGCCTTAAAAAGTTTTCCCGTGGGATTTCCGGGATAAAAAGTAGCCTATGTTTTTTCCCAGGGTCTAGAACTCTAGACCCTATGTATATCAAATTTCATTCAAATCCGTTCAGTAGTTTTGGCGTGAAAGAGTAACAGACAGACAGACAGACAGACACAGTTACTTTCGCATTTATAATATTAGTTAGGATTACAAATTTCGTTGCGAGAACCATTTATAGGCGTATATGTATGGCGCCCGCTTACTCAAATATAATTTCATTTTAGTTTGGATAGAAATAACAAGCAAATTTAAAAGAGTAAATAAATAATTTTTCAAAGAGGGTAATAAGAAAGATCTAGTCTAGACAACAACAAATCGTGGCAATGAAATATTGCGTCGTTTTTTCATGTTTTTCATTGAGTTGTTAGTTTATTTACCCCTGCGCCCCGCAGGCCACGGCGTGGGTAGTAAATTATTCCAAGTTCAATGTTTTATATCGCAATGTATTACTATCACGTGAGCGTAGAGTGAAAAGTAGGTGGTTCGCTTGCGAGTCACCTCTGTACTTCTACATTCGCGAGCATATTTGTGCGTGTGCAATGTAGGTACGAAACCTTCAGACACCGGGACTCTTAAAAAATGAATATTTTTTTGACTCACATAATATTATGACAATAGGTCCAACTAACACATACGTTGTATAATTATCATGATTATCACACAAAAGAGGATAAACAATAACGCGAAAAGTTTATCTGAACACACTGTAGAGTTCTTGGAACTTACATTAAATGTATGCCTATAGGTACATAAAGAGGCTTTGACACAAAATTAACAAGCCTTTTATATTGTATTTGGTATTGTATGTACTCACGCGAGTATTTGCTTTCGGACTTTAATGTCAATCGGGAAATAAAGTGGACAGTTTCAGGCACATCGAAAATTCCAGAACGAATACTACCATAAGTATTTTATTTACAAAATAATAGCTGTGGCTCGCGAACTCCACTTGATATAATTAATTTGTTACATTATATAAGTCAAATCAAAAAAATATTAAAGAAAATAAAGGGCTCTATTATTATTAGGTACTATACACAAACAACGCAACATATTATTTGAAACGGCACAAATGTATGACATTACACACAAAAGGCTTTGGCGCTCTAAATCCTGATGTAAGCCCAAACGGACCTACCACCTGTCCACTGCAACAAGACCTCCGATACACAACTTTATGACCCCTCTGCCTCATCTAGAGTACTGCTAACGGGGGGCAGGGGAGGTCGACATAGGCTGGGCGTGTTATAAGAATATGAAACAAGCAGTTTTGCATTTTACATTCGGGACATATGTTGCGGAGACAAAGGCCGTCTGAAATGGATTTGAGAACGTTTTCCAACGACCAGTCGGTTGGGTCATTCGATCGGAGCACAAGAGTGCTGGGCTATTTTGCTGCGATGACGTATGGATTGCTTTGGATGATAGGATGCTATTTTCTGTTTTTATAAAAATGTACTTATACAACATGATGTTCAACTTGTGAGTCTTGTGACTGCGGCGATGCCATACATTAAATGCAGTTGCTGTTGTATTTTAAATAAAAATAATGTGTTCTTTCAGTAAAACACCTTAAATCTTCAGTAAGATTTAAGTTATTTCTCCATTAATGAGGGATCGTCGTTGGACACCCTGTATATTATCTGTGCCGAATGTTGTCTATAACACGCGTAGGTATTGAAACATATATTTTTTCTATTTTACGCAAAGAGGGGTAATATGTCTACCTGCCTGGGGAAGCGAATCACCGGTCATTGGCATTTCTGTATTAAATCTCAGGTTTTTCATACACTAATTCATTCAGTTTTAACTAGCAGAAACTAAATTAGTAAAACGTGGCTAGCCAGTCTATAAAACTAGTTAAAATCTTGAGACTCGCAGGACTCGAGTAATCTCAAATCTTAATTTCAAATTCTGTGCAATTTCACTTTAGGCAAACGAATTTCCATACAAATAAGTAGAGCTAGACTTTATTTTTTTTCTCTTGGTGTTTTCATAAAAATATTTTTTTGTATAGGTACCTACATATTTCCGTTTATTTTTCAGTATCTGTTTCATTTAGTTTTAGTTTCTCCGTAAGTAGTTTTTTTCTGGGAATTCCGATATATCCGATAATCCGGTGTGTCAGCTTTTTGAATACCTAATTTAATGAAGATCCATTTAGTTGTTTTTTTTTTGTTAAGGCAACCTATCATCCATATTCACAAACTTTCATGTTTACAATGTTAGATGGATGTCCTGTAATGATAATAATGCTTGTGGACTGTGGAGTTTCTTTCCACTTATTTATTTGCTTTATAAACTCTGCTATATCAAATGCAGTTAGACGTCTTATAATGTAACGGTGACAAAAACCGGAACCACGTTTGTCATCGTCGTAAAAGGACTAAGAATTCAGATTAGGTTGTCCTTTGCTGACTGTCCGAATGCGCGAGTCAGACATTGCATTATTTCCGGTATGCTAGGTTCTCTTTTATAAGTATATACTAACTACTAACTACACTGTAAAGTTTAAATAACGTTTTTAATTATTCATTCCGAAAGATTATTTATTTATTTATTTATTTAAGAAAAGTTACAGCTAACACATTTATGATATATAGAAAAAAGTAAAAAACAAAAAGCCAATTAAAAGTTTTCACTAATAACTTACAAATTAAAAAAAGCCAGGGAAGCCGCTGTTGGTACAACCAATTACGAATTGAATTTTAATAAAAATTAAAACCTAAGTATATCCTTAAAGGTAAAATAATTGCAACACAAATAAAAGCTAGACAAACTTAGAACTAAACTTATCAGTTAAGAAATAATAAATGCTCTTGACATCACTATTGAATAAATCAATATCTCTGCATTATGTAAAAAGCGATCTAAAAATAATCTTTTTAACCACCCTCAATATACGAACCAGATGCTGTTTCACAAAAGTACCAAACAAAGCAAAAAAACTGTCCCCATTTTCTGTTTACTGTCAAACGGTTTTTTAGCAACCATTGCACCCTGATCGAAGATTCCACCAATGAATAAAGTCACAAATCTTCTTACCGAACTAATTCAACATAAGATTTCAGCGGTAAAAGTGGGGTGTTATTTGTCGAGAAGTTCCTTTTGCACTGACACTCCATCTAGTTCGTATATTGTTATTCTAAGCTGTGCAACATGAAGACCCAATCACATGCACATTTGCACCGTGGTTCCTCAAACGGCGCTTTCCCATTCCGCACATTGCTCCGACAACGGGAAAACATGCAAAATAGCGCGATATCACACACACTGGGGCGAATCTAATTACAGTTTGGGCATCCAGAGTGAACGCTGGATGGGATGGAATTGGAAAAAGCCCGGAGCCATGCCAAGCAAAGAGAGACGGAGGGTAGGGCTGTTCTACTATACCAGTAGTGTATGGATGCAGGTATTGAGTTTCTTACAATGATTAATACATTTTTCTTGGTTTCATAATGAGAGAAATACTAAGATACTTACATTACATACCTAATGTTTACTGGTAGTACCTATATAGAGGTCAAATAGGGTAAACTACCCTATTGTTGACACCACTCCATTTATTGACACAGCGCGGAATAATTAAAGAAAACAAGACAACGCTTCGTTCTATTTAGTTATATTTATCTTTGAATGCAGCAGTAATAGTTATTCTGTAATGGTAACACTCGGCAGTCATTTTTACAGCAATGGCTGACCAATAAAACATAGACAATTCGTGCCTCTCCGTTGCTTCTTTAAATTCCGCCATCTTGGATCGCTTTTTGCAAAGAACAGTGGCTACTTTAGGAATAAATTTGCTAGTATTTCTTAAAAAAATGGTTAAATTTGTTATTTGCACTGAAAAGGGAACAAAATTCCTTTTCCATTTCTTACCTCAAAAACCACTTATTTTCGGTTTTAACTTCGAATTTAGGTGGTGTCAATTATAGGTAGCACTTTTGGTATATTTTCCTAATATTGACATATTGGGTCAATAATTGGAAGGAATGTTTTTTGTTTTCATGCTAATATTTTAGCTTTTTCCGGTAGTATTTCCTACAATGATCACGTTGACACTATTTAATCATTTATCCCACACGAATTTCCAATTCATGACACAGTGTCAATACAGTGAAATCCAATTATCGACATAGTGTCAGTAATCTATTTCCCTATTATTGACATGTCTATATATAGGCAAAGTGTCAATAATTACGCTCATAAACGATAAATATTTTTATGGGAGCTTACCATAAAAGTGGCAGTGTGAGAAGTGAAGCAGAAAAAAAACTTTTTCTGCTTCACTTCTCACTGCCTTTCTGCAACCTATATGAAGTCGTCTGACTATCAGGTGGCCTGCCAACTGCTCTATGTCCACCTGTCATCATTTTTCCTGGCCAAAAGTGTCCTGCATACTTCCCACCCAGCTGAATCCACCTCGTAATCTGTTTAAACTGGGATTCTGACCCGGCGGGTAAACAATTATCAAGATAGGTGTTAAGATTCACAAAATTTAATGATATCCAGCTGTATCGTTCGTTTCGATTGGGACACTGGACATTACCTTAGTCTTGAACATGTTTATCTACAGGCCAACCCTCAAGGATGCTACGTGTAGTTCTGCGAGCATAAACTGGAGATTTCAGAGGCATATTCACGATTCTTCATCAAAATAAAGATGCGACAAAGCTACACCACACTTTTTCTTTGGCCTTTCTCTTCCAGCAAGTACTTACCAGGTCTAAGATCAGCCTCGGTCCTGAAGGCCAAAAAGCATGCTATGTCACGCTTGCCTGTTCGTTACCTCCACTCGAGAACTCTATTACTCCAACTGTCTTTCTTCTTGGGTGGCTGGCCTATTGGCATCTTACATTGGATCTCTGATGGATTGATTACACCAGTTCAGTCCGCATTACGACTTTATATCGGTGAACCTGTTAGCCCAGCTGTGACCACGTTTCTGAACCATATGGCATCAGCAGCAGGACGCACTAGCTGGAACCTATGAGAAATGCCCAGAAGATCATGAGACGAAGCAGCCTAACTCAGTGGGACTAGTCTGCTAGCATTAGCATTAGATGCAGTATATATGGTATGTCAGATAACTAGCTGATGACTTATGGTATGTGACACTTATGGTGTTTCAATATATCACCGTGATATACCAAATAGAGAACCGGACCCATGGTACCCTCCCAAAGGTTTAATTCCTGTTTAAAACGGTTTTTATTACCTAATATCAAGCATGTCAATAATTGGTACAGGAGGTGTCATAAATTGGAAAACCCGTGTCAATAATTGGGAAATAGGGGTTCTTTCAAATTTATAGCTGATAGTAAAAAACTAAGACTATAGGGTCATTGTTTTGTCAAAAATATTATAAATGAATATACACCTGAGACCGCTACGGAAAAAATACCACAGTACTAATATTTTATGCGTATTTATGGCCAGTTTTGCAGACGACTCGTCTTAAAGTGTCAATAATTGGGTAGTTTACCCTATATATTTTTTTAAATTTTGTGTTACCAACAAGGGCGTTGAAAAAGATGTCTTACAAATTGTTGCTATCAAATAACACGATCAACTTGAGTTGACAATATTCGTGATTCGCACACTGAAGTGATATAATAATCATAATTATTATGACTTAAATAGTAGAATGGATGTGACGTGATCTTGTTTTAGCCTATTTCTCGCGTTCGACATTGCTAAGTCTCAACTACTGGTGCGCGGTAATTTATGATTGTTACTTTTTTATTTTACGTGAAGTAAGTAAGTAGTTCTCTGTGGGATTTGATTTGTTATGATGCAACTTTACAAGTTTTTGCGTGGAACAATAGAGGAGGGATGTTATAAGTTGACATAACAGTTTCTATTATTAAATAATTTTAAAAAAGCAAAATTAAAGGTTGTATGATGCCGTTGTCTCTCAAATTTAGTAAGTGATATTGTCATGAAAAAACTTTTTTTTTACCTACAGCATATAGGTACCTAATGTAGTTTAATATAGTCATGTTTCGAAATTCAGATCTTAAATTGACACTAGGGGAGAGTTTAGGGCTTGTTTAGGGCTTGCGCGCACTGCGTTTTTTTGTAGCGCGACCAAAATCGCAGTGCGCGCAAGCCCTTTGTTCGAATATGCGTTTAAAATTATACAGTGCGTTTTACTTTCATCGCTTTATGACACGCCAATTGCACGTGACATTAAAGGCGTGTGGGCGAGAATTGGCTACCAGGAATAATGTAGTTTTAATGGCTGGCAGTGCTCGGCCAGTTTAACGTGTCATTTGCAGGCCGCAACTTATAGCCCTCAGCAATCAGGGGGGTTACTCCATACTGACGAAAACCGAACGAACGGGAGCTGTCGTGCAATCGGCTCGTTTAACTGCCAGTTTCTATAACTCTATCTATCTAGGTATAACTGGTAGTTACTTTCATACGATTTTGACAGATTGTTACTTTTGATCATGTCAAAATCGTATGAAAGTAACTACCAGTAATGGATAGATAGAGATATAGAAACTGGCAGTAAGTCTTCCTCGAATGAAAATTAGAATCTGTCAAAAGTAGCGAGGTGAACTTGAGGGGCGAGGGGCGCTCCAGGGACGATGACATGAGATTATGTACCTATGTATAAGGCTCGGGTCTCCTATTTACGCCATAGGTCGCGTCCAGCGTCACACCGTAGGCCGCGTCACGATGCTCACTTTAGAAATGTACTGATGCGGTCTCCCTCACACGCCGACGTTGGCGCGTAGATGTAGTGAGCATCGTGAATTCGTGACGCGGCCTACGGCGAGACGCTGGACGCGACCTACGGCGCGTAATAGGAGACCCGGTCCTAAGCAATTTTAAAGACACGGCATTTTGGTAAAAAAGATGTATGACATGACATTATATATGTGAATTTTATGAATGCGTATTTGGTGCGTCAGTCGGTGGCTCGTCGGTCGCTCCGAAACTTAGTTCTCCGTCACATAGAGTGACCCCCAGGATTATGACCCGTATCAGCTATATTGTGGCGAACAGACGTATGGCCTCCATTTCTACGGAATTTTGGGATTAAAATATAAGTTTACTGTCAAAATGTTAACCCTTCTCGATTGCTTTGTTGTTATATCTTCAAACAGCTGAACCGATATTCATGAAACATGGCTAAGGGCACTCTATTCTATTCTATTCTATTGTCTGTGGTCTGTGGGGGTGTAAGTGACCTGGCTCTCTCGAGTGATACCTTTGGAAAAGAACACTCATTCACACAAGTTTTTGAATCCATTGGTTTGGTTTGGTTCAATCAGACTCTACAATGATACCACTTGTTTGGTCTAGTTCAATCATACTGTGCAAATCTCCTACATAGTAATTTTTTTTCATACATACATGCAGTAGCTAAAATTGTTTTATACATTTTACACAGTGCAATAGCGAATTGAAAAACGTGGGCAGAGCTTTGAGTAATATCATAGGCGACATTGAAAATCCATGTTTTGTCACGTTCCGCAATTTACTACAGCACTATTTCGACAGCCAATATTGTAACAAAAATATGGAATTTTTAACCTTTATATATTTTGTAATCCGTACATTTTCCTAGACCTTTCCCATGTGCTTCGTTTTACTTTAAGAAATATACCCATTTTGATAAAACCCAAAACCAGGGTGCACCTCTATTCTATTCTATTCTCTGTGAGGGTGCAATTACCTGCACCTGGCTCTCTCGAGTGGAACCTTTGTGCATGTCCCCAAGGTCTAATCTGCCTTCCTAAGCTTGGAGCATCTCCCACCACGCTGGTCCACTGCGGGTTGGTAGGTTCACATATCTAGATGTGCTAAATCTAGATGTGCAGGTTTCCTCACGATGTTTTCTTTCACCGTAAGAGCTATGGCATACTGCCGACTGAGCTACCACCGCTCCAGGGTGTACCTCATCCTGGTACACCTTGAACCATTGGTACAATAGCTCAAGGCGCACGGGTTTATAAATGTATGTACTTGTAGTAAGTTTATTAATAATATAGGTAGGCATAATTTGCAAGCCTATGAAGTATTTGCAAGTATTTGCCTCAACCGTGTCATTTATTTACAAAAAAAAACTTGTTCATGTTTTTACCAGATTGTAGTAACCACTCAAAATGGATATTTGAAGTTTTGCGGCCAAAGCGCAATCTAACTCGCGGTGTAAAATGAATTTCCGTCGGTTTTTTAATAAAATGGCTTTTTGAAGTAAAATATACGAGATATCTCGCCCGGTAGATTGGTATTTGTTTTGTATATCATAGTCCATACCTAAAGCTAAAAGTTCTATGACCCTCAGCAAATGTTTATTTAAAAAACACATCATCATCATCAGCCTATAGCAGTCCACTGCAGGCCTCTCCCAAAGCACGCCACTGGATGCGATCTTTAGCTTTCCGCATCCAATCATATCCAGCCACCTTTCGCAAGTCACATAATTATTTGTAATTCGGGTTTAGGATATCCCGAGAGATGTTTTTTTCTTCTTCTAAGCGAGTCGGTAATAAGCAGAACCCTCCTAGGATTTGTCACCGCAGTAGCAAGAATTTATTGAATTAACATTTCTCAATTATAACACTGGTAAAAAATAGGGGCAGTTCACTTCTGCCTGTTCTACAGTCTACACAGATCGACAAAAACACTACTACCAATATAAGAATATTTTTTTAAATAATATTTTATGTTCTTAAGTATCTACACTTACACTCAGTCTATTCAAACTCGTAACTTGTGTAAGTCCAATTTTACCGTGAACTCTGCTCCTCGTGCGACTCACTACGTTCGTTGACAAAGTAAGTAATTTAAATTCACATTAAATATTCATTCGGGCCAAAACTCGACGGGTCCCAATCCCGAATGTTTTCGCAACTAATTAAGTTTCAGAAAGTCAAATACGAAATCTTTTAATTTTCAACTTTCTGTTTGTTACTGACGAGTTCTTTTTTTACATATTATACTTGTTACCGTTCGCTAGATATTGTTATTACAATACACGAACATAAATACATTATATACTAATGTTGGAAGTTGAGGTGGAGGCCGCGATCTCTAGGTAGGTACTCTCTGGTATACGTTTCATCCTGAAAAAAATAATACGTTTGAATGTTTATGTTGCGGAACAAATAAATTAATATTCGGTTAGGCGCACCCTAGACCTACAATAATATTGTGCAATATATGTATTGTGCAATAATAATAATAATAATAATAATAATTCTTTATTTCGGATATCAAGATCCATATAAAAACACACACTTTACAAAAAATAATAATAGTAATTTAAAAAAAAAAATACATAAAAATATTAGAAACTAACTAAATACCTACACCTAAACATATATAAACTAATAATTACAAAAGGCATGCAAGTAAAAAAAGATAGGCAAACAAAAAAACAAAAATAAAATAAAAACAAACAAAAGATGTGACAAGATTTAGACCTATTTACACACATGTACACCCACCCAGTGTCTAGCAAATGGGCTGTCAATTTTATCTGCCAGAGTAGACAGGATGCTGTTCGGGCTACCACGAAACCTGCACATCAGTGATGCAATGCGTTTGCGCACAATAGCGTGAAATCCGTCCACGCGTGCCTCCGCAAACATACCTGATGCACTACAGAATCGAGGCAGCCCCAGCATCACCCTGAATGCATTATTGTACTGGACGCGTAGCGCGCTAAAGGCCTTCTGCGTATATCTGATCCAAAGGGCGCACGAGTAAAAGGACTGACAATATGCCCTAAACAAAGTTATTTTGACCGAAGTCGAACATCGTGCGAACCTTCGGGCCAGCATATTACATCGGACCGCCAGCGCCCTACGCTCCCTGTCCATGTCCAGGTCATCCGAAAGATCCTCAGTGAGCACGTGACCGAGGTATTTAAATTTGTACACTCTAGCAAGTGGTCTACCACATAAGGTGACGGGTGGTACGTGCGAGGGAAGTTTTTGGCCTGATTTAAAAATCATGTACTCGCTCTTACTAGAGTTATACCTCAGTCCGTGTTTCTCAGCATACCGTTCACAGATACCCAGGAGCCGTCTAAGGGCAGCGATCGATGGACTCAGCAGCACCATGTCATCGGCATAGCTGATGTTGTTTATCATTTGGCCATCAATCGAGCAACCCACTTTGGTGCTGCTGAGTTCAACAATCAGCCTAATCTTATCTTTAGCAATAAGATTGAATTGCGTTTTGTATCTAAATGACGTTTGCGTCTAAATTGATTAACCTAACTTTATATTTAAAAAAAAACATAACTTCGTTCCATAATTTAACCCTAAACAACATTTGATGCAGGACCCCTTTTATCTTTAGACATCTTTTTTCGGTAGCCATTTTCCATTCCATTCCATTTTCGGAAAAAACGTATTGACGGATTATTTGGAAGCAACTGAAGCGTTAAATAAGATTCTCAAGTGATGTGTCTGAGGGGTGCATGGCAGTACATAAGAAATTATGTGGTGTGTGCAAATGATAACCCTAATCCAATGTGTGAAAGACGCATTCGCTCTGGCTACAGGGTTCAGCTGAGGAATGGTCAAGATGACATTTCGGTATAATGCGAGCGAATATTTACGGACTTTGGAAATATCGTGTGTTTGTAAAAATGTACTTACTTACAAAAATATTTTGTTTTAAAATAAAATATTGCAAATCAAAAACAAAATTATTTATTTGTTGAATATAGGTATATAATTGGTGTTACAATAAATACATGTTGCTTAACTATATTGTACCCTAAGCGGTGTACAAATTTTTTACTTGTCAATATGGATTGAAGTTAAAATTATTTAAAATAAGGAAATGACATTATATGAGGAGAGTCCTATGAGGTCCTATCGTGGGAGTGGTAGATAGAACTAAAACACAATCTCAGGGAATACTTCACTGTATTGAAAGGTTCTACAGACACAAATATATGCAAGTGAGGTACTGTATAGCTTATTACTAATAACCGCGAAGGCGCAAGTAGCGTGGTGCAGCCGGAAAACGAGTTAGCCGCTAGTTGGTTGTTTTTTTATTTATTTTAGGGAAACAGACAGTATCATAATACTATAAATTAAAGTTCTTAATTAATACATAGACCAGTAAAGTTTCCAATTTAAATTTCCATTACAATTACCTACAAATGTTACAATTATTGTGATAATTATTATGTCAATAAAATTTAAACCATGCAAAAATTACAGAACAAAATGATAACATACACATCTAATAAATATACTTAACTAAAAAGATTTCATACACATTCATTCTTAAATTATAAATAGGACATAAATTATATTTTGTCCTGGAGAAACTCATTGAAGCTATAGTAGGCTTTTCCAATTCCAAACTGTGACAGTCGTTTTTTAAATACTTAAATGAAGCACTTGTATTTCCCTAATAGAGGTTGGCAGATGATTATAAACTTACGGTGCGTGGTGGTGGTGAAATGCCTGCGCCTGGGGGAAAATCTATCATTAATAAATATAATTTTCCAACGTAATAATCATCTACAAACATCCCGAGAGACAAAATTTTAATTTGTTTGGCGATCAATTTAAATTTTAGTTTGGCGATCTGATTAGTTTCCCAATGTTTATAGCGATGTTTTAATGCAAGAAATGTAACTACCTAGTTTATAATTTTTTAATACCATTTCTAAATACTAATAGGTATAAAAAACACAGAATACCTTTTGTTTTAATAATATGACTGTACTCAACTTACAGACACTAGTTCCAGTGAAAATTTAAACCTCGTTAAGGTGCAATTTCTTGAATGATTCTATGAAATAATTATTATGTCAGCCACCCTTTCGCTTAATTAAGTCTAGACTTTAGTTTAATTTACATTTATTGCAACTAGATTATGTTGTTATATTTACCATCGGGGACGTCCTTACTAACCATAATTATACAATATAGATAGAAAGATACATCAAAGAGTTACGTGATACAGAAATAAGTTTAGGCCATTGTATAGAAAAATTAAGCAACGTGTAAAATCTGTGAATTCTTGTGATTTTTTTTTATTGTTAATTTGTTCATATTACTTTACTGTATTTTCATTTTGTTTGTTTCTTTTAAATAATATAATTATATGTGCAGTAAAATATTGTTTTTCTGAATTTCCAATTTATTTTGTCAATTTCCAAAAAGATTTAAAGAGCCTTTCGGCTTCCAATACCTCTTGTGCGACACCTGTATAAAAATGATTATGGTTAGTACATGAAGTTAAATATCTACTTGTAGTTATACAGGGTGTTGCAAAAAGGGTATACTAAGCCGAAACCAGCATGCTCTTTATGCTCTTTACCATCGGGGACGTCCTTACTAACCATAATTATACAATTTCAAAACAATATTATTGTATGTATCTGTGCCGTGGTAAGTATACAGATTAGCGTTAGGTCCACAAATGGAGCTAACAAGATTTGGCAACGATTTTCAGATTCAAATACACTCACGTGCAAAGGAACAGTTCCACTAACAAAATTCCGACAATAAATAGCCTCATATTTTTTTGTATAGATTTAACAGGTTTTTTTCTTAAATATCTTTTTAGTTGGAAATATTCTGGTGAGCTTTTAAATGTACTTCAACATTGCAGACGGCGTCTGCCGTTTCCGCATAGGAACAACTTGGTGATTTTCTGACTGTAACTTTTTCATTGCCCGTGAGTGTAGTATTGAATTTGACGCTAATTACTTCGTGCATGTTACTTCCTTTTGACTTTGCGATAGGGTCTAATGAATTGGGATAGAATAGTAGGCAGTGCAGCAGTTTAGTTGTTCCTTAGCTTCGGAGCGCAGCGTTCTATTCTATTCTATTCAGAGAGGGGGCAAAGTTCCTATACGTGGCTCTCTCGAGTGGAACCTTTGTACATTATCCCCTTAAATTCAGCTCAGCCAGCCTAGCTCCCGAGTAAACTGGAGTAGCAGGCCTGGGTGTTGTAATAGCTGAGGTAGGCGCTCTGTTGGTCCAATAATCTTGTATCTGTTGTAGTAGACAAGCTAACAGAATAAATGTTCAATCGTCTCATCCACTTTCTTAGGTACATGTCCTGCATATGGGACTATTTGTGTTGCCTATGGTATATAGTGTTTATTTAAGCAACAATGCCCTGTTATTAAGAGCGCAGCGTTGGAAAACAACAACCCTACCCTATGATGGCATGACAGCTCTCGTTCGTTCGTTCGTTCGACTTTGAGCCCCAGAGGTTCGTTTAAACGTTACGTTAACTTACAAAATCTTTCGTCAACTCAGCCTCGTGGATGCAAATCACCCACTTCAAGTACCTCAGTCGACTTTTCAATTCAATTGCTTCAGTGCCTCACTGAAAGATTTTATTAACTTCTTGCTGAACTGTTTTAATAAGTTGTAAAACTGTTAGGTTTGAGTCAGTTAAATCAAAGACAAGACCGTTTATTTATGAGAGCATAGAATTTGACTTAGTAACACTATCATCCAATATACACGATGAAACTACTTTTAACATTTCATCGACAACTTTATAATGATTGTATATCGATTCTTCTTCTTCGATCTGAAACTCGAAATGCATACCTACGTATGAAATTAAAATTTTGTAAATAAAAATTATTTACCTTATCACAGACACAGGCCTAGTAGTGGTGGAAGTGGGGTGTTATTTGACAAGACATTTATTTTGAAACGATAATAATATTAAAAAAAACTTCGATTTTTTTGTAAGTATAAATTTTATAACTTGAACTTTACATGTAGCACTAAAGTGCAAAGATACAGGAGGGCTACTCTATACTAAGGAAAAACGACATCTGCCGTGCAATCAGTACGTTTAATACAACGAGATAGAGTCGTGGCTCACGCAGCATCGCTCCGATACTTCGTTTTTGGTCACTATACAGAGTGTTGCAAAAAGGGTATACTAAGCCGAAAGGGGGTGAGTCAGGGGGTCAATCTGAACAACTTTTGTTCTACAAGTTTTCATGAAAATAAAAATAAAAAATCCATATAAACTTTGTTGGTCACATGCCTTAATGCCTTTTTACTATGGAGAACGAATATTTTTTTTGGCGAATTTCCAAATTCGTAAAACAAAAGTTGTTCAGAATGACCCTCTGAGTCACCCCCTTTCGGCTTAGTATACCCTTTTCGCAACACCCTGTAGAGTGACCCCCTGGTACGCTCACGTACACAAGTAATGAACAGTCCATCGCCCCGCCCGCCCAGTCGCAGGGCGGTACGTGTTCATTGCACATGAAATGCGCAAATTGCACATTATGCATGTATCACATTCGCGGCGCAAGACTTTCTGTCGCTGTTTGTACCTTTATTATGAATTTAAATGTTGTGTTTTTGGTTTTAAAAGAACTTGATTGTTATTGAGAAAACCAAGGGCCTGTTTCACAATGTCTGGATAATGGCTTCATGTCGAATAAAACACATATTGTGAAACAACCCCTAAGGCTGCGTAGGTACCCAGTAGGCAAACTAGCAAAACATTTTTTTAATAAGTACTTAGAACATAATATTTTGTATTTTACGATTTATGTTAAAACTCCAAACCTATACTTACTTTTGTGTTGCGCCGCTGTCCTGCAAGTAATAAGGTAGCAATAAATATGTAATTATATTTATGCAAAAATAAATTTTGAATATGTTTTCTCTCTTTCGAATAAAGAATTGAGGTCATAAAACGAACACGACCGTTATTAGATGTCTCTGGCGGCAAAGGCTGGTGGGTCGCGCTGTGGCTTTTGCATTTCGCAGCTTAATTAAGAGTACTGCAGCTGTGACTGCATAGATTAAGGGTTAGTAGGATCTGCTTTTTCTATGCAACACCATTTTTTGCCGAAACATAAAATTGCGTGCACATTTTGTTATTCATAATTATGTGTTATGTATTTTTAGAAAAATAATTATAATTATTGGTATCAGTCAATATAGTCAATACTCCAATTGTTACGCGACATAGGCCATAGGCCATATAATTTATACTCGTTTATACAGGATTGTGCAAAAGTGATATTCACAAAATCATGTGTAAGTATCCGACTCTGAAATACCGCAAGAATTCAAAGTACATAGTAATTAACGTTATAGTTATCACATTCAAGTAACAAACAATATTCGCAACACGCAACAATAACAAAACACCGGCCACCCTGAGGGACCATTCTGCTAATTTGTTAAGCAAAAGTTGAGCATGACCTTTCCCGCCCGCCCACGCGCGGCCAGGGCGGGGGCGGTTCGACACCATTGTGATGAGATATTACGAATATTATACTAATTCTCGTTATTAATCAGCGAATAATACATATCACTCCCTTCCGCGGCTATCGGACTTCATTGGTGGCGCGGAATCTACTTACTGCACCAGTGTACCTATATACTTATTACGCTAAAGTACATCCTTATAATATTTTAATATATTAAAGTTTCTAATTTGCCTATCTCAAACTACGCCAAAACACTCTGTCATCATCAAACATCAGAAGAGAGTCTCGCGCTGCGTTTGCCTGATATTATTTTTCTCATGGATTTCTTTGGGCAATATTTTAAAACTACCCTTATCATCATCATCATCATCGTATAGCACTGCTGGACGCTGGCCTCTCCCAAAGCACGCCACTGGATGCGATCTCTAAAATAAATATAAAATCTACCCAATGCTACGCTGAAGTATTGAAAAATATATTCAGATTAGTGTATTTTTGGGTGCTCCCAATATAAATACCTGAAAATAAGCAGACAAAAGACTGTTTACCGTAATAGCGGCCAAACCTTAATTAACAAAATTTAGATTTTATGAAACAAGCCCAAAAAGTAATTAAGAAAAATGAAAAGACCAAGACAAGACTTGTTGTTTTTAGCAAATTGTTACCTAACTTTAGCTCTCTACCGAAAACCAAGGTGTCATAAGTTCGGTGATATTGCATGCCCGTATGCCTTTCTATATGTTTATTTCGCTGTCGTATATCTGAAATATCCAGTTTAATTACCTGAAAAAATACGTCTTCTTACTGACGGGCTCACAGTAAAATCTACTTTGCCCAAGAGTAAAAATTTCATCAAGCCTTTTTTCCTAATAATCATCCAGCTAACAAATTACTCGCGAGTTATCAAAACTCTGGCACTTTCCCCCGATTAATCACTGAGAACTTTACGGTAAACTTTACGGTAACTTACCGCAAAGTTCCCTATCGCACAACAATGCAGAAGTGTTTGAAAAATTATAAAGTTATTTATTAAAAAGTTGAGAGATCGCGTCACAAAGGAGCCAGAATCAAAGAAACCGCCGGCTTACTCCCGTCTGACGCTAGTATTCAAAGCACTTATAATTAATGTACTTAATAATAATATTATTACTTATTAAATAACATTCTGTATAAATATATTATGATATATGTTGTTTGTTTTCAAATGGAAAAAGCGATTTAAAATGCATTATTATAGTTTGAGACGTGATGAGGTTTAGTCATGTAAAGTAGCATTCCTATATTATTTACAGGTGAAAATAGGTACATGGCCAACTTTAATTATAAGACCAGTAAGTTTGAGTTTATAGTTGTTGGTAAATACCTTAACTGTGGAACCATCGACATACGTTACCGAATGTACCTGTACAATATTATGTATTTTTAACCCCTGACGAAAAAGACGGATGGTATACGTTTAACGTGTCTGCGTTTTGTCTGTGGTACCGTAGCTTCCAAACGGCTGAAACGACTTTCGAATTGTTTTTTTTAATCATAATTTTTACCTTGAGTTTTTATATATTAGCCATATTTTATCAAAATCTGCTCAACCGTTCATAAATTAGGTGACTTTTAGTGTTGAATATCGGGGGTTTTTAATAGATGAACTTAATCTAATCCTTCCCAAAGCGGAGCCGCCCTCATCCCGGCTACTACTCTAATGAACGCAATTCAAATTAAGACGAAGAAAGTGCCCTAAACTCTCCCTCAAAGGATAATAATTAGGTCTTTGTCTAACTTCCCCGTATTTTTGCCCCTTCATAAATCATTAAGGAAAGGTCAAGATAAAAAGTGTGGTTTTGATGTTACACGGTCCTAGAAGCACGCCTCTTGTGAGTTGTCGGTGGAAATGTGAGCCTTTCCGTCTTGTTTCGGAGAAAAGTGTGAAATAAAAATTCATTTGAGCATTTCAATCATAAAATAAATGCATTTTTTATACTTAGAAGTTATACATGTTAGCACCTTATTACTCCTAAACGGAAAAGACTAGCTTAATCACTCCGTCTGCCATAAAGAAATAGGTAAGTACCTTCATTTCACAGCCCATCAGGATATGACCAATTAAAAATGTAGGTAAATATTAAGTTATGTTAGTCCCAATGTAATAGGGGGCGGGCCAATTGCCATTTTTCGGGCACATCCAAGACCCGAGAACAAATATCTATGTTTAAACAAATATCTGCCCCAGCCGGGAATCGAACCCGGGACCATCGGCTCAGTAGTCAGGTCACTAACCACTACGCCATTCGGTCGTCTAGTTTCATTCAGTAAAAATTTTGTAAAATTGTGCTAATTTAGTGTCAGCATTTTGTATTTGGAACTTTTCATTTGTTTTTTCCATAATCTCCAGGCTTGGCAGGCGGGTAGGAGACATCACAACACCAACATTTAACTCAACAAAAGTTATTATCAAAGAACAAAAGACTTATCCATTAATAAACACATTAACCTATATTCGGGATACAGCGTGATATTTTGATACGACACGTATTAGTAACTTGACACTGTAGGCTGTACAGGGTGTTTCAAAAATTGTATAATGTCTACAAAAGTCCTTAAACAGGCCTCAAGGGAGACGTCGAAAACTTTTATTTAATTTGATATAAACATCATTGTAACTACTCAAAAAGGGCTTAAACAAGCGTGTAAGTACTTATTATTTTATGAAAGAAATACCACCCACTTGGTACGAGTATAACTTGCTATGTCACTGGATACTTTGTTTTTACGATTCTCAACTGTGTATGTTAAATATCTTAATATTAATTATGTAATTTCAATGCATTAAATCGAAGAATAAACTATGTATTTAAGAAGTTTCTACCATCACCCCGTTTGGATCATCCTGTGAGTACCTATATAATCTCCTCGTACATAAACATAATACACAATAATAAACAAATAACATCTAATACATGAGTGACAAGTTTGTGAGCGCCATGTATCATGTATCATGTTTTTGGTAATTACCGCGAGGGTAAACTTTCTTATATTTCTTGCCGAGAATTAGAAAATATATTATAATGGATGTGCTATATTTACAACGAAAGCCCAGTTTCACACTTGACTAAATCTGCCCAACCATGAACTACTTAAAACGAAAGCGATAAAGTAATTTATTGCTTCAACTTAATTGTATGCAACAGGCAAGAAACTTGAATCGTGTAAAACAAGAAGAAGAATAAATCTTTATTCAAAGAAAACAACTTATGCTATTACATACATCCCACAAAACCAAATGTGTTGTGATGGTTTGACTGTGGGAAAAGGCGCTTTACTCAGCGATAATTCTGCCATCCACAACACTGCATTCAAACTGATGATGATGATGATGTCCTCTTTGTCGTATTCGACAACAGCGACTCTTGCTAAAGTCGCTCAGCGTGCTATGGAGAGAGCTATGCTTGGGGTTTCTCTGATGGATCGTATCAGAAATGAGGTTATCCGTCAGAGGACTAAGGTTACCGACATGGCTGTCAAAATATGCAAGCTGAAGTGGCAGTGGGCTGGTCATATCTGCCGAAGAACCGATAACCGTTGGGGTAGACGAGTTCTCGAGTGGAGACCACGAACAGGCAAACGCAGCTTGGGACGCCCTCCTGCCCGCTGGACTGACGACCTTAGGCGGGTGGCGGGTAGTGGTTGGATGAGGAAGGCCGAGGACCGAGTGTTGTGGCGCTCCTTGGGAGAGGCCTATGTCCAGCAGTGGATGATTATTGGCTGATGATGATGATGACTCTTGCTACACTCTTTTATGTGCTCTTATGTGGCTGGCAAGTCCGAACGTAACGTAACGTAACCAATCCTGCCATTTTCGGTCACGGTTAAAATGTCTCAATGTACCACATCTATTGTATTTTATCGGAGTTGGTATCATCCTTTATAAAATAATATCCAATAACGCCAAGCAACGAGAAAGAAACATAATTTGATGGATTATACCACTGGTATTCAAACTTTATAACGATAAACTTCTTATTTAGTAGAACATTGAGGAACATAATCGTGAATCGAGCAGGCTCTTATTGTAAACCCCATCGAGTTATTGATATTCTATTAAGCCTTCTCTTATTATAAAATACCTACAATATTTATACACAATATTTATACACAATTACAATGAAACTTTTTCCCTAGAGCTTAGTTAGGTATGTTTTATAAAAAGGGCATCCCGTAGGAATTTCAACAAAAACATAAGAATATTCAGGTTAAACATAGAACAAAGACTCAATTTTTTTTAACATTTAATTTAGAATTTTATCAAAATATTTTAAGTTATCAGATGGCAATATTCGCATCCTAACTAATATTATAAATGCGAAAGTGTCTGTCTGTCTGTCTGTAACTCTTTCACGCCAAAACTATTGAACGGATTTGAATGAAATTTGGTATACATAATATGGTCTAGACCCTGAGAAAGAACATAGGCTACTTTTTATCCCAAAATTCCACGGGAAAACTTTTTAAGGCGAAGCGAAGCTAGGAACAGAAGAAAAAGCTGGGAACAGCTACATAAAATATTTTTAATTCTTGTTTTACCCATAAACCTTGAGCACCACAGACAGGCACCACGATGGTGGAGCTAATTTACATGATAATAGGGACTAAGTTGGCGCATCACTCATCTCTCACATCCCCGCGACAGTATGCGTAATAAGGAAGGAGATTATTGATAAATAATCAATTATCAGCGAAGAAGAAGTTCTCGCGAAGTTGAAAGTTATGATTGAGTGTTGACGGCACGAAATATTGAGGTGCGTAAATATACTCACGGGCAATGAAACAGTTCCACTTACAAAATGGAGACACCAAATGGCCCCATTTTTAACCGACTTCAAAAAAAGGAGGAGGTTCTCAATTCGTCGGGATCTTTTTTGAAACATTTATTAAGAATTTGAAAAAGATATTTAGGTTTTTTTGTTGGTTATATTCTGATACGCCGTTAAATGTACTCAAATATTACAGAAGGCATCAATAAGTTAGTTTTTTTTGTTCAGGAGTAATTTGGTGATTTTCTCAATGAAAGGCTGCGTCCCCAGTATGCACACTGTAAAATAAATTCTGCGGTCAAACTAATATTATTGCTTTAGGTACCTAATAGCTAGCCTTGGGTTAAACCTTAGTTAAACATAGTTTGGACTAGCCCCAACAAAATATAGTTTTAATTACACCAGGTACAGTTTAATTTGTCGCAACAATCTGAAAGTTTCAGGGCACGATCTAAGTTCCACAATTTATCACCGAAGTTCCGGTTACAACAATTCAAACTGCAATTGTTGCGTCTATAGAGACACCGAGATTGTTTTGTGCTTGTTTGAATTATGAAACGGGGCCTACCGTCCTAATTGCTATTGGATTGTATTGAGATATAGTCAACCAAAGAAATACTCGTATATTATCGTATACTTATCTTTTCCCGCAATAAAACACACAGTTTATTGAATTGAAAAAAACTGTAAAAAAATATTCAAATTTGGTATTTATATCACTGACGACCGAATGGCGTAGTGGTTAGTGACCTGACTACTGAGCCGATGGTCCCGGGTTCGATTCCCGGCTGGGGCAGATATTTGTTTAAAGACAGATATTTGTACTCGGGTCTTGGGTGTTGATATTTATATTTAGTATCTATCTATCTATGTATTTGTGTAGATATATCAGCTGTCCGACACCCATAACACAGGTTCTGCCTAGCTTGGGGTCGGATGGCCGTGTGTGAGATGTCCCCACATATTTATTTATTTATTTATTTATATCAACTTATTAATTTGGCAGTTGGGTGTTTGTTATTTCGTGTTAACACAATACCCTTGTACGTAACTGTTACACAGTTTATGCACAACGTAAGCCCGATGTCTGCCGCTCTGGCTTCTTATGAAACACACTTCCCTCACACACTCACACTTACACACACACACACACACACAACACACATGCAAATCGATATCCTTGGGTCTGCTCCTGACGTGTCCCGGTCAAAGCTGAGAGCGTGTGTCCACTGCAGCCGGCGAGAATCCATCAGGGCTACCATATAATAATAATAATAATAATAAATTTATTTATTCCAGGTCACAACCCATATTTTTGATTAAATAACATTAACATTAATAATTATTTATAAAGCAAGATTACTAATAAATTATATAAAATTAATTTACATTTTACCTTTAAATACAGTCATAATTCATTTCATATTACACATTATTTTACATGCATTTATCACACAATAATTAAAAAGTTGTCAGTCAAGGTGAGTGTGTATGTAGTCGCCTCCAGACTGCATGGACGGGGCTCGCCTGCCAGCTGCCGGCCGCGCGCACCACGGTGTTGCAGGACCGGCGCAGGCGCTCCGCCGCGCCCGCCGTGGTGTGGCGCATAAGCGCCGCCCAGCCGTGCACGCGCCCGGCCACGAACATCTCTGACGCGCTGCACCAGGGGGGCAGGCGGTGCAGTATCCGCCATGCATTGTTGTACTGCACGCGGATTCGGTTGTATGCTGCCTTCGTATAGTGGCACCAGAGCTCAGCCGTGTACAGGTTGTAGCAGAACGTGGTGAACAGCAGGCGCTTCACCTCCACGCTACAGCGCTGGAAGCGGCGCGCCAGCATGTTGGCTTTGACGCTGATAGCCCTGCGCTGTCTCTCGATGTCGGCTTCGTCGCGAAGCTTGTCGTCAATTAGGTGTCCGAGATATTTAACTTGGCTGACCTTTGCCAGAGCTGCCCCATTGAGATGTAAGGGGGGATTTTCGGCAGGAGTGTTAGAGGACTCGAACACATATACACAGATTTGCTTGCGTTGTACAGCATGTTATGTGATTCTGCATAGTCTTCGCAGATTTTTAGCATAAGCCTCATGGCGGATACCGAGGGCGCCAAGAGCACCATGTCATCTGCGTAGCTTGCATGGTTCACACATAGTCCATCCATGTAGCAGCCAACACCGGACTCCGCCAGCCTGCTGCTCAGCTCATCCATGTACACGTTGAACATCACTGGAGAGCTGGATCCTCCCTGTCTCACCCCACAGTACAGCTTTTCAGGTTTGGAGTACTCGCCATTCCATCTCACGGAGTTCGTCTGCTGTTGGTGCCATTTCACTAGAACCCTCAGAAGGATCTCCGGCATTCCTCTTTCGCGAAGTTTATCCCAGAGCAGAGTGTGAGAGACACGGTCGAAAGCCTTGCTAAGGTCCAGGTAGCAGGCTATAACAGATGTGTTTCTGTGTTTGTAGTAATGAGCTATTTGCTTGACTACGTATATAGCTGTTGTTGTCGACGAGTTACTCTTGAACCCCATCTGATGATCACTGCACATATATATACATTTCACAGACACAGTTGTGCGACCATTAGGTATGAAACGGTAAAAATGCATTCATTTTCACGAATGTCTCAGAGAATTTATGTAAAACGACATATTCATAATTTATTTAATTATTTAATATGGCACATCAACAGTACATGTTATAATACACTTACAAAATAGGTTAAATGGGTACTTTTCTGTAACATGTGCCAATTACAGATATGCATAATATCCAGTTCTCATCATCGAAAATAAACAAAGATTGCATTAAAATCTTAGACTTCCGAACATCAATTACTGAATGCTTTAATTCTACTTACTACAAAAGTTTCTTTAACAGACTCTTGAAAACGATAACCTATACCTATGTTAGGTCGAAATGGAAAATGACAATTTGCGATTTGTTCGTTAGTTATTGTCCTCCTCAAAAGAAAGTCGCAATATTATAGTGTCACTGGATAACAGTGTCGGTAGTAGTGGACCACCACCCCAAGACCAGGGTAAGTCTTGTTTGCATAACATTAGGTGTGCTTGGACTGCCCTGTGACTATGTGGATGGTCATTAGCATTATGTACCTACAACATTGACTTTATCTCTCCGCCTTTTGCTCTTAAATATTGGTATACAAAATTAAGAGAAATAACTAATGAACTGATATTATACATATTTTATAACACATATATATAAAAAGTTTCATGAAATTTCATCAAGTTTGACGAAGCACGTTGCTGATGCTTTTTAACCGACTTCAAAAAAAGGAGGAGGTTCTCAATTCGTCGGGATCTTTTTTTTTATGTATGCTCACCGATTACTCCGCCGTTTATGAACCGATTTAGAAAATTCTTTTTTTGTTGTATTGGTTTGAGCTCCCAGGTGGTCCCATTTTTTTTCAGAATTTTATCTCACCCCCATGGGTGGGTAAAGGGGTAAAAACAGGGTATGAATTTCCATTTTGGGCACATATTAACCGATTCTAATGAAATTAAGAACGTAAATATAGTTCTATAACAAAAAAATATGATGGTGACCTTGAGCTGATCTGATGATGGAAACGGAAGGCAGTCAGGGGAACTCCTCAACGGTATATAGCAACTACTTCGTGTTTAGGCTTGAATGATTCGTATTGATTAGTAAGACTTTTTGGTATCATTTGCACCTTACTTTTGATTGAAAATTATTGCAAATAAACTAAAAACTATAAAATAAAATAATAATTTAAAAAAATTTAAATAGAGAGCGCTGCAAAGAGCTGACTGCCAACCTTCAATGATGGAGAGGCACTATAAGAAGAAGAAGAAACCCGACTGGTGCCATATTTCTTTAGATTACTTTATCACCGCACCAACATCAAAAAAGAACAGTTCCTGCTTAGGTATATTTGTACTGTCACATACGAGTAGAATTTGTGTAAACCTTAAATTATTTCTTACATTTTAGTGGTTTTTTGAAGTCGGTTTAAATTTTTTTTTTAATTATTATAATCTAGTGATTTGACGATGATGACGATATTACAGAAATATCTATGTTTTTAATTTTTATATTGACGAAGCATGTTGCGGATTATTTATTGTTTGAATTTTGCATGGTTGATTTGTAATTGTGAATTTAAATAAATTAATTTGAATTATTAAAAAGTTTTTTATTGTTTATGTAATATCAGTCTACCACCATTTCACCAATGCTCTAGCAGCCTAACCCATTATCGACATCCAATGGGTCTAGATTATAGTTTAGTACTAAAGCTTTGGTGAAATAGTGGTAGACTGACATTTTGTCTGTGGGCAAATAATTATACTGTAAAATACGTCGAAAGAATCTTCTTCTTCTTCTATCGTGTAAAATGCAAGCTATCTAAGCTAACTTCCTCCAGTGTTTTGCTACTCTTATTGCGAGATCATTGGCCTTCATCAGGTCTCCTTGACTGCATTTTGGGGCATCAGGACACTCTATAAGGTGTGTCGAACGAATCATATTTAATAAATAATTTGTTTCTTACATGTTACCAAATTGAAATTGAAACAAATAGCGTGTTACACAGGATGTTCAAAAAATGAACAGAAATAAAGGATGCACGACAGTGTGGCACCTCGGATGGAATATTTTTTTTGGCTTATTGGAAACTCGGAAACAAATAGCTTTTCGATACAGAGTCAGTGAAGTGCTTTTTGGGTATGAAAGCGAAAAACTGAACAAAAAAGTATTTTAGCGATAAAAATAAAAATATGCAAAATTGAGTGACAACAAAAAATGTTTTAAAACATTTAATAATTTCTAACTTTTGTTTTTCGTGTCAGCTCCGTGTCCCGTGTTTAATTGTTCTGGACTTTTTGTACGACCTGTTCACTTTTATCCGTCCCTTCAATATATTACGTACCAATCAAACATAGCCTCTATTACCTAGCCTAAGAGGTGACCGTAGAACAAAGTGTCGGGAAAATGATATTTTGAACCGATGTAAGTCTCTCATTGATAGATGGTTGTAGAACCTTTTAGGAAGTGGAAATTTGTTAAAATTGTCTCCAGCCTATACCTACAGTATTTTTCCACACTTAGTTTTCCGTTTTATTCAAATTACAATATAAAAGGCACTCCGATATGGAAGTTTTCAATTAACCGAAGAGTAAAGGTCTTTATTTTGACAAGTTTTGTCTTTTAATAGTATTTTAATTTGAACCACAAAGGAAAATAGATGGAATATTTTTGTTTACTCGGTGTAAAATTAAACAAATATTTGGTGATTGTAAAAATATGAAATCAAACTTCTCCGGAACAACTCAATTTACGAGAAATAAGTGGGGCAAGAAATTCAATAAAACAGGAGCTTAAGCAGAAGTTATAGGTATAATAAGGTGGCCTACATTACAAGTCTTTAGGTTATAGTAGGTAATACTTATTAAATTTGACTTCAGTCAAGAAGTCCATAGTAGTTAGTTATACCTACAATGATCTTACATCTAGTGTTAGCAGACATGTACAAGAAATACGATGATATGATTACACACACTGAGATTACATTTTATAATTAAACTATATATAAACTATATTAAACTATATAGCTGTGCTCCGCGTTGTTACCCACGGTTTATTAACGAAAATATATCTACATTTATTTTCCCATGGGAATAACATATTTTGCCGTAGTCAAACGTAGCCTATGTGCTAATCCTGTGTGTCGGTTAATTCCATATAAATTTCATTTAAATCGGTTCAGCCGTTATGGACGTGAAGAAAAATAATCATACATACTCGCAAACTTTCGCCTTTATAATATTACTAGCTGTTTCCGCGAGCTTCGCTTCGCCTTAAAAAGTTTTTCCGTGGGAATTTCGGGATTAAAAGTAGCATATGTTCTTTGCAGGATCCACATGTATACCAAATTTTTACAAAAAAAAAATGTGGTTCTAAGTTTGGTTAGGACATACATAGAAGGCTGATCACCTGATGTCCGAAACAGTGAAACGATCCATGCTGTCGGATGGGCATGTAAAGCAGTCGGTCCTGCGCCTAGCTCTCTCCAGTCGTGTCGGTCAATCCGTCCCATTGGGTTATGAGAGTGATGGAACAGAGAGTGCTCCTGTGTACTGCGCACACACTTGGGCACTATAATCTACTCCTGCGTAGATGGTTGATCTCAATTGAGATTGGCCGCCGTAGTTAAAATTCGGCTAGGAGGACATTATTATTATACCTTTCATTTAAATCCGTTAAGTAGTTTTGGCGTGAAAGAGTAACAAACAGACAGACAGACACAGTTACTTTCGCATTTATAATATTAGTTAGGATTAGAATAGTGGGATTTCGGTGTGTAGTCGCATCAAACTCTGATTTTCCTTTTTTAAACCGACTTTATAAAATAACTAAGATTAATTATTAAGGGATAATAAATACTATCTACAGATACCCTACCTACTAGTACCTACTACTATGTGAACAATCATATATTACAGACTCACTCTCTTCCATCCAAAGTTTGTCTGGTAGAGATTGCTATAAGCAATAAGACCGCCTCTTTGTACTGTTTTATTTTTTGTAATTTTTGTTCTTGGTGCAAATAAAGTGTATTGTATTGTATTGTGAACCAAATTTTACGAAACCTGCTTAGTATTTTTTACATTACCCACATATTTTTGCAACAGTGAAATTACAATGACGCAAAAAGGTGACTTAAAAATATGCGGAAAGGCATAAACATACATTTAAACGAAAATGGGGTTACATGAATATGATAAGGAATTTTTAATATTCTTATTTTACCTTCTAGACTCTAGTGATAGGCTAAACTAATTGTTCTTATTTTAAGTGTGTCGGTTATAATAATACACTCACGGGCAATGAAAAGGTTCCACTGAGAAAAGCACAAAATTACTCCTAAACGGAAAAGGCTAGCTTTATGACGCCTTCTGCAACATTGAAGTACATTTTACAGAGCGTCAGGATATTACCAACTAAAAACAGTAATATTTTCATTAAATTTTAAATTCAATGTTTGAAAATAAATGGGGTTGTTTGGTGTCGACATTTTGTGAGTGGAACTTTTTCATGACCCGGGAGTGTATAAATTACTAGCTGTTGCCCGCAAGCTTCGCTTCGCCTTAAAACTTACAGTAGTGATATTATTATGAAATTACAATAACGCAAAAAGGTGACTTAAAAATATGCGGAAAGGCATAAACATACATTTAAACGAAAACGGAACGTCGCCGTGTGTTTATAAACATTGCTATCATAAAGCTCTTCAAGTTTAAAATCATAAAACAAGTAAATCAGTGCCTAGTGTCCATCAAATTATCATCTACATCAAGATATAACCTCACCTCATCTAGTACCACTGGTGAAATTGAGTTTTAAACTCTAATTTTGGACTATATCCGGAATCAAGGTACACAGTTGGATCTATTGTCTTCATTTCGCAGTAAATTTGAATTCAAATTAAGCTTTAACTGCCTTAACAGCAATATTTTTACTCAAACTCTTGGTAAACAAACACCTCGGAGACCAATCAGCTGTTCACAAATGTCAACGGATAAATGTTGCCAGGCATAATAAACAGATAAGGCTGCCACTACACCTGCGATTTATACGATATTTGAGATACGTTCCAATTTACGTATATTGATAAAATTTAGTAGTGCGACTCCTCATTCTGAGCTTTTATATCACATTGTCGAAGATGGATTGCTCTAAGTGTAAGCTGAAATTAAAGCCGGAGGAACTATTGAAGTGCAATGCATGTTCGATAACATTGCACTATACCTGCGCTGGGCTGGATATGGCAGGTTTTAAAAAAATCCTTCCTATGAATAAGCCCAAATGGAAGTGCGGAAACTGCAAACCATCAAAACTGGGAAGTCCGATTGTATTAAATAAGGTATGTGAGGAATCGGAAGCTATGTCATCAATCATTAATATAGATACCGAAAGCCTGATAAGTCTCATTAATAGGCGATTTGATTCTCTCAAAGACTCAATCGATACGTTCAAGACAGAAGTGAACGCGAGACTTACCCAACTCAGTGACACGGTGAGCTCATTTGACCAGAGAATCTCATCAGCGGAGGCACGTATTGAGTCACTCTCCGAGACTACAATGAAGCTGGCATCTGAGAACATCACTCTTTCCAACGCGATTGATCTTCTCAAAATGGAGTTAAGCGACCGCGAACAGGAATTTTTGTGCAATGATGTCGAGATCTCAGGAATAACGGAGACGAAAGAAGAAAACGTTGGCCATATCGTTCAGGTACTCTCAAATAAACTCGGTCTAAGCATCAATGAATGTGATATTGTCAGTGCTACCCGAGTAGGTGTGTTCCGGCCAGGCGGTCTGGTGGAAAACGTCAGTGGCAAAGGCTCGAACGGGGCGGCCGAGCCGCGCCCGCGCCCTATAGCCGTGCGGTTCGCGCGCCGATCTGTCAAAGATGGCATTATCAATGCAGCGCGTGTTCGTCGTGGCGCCACTACAGCAGACTGCGATCTTCCCGGACCGTCGAGACGCTTCTACGTGAACGAACGCCTTACAAGAACGAACAGATGGCTGTTCAATAAAGCCCGCGAAGAGGGCAAGCGTCACGGGTGGCGGTTCATCTGGACCAAAGAGGGCAAGGTACTGGTTCGTAAGGAACAAGGAAAGGCCAGTCACCGCATAAGATCGGAAATGGACCTCGCGAGTGTTTTTGGCTCAGATAAAGTTGGCACAAACGTTCCTAAACCTAGTACTAAAAATTATTGATGATGATGATTTTCTTCGACTAATGTTTCTTGCTATATTGGTCGTATTTCTCATATGGAAGTTGCCTGTAATCTCGGTGCCTGTAGGTATTAAACTGATATTTTTTTGTTGTATAGATTCTGATCTGTTGAAATGTTTCCACCTTTTTGATTGCGATCTAAATAATTGTGCATATGTATACTTATATTAGTGTACCTAACGGAAAATGTATGTACCTAAACTGTTTTTTGTGCAATAAAATTTCTTTTTATTTATTTATTTATTATTTATTTATATATAACTTTATATGTTACAAAACTAATCCAAAATGACTTGAATGCAATTTTTTTAAAGGACCTCTCTGTGTTGAATATATTATTGTGTGTGTATGTATTTTTGGGTACGCTTATGTTTGAATTCCTGACTGCAGTCTACCATCGAACTCTTGCATACTGGCCTGAGCCTCCTGCTTTTAGGATTGAACCCTACATAATATTGTTAATAATGAGTAAATTTGAATGTATCATCCACAAAAAGACCCATGGGTAAGACAAAATCATTTACAATTGGACATTTCAACGCGGGATCCTTAGGGACCGGTCACGATGAGTTCATAGCCGTCATGGAGCGTTACGGTGCCGACATTGTCTCAATCAACGAAACTTGGCTGCATGAGGGTGAAGACCAGCGAGCCCCAGTGGTCTCCGGCTACCGACTACGTCACGCGCCGCGCGTGATCATTCCGGGGCAGCGCCAACGAGGCGGAGGAGTGGGTTTTTACATCCGCGAGGGTGTAAATGTCCGGGTTCGTTCTCATCCCGTGGCCGCTGGTATTGAACAGATGTGGCTCACATGCACCGTGAACTCTTTCAAGCTACTCGTGGGTACTGCGTACCGTCCACAGTGGCAAGACCTGAACTCATTTCTTGACGCCATCACTGACACAGTAACTTCTTTAGCCGGTTACGATAAAATTATACTTGTAGGAGATTTTAATGTTGATCTACTGAAACATGATAGCTACACACAAACCGTAAATGACTTTGTATCAAGCCTCACTTTGAATCAGTTGGTCTCTGAGCCAACTCATTTTGCTAACGACGACAGTGAGACCCTGATTGATATCGTCTGCACGGATATTGAGACCCGCCGAACCACTGTTGATTACATTCCTTCTCTTGGTAGACATGCTTTTATATGTGTAGAACTTAATCTTAAAAAAATCAAGCCTAAACCGCGTTGGATTGTTTATCGCCCACTTCAGGATATAAATATAACACAATTTAACTCGGATCTGAATAGCATTCACTGGGAGAATATCAAAACACTTGGCAATCTGAATTCTATGATTGACACATTTAATGATTATGTTATTAGACTCTTTGACTTACATGCACCGGAGAAACGCATTCTTATAAAACATAACAGTCACCCATGGATAACGGAGACTGTAAAACTTATGATGGAGCTAAGAGACACTGCACACAAGAAGTACCGTATTTCTAAATCAGATACTCACAGACAATGCTACTTGGATCTGAAAAAACTGGTGAATTGTGCAATTTTTAACGAGAAGCGAGCCTATTTTGAGCAAAATATTAATAAAAACATTAAAAACGCTGCCACCCTCTGGAAAAACTTAAAGAATACCGCGCTCCGCAGTCACACAGAACCATGCCTTCCTAACCATCTACAGAATCCGGATAAAATCAACCAGCATTTTTTGGATCTTCCTGGAAATAGCTCTGTCAGTAAAACCGATATCGAATACTATGAGTCGCATAAATTTGACACATCATGTTCTTTTAACCTTTTTACCATCCATGAGGAAACAGTGGTCAAAATCATAAATGGCCTTAAGTCAAACGCTCGAGGTGTCGATAATATCGCTTTAAATATGATAGTGTTGACTTTACCGCGCACGTTAGAAATAATCACTTTCATGGTCAATTATTCCATCAAAACTAGTTGTTTCCCAGATCTATGGAAGATTGCTCTAATTAGGCCTATTCCAAAAAGTGTAAATCCAGTATCCGAAAAAGAACTAAGACCGATCAGTTTACTGACATGTTTTTCTAAAATACTTGAAAAAGCTGTTAGCAACCAACTAACACAGTACTTAGAAATAAATAAAATACTTCCTACAGTTCAGTCCGGATTTAGAAAGGGAAGAAGCACGGCAACGGCATTACTTAACGTAGTGGATGACATAATTTCCTCCCAGGATAAGGGCAAGGGCACACTGCTGACGCTGCTTGATTTCTCCCGCGCTTTCGATACCATAAATATTCCCCTGTTATTAGCGAAATTATCCTACTATGGATTTGAAAAATCTACAGTTAGCTGGTTCAGGAGTTACCTCTCAGATCGGACGCAAAGGGTAATGTTTACAGGCACTGACGGGAAAACTCTTTCCTCGTCATTACTACCTGTGACTAGAGGAGTCCCTCAAGGCTCAATCCTTGGACCTATCTTGTTTATTTTATATTCTTCCGATATTACCAATTGTATCAAGCACTGTAACTTCCACATTTATGCTGATGACCTTCAATTATATCTTGCCTGTTTGCCAGGGGATTCTGGGCCAACGGTGAACAAAATTAATGAGGACTTGGAGCGGATAGTAGATTGGTCCAATAAAAACTGCTTGCTTCTTAATCCGACCAAATCTAAATTTATGATATTAGGCTCAAAAAAACAAATACTGGGAATAAAAAATTACGATCCTAACATAAAAGTTAACGGCACAAGTGTTGAAGAAGTTACTGAGGCCCGTAATCTTGGCGTACTCTTTGATCAAAACCTTCGCTTTGAGAAACACATTCTCAACGTTGTTAGAAGCTGTTTTTACAAACTCAAAGTGCTATACAAAATAAGACCGTACATTAGTGAAAAACTGCGTATTCAGCTGTGTGAAGCACTAGTTTTATCAAAGTTAAACTACGCAGACACTGTCTACGGACCCTGTCTGTATGTTAAAACGCAGAACCTCATTCAAAGAGTCCAAAATGCTTGTGCACGTTTTTGTTTTAATATACCTCCTCGTGCTCATGTGACCCCATTTTTGAACAGTTCAAATTTATTAAAATTGTCAAGTAGAAGAAAGCTTCATTTCGCTACCCTATTATTTGGGGTTGTTAGAGGTGAAACCCCTGAGTATCTTTACAAGAAACTTACATGGTCACATCAGTTTAATAAGCATAACACTAGGGCCTCCTCCTATCTACTCATTACCCCTGACTTCAGAAGCGCAGCATTTAGATGTAGTTTCCGATACGCAGCCTGTAAATGTTGGAATAATCTCCCCCCTCCCATTCGCGACCTAAAAGGACAAAGCACCTTTAAGCACAGACTCAAAACACACCTGATCTTGTTACAAAAGTTGCAGTCATGAAGCATTCCATGAGTACCTACATCTTTTTGAGTTTGGTTAATGCCTATATAATATGTATGTGCCTACACAAAATGTTAGACCTACCCTTAAATCTAAATGTATAATTGTTGTTTCACTGTCTATAATATCTTTTATTGTAGTACCTAACTAACACTTGTTTGTTCACTTACTTGTTTGTTTATGTTTTGTTGTATGCTTTGTAATTGGTTAATTCAAACGATCGCACTCCTAATCTTCGGCGTTCCGTTCGCAAAGGATCCAGCTGAAAACCAGCGCTATAGTCCCCGGGATTATAGCACATGCTGAGTCTGGAGTCCTTTTCGACACTGAGCAGCAACTAGCACCTAGTGTACCCTACCTACTAATTTATTAATATTTATTTTTCTAGTAATTAAGTTTTTTTGTTACCTGTTTTACTGTCCATGTTGTTGTTTTTGTGTCGAATAAAGTTTTTCTATTCTATTCTATTCTATTCTAAAATGGGGTTACATGAATAAGATAAGGAATTTTTAATATTATTATTTTACCTTCTAGACTCTAGTGATAGGCTAAACTAATTGTTCTTATTTTAAGTGTGTCGGTTATATTAAGATAGAACAAATGAATAAATTTGTACACTGTACATCTGTAACAGTAATTTATTTCGCTAGACTTGTCTAGTAGCCGTCAAGCCAACCGTTGCTGTTCATAAAATGTAGTTCAAAAACACAATTTATATTCCTAAAGAATCTTGAATAAAAGTTTGGTTGGTAAAGTTACTTTGCATAAGTTGCTTTTAGAAATATGGACCTTGTATACAATATTATGAGGCCAAATATTTTCATACAGTATAAGTACATAATCTTGATAAAAATTTAGGTATTCCTTTCATAAGTTATATTGAAAGTTTTCTGTCATAATACAAAAGACGTTGGTATAATATTTGCTATAGATACTTACATCAAACCTTACACATGCCGAACGTTGTCAAGAGACTGTCAAATGCCTTATAAATATGTCAACCATATGCTTGAATCTCTTGAAATGCGACACAATAAAAATCTATTGTCGCTGTATCGCAAGTTTAGGACGCAAAAAGTAGCTTTATCAATATTATCATTTTAAAAATATCATTAACTAGGTATTTTTTAAATATTTGTAAAGTTATTTTGTAACTTTGGCGACAAATTCTGCATTTAGGTTAGCAACCACTTACTACACTAAGCACATGAAATATTCTTCAAGAACACATAGTTACAACAACGGCCTCCAATATTAAATGAGGCTTTTATGAGGCAATTTATGACCCAACTCTATATTGTTTATGCCTCGCCGGTATTGTTTATGGTAGCGCGACGATGTTTAATTAAAAATGAATGCTAAATGGCGAGTCGTAGGTGTTGATTTAGCTTGTGTTGGGGTTCAAAGATTGATTTGTGTTTTAGACTTGTGTGGGAGTTTACGGATTGCGTTTTTAAATATTCTGTATGTATATTTATATATCTCGTGTCTTCTCATATCAAACATCCTAACTAATATTATAAATGCCAAAGTAGCTGTGTCTGTCTGTCTGTAACTCTTTCACGTCAAAACTACTGAACGGATTTGAATGAAATTTGGTATACATACGGTCTAGACCCTGGGAAAGAACATACTGGCTAATTTTTATCCCGGAATTCCCTCGGGAAAATTTTTAAGGCGAAGCGAAGCGCGCGGGAACAGCTATATTAAATAATCTGTAGAGTCCGCGCCATCACTGAATTGAAGTGCGATACGTGGCGCTATTCTTAAAAAAGGCAATCCTTTTTGCTGCTATGACAAGTAAGTTTTCCTCGAAAAGAAGAAAGGCAAGATATTTATTAAGATATTTTTTTCTTTAAATGAAACTCCCACCCATCCTCTATTAGCTAGCTGCGATAATTTGTTTTTGAAAACTAGTACACTTTAATAATGAGTCAATGAGCTTCTAAAATGTCAACGTAGTATTAGCGAACAGTTTGCCTACTGGGAACGCAAATTCCAAAGACAAAATGTTAATTGCATCAAACGCTCCAAGTAAGCTAAGTACAAAAGAAACATGAAGAATGCAGCCAGGGTTCCGCAGTAACAGTAAAACCTGAAATGTGACAAAATTAAAAGCAAGTTACGGCACCTAATTACTTGAGCTACTGCCAGGAAGTTAGGTGAAACTGTTGCAGGCAGTGCTAGCTCTTAGGTATAAGTAAATATACGTGGGGCGATAAGGACTTATACAACAAAACACTGGAGTAAGAGAAGATCCAGCTAAAAGGACCATGAAAAGGCTTGGTAGCCTTTGTTGCTTAGGAACGCTGGTAGTAGAAGCAAGAAATCTTAATACCGAGATATTAGGCTGAAGTGCTGAAGGATAGTGACATATTAAAGCTAATTGACCACGAACAACTAGCATAATAACAAACACATACGTGCCAACACTCTACTATATCGTGAAGCGTTTTTTTTTTACTACTTAGTTACATGTCTATTTTTGCTACAATATAATTTGTAAGTTTTGTTTTTTTTTATCAAGGGTGTAAAATCAATGCAACCTTACTGCCTGCAATAACTCCAATCCCTCTTGTTCTTGTGACCTAAATTACACAGGAGTTTCTTACGAGTCGCGATGAGGTATTATTACAGTCATGCAAACAGGTAAGAATTACAACTGCAGACATTATTTGCCTAGTAGGTGCAATACATTTACATTGCCACTAAGGAGTGTACAAAAGGAGCCTCCCCAAGTAACGTATTAACTGTAAGTACCTACCTTATATACAGGATGTTAACTGGTATACTAAGCTAAATTTAATGGGGTGACTCAGGGGTCAGGGGGTATATCTGATCAACGACTTTTCTGACTGGTTAATCCTTTTCCCACGGTAAAAACCCTATGCCATCTCTAGTGTACGACTAAAATGTACGTAAAAATATACTCAAATCCATCCACTTACTTCAAACACCATTAAAATATAGTTGACTCAAGAAAAGAGGTTTTCAACCGCCTCGCAAACTCTTTTCTGCGCAAAAGCAAACTGTTCGGTGCAATTTCTAGACGTACACTAGTACTAGAAGTGCCAATGAGAAAATGTTAGAGCGAGCGACCTCAACGACGGGGGCTACATAGAGTTAGGAAGTTTGGATAGTAAAATATATACGTTTTCTTTGTTGTAAAATGGTAGCATTCTTAACGAAAGTCTACGGAGAAGAACGGAGTCAACAAACTACAGAGCCATATTTTCAAATACAAAACCATTCCACATAAGGTGAAGAGTCACCAAACGATAAACATATTTTGTCGCCTGTCAAACATCTGTCAGTTAGTACAATACCTAGGTATTTACAACTATATTTAATTTTTTTTTAAAAACTGATTTTGTGGTAAATTTATTGTATTAAATAATTTTATTTTATTCTATTTTTGATCTGGTGAATGAATGTAATGAGTGTTTTTAACTTTAATTTAAATCTCAATCTCACTCTATGGATTTTATTATCTGAATTTAAAAAAAATATATTATTTATTTAATAAGAGTTTGTTAAAAGTCGCCCTTACAAAAGGAAATTTTGTGACAAAGAGCTTGTGACAAAAAATCCACCGGTTGAATGTCAAATATGCCAGCTCCAAACCACCTACCCCTTCGTGTCTAGTCGCCATTACGCTTGGCGGGAAATTGCCTGCGCACCGCACTTCATTTCTCTTGTAAATTTCATTTTTTACGTATTCATGTACCTACAGCTGAAGGCAGGTTTCTTCGCCGCGATATTACCGCTTTGGGCGCAGTGAATGGAAGCGTTTGATGCCTAACGGTAACTGGGTGTGTGTAGACTACCTATAGTAGGTCTACATGGGAGGGAATAACGTGGCTTTAGCGAATTGGCGAAAAAGACGTGGTTGACCGAAAATTTTGGTAAGGAAGTCCGACAAATAACGAACTTTGATAAATGAACCCAACAACGCGGTGCGAAATGGTCCAAGCTTATTGTATTGTATATTTATTCAGAAACAAATTACATTTTGTTTGAATTTTGACTTAAACATAATAACATAAAATTTTATGTTCATAACAATTTACAATTAAATCACAATCAAATATAATTACATAATATTAAGAAAGTAATTAGTACCTTAAGGTTAAACAGACGCTCAAATAGCGCCGCCAGTTGAAAAAAAATCATAACTTTCATTTTTTTTATCCCAAAACTGTTACGTTTCACGCTATCTTCATATTCTTCATGCTAAATTCCAGAACATTTTTAGAACCTAACTCCCAATACCCAGTGCCTTCCCACCATCCCAAAAGACATAGTGAGTGAACTACATATAAACAATGTGTTGTCTTTAGTTAAAAGCGATAAGACAATTTTAGCTGAACTGTACCGATGCTACTGGGCTACCTGTCTGTATACCGCAGTGATAGAAAAGCTAACGTAAAGCCCTTTTTACAATAGCTGAAAGCTGTAATAGAATTTTCTTCAACGTTCTCGTAACATAATGTTAACACCCAGTGTTCCTAGTACCATAGACTGTGCAAACAAAATGTGCTCCCTTTCATTACTCTTTTATAATCAAATTTTAATATATAATGGACTCACGACCTTATTATTATTATTATTTTATTGCACAATCATCATCACGACCCATTACGTCCCCACTGCTGGGGCACGGGTCTCCTTCCAATGAAGGAAAGGTTTAAGCCTAGTCCACCACGCTGGCCAAGTGCGGGTTGGTGGACCCCAACACAAGCAAGCTTGTGCTGAGAGAGTTGTCGGGTAAGTGGGCAACCCGACTGTCAGATGTTTTCAATTTCACAATATACAGAAGTAATTATGTACAACAATTTAATAATTAATTATGTACAAGACGACCGAATGGCGTAGTGGTTAGTGACCCTGACTACTGAGCCGGTGGTCCCGGGTTCGATTCCCGGCTGGGGCAGATATTTGTTTAAACACAGATATTTGTTCTCAGGTCTTGGATGTGCCCGTAAAATGGCAATAGGCCCGCCCCCTATTACATTGGGACTAACATAACACTCTGGCGAAAAGTGGGTGCAGCAATGCACCTCTGCCTACCCCGCAAGGGAGTACATTAGTACAAGGCGTGAGTGCGTGTTTTTTTTTAATTATGTACAATCTGGTGAACTAAAAGCATTTTCTACCAGTCAACCTGCAGGAGGTACAGGGAGCAAATTGTATGGGAGTGCCCAAAAAAACCTTACACTGGTAGCTGATGCTGGCGGTGGCTGCATGAGGAAGACCGAGGACATAGTGTCGAGGCGCTCCTCGGGAGAGGCCTATGGCCAACAGTGGATGATATAAATGATGAACATGAGGATTTCATTTAGCGATAACATGCTGATGTTGATGATTGAAATAAATATAAATAATATAATAAATTAATATAAATATGTGGGGACATTTCACACACGGCCATCCGACCCCAAGCTAGGCAGAACCTGTGTTTTGGGTGTCGGACAGCCGATATGTCAACACCCAAGACCCGAGTACAAATATCTGTCTTTAAACAAATATCTGCTCCAGCTGCGAATCGAACCCGGGACCTTCGGCATAGCAGTCAGGGTCACTAACCACTACACCATTCAGCCGTCAATATCATATTCTGCAAAACAGTGAGACTCGAAGGAGATCTGTATGGTGGAGCTAGTTCAGCGCGTGTAACGCTTGTTGGCAACTCTACCGTACCATACAAATTCGCGTTTACTCGCCGCTATTCAAACGGTCTAAAAACTCGCACTACGCAAAAAATTACGTGAACATAGTGTAAAACTAGCCTTAGGAAACCAGTTTGTTTCCGATGTCCCTATTTTATCCGCCGTCGAATGTTTGATGTTAAATTTCTAAAAAATCAAAGATGTTGTGGCGGCCATCACGGAAATAGAACCGCTTGTGTGTGCTGCTGCCCTAGTACTTTACTGGACACATTGACCACCACAATTGCACCATGTAACATTCTTATTGTAAGCGTTGTAAAGGTGATGTTTGAACTACAAGTATTGCATGTAGTGTGGTTGTAGTGGCTATCACAGTACATGTTTGTTCGGTTGGCTGAAGCCAGTGACTCCTTGTTATGTTGTTGTTAACTACACTTGGCTTGTGGTTTCCTGTGAATGTACTGTGAGTATGTTACTGTGATTAGGTACAGTCGTCAAAGACAGTGGATGTTATAGGAAAAATGGGTGAAGTGGATAGGAGAACAAATTGGTGTGTTAGCAGAAAAGTGAGACTGTTAAATTTAATATAATGTATGCTTGTTATGTGTAATATTAGGTACCTACCTATTAGTTTAGTCATATAAGTTCTTTTGTTTTATTTGTTGTTTGCTGTATGTATTTCTTTGTGTATTTTTGGTGTGTGGTACTGGTCCCCGAATAAATAATTATTTTTTTAAATTTAGATGTGGTGCTATGTCACTGGCACTTTTTCGTTGCTCGCGTGTGGAAGTATAATGTCTAACACACTATCAACTGAATCCGTTTTCATCAGGCCCAAAAAAACTGTGAAAAACTATGCGTCCCACAAAGTAAAGTGCGAGATCGTGACAAAGGACAAGAACGAAGTATGGAGCCACTTGACCCAAACCAAAGTGAACCACTTTATTATACCACTGCAACTATGGCCGCACTTTCCTTACCAAAATGCGACCTACATACATAAGGGGCTGAAAAAGCAACCCAAAATAAATGTGCTAAGGTCTAATATTCATTAGGTGGGGCGCGTCAAACGACAAAAAATAACAAATAGCGGTCGCTAACGTGTTGAGAATTAGGCGCAAGGAGGCTCTATGTGAGATGGGTCGTTGAGTTGTTAAATTCTAAACACGCACTCACGCCTTGTACTAATGTACTCCCTTGCGGGGTAGGCAGAGGTGCATTGCTGCACCCACTTTTCGCCAGAGTGTTATGTTAGCCCAATGTAATAGGGGGCGGGCCTATTGCCATTTTACGGGCACATCCAAGACCCGAGAACAAATATATGTGTTTAAACAAATATCTGCCCCGGCCGGGAATCGAACCCGGGACCATCGGCTCAGTAGTCAGGTCACTAACCACTACGCCATTCGGTCGTCGTTGTTAAATTCTATTTTGTATATATTTTTTGTACTACCTAACAATAATTGCGTGTTGTCCATAGCTGTTAAGCATTAATGTGTTTTTATAATAAAAATAAAAAGTTTGAAATGCTACGGCGCGGCGTAGCAACCTGCTACAGAGGTGGCTACGGAGTTTTCGTAGCACTTCGTAGCCTTTTTTACAGTGACTATGATCGAAGCCTCTGTATTATATTTTATTAGTTTTGTTCTGTTTTATATTTGACAATACGTTATTTAATTATGTAGTTAGTTTTTTTACTTCAAAATAAATATCAATAATTTACTATGGTATGATACTAAATATTTAAAAACAAACTGACCCATGTCTCGCAGAACAGCCTCCAACAAGGAACCATGACGAGGAGACCATAAAATGCGAACTTGTAATTAAATTAGAGACCCCCGGGACAAAATATGCGTGGGCCCGGCAAATATGTTGTACCTGTCGCTTTTAATTTAAAAACTCCATTAAAATGACCAACCCGTGCAGGATCTTCCGGAAAAAAACACAGAGATTTTTAGACAACATTTAGAGTTAGGTCCTTTTTTTGTTGGTGCCTTTTTCACGCGTGTTTATGGAAGAAATTATGGTTCTTTGCAGACCTTGATGTTTGTGTTTTTAAAATTAAGTATGAGAATAAACACTTTTACATTCATGCGGAATTTTAAATGGTATTTTTGAGGAACTAAAATACAATACAGTATTAAATGTTATTCACTGATATATTATCACATTGAATGCCGATTACGCAATATTTCGTAGGTACGGGGTACCATTGGCACTAAAAGGGTTAAATTTTTTTATTCAGAACTACATTCATTCTGCTATAAGTATTCTGAACAAAATCTCAACTTACCTATATTTTTTCAGAATGACTAGGTGAGTCTTATACTGTAGCATATACTACTTTATAGATAAAAAAACATGATGCTTAAAAAGAGTATTTAAATAAATAGACATAGAAATCCTTTTCCCCATTCAAGTTCTAACTACGGCCCCATAGTACATACAGGGTGCTCGTCAGAATGCGCGATGAGACGGCGACAGGCGTGAAAGGGCGCCCCGCACGCCCGGAATACTTTATTCATCCTGTTTTTAATTTAAAACTTCATTTAGCTGTATCGTTAGGGAATGAGATGCACTGTCGTGTGGGCAGCGGGCTCACTCGGGTTATACAGGTTGCAAAACTGGTGTACTAAACCAAAAGGGCTGACTCAGGGGATCATTCTGAACAATGTTTGTTCTAAGACTTTTGGAAACAAAATGCTTCTCCATAGTAACTTTGATGATCTCGTGTCTTTACTATAGGGAATTGGACATTTCTAAATGGAATTCCCACAGGTCATAGAGTAACAGTTGTTCAGGTTGACTCCCTGATTCACCCTCTTTCGGCTTAGTACTCTGAATAACTTAATGGAAATCTGTATTGCTATAGTTGTTTAGAATGACCAGCAAACGCTCACCATGTCCGCTTTCACTTTATAGCATATTATGATGAAAGACCAAATTTTGACGCTCTGGACAGCAACCTTGTTTGTTTATATTGTATTATTTTGTGTTTTTTCATATATATTTTTTTGTAGTATTCTTTTGTTCTTTTTGTTTCTGTTTTTATTGTTCAGTGCGTCAAATAAATGTTTCTTTCTTTCTTTCTTTCTTTCTTTCTTCTCAAATTACCACATAGAGAAAACATAATGTAGTGGAATCTCTACCAGTTCTCACGGCACCCTTCCCCAGGGTCCAAGCTTAATTTACCCTGCAATATATTCTTCCAACCGACCGTTGCTTTTAATTCATATTCTATTCGCCTCACACCCACGCGGTGTCTATCTGCCATCCCTCTCGTAACCTTTATTGGACGACCGGGATATAGTTGAAGTATGAATAAGTTAGTAAGTGAATTTTTAATGGTAATGAACTCTAGGTTCTATTCTGCTATTGTTTATGTTGATGAAATTGCGTATCTTTGTAATTTAAAATAGCATCGACGTAAAATGTAATAGACGTTCTAAAAGGAAACAGAGTTTTTTGAAAGGACGTGCAGCCACAAAAGATAAGGTACAATCAGCAAAACAGTCTGTAGGCCACACCAGCGCTAACTTTTAAATTTCATTTGCACTGACGGATGATACCTTTAATATACATAATCTATATAAAATATTATTTAGATTATAAGATAAATTTTATTTCTCTTTTGCTAACCGTACATACCATTAATTTTTTTCACAGCCTCCGTCATTTTGTTGACGTAGTGTCAAATTTTCTATGATGAATCATCTAATGCATTGTTTGCCGGCCTTATTGTCGGCCACCAGAATGTCAGCGGGTGACGGCCGCACAAAAGTTTATTGTAGAATGGCCAAAAAATAGCACCCTTTTAAAGTGAGGAATTTTTAATATCTCTTACAAACTTAGTTGTAGCGGTATCTGAAAGGGTGAAATTACACAAGTATTATCTTGATTTTTAGGAAGTTTTAAGGAGATACTTGGAATATGACTTATTCTGGGTAATATTGTAGGTAATGCTTTTAGCATTAAGTCCACCTTTTGTACTGGAACTGTCACTGGAACTTTATCATTGCTCGTGATCGTGGGTGTATTTTATCGCATCCTATGCATATTTTCTTTCTTTTCTTTCTTTCTATGCTAGGTTTGTCTTTCACTTAGGGTGACTTGCACAACAAAGATAATCAAAATTAAATCTATGACCTCGTGCTCTGACATTATACTGAGACAAACAATTTAATTTTGATTAACTTTGTTGTGCAAGACGCCCTTAGTTTCAAAGACGGCAATATTATTAATCTACCATCTTAAAACATACAAACAGTAACAGCTTCTTGGCAAGGTACGGCGGCTGAAAATTGAAATTTACTATACCGACAAGCTGCGCCGCCAACTTGTATTGAAAATCACGATTCACGAGTTAGCTCAAACGGCTACAAACGCCTTATTCTGAACATTTCAGCGTTTCCATTGCAAGCAGCTTTAAAACATCTGACAGTCGGGTGACCACTTACCCGACAACTGTTTCAGAACACGCTAGGCCAGCGTAGTGGACTAGGCCTATTACCCTTCCTTCATTGGAAGGAGACTGTGCTCCAGCAGTGGAGACGTGATGGGTTGTGATTATGATTTCAATATTGATATACCTAATCATATTTTTTAACCGACTTCAAAAAAAGGAGGAGGTTCTCAATTCGTCGGGATTTTTTTTTTTTTTTTTTTTTTTTTTTTTTATGTATGTTCACCGATTACTCCGCCGTTTATGAACCGATTTTGAAAATTCTTTTTTTGTTGTATTGGGTTGAGCTTCCAGGTGGTCCCATTTTTTTTTCAGAATTTTATCTCACCCCCAAGGGTGGGTAAAGGGGTAAAAACAGGGTATGAATTTCAATTTTGGGCACATATTAACCGATTCTAATGAAATTAAGAACGTAAATATAATAAATATATAAAATATGATGGTGACCTTGAGCTGATCTGATGATGGAAACGGAAGGCAGTCAGGGGAACTCCTCAACGGTATATAGCAACTACTTCGTGTTTAGGCTTGAATGATTCGTATTGATTAGTAGGACATTTTGGTATCATTTGCACCTTACTTTTGATTGAAAATTATTACAAATAAACTAAAAACTATTAAATAAAATAATAATTAAAAAAATTAAAAAACCGACTTCAAAAAACCACTAAAATGAACTGTTCTTTTTTGATGTTGGTGCGGTGACAAAGTAATCTGAAGAAATATGGCACCAACTTCAAAAAAGAACAGTTCCTGCTTAGGTATATTTGTACTGTCTCATACGAGTAGAATTTGTGTAAACCTTAAATTATTTCTTACATTTTACTTAGTGGTTTTTTGAAGTCGGTTTTTTATTATCGAATGAGCTCGACGCCGCGTAACGGTGGCAACTTTACTGACACTGAATATTCGCACGATTTTAAGCGAGCCGAGTATTGGACAAAATGTTCAGTTTGACCAGTTGAAAATTTCATTGTTATTACATTTTACGGTATTTTTGTTTTACACCCTGTATAATATAACATAACATACATCGACTTACCCAGCTCTACCCGGCAACTATGTCGGATGCCGCTTCTACTAAACGGCTGAACTTGGAACATAACCACGAAATATGAAACTGGTTTAGGCTAAACTCTGGCAAGTTCTCGCACTTAGCTCACTGTTGGTCGACGCTGGAACATTGTTTGACCGGTGGTTGTAGTGGGAGTTTGGATAGCCGTTAATAGTTACTGTAAACATTGTAACCTAGAGTTAAAATGCAATAAACTTACCAAGGTTAAGACCATTGAACACTAAAATTCGCATAACTTTTGAACCACGTAGAGATTTTAATAAATATGGCTAAGAACAATCCGGGTAACATTTCAGAGCTACGCTACCACAGACACACAAAGTACACAGACACGTTAAATTTATAACACCTCGCTTTCCTTCCAATCCTATTGAAAAGGTAGGTTGTCAAGCCTCATCATCATCATCAACCCTAGTGATGATTAATTATGATTCACCATATGATACAAGTTCAGTAATTTTAATATGGATATTTTTTTCTGGATTACCTGTGCATAATTACAATAAAATCCCATTGAACTTTCATATAAGTACTTACATACTTTTATATTCTAAATGAATAATCTACAGCAAGGCACATATCAACAAATAATTGTTTCAGACATTAGCTATAGCTAAAGTAACTTAACAAAGATAACTTAATTGATGATTATAACATTGAACACTGCACAAAAGGTTCAAATTACTTATTAATCAAATACGACAAAGTTATCTCCTAAATCAATTCAATTATAAGTTTACAGGGTGTTGGATATCTTTTGTTAAGTAAAATTATTTCGTAATTTGTACAAACTAGGGGAACCCGGGGTAAGACGGGGTCGCTAAGGGAAAATAAAAAAAACAACAGGTATTTATAACCACAACGTTATCAATTATTCATGGCTCATTAGGAACTTAATGACGAACACTTTGGCACAGCTTTTGCCAAAAAAGTAATCATTACAATTGACTTATTTTAAGAAATGTAAAAAATGGGAAATAAACCATCTTGCCCCATGTACGGGGTAAGATGGGGTAGGTATACTATGTGGGGCACAAAATAGACAAACAAAACTTCTTCTGTGTTTTTATCGTCAACATTAGCACCTGCAGTGTGAGCCCAACGCCTGCACCTTTGACATCCGACCCAGTTTTCCTTAGATTTAAAGTAGGACTGTTGATATCCTCACAGCAGAGGTAGACACAGTTATCTTCGTTGTTATTCTTTTCGTAGGCAGTATCTGCTTTGTGTTTTTAGCCAACTTCCCTGTAGCCCTTTTAGAGCCCTTCTCCAATGTCAAACATCGGGTTGGAGAAAAAAAAAACTTCACCAAGCTTGATCCATACACCATCTTGCCCCTCCAAAATTACCCCGTCTTGCCCCACGTTATATTTTTGATAAAAATAATTCATTAAAAAAAAACTTTCAATGTTAAAGTGATTTTGCACATATCTAAACAAAGCGTACCAAACCTTAAATAAAAACACACAATTACCAAAAATGCCACTGTTTTACTTACTGAGTTGTGGCGTTGTTTCTACCGGTCAAAAATAACATGGACACTACGCAAAAACAAACAATTGAGCTATCACAAAAAACGCACGCGCTCACACCTGCAGTCAATGGCGCACTAAAGGTTAATCATTTAAGCCTTTCTATTGGCTAATTACTCAGATTCCTAAGATGTATAGTTTTGCATATATGTGGGTGGCCCCGTCTTACCTCGCGACCCCGTCTTACCCCGGGTTCCCCTACTGCAGTAACTTTCAGATACCATTTGTATAGTACGCTCAGCTTCATAAGTATCTGTACACTTTTGTAGGTACCTTGTCAAACGAACTAACTTTAATTATTAGGTACATCAACTGACACATGTAACAAAAAAAAACCGATTAAGGAAAGAGACCACCTTTGGGTATCGTACAAATCGCATTAAACGGATTGTCATAAATGTATGGAGAAATAGCATCGGCAATGCCGATGAAGTGGACGCACTGTCTGAATGTGACGACCGAATGGCGTAGTGGTTAGTGACCTGACTACTGAGCCGATGGTTCACAGGTTCTGCCTAGCTTGGGGTCGGATGGCCGTGTGTGAGATGTCCCCACATATTTATATTTATTTTTATTTATAATACAAAGAGTACTGAATGCGATACGTTCATACAAAAATGTGAAAGTTTACCTTAAAAAATGTATGTTTGTTGTTCATAAATCGCCAATGAGTTTATTTTAAGTTTTTATGAAAATAAAAATACCTACTTATTTGGATTGATTACTTATTATTCTTAATTACTTTATCATACCTAAATCGAAAGGCCTATAATATCTCATACTAGTACAACGTCATTAGAGTACACACCGTGACGTCATAATGTGACGTCATGACGTCATTTGCGTTACAAACACATGTTGCTAAGAGGCAGTTAGTTACAAATTACAATCTTACACAGGACAGAGTGTGTGCGGCTATTGTTATCACATGATTTATGAGGTAATACTGTTAATGTCCTAATTGCTGTAATGTATATACTGGCATATAAGATTGGTACAGAGATTATAATTTGCTAACTTAATTTAATTGATTAAATGTGGTGAGCTAATAAATGGTTACAGTCAATGTACTTTTGAATCCTGATCGATCCTGCAAATGCCTTCCTCTACAACCCATTTAAAAGAATAATACATCGACTTAACAAACACCCTGTATAGGAAGGCGATACCCTGGATTATGTAGGCTACTTTTTATCCCGGTATTCCCACGATATTTTTTTTTTATTCGAAACGGACAGCTACATTATGTACACTATAAATATAAGAACTAGCCTTCATAACGTAGGCGTTTTACATTATGGCTTTAAAACACTGTTTAAATTCTCCATCCTTAAAAGTAATTTAAAGCAATGCATTAATTAAACTTTTATTTATGTTATAACAGTTAATTTTAAATTAGTTTCGCCGGCCGTAGCCAACTTATTTATTCAAATGCACTGAAAATGTAGTTGGAACAAACCACATCCGAATTGTAACCATGTATTTATTCCCTCGCGCCTGAATTTCATTTTAAACTCATACCAAGTTTTCAGCATACCAATATAAATAATATTCAGGACCACGAACAATCCGTGGTATCTCAATATGAAAAGACACTACGAAAAATCATGTAAAAGAACTTAGACACGCGAGTGTAAGAGAAGTGCGTTCTGTTCTGTTGTTGGCTAAGAGATAAATGCTAAAAATAAAAAATGAACTCGTAAGAAAATACGGGTCATGACGGAATCAAACCATACGATCAGTTGTCGTATACAGGGTGTTGTAAAAAGGGGACTCAGGGAGTCGTCATAAAAAAAAATATTCTACGAGTTTTGAAGACGCACGAAATTTTATGGGTTACTATGTCTAATTCGTACCTACATCTTAAATCTAAGCAATTAGGTAATTATATAACTATTGTATATGCCAAAAAGGTGTATTCCTTTTTATTCACTGTTCCGGGGGATCCTTGAAGCAACTGCGCAAAAGGGGCAGCAGAAATGAAAAATGTAAAAGTAATTTATGACTTCACCAACTGAAGGAAAGGAAATTCCCTTTTGCTCTTAGTCGGCCTTTCAGCAAGTCAACCTTAGAGGTTTATAATAATAATATGTGGGGTAATCTCAGACACGGCCATCCAACCCCGAGCTAGGCAGAGGTAATATGGGTATCGGACAGCTGATAAATCTACACAAATACATAGATAGATAGATAATTATCATGATCAACACCCAAGACCCGAGTACAAATATCTGTCTTAAACAAATATCTGCCCCAGCCGGGAATCGAACCCGGGACCTTCGGCTCAGCAGTCAGGGTCACTAACCACTACACCAGTCGGCCGCCAAGTAAAGTTTCAAAAAAACTTTGGAAGCCCAAATACGATTGCATTAATACGTTTATTATACAGGTGAGCCTTTCGTAGATGCACATCTGAAAGTAGGTTACAGAGTCACAGAGCTCTTCATTCTGAACTACTTTTTTTATACTGATGCTGGCCTACTTTCGGATATGCACCTACAAAAAACTTATCCTATATACGAGTCTCTTTAAATGTATAATCTGTGTGTCTACCTCAAAACTCAAAACTATACGAGTTAATAATCAAGGCTATAACAGATGCAGTGAGTTGGAGGGTGTCCTTCGCCACTTTTGCTTAAGGCTGATTCACACATTGATTAGCTCGAGTGTTTATATAGTAGACGGACATTGCTGGGCTTGATGTACTTATAGTATTTGCAAAACTTTTAAATATGCCTTACTCAGCAATGTTTGTCTACTAAACACTATACAGTGTGTGAATCATCCTTTACGTATTTAAAAAATATATCCTTTGTCAATATTCTATTACGTCGAATACCTTGTCATTAACCCCTCATGCGTCGCAGATTACTATACGGAAGCTGATTGAATTGCTCTCATAAAAGTCTTATATTAAATCCTAGTTCGTCCACGGCCGTAGTTAATATAAGCCCCCTCGCGACACGTGGCGTCCTGTTTTGCATAATCCTTCGCTCTTTATGTACAATCCACCGGATGTTAACCTAGTCTGTACTAAGCAGGTACAGTTGGACTGAGATAGGTATTATTATTTCTCACGTGGTCAGATGAAAGTTACGAGTAATGTAAGCTTTCATGCGAAATGCTCATATAGTCAATAGTCTTTTTTTATTATTTATTATAAAATCTTGGAAGTATGTGACGTGTTGTGTCAGATTAATTAAATTAATTAAAACAAATATGATAAATATTTACCCCGGCAATAAATCAAACCTTAACCTACAGGACTGATGCCGCGCACTTTTCAGTATTTAGGCACAATAAATAAAATGTAATTCGTAACGTAACACTTACCCAATTTACTTTAAGACATGTTCCTGTTGGTACTTTTGCGCAGACATTGGACCCAAAACTTGGGCCGTTATCTTTTACAGCCCCGACTCCTTCCAGCTGTCTTAGCCCACAGTTCTGCAACAATTAGGATTGTCTAGTCCTATAGATACCGCGGTTTCAATTTCATTTAAAGTTTCTCCAAGTTTTTAATTGCTATTTTCAAGTCGGTCTCACTTTAGGCCCACTGATACTGTTGGAGTGGAGATTGGCTTTGAAGGTACTGGTTCTTACATTTTGTTAGATATACAATTGCAAAAGCTCCTTTTTCTAGCCAATATAGGCCTAACTACGTTTTCTACCTCCAAAAGTTGGCGATTTTGATTTAATACTCTCGGCAGGGGTGCCACTGGTATCAAATTTTATAGGTGTCAATGGGGACTACCGTTTTTTTGCTCACCAGTTGGCGCCACTGTCGGCTGAGGTTAAGAGGTACCATAGCTGTCAAACTTATCAAAAGAGACTGTATCAAATTGGCGCGAAATAAAGTTTTAAAATTTTGAATCTTATAAGCTTATTAATTATAAAATAACTATCATCACATCGAGTTACTATGCCGCAATGTAGTGTAGATCCGTTATGTTCGGAAAGAAAAGGAGGACTTATGTTAACTGTGTTAACAAGTGATAAAACTGTTCTAAAACAGTGGCATGTGAAATAATTATTATCCGACAATCTCTTGTTTGTGAAAATCATTATAACCAATTTCAGAAAGAACATAATGTAAATAAGGATTAGGCATTTAATAAATACAATAAAAATAAAAGAATTACACACTGATTTAACTTTTATTTATCCTTTCCGTTTAAACACACTGCTATACAAAAAATATAACACATTAGTAATCCACACAATGAATGCTGGTTGAGTTGTTAGTTGAAACTAAATAATGGTAGTATAGTATACTAAAGTATTATATTATTTGTGGGGGTGTCAGTACCTGCACCTGGCTCACTCGAATGGAGCCTTTGTGCATATCGCCTTAAGGTCTAAACTCCTAAGCTTGGACCATTTCCTACCACGCTGGTCCTCTGCAGGTTGGTGGGTTCGAAAATCTAGATGTGCAGGTTTTATCACGATGTTTTAATTAACCGTAAGAGCGATGGTATACATTGTACATAAATTCCAAAGTACTCATTGGTGATAATATCTAGATCTGGAGTTTAATTTTTAGTGTTCACACTGCTATACAAAGTTTCTGAAGGCCACTCAACAGTACACTGAATCATTTTGTTGTATGATGCTGTCCTCTACGTTTCCAACCAAGTTACTGTTACGGTCATAGTCTTGGTATCTGTAAAAAGAAAAAACATAGCTGTTACCTAAGCAAACAAGCATACACTTCGTAAAAAATAAGTTTGTAAACAGTAAACAAACTAACCTCGAAATTAGCTGCTCTTTGAGACTGCTTATTTTTGCGCCTCTTTTCCTTAATTATTCAGCTTTCAACGACAAATAATCCATATTTGCGATAATTTCGCAAAAAGAGATCACTTTTCAACAGGGAAATGAACGAAAATATAATTTATCACGAAGCCCGCCAAACAAATTATATGAAAAGTAAAATGTCACTTGACCTCAGTGCACACCAGCGCCCCTAGCGGCAAATTCACACGCGTTAGCCCCCATTGGATGTAAACACCAAATTCATACTTGATTGGCAACTTAGGGCTGATTTTTCAATGGTCAGATATAAGTTATCTGGAGAATAATGCTGATGCTGTCGCATCTGAATGTTCGTATTAGACAATGACAGCAACTATTTTATTCAGATAATACTTATCTGACCATTGAAAAATCAGCCCTTAGTAAGCCAATATATTTCCTAAGAATTTACTATCGGGAAAAGTTAGATCCCTGAAATAAGTAACAGCTATGCTAAACTTAATAATATGAATAGCAACTACGCTATATACACTCTAATATAACATCTATACGCTTGCAGAGTGCAGTAGCAAATTAAGCATAATTTTGCAGCCGATTTCGCTGAAAATCTTAAGCAAGTGCTTGAAACTTAAACCACCTCTTTTATAAGGTTAAAAAAACTAAAGGGAAAGTTTCCTCCATAGCCTTGCAACTAGAAGAACCATTTAAGAATGGTAAATTAGCTCCAGAACTAACTTTTACTAGGACTCTTATTTTTTTATTTGCTCGCCAGTGTTGCCAGCACAGAATTTTAAGCTCGGATTTGCACGTTTTATTAAAAGTTTTGCGCAACATTTAATGATAGTAATATTTGAGCTGTAATCTGTGCTGCTAAGGGTACTGTGGCGGTTTTACTAGCTATATGGACTCTACGGATTTAAACGGCTAAGCATATCGGTTGCCTGCATACCTCTGTGCCTGTTTAGTGAAGTGTTGCTTTATGTACATAATTATAACACCTAAATACGGACGGAACTAGGTTACTATGTAATAGAAATACCACATAAAATATGAATGCCAATTAAAACGTGAAACCCGCAATTTAAAAGCGACAAAATACCGTTGATATAAAGACCCTTTCCTTATTAAAATGAAAGCACACAACCCGGCCGCGTCCGGTAAGCAAGACAAATCGTTGGTCCTTTTTAGTATTCACGCACTGGGTTAGGAAAACGCTGCGATTTTTCTACAACAGCCGTGTAGGCTAACTACACTACAGGCAATAAAAACGGCTAAATTCAGTCGGACTATACTAATAGACCCCGTGTCGGCAAACGGCATGTCGGTCGCCCCCCAACCCGTTGGTCTGATGATCTGCGGAAGGTAGCGGGAAGCCGCTGAATGCAGATGGCGGGTGACCGTTTGGGGTGGCGATCGTTAGGAGAGGCCTATGTCCAACAGTGGACTACAGAAGGCTGAGAGAGAGATACTAATAGTATTATTCATGTAATTTAGAAGTAGGTACCAAATGATTTATTTTCGCAACTTTCAGTTCACAGGGGGCTTATTCTTGTATGTCCATTAAAAGGTGAACGAGGACCATGTACATAATTACACTGGCAGGCGTATAAACGGCTTATTTTATTGAATTAACAATACGAGCCGAAGACATCCGGGACAGGGGGCAGTTTGCACACTCGACATTCCCCGGCCAACGGCTTAACTTATTCATGTAATTTAGAAGTAGGTACCAAATGATTTATTTTCGCAACTTTCAGTTCACAGGGGGCTTATTCTTGTATGTCCATTAAAAGGTGAACGAGGACCATGTACATAATTACACTGGCAGGCGTATAAACGGCTTATTTTATTGAATTAACAATACGAGCCGAAGACATCCGGGACAGGGGGCAGTTTGCACACTCGACATTCCCCGGCCAACGGCTTAACTCGCATTCTTTGTGAAATACTGTATGTAGAATACGAGATATGTCGAGTGTTAAGATGATAGAGAATGCAAAATCCAGTCCACCCTTTGTACTTTTAATTGTAATATTGGTACAATAAAGAGTTAAATAAAAGAAACAAATAATAAATAAATAAATATGTGGGGACATCTCACACACGGCCATCCGACCCCAAGCTAGGACCAGAACCTGTGTTATGGGTGTCGGACAGCTGATATATCTACACAAATACATAGATAGATAGATACTAAATAAAAATATCAACACCCAAGACCCGAGAACAAATATCTGTGTTTAAACAAATATCTGCCCCAGCCGGGAATCGAACCCGGGACCTTCGGCTCAGTAGTCAGGGTCACTAACCACTACACCATTCGGTCGTCAAGCTTCAGGCAAGGCTATGAATATGAATGCCATATATGAGTTTCTGACAGAGATTGCTATAAGCAATAAGGCCACCTCTTTGCACTGTTTTATCTTTAAGTTTCCGTTTTGTATTTTTTGTTTTTGGTGCAAATAAATTGTATCGCATTGTATTGAATGACGATGACGTGGCGTGAAACTAGGGTTTCTGCTCGAGAACGAAAAAAGGTCGAGAAATCAGAAACCGTACGTGAAACTGACCCAGTGCGTGCTGACGTTAATCTGAGGAGTTTTTAGACAAACACCATCCATCAGCCGCATGACAGTGCAATTGTAAACGGATTGTTGCGAAGAAATTGAATGGCGACCGCCGCGACAACGAATTATTACTTTATATTTATATTCAGTGAGATATTTTTATATAGATATACAATACAGGGGCTTTTATCAGTGAGCTAACCAAAGGCAGATCAATGTAGACGTGAAGCGACATCAGTTGAAATGAAATAATCAAATACGATATTCGCAATTCTATGGCCTTGTTTCACAATGTCTGGTGGTAAAATAAGTACTGTCACTGTCAAAAAAATTATAACAGAGAGTGAAAGCATATATTTTATCTCACAGGTAGCCACTAACCAGACATTGTGAAACAGGACCTTAGTAAACTAAGGGCTGATTTTTCAATGGTCATATACTTAAACGTTATCTGAGTAGTTTTAACTAGCGCATGACTTTCATATCTCTAGACGTATTTTTTCTTTAAAAAAGTGTATTTTTAAACGTATTTCTTATACCTAGTAGGTACTTAACGTTGGTTGTTTCTAGCTGAAATTAAAAAAGAGCGGCCTAGTGAAGCCCTGAAAAAGTGTCCATGCTACAGGTACATCATCATCATCATCATCATCAGCCTATAGCAGTCCACTGCTGGACGTAGGCCTCTCCCAAAGCACGCCACTGGATGCGATCTTTAGCTTTCCGCATCCAATCATAACCAGCCACCTTTCTACAGGTACACCAATGATAAATTTCCACCCTACATACTTTGTTCTTCAGTTCAGGGACAGTTATGTTCTTTCGTAATAGATTGGTCGTTCTGTTTGTCTTCGAGGTGGTTATTCTGCAGGTTGCAGCTGCGACAGCGGTGGAAAATTGATAAATGTTACTAGAATCGGGATATAAGAAAGTATTGATGATGTAAGTTTTTGTTTCGTGTTGAATGGATATGAAGTGTTACCTTTTCTATTTATTCTATTCTCTGTGGGGGTGTAAGTACCTGCACCTAACTCTCTCGAGTATTGTATCGTTATATCCCTTTGTGCCTTCCTAAGCTTGGACCATTTCCCACCACGCTGGTCCACTGCGGATTGGGGGTTCACATATCTAGATGTGCTAAATCTAGAATTGTAGATTTCCTCACGATGTCTTCACTTCACCGTAAGAGCGATGGTATACATTGTACTGAAGTTAAAAGAACTCATTGGTACATGTCAGCGCCGGGATTCGAACCCGCATCTCTTGCGTGAGAAGCGGGCGCTCACCCGACTGAGCTACCCCCGCTCACAGTAAGTAAATGTTACCTTATGTATCGTTCTATTGGCGGGACAGTCGTCTGTTGATGAACCGTTAAGAATCTGTAAATTTAGTAAGTAGGTATTTATCTGAGATTAAAAAACAGACTTTAAACAGTTAGCTTTGCTATAAGTACGTACTGACTTTTAATTAAAAATTATTAGAAAGGTATTTGATACCTATATGTAGGTAAATAATATTAAAAATATGCAATAGGAAGATAAAATACCATCGGAAAAAGTACAAGAAGCCAGGAAAAACAAAACACCTTTATCCGCCATTTTGGTTCATATTTTCTAACAATATTACTTCTACCGGGCAACCTAAAGTTGGAGGTGCTGTACATACATCTCCACTTTGTGGAACTAATAACAGTTGGTCAGGGCGGAAACATAATTTTTCATATAATATTTGCAGCAGCGCTTGTTAAAACTTGGTTTCATAATAAGCAAGTTCCTTCAGGCACTATCTTAGACAAACGATGTACAAACAAGATGGAGTGCCGGTGCAAAAGAAATGTTCCAACAAATAACACGCCACTTCTACCACTGAGCTCTTATTTTGAATAAGTTCGGGTAGAAGATTGCGACTTTATTTATTGGTACAAAGATTACAGTAAATAAAATGCGGACAATTTTGCTATGTTTTTGTATCTGAAACAGCATCTCGTTCTTATATTGTTAATCTAAGGACACTACACACTATACAGACGTGAAGTATTAGTTTCATCCATCTCTTGTAACACCCTGTATGTTTGAGGTCAATTTAAAGAAGAGAACGAAAGGGTGATATAATTTTGTCTTGTTAGGCAGCTAGATAAAAAAGAGACGACCGAATGGCGTAGTGGTTAGTGACCCTGACTACTGAGCCGAAGGTCCCGGGTTCGATTCCCGGCTGGGGTAGATATTTGTTTAAACACAGATATTTGTTGTCGGGTCTTGGATGTGCCCGTAAAATGGCAATAGGCCCGCCCCCTATTACATTGGGACTAACATAACACTGTCAAACAAGTGGGCGCAGCAATGCACCTCTGCCTACTCCGCAAGGGAGTAGGTACATGGAAATCGAACCCGGGACCTTCGGCTCAGTAGTCAGGCTCACTAACCAATACGCCATTCGGTCGTCTTACATCCGCTTACACGCCTTGAACATGCGCTATGAATTCACCAGTCCACAAACTAATGTTCCGGCCGGGAGTCGAACCACAGACCCTCGGCAGTAGAACCTGCGCTCTGACCACCTGCACTACCGGGTTATTCAAGTAGCCAGTTTAACTAAGTATCCCCAGTAATTACTATCACATCGTGGACTCCAGGGTTACTCTATACTGGCGAAAAACAAACGGACGAGAGCTGTCGTGCAATCGGCACGTTTAATACAACGAGATACAGTCGTGGCTCGCGCAGCAGCGCTGCGAAACTTAGTTTTTAGTCATGTTGCAAAAAGGGTATACTAAGCCGAAACCTACATTCTGATTTCGATTTCGGGCTTAGATATAACATAAGTATACCCTTTTTGAAGCACCCTGTAGAGTGACCCCCGTACCCGCCACTCATCTCAGCTAGGCACATAAAGCTGTGTGCACACTTAGCTCAAACAACGCAGCGGGGACTCAATTTCATAGAGCAAACACCACGTCGCTTCTAGAGCACCCTGTACGGTCGGTTACACGGTTTGCACAGTTTTTGTATTTTGAACGGTATTAGAATTTCAGGTTTTATGAATATTGATATTTTCAGAGCGGTGGTGGCGTAATGGATAAGGCCTTGTCCTCTCAAGAGGCCGTGGGTTCAAATCCTGGCCTGTACCAATGAATTATTTGAATTGTGTTTTCAATTAAGGAGTTTAAGTACAATAATACCTACCACGTGCTCTTACGGTGATCGAAAACATCGTGAGAAAACCTGCATAGGTATCTAGATTCTAGATGTGTATGATAAGTGCATTGTACTTGTTCCAAAACGGCGATATGGTTCGCAACCTATCACGTGAGTACAAATGTGTTGCCAAAAGTGGGTGACCTCTGACTACCCCATCGGGGATTACAGTCGTGAGTGCATAATTATGTAAGTATGTATGTATATTTTCAGCCATGGTCGCATCTGAAATTCGCAGTTCTTGAGAAGTAAAATTATCAAAAGGTTCTGTTATAAAATTACAAGCTTAGGTCGGCGGCAATGGTTAAATTAGGAAGACTTAAGAAATACTTAAATACTTTCACATCACATCATCACGATCCATAACGTCCCCACTGCTGGGGCACGGGTCTCCATCCAATGAAGGAAATACTTTATTCATAAATAAATAATTATTTAAAAACATTTCTCAAAACTAAAGGTACAAGTAAAGTGTTTTGGTTTTTTTTTCACACTGACGAATTTAATACAAGACATACAATACTTATACATAAGTTTTAAATCACCATTTGCATTACATATAAAATATATAAAAGAGGAAATATAACTGTGCGTGAAGTAAACGCAAAGAGGTTGCTAGAGCACTACAGCTGGGTGTAAAAAGGTTTCAGTGTCAGCAAAGTTAAGCTGTTGTAGCCATGTACTTACTTATGGTCAGTTTAGCTGTAAATTTTGGGAGATGTTAAATGTTTAATAATGTATGTGCTCTGTTATACATATAGAGAAGCGCTAAGATTGCAGAAGAAGTTACGAGATAGAGTAAGTTATAAGTTTTGAGTTGATACAATGATGTGGTTTCTTTTTTATGTCAACTTTAATGCATAAAGTTCGTGATTAGTTAGCCAGCCAGTATCCTAATCCTAACTAATATTTTAAATGCGAAAGTAACTGTGTCTGTCTGTTACGCTTTCACGCCTGTACTGAACGGATTAGAATGAAATTTGGTATACAGATGGTCTAGACTCTGGGAAAGAACATAGGATACTTTTATCCCGGAATTCCCACGGGAAAACTTTTAAATGCGAAGCGAAGCGCGCGGGAACAGCTATTACAAATAATGCCGTTGAATCAGTTCTGCCGACTTCTGCCCTTAAAATTTGCTACAACTAACACTTATTGACAGTTGGAATGAAAGTCTCAACGTCCTATTTATAATTACCTATTCTATTCTCTGTGAGGGTGTAAGTACTGTACTTGCACCTGGCTCTTTCGAGTGGAACCTTTGTGCATATCCCCAAGGTCTAAACTGCCTTCCTAAGCTAGGACCATTTCCAACCACGCTGGTCCACTGCGGGTTGATGGGTTCACATATCTAGATGTGCTAAATCGAGATATGCAGGTTTCCTCACGATATTTTTCCTTCAACGTAAGAGCGAAGGCATATATAATAACCCATTGGTACATGTCAGCGCCAGGATTCGAACCCGCATCTCTGACGTGAGAAGCGGGCGCTTTCCCGACTGAGCTACCACCGCTATAATGACCGTTTAATATTGTTTGATAGGAAGATACCAGATACATGAATGGGCTAAGCCGTGGCTAATCCCAACCATTGTAGCTAAAGGGGAAGAGAGACGATTCAATAAAAACAAATGAATACGAAATCAAAAAGAAACAAGTATTATATCCGTTGACTTTAAAACTAGCGATGTAGCAAGGAAATTTCAGCTTCAGCTCATTGTTTGAAGAATCACTATCGCCTCCATGTGTTGCTTCGGTGTTTCACCAGGGCTTGTGTGGGCAACTATCTAGTTATTTGGCCAGTGAAGGTAAGCGTCTACCTATCGGTATCAAACGGATATTGGACCAAACGGATTTTTATAAATGTATGGTGAAAAAGCGTCGGCCGATGATATGAACTTATGGACACATTTGTCCGTTGCGTACGATGCCAAAACGTGGACGGTTACTAGATCACAATAAAAATAAAGAAATAAAATAGGTCACATACCTACTATAAGAAGGCAGTGTCCTGAAGCGCCATCCATTGCATTGGTTAACTACATTTACAAAAATACAGATTGTCATTATACTTTCTTTCGTGATATCAGCTAGGAAATGTATCTTTTTTTAATCGTTTTATGAGTAAAGTAGATGGCCATATTTTGACGTCGCCTCGTGAACCACCCTGGCAGTGCATTGGCCCACATTGGAAGCCGCTTTGAGGATTACCGGCTGATGGGTGAGTGGTTTAAAATCTTCTTTGAAAACGTGCAGTTTCGATCCTATTCCAGCGTTTTTGTGCACCAAATATAAAAGAGTACAAAACGGAGTACTTATAAAATTTGCTGATGTGGCTGGTTTTGATATTTAATTAGGTACCTGTATGATTCAGATTCGTTTTTAATGCATTCGATGTAAAATTTTATAATTATTGGTAAATCAATTAATCGGTAGATTGACAAAATAATTATGATGAGTACCACTAGGGCGTGCAAAACCGGTTAACCGGTTTTTCCGAAAACCGGTTAACCGGACAATATTTCACGGTTTTTCATAACCGGTTTTGAGAGTTCAAAACCGGTTAACCGAAAACCGGGTTTTCACCGGTTTTGATCGTATTTTTATATACTTTTTTACATACATTAGAAGCTGAACTCATAAACTCTAAAAATAAAAGAATTTGTATATCGGTTGGCACACTGATGGACACTAGATTAATGGTGAAACTCATAAAAAAGCACTAAAATACTGTATGTAAATTGCGTGACGATTTTCTGGTGCACATGCCGGCACTCTGCCTAGGCGCAGTAAAGCAAACACGACGTCAGTGACCGATGCTGTGTGCGTGTGAGTTCACACTTTTTGCTGTATGAAAACTTATTGCTGTGTGAAAAAAAGGTACTCTGGGTGCACATAATTATAACGTTGAAATCTTGCCCAATAAAGCACAACAAGGTGGTCTTCATACAAACTCTAGGTAAAACAGGACTGCATTGACCGTTGCTGAAAATATAATTAGGCCAAGTGCGGGGACTGCATTCGACGTTATGGACTTTTTTCATGAAGTGTTGAGGACTTCAAATCAAATGCAGTCGTGTCCATCAATGAGTTAGGCTTTCTTTCGTTGCGTTGATATGAACAAATCTGTAATACATCAAAAAAACATTCATCATCTTACTGCTACTATAAAGTGGTCGTAAGAATCAGACGATAAATGTTTTTTTTTTTCAAAATCTGCCTGTATGTTTAAAATATACAATTATTGATGATAACAGAACGATATAAAAACACCATTAAGGTGCCACACACTTTTTGTAGATGTGATAACAGTAACTACGATGATAATTCTTATTTAACTTTTTTTTCCTGTTCACTAAATTATTAATTTGTCATATGGTTGATTAAAAACAGATAAGTATATCATAAAAAAATGTTTTATTCGTATATTTTGTGGATATCTCTATCTAAGAATATGGGTCCCTTGTTTAATTAGTACTGTATGACAAAAAATATATAAGTAATATCAAAACCGGTGAAAAACCGGTTAACCGGTTTTGAGGCTGAAAACCGAAAATTCAAAACCGGTTTTAAAAACCTTCCGGTTTTGCACGCCCTAAGTACCACCAAAGTAGTAGGTACTCAGTGATACCTGCCAAGTATTTGCTAAGAAAACAATTTCATAAATCAGTATAATAAAACTCACTTAAACTTAAAGCATAACATTATACCAACCTAAGTACTCTACTAAAGTTTTAAACAATGCAAATACACTAACAAGCAGACTACCTGAAGATATAGATACGGTTACACAACAATATAGCAGCACAATATAACACAGCAGCACAAATAATATAGCAGCAATAATATTAATTGTTGAGAGCGAGTTGTGGAAGCTATGCGGGAATCCCGACGTACCGAGCTTCTAGTTTACACATTTACACAAAATATGCAACCGAGTTGCTACGAGATGCATATCTTGTTATGAAGCACAGGTTGTGGGGAAGACAGGCTATAGAGGTGTCTTCTTAGGCAAGGTTTTTGGTCCGTAGTTAAACAACCCTTGGTAAAAAAATTGCAACCATACATACCTATTATGCTCACGACTGTTATCCCTGAAGGTGTAGTCCGAGGTGACTCGCAAGCGAGCCGCTTATTGCTGTACATTACGTGATAGGTCATGTGAACTCATGTGCCGTATCGCCGTTTATGAATAAGTATAAGGCACCTAACATATAGACTTATGTAAAAAATAAGATACGGAGGTTTTCTCACGATATTTTCCATCACCGTAAAAATACGTGGTTTAAATTTAATATGCTTACTTAAATTCCTTATTTCTAAATAAATTAAAGTGATCCATTTGCCAGTTATTCTGTGTTTTAATGAAACTACCTTCCAAATCAACAACACGTTAGACTCCGTTCTAAGTATAACTTCTAAGGATATTACATTTCATACCGACATCAGCTTAATAAAACCGAATCTCTACTGTTTGCTAGTGTATTCTCTAGTACAAAATATATTATAGGTAAGTATTTGTTGTAGATAAGCATAGTATAATACCTGGTACTAATAAACGCAAAGTAGTTTTGGAATTTATTTTCTGTCCTGCTGTGACAGAAGTTGAAAATACTAACAAGATTTAACGTTACACATTTTAAAGTTAGGTAGGTTACAATGTCGATCACTATTGAAGATAGTGGACACAGATCAACACATTGTAAAACTTGAACTTATAACAACTCTATTACTATTTCGGAGGGCATAAAAAACCGATCCTAACAATGTTAGACATTAGGTAGCCTAATTCAAATAAAAGTTAGCAACCATTAGCTACAAAAGAAGCTAACTCAAGGGACGCAGTAAAGGTACAGAATCGCCGACTAAAAGCCACATTTTGCGCTAAGTTTCCGTTAAATAACGGAATGAAGCCCTTCTGCAATTACATGTGGCCGTAAGAATTCCTCGAAACTGAACCCCTATTCTAGTATTACAATTAAATTCTTCTAGCGTGTAGGTGACAAACACTAAAGTCTGTTTTTTTTATCTCAGATATTAAATTGTCAGATTCTGAACCGTTCAAAATCTGTCTATTTAGTATGTGAGATTAAAACACAGACTATATAGTGCGTCTTGGGGTTGTCACCGCACCGTAGATAAAGGGTTAGCCAGTCAGAATACTGTTCAAGGTACGCCGGAGGTATTCCTCTAAAGTACAATAAATGCATACGTCACTCGAAAAAAATTATAACCATCAACATCAATAGAACACTATTATAGCATGACTTAGTTTTATCACCGTTGCGAACAAGTAATGTTGGTCTGACTGTGAAATAGCAGAATCGTTCCCCGCCCTATAGATTATTTTGTCAACCGCACCCAAGTTCGTTATTTGGGAGGATAGTTCTGAAAGTTTTCGCTTCTGTTACTAGGTTGTCATCTCCGCTATTGGATTAGCCTGATAAATGAAAACCCAATACTTAGACGACGAAAACAGATTCAAAATTACATGATCATGTTTGCTTTTTATGCTTTTGGAGGCACAAACAGGCAAACGTTGCTTGGGACGCCCTCCAGCCCACTGGACAACTACTTATGATGATGTTTATGCATTTTACTTCATTCACGTAGATACTATAACCATTAGGTAACAGAACTCAATGTCAAAATCTTTATAAAGAATACTAACTGCAATGTTATCGCTATCATAAATTAATCATCTATTGTCTATTGATAGATTAGAAAACAATAGGACAGATTCAAGTTTAGTAAAGTTGACCATTTGTGAATTGTGATAATGTAATTTAGTTAACATTATAAGTTGGTAATATTCTGATACGGTGTTAAAATGTACTTCAATGTTTTTCCACTTAGGAGTAATTTGGTGCTACTATAATCATTTTAAACTTTTTGTAGTAATAATACTACTTTGGTTATACGAGATAATTTAAACAAAAAAAAAACAATTTAAAAATACATTTACAACTTCCGTGCTCCTCAAATAGGCCTATAATACGTCGGTAAGTAAGATATTTACTAAACTAGATAGTTAGCAATCACACTTTTTCACTTTTCCTCACTTTTTTCCCTATATTTTCTGCTTGTTCCACAGTGTCCGGCAACGCGTCGTGCTCGATGTCGGCCACGAACACCGTCGCCAGCCCCGACACCAGCGAGAGACCACTGTAGATGAGCGCCGGTATACCAGCCCAGTACACCATCTGAAGTTTTAAAAAACGGTTTATAGATAAGCGCCCACCTTTCAGTATCGTACTCAACGGATGCATCGAATTCAGTGTTCTTTGTATAGAAATTCACAGAAGTGCGTCTACTTCATCGGCATGGTCGACGCCATTCGTTTGTCCATACATTTACGAAAATCCGTTTAGTCCGATCATTGATTTCAAAATGAAGGATGCCAGAAAATTTTGCTTACAGAAAATGACACCGCCTTCTGGCTAATTCCAACAAATTATAATAGATATAGGAGATTTTAGGGCCAGCGCGAGGGTGCCATTTTCTTGAGCGGCTGGCCCTGTCTTAACGCTATAATAGTAATATATGCGTCACTGGGTCCGATACGTATCGATAACCGTAATAATATATTGATGAACCTTTAAATAACTTACCAAAAGAGGCGTCTGCGGAGCCAGGATGGACCCGACGCGGCCGACGGACGAACACATGGCGTGAAGAGTGTTCCTGGAGTGGGTGGGAAACAACTCTGACGTGTAGATATAGATGATGCCCAGGTAGGTGGACGCGGAGAACCTTCCCGCCAGGTAGAACATCATTGATAGCCAGGTGTACTCTGAAAAGTATAATAATGAGTCGTTATCATTGGCCTACATAAATATTATATGAAGTTTTATATAGGTACTTGATCCTCTTCGAAGACTATAACCAATAACTAGAGGTTTGAGCCATCAAAGTTGAACATAAAATAATCTGGCTGACAACTAACATACATATCCCTGAAAACAAGTGAACAGTAAACATAATTTTAACTCACCATCGGGAATCAACGGCTGAATAAAGAAGAAAACAGCTGCAGCCAAGAAAAACAATATAAGCGGCTTTTTCCTCCTGAATCTCGACAAAATATATCCAGTAACGACCACTGATGGTATATCGATGAGAGATAGCAATATATAATTTAAATATTCATTCCCTTTCAACAAAACCGAGTTGATAGTCACTCCGTAACATACCAGAATGCTTGTGACCCACCATAGGAAAGAGACCATCAACCTTCCAAAGAGGACTTTAGATTTCAACGTCATCTTCAAAACATTCTTAACATCCTGCTCTTTCTCTGTCCCTTTGTCATTCGTCAAATTGTCTACAATATTCTTATCAAGAGTAATCCTGTTTATTTTGGCAGCTTTCTCCAATACCGCTACAGCAGCGTCTTTCTTGTTTTTGGTCATGAGCCATCGTGGGCTCTCGTCTATGGCAAAGATGTAGAAGATGAAGAGTAGGAGAGCGGGGCCGTAGGTGACTCTGACGAAGTCCCTCCAGTAGGGGAAGCTCCAGGCGAGGCAGGCCCCCAGGATGCCGCCAGCCTGGATGCCGAAGTGAGCGATGGTGAGGAAGAGGACACGGTCTTTTGCGAAGACAGTTTCGATTGCTGTAATGTTAAAGAATGTTATATTTATGTACAAACTGTTAAGGTTTAGATAGACGTGAGAGATATATGCTAACTTATAAACACAAAACTCTCGCTGTCAATCAGAGATGTGCTATGCAGTGTAATCCACGAAACTAGCATTGGTGCAAACGAATTTCTTTCACATACATCTTGGCAGCATATTACATTGCACATTTCTGGTGGAAAGTCATCTTAATTCTAGAATACTTCTACCGCTGTTTTTGCTCGACTAGGCGGGGGCACGGCAGTTCAGACGGATGTTTCCATAAGCTTGTTAGGACTGTTAATAATGAACTCACTCAACATGTAAGTGGGAGAGCAGACATCTCCGAAGGCAGCTTCCATGAACTCTATCACAATGTAGAGCCAGTAGTTGTGCACGAAGCTCTTGACCAATCCCAGAGCGCCACCGATGATGCCGGGGATCACTATAGACGCCTTCCTTCCAAACCTGATGATGAGGAATTATTATAGCAAACAGATAGAAATGCGGTAAGATATAGACAAGCAGCAGGGCTCATCATTAAGCTATGGTTATTATTAAACAATGACAGAGCAATTTACTCTCAAAGGTAAGTACACAATTGAACATGAAAAAAGTGGTGAAAGCTGTCCTTTGAGTCCTAAAGTAAATGGTTTAGAAATATCTTGAATAGACAACATGGTGTAAGAAACCCTCACCTAAATGTAAAAATTCAACTAATGTATGTACTATATACATTTTGTTAAGATTTCAGACAGAATTACGTTTAACTGAGGGCTGCTAAAGAGCGCAGCGAGACATTATAAGATCGCTGAAATGTCTAAATTGTATGACAAAATTATGTAAATAACAAAACCATACCTATCAGAAATCGGTCCGATAAGCAACAGCCCAATCATGAGGCCGAAATTGTGGACAGATCCCACCAGGGTCCTCTTCCACTCTTCACATGTGAGGTCAAACTGAACAAAACGAATACTAATTTTATCTAGTGTACGAACAAACACAGTCTTCAGTGCGTTCGTAGTCGAGCTAGCTTCAATTAACGTAACTGATCATTGAAGTTAAGCAACACATGGCACAGACACTCATTGATGATTTCCGTGCTTCGGACGGCACGTTAAGCCGTGGGTCACAGCAGTCGTAAAGCTTAGTCTGACGCCTTCGGGCAGCTTGAAAACAGGGGACGTGATGGTCTTGGCTCTGCGTGTTATGGCAATTAAAATAATTTACGATGATTATAATGCAATTGCCTAGTCTAGACAAAGACTGACGATAAAGCTTACTTTGCGAAATCTTAATCATTTAACCAGATTGCGACGAATAATGGTAACTTGCGTGACAGATTCTTCTTAGTGGAAATAACCTACATGTATTTCTTAGAACTTACATACTTTCCCTTGGTGACCTTGAATTTCCCTTTTGTAACTCTAGATATTACGTAAAAAAATATATAATATTTGTTAAGTTACCTCGGCTACAAAACTTGTATCATCATCGTATTCCGGATCAGAACATACGGCTACAGAGTCAGATATATTTGTACAAATTGTTTTATAGTCATCATCACGATTGAAATTAGTGTTGCAAGTTTCTATAATGCTGCTATTATAGGAATATCTTTTAGAGCAGACGTCTAGACCGGATTTACATCTGAAAGAAAGATATTTGTGTTACTAATTTAATTGATTAACATAATTTCAAGTTTAACTATTTGGTGTTTGTCTGACAAAGATTTTTATTTCACGAAAAAATAGATTTTTTATTGTCGAATGTATTTCAATATTAAGTTTGGTTTCCCGGATGATCCGATTAATAAGATTATATCTAAGATTATCGCTCAGTTGGGGGACGTGCCACATTATTAATACATTATAAGGGACAATAAATAACCTATCCAACATTAAAAACCCCGACATTGAACATTAAAGTCGCATGGCTTTTGAGCGGCTAAGCAGATTCTGATAAAATACGGCTAAGAACACTCGGGGTAACATTAGCTATGGTATGCGAGTGCTATGAACCAATATAAACTCAAATCGGTTCAGTCATCTGGGAGCTACGTACCACAGACAGATACACAGACATGGTAAACTTATAACACCCCTGTGGGGTTAAAAAAACACCAACCTGTAATCGACTTGTTTAACAGCAAACACATAATTGTTGACAAACATACAGTGAACTGTAAAAGCAAGAAAGAAGAGAAACATAGACGTGACATGATAACGACTGAAAATATGAAAGTTAGATAACACCTCGTCTATGTGGACACTTTTTAATATTTCTTTCGATGCCGTCATTTTATTCACATAATAATATTTAACATTTATGTAAATATTGAACTTTAATTTAAATACAGCATTAATTATTATTTCACTGAGATCTGCAAAATGTGGAGTATATCAATAATATTTAAAAAAAAAAACAACTGCCGTACTTAACAAAACTGCTCTGCTCGAAAACTAGGGACAGTCTGATGGCCTATTTACCTACTACAAGGAAACCATGTCGCTTAGACTATAATTGCTATTGTTATTATTACAGACTCAGTCACACTCACTTCTTGAAGTGAAAAAACAGAACACAAACTGGGTCAGTGAGCGAGTCTAAAGACAATAGTGAATTTGCAATGCATTTCTGGGCAAATAACTGGAGGGTTACTGTTCAAGACTGTTTAGTTGATGATTTAATTGTTTATAATTATTTGAGTTATTGTTTAATAATTAAAGTTTATATAGTTAAGTAGTTCGTAGGTAGAAATATATAATAAAGTTATTGTTTTAGTTAGGTATAATGTTAGGTAATAGTTTGTAAATATACCTAGTTATAAGTTGTTTATTAATAAATAAACTATGAGGCTTGTTAGGCGCGATAATAGATAGTAGATAGTACCAATGAGGGCGCTTATGGTGCAAAGCGCTCTGATTGGTCGACGCATTACTTGCCCCGCCTCCCACCGCCCGCGCGGCGGAGAGCGCATTTAAATATAGGCGGTCCGGGCCGCCTCGAGCATTCCGCTCGCAGCCTCCAAGAAGCAAAGAAGCCTCCAAATAATAGAAGAAAAAAGCCTTCTCATTTCAAGCACCTCCTGCCCAACAATAAGAAGAATCCCTGCTTGCTCTTCGATCAGCTTCACAAACGATTTTCACGAACGATTTTCGCAAACGATTCTACAAACGATTTTAATGTGACGTGCTGTATCGAAGGGGTGCGTCACATTTTCTGGTCCATTCGAGCCGTATTGTGGACCAAGCAGATTTTCTGGTCCATTCGAGCGCCGGATTGAAGATCAAGCATGGTGAACACAAGAAGCGCCTCCAAGTCAGCCTTGGTAGCCGGTGCCACGGACAGCACCGGTACTGAGGCCACCGCGACGACGGCAACCACGAGCAGCGGGGATACCTACACGTCGACGGGAGCATCCACGGACACATCGAACGAAGCATCAAGCACTGCGGCCGCCTCAGAAGTCACGGCGCCCGCCTCCGCTACAGCCCGTGTCCCTGCCCCCGCGCCCCCCGCGCCTACCCCTGCGACGCCGAAGCCCGTCAAGCTGCACACGCCACGTCGCGCATGTTCAAATGCGTCTTCAAAGGGTCGCCGCCGGGAGTTGCTGAAGGCCAAGGAAGAGCTTCTGAAGAAACAAATGGAGTTAGCCGCCGTACGGGTGGCCATGCTGGAAGAAGAAACGGACGATGAAGAAGAAGAAGACGACACCTCCACCATAAGGGGTGTCCGCATGTCCGAGTGGGTACAACAAAGTACTCTCGCGCTGACCATGCAACCACATCACGCCGTGCCGAGAGAAGACGCCGGAGCGACAGCGGGCCTCCCACGCCGGACATCGATGCCAGAGCCGCGCATCGAAGCCAGTCCACCGGGAGCCGCACTGGAGAACGCCGCGCCGCCGTCTGCACGTCGTGAGCCGTGTCCCATGGGTGCCGACGAGCCGAGAGTACAGCTGCCACCGAACCCGTACACGTCAGAGCCGCACGTGTACGAGCCGCCGCGTCCGGTGCAGCATCGCTACGACCCACGACCGAGCGCCTTCGACTACAAGGAGCTAGCCGAAGCCATCGCCCTCGCTGCACGTGCGCTGCCGTCGCCGCCTCAACATGTCGCCGCGCCGCGCCATGTCAACGAGCTACCAACGTTCAGCGGGGCATCGAGTGATTGGCTGCCATTCAAGGCGGCCTATGAAGAATCTGCGCAGTCCCTCACGGAGCAAGAGAACCTGTCTCGACTGCGCAGAGCCATCAAAGGAGCAGCGAAGGAGGCCGTCCACTGCCTGTTCATCGGGACGCCCTCTACGAGAGAAGTGATGGAGCTGCTGTCTGCGCAATTCGGGAGGCCGGACGCACTCATCATTCACGAGATGGAGAAGCTGCGCAGACTACCGAAGATCGTCGACACTCCGAAGGCCATCTGCGACTTCGCCGCGACGATGACCAACGCGACGGCCACAGTGGTGGCATTGAAGAAGGAGCAGTACCTACACAATGCGGAGATCGTCAACAACGTCGTGGAAAAGCTGCCGGCCACACTGCGCAACGAGTGCTACACCTACATCACCGAGCAGCCTGAAGACATCCCCGACCTAGTGAAGCTGACGCAGTTCGCCAAGCGGGCCGCGGCACGGTGCAGCCGCTTCGCGCCCATGGACATCGCAGCGAGTGACCGGCGGGAGCCCGCGCCAAAGAAGACTGCGCGCACGTACCACGTCGACACAACTACAGCTGCGAAGCCTGCGTGCCCCATCTGCGGCGAGAAGCATGAAGCTGCCGCCTGTCCGACACTGAAGCGAGCCGAAGTACCTGCGAGGTGGGACATAGCGAAGAAATACAAACTATGTTTCCGCTGCATGAAGATCCGCAAGTACCGACACTCCTGCAAGCCGAAGCAGTGCGACAAGGACGGGTGTACCTACATGCACCATCCGCTGCTGCATGGCGGTACCTACGCATCGACCGCCAGTACGCAAGTCGTCCAAGAATCTGAAGCGGTAACAACAGCGCGAGAAGAAAGAAGTGCAACGGGGCTCCTGAAGATACTACAAGTACGAGTCACCGGGCCAAAGGGGTCGCTCGACACCTACGCGCTACTAGACGACGGGTCGACGTGCACACTCATTGAGTCAGCAGTCGCGCAGCAAATCGGAGCAACGGGACCGCCGTCACCCTTTTACATAGAAGGGGTGTCGGGCATGAAGATCGACGCCAGTGAGTCGCGCCGAGTCAACTTGAAGATCTGCGGGCGCAACACGAGCGAAGTCGACATCTGCGCGCGCACAGTGCCGGACATCGGTGTCTCGCCTCAGACGGTGCCTGCGGGGATCGTCGAGAGCTGCCCACACCTGCAGGACATCAAGGAAGACATCCTCTACGAGCGAGGCGCCGCCACCATCCTGCTCGGGCAAGATAACTGGGAGTTGCTGCTCACGCACGCTTTCAAGTCGGGCGCGCGCGGACAACCTGTGGCGTCACTCACGACGCTCGGGTGGGTGCTACACGGCGTGCAGTACCGACAGCCGGCAATGCAGCGCGTGCACCACCTCACGGTGCAGCCGCTTCAAGAAGAGACAATGGAGAAAATGATGCGGGACCACTTCGCACTCGAGTCGCTGTGCGTCGACAAGAAGAAATCATACACAGAGGCCGAGCGACGCGCGCTTACGCAGCTAGAAGAAAACACGCGCGCACTACCGGCGGGAGGCTACGAAACATGCCTCCTGTGGAAGGAAGACGACCCTCGGCCACCAGACAACTACTCGAGTACAATGAAGCGACTCGAGTTACTCGAGAGGAAGCTGGACAAGAACGAAGCTATGAAGACGCGGTACAACGCACAGATGCAGGTGCTGCTCGACAGCGGCTACGCTGAGGAGGCGCCGCGTGAGAAGAACGAGAAGATCTGGTACCTGCCTCACTTCGCTGTCATCAACCCTCAGAAGCCGGAGAAACTGAGGATCGTCCACGACGCCGCCGCTCGAACGAGAGGGACAAGTCTCAACGACATGCTGCTGCCCGGCCCAGACCTCCTGCAGTCACTCCCGGGGGTCCTCATGCGGTTCCGGCAACATCCAGTGGCGGTGAGCGCGGACATAAAAGATATGTTCATGCGCGTTCACATCCGAGAAGAAGATCGCGACATGCAGCGCTTCCTATGGAGGGGAGATCGACGCGCCGGCCCGCCTACCGAGTATCGCATGAAGAGCGTTATATTCGGTGCGACTTCATCACCGTGTACGGCTATTTACGTGAAAAATAGCAACGCCGAGCGCTACAAGGACATCTACCCGGAGGCAGCCGAGGCCGTGGTGAGAAATCACTACGTGGACGACTACCTGGCGAGCTACGAAACAGAAGAAGAGGCGGTGCGCATCTCCACTGAAGTCAACAAGATACATCACTTCGCGAACTACGACCTGCAGAAGTGGACGTCGAACAGCCGCATCGTGCTCGCTCAGCTGTCGTCATCTGAAGCTGAAGACCCTAGACTGCTGCAACTGGACCCGGGGAAGCTGCTGGGCATGGTGTGGCACCCGGAGGACGACACACTCTCCTTCAACTTGAACAAACATCGCATCCCCGAGGCAATACTGAGCGGCGAGCGCACACCTACGAAGAGAGAAGCGCTGCGGACAGTCATGTCGATCTACGACCCGCTCGGACTCGCCACGCCAGTCACCGTGCAAGCGAAGCGCATCCTGCAGGACGTCTGGCGCTCCGGCATCGACTGGGACGCGCAACTCGAAGACAACGAAGCACGAGCATGGAGGAGCTGGATCGAGCACGCGCAACAGCTGCCGCGCCTCGCCGTGCCGCGCTGCTACGCCTCATACAGCGGCGCGGCCACCCGCGAGCTCCACATCTTCGTCGACGCAAGTTCGTCTGCATATGCTGCTGTCGTCTACTGGAGGGTCATCGATCAAGAGGGAAACACACACCTGTCACTCGTCAGCGGAAAAGCAAGAGTCGCACAGCTCAACAAGGTGGTCTCCATCCCGCGACTCGAACTGCAAGCGGCCGTGCTGGGATGCCGCCTCGCACAAGCCGCCATCGAAGAACACGACTTGAAGCCGAGTCGTCGAGTGTACTGGTCGGACTCAAGAACAGTACTCACGTGGCTACGAAATGGCCCACGTACCTACAAGCCGTTCGTAGCACACCGCGTAGCCGAGATAAGCGACACTACGAAAACAAAGGAGTGGCGCTGGGTACCTACAAAGGAGAACACAGCCGACGACGCAACGCGCGACACGCCCCCGGACTTCAACTCAAGTCACCGGTGGTACCGCGGCCCCGCCTTCCTATACCTACCGGAGGAGCACTGGCCGCGAGAAGAGAAGATCGTCGAAGAAGACACGGGGGAAGAGCGAACACTCGTCACTGTCGCCGCCACACGCTTGTCTGAGGCCCTGCCAGACATAACTCGCTTCAGTAACTTTATGCGAGTTATTCGAGCGACGGCACGGGTACTACAATTCATCGAGCTACTACGTGCGAAGAAACAAACAGTGCTGCATAAGCGCACTAAGAAGAATGAAGAGGCCGACCCTGCGTGGACAAGTACTACGCCGAGAACAGCTACGCGGGCCGCTACGCCCGCCGTGAAGACAGCTGTGCGGAAGTACCTACTTCTCAGCGCTCGGCACATGCACCGCGCGCGTCAACTGTGGCTACGCTCGCAACAACAAGAAAACTTCGCTGAAGAAATAGCTGCGCTACAGAAAAGCGTCGCTATACCTACTACGAGTCGACTGCACAACTTATCAGTCATACTCGACGAAGAGAAGATCATCAGACTACGTTCAAGAATAGCGACTGCCGCCGACATCACCCCATCGCAACGTGAACCGGCAGTACTCGACGGCAATCATCGGTGGACCCGACTGTACATCGCTTGGGTACACAAACAGCTTCACCACGGCGGGTTCGAGACAACTGCGAATGAAGTCCGGCAACACTACTGGGTGCTGAGACTACGACACGCCGTGCGCAGCGAAGTGAAGCAATGCCTGGCCTGCCGCATACGGAAGGCCACACATGCGCAGCCGTCGACGGGCAACCATCCACATACACGGCTCGCGCATCATCAGAGGCCGTTCACCTACACCGGACTCGACTACTTTGGCCCTCTCATGGTCACTGTGGGTCGTACGAAGCAGAAGAGGTACGGCGTGCTGTTCACGTGCCTTACCACTCGAGCAGTACACCTCGAGGTCGCCGGCAGCCTGAGCACGGACTCGGCTATCATGGCGCTGCGACGGTTCATCGCGCGGCGCAACTGTCCCTCCGAGCTTCACTCCGACAACGGGACCAACCTGCGGGGCGCCGACGTCGAGTTGAAGAAAGCAGCGCTGGCGGCCATGGAGGAGGAGGCGTCGGTGCGCTTCATCCAGTGGCGGTACATCCCTCCGAGCGCGCCATTCATGGGCGGCGCGTGGGAACGGCTGGTGCGGAGCGTCAAGAACGCGCTGCAAGTCACACTGCACGAGCGCGCGCCGAAAGAAGAGGTCCTCGCTACACTACTGGTCGAGGCGGAGCACACCATCAACAGTCGGCCACTCACCCACGTGTCGACCTCTGCAGACGACGAGGAAGCCCTCACGCCGAACCACTTCCTGCTGGGCGCGCCGTCACGAGTGCCGCTGCCGTAGCCTTCACCGAGGACGACGAGGCCGGCCGCAAGGACTGGAGGAAGAGTCAACGCCTGGCAGACATGTTCTGGGCGCGCTGGGTACGAGAATACCTACCGGAGCTGCAACACCGGCGGGAGCCCCGAGCCACCAACGGGGCCATCAAGAAGGACGACCTCGTGCTCATCGCGGACGGGACTCTACCACGGAACTGCTGGCCACGCGGAGTCGTCGTGTCTACCTACCCCGGTCCAGACGGCGAGGTGCGAGCAGTCGACGTGCGCACCAACAGAGGGGTACTCCGGCGGCCTACGAAGAAATTGGTCATCCTGCCAGTCAACACTTGAACACGCAAGATTCCAGCTACAAGAGCTGCGGCGGGAGAGATGTTCAAGACTGTTTAGTTGATGATTTAATTGTTTATAATTATTTGAGTTATTGTTTAATAATTAAAGTTTATATAGTTAAGTAGTTCGTAGGTAGAAATATATAATAAAGTTATTGTTTTAGTTAGGTATAATGTTAGGTAATAGTTTGTAAATATACCTAGTTATAAGTTGTTTATTAATAAATAAACTATGAGGCTTGTTAGGCGCGATAATAGATAGTAGATAGTACCAATGAGGGCGCTTATGGTGCAAAGCGCTCTGATTGGTCGACGCATTACTTGCCCCGCCTCCCACCGCCCGCGCGGCGGAGAGCGCATTTAAATATAGGCGGTCCGGGCCGCCTCGAGCATTCCGCTCGCAGCCTCCAAGAAGCAAAGAAGCCTCCAAATAATAGAAGAAAAAAGCCTTCTCATTTCAAGCACCTCCTGCCCAACAATAAGAAGAATCCCTGCTTGCTCTTCGATCAGCTTCACAAACGATTTTCACGAACGATTTTCGCAAACGATTCTACAAACGATTTTAATGTGACGTGCTGTATCGAAGGGGTGCGTCACAGTTACTCTATACCGACGAAAAACAAACGAAAGAGAGCTGTCGTGCAAACGGTACGTTTAAATACATAGACGGTCGAATGGCGTAGTGGTTAGTGGCCCTGACTGCTATGCCGAAGGTCCCGGGTTCGATTCCCGGCTGGGGCAGATATTTGTTTAAAAGACAGATATTTGTACTCGGGTCTTGGGTGTTGATATTTATATTTTAAGTATGTATCTATCTATGTATTTGTGTAGATAAATCAGCTGTCCGATACACATAACACGGGCTCTGCTTAGCTTGGGGTCGGATGGCCGTGTGTGAGATGTCCCCACATATTTATATTTACAAATTTTACAACGACATAGAGTCGGGGCTCATGAGCAGAGCTCAGAAACTTAGTTTTTCGTCTTATAGAGTGACCTTTCTGGTCTGTACAGCAGCAGCTGGTTACTTGATGATGGTCAGTCGGTGTAAAAAAAAATATGTCTCTTCGGAAACGCAGACTTTACAGAATGGGAATTATCTATCTCATGACTCATCAATCTACCTTCTGTACAATCATTCATTCTAATCACTCAAATTCATAGACCGTGTTGTAAATTTACAACAAGGTTATAATTGACATTGAAACACACGAGTTTCGGCTCTTTACGTCAGTCAAAAAGTTGAAATTCGTATATCACAACGTCAATTTTAAACCTATTGTAAAGTGTCAAAAAGCTCTATGAATTTGGATCTTATCTTATTTACCTACATTCTTACTCAATTATGACGTAATTTGTGAAATTAGGGATGCACTACACTTTTTAAGCGCGATTTCGGAGACGGAGTGTTTAGGACTTTTATAATCAGCACCTAATATAAGTTAGTTTAGTTCCAGGGCACGGGATGCCAAGCTTGAATAATTTAATTACCTACGTTCTTCCTTTGACTTTGTGACATTTTGTAGCTGTTGAGAAGTAAATTAAAATGTAAATTAGCCGGAACCCGAGATGAGCTTTTTGAGAAAGGCAGACATGGAGAATAAAGCTATTAAATATATAGGATTTATTTAAACACCATGCATGCATGCATGTAGGTACCAATAAATTATACTAATTCAACTTTACCATTAAAGTACCAATAAACAAAGTGTAAAAAGGAAATTTCCTTCTACTAAGTACTATATACTATTGCCCAGCAGTGGGAAACTAACTAAATAGCCTATATAGAAGAAGTACTATTGAGTACAACCTATTCGGAATATAATAATAATAATAATATAATACCTATTACGTACATCCTTGTATGTAGTGTCTCGAATAAAAGTTCAGCTCAACTTTCCTGTGACTCAAAACTCAAGTGTCTGCACTTATGTAGATTGTAGGTGGGAACTTATCTATTTCGTTGACTGTACATTAAATAAAACGTTCGCCACGTTCTGATCCTGCAGATAAATTAGTATTTTTCACTGTAGCTGTTCGAAAGTTTGGAGATTAATATAGTTTTGAAGAATTTTTCTTTTTTATATTTAACATTTTATTTAATAAATAACTATTATACGAAGAAGCTCCCACCCATCGCAACAAGTCTCAAAATTACTGACATAGGCAATGTCGAGTTGGGCCGAACCCTGGCTATAGTATAGTCAAGTAGTGTTGCCGCAAAATTTAACTAAAGAACAATCGATTGTCTGATGCCATCCGCATTTAATCGAGACGCCTCTCGATAGAATCGATGGCTTATTCACTGCTGCCCATCTCGTAACCTACCTTCTAGCGCACCACCACAGATACATTAGCTATTGCTCGCCTGTTTGACAGTCTGCCAGATCCATAGAACTTACGTGAGATTTAACAAGCGAAAGACTTTGATTAAGGCTTGTTTATTTGTTAATGATCGGTGGTGGTACGTTAGCTAGAGTACCTACTCTGCGATACTATCGATAGTATTGATCTCTAATATTACAAAGATCATCAGTTATATCGATCTAGTACCTATCTATCTATTACTATCAATAGTTTGTGATATCGATACCAGTGAACCAATATTATTGAACCTATCAATATAAATATGTGCCATCGAACTATCGAAGTCCCTTCAACTATCGATAGTGGACTACATCACACAACACTACAGCCAAGTGTTGTCGCTCGCACTAACCTAGGGATGTGCCGACATGATGTGACGGTTTCCAATTTGTACTCGAAGTGAGTACACCGTACGCGGATATTCGCCTTCGAGAGGTGTGTACCATAGAGTAGAGTGTACTTACGTTGTGCCAAGGAGGTGAGAAGTAGGATACATGGTCTAACTTCGACTTACATGTTTCGTATTTGCACAGGAATGTAGCTCAATTATTCTAGTTTTAAAATCAGAAATCGGATTCCAGTAAAAAGCGTTCAAAATCCGGCTAAGCATAAATTACCGTAACAACTCTTTTAAGTGGGTATTTTCCCCCACCGAAAGGCAGTCTTCATAATAAGATAAGTAAGATATCCTTCGATGAAGATGAAGACAAAGTCTTAATTCCTACCTCCATGCAAAAAGGAGAGAGATATTGTATTCAACGTAGCCGATACTCAAGTATTGCAGGTACCGTCCAGGACATATCAGTAGAGGCAGTAGGTACAAGTAAGGAAAAGTTTAGTGAGCGAAAGCGATGGTTGGGTAGGTACTTTTAGAATTCGGAAACTAAGTGGCAGGGTATTTTTTTTTAAATATACATATAAGTACTTTTCCGGTATAAGTACTTTTCCGGTCACTCACAAAATCCATTAGTAACTTTAGGAATATGTTACTCATTCAGGTTTCGGGAAGCTTTTAACTGATCATTCAGGATTAAATAAGTAACGTTGACGTAAAACCTATATTGCTAACAATTTCTGCCTATGTCGATTTGTAGATAGGTATACAGTCTGTCTGACAATGCGAATTTTGCAACGGGCAAATATGGAATACTGTTTTTCAGGGGGCCAAGTGTACCTAGGTATAAAAAACATAGTTATACTTTGTAAAATACAACATGAGCCATATGACAGCTGTCAAATCTATTTGTTTTATTTATAATTTTTCGTTTTCAATACCAAAAAATATGTTTTACTGGACATGAGGGTTTGTAAATTTTTTAAACGTCATTAGGGGTCATGCTATCTTTTACAAACGTATTTTTTATGTCAGTTACTACACAGAAGTAAGTACCATCGGAGAAAACTAGATGACTAGCTAGCTGGCTGAAACGAGGTACAGTCGATAGTAATTCGATAGACGGTTCACTGGGGCTTGTGCCTTAAATAAATAAATACATAAATAAATAAGTATGCGTTTTATTACTTTCCGACCGGGCACAGATCAAGATGTCATACAAATTGCTATCAATAGAGTCTATCATATTCGTTGGCCGATTCCCCGACAGTACCTATACATCGTTTTGTTTCAATTGGTGTAAGAGTTCTGTGAGATACTCTCTAGAATTGTATCGAGAAGGTATCGATAGCGATGGGTGGAAGAAGAGCAGCAGGTATACATATATCTAGTCGTGTTATATGATGTATCAATTCCAGTCCACTTTGTTATTTCCATGTCTTCTTCTGAGTGTCAGTTCACAGTTCAAGAGGCGGGAAGAAAACGTGACTTTGTATGGACCGAGAGAGACGCCACCTCTATTATAGCGGTAAGTAGCTAGAGCTGTTTTAAACTGCATACGGACTTCATCACGCACGCGGGATGGCACGCTATTTTCCCACATCTCGCGTGCATATTCCACGCGTTACAATCAATACTTGTATGGACGTGTGCGGGCCAATCCCGCGACTTAAAAACCACCTAGTTCCGCGTCATACACTTAAATGCGTCAGGTTTCACTGCTCGGTCGGTAATGAAAACCTACAAAAAGGGCCACAAAAGGCTACAAACGACAAAATGCATTTAACCCAAACTAATGATTTCAGCTGGAAATCTGAAAATCTGTTTTACAACTCGCAGTAAACTAGAACAGTGTCACCGAGGCTTTAGTTTCAAAATGCACAAATTATTTGTACGACCTTTTGAGCTGCACATTCGCGTCTCACTCACAACTCGCCATTTTGTGGACGATGTCCATTCACTTTGCATACGATTGCAATCTCCACGCATAATACAGACATAAAGGCTTCGAAACACAGAGTTAGGTTCGCGTAGACACCGCAAATGCATGTCATTTAGGTATGATAACCTAACCAACGTTAAAAACCCCCGAGATTTGACACTACAAGTCGCATAACTCTTGACCTGTGAAGACGATTTAGATAAAAAAAATCTAAAAATACTCGGGGTAACATGACCTATGATGACCCAAAAAAACAAATCGAAAATCGGTGTAGGCGTTTGGGAGATACATAGACCCGTTAAACTTATAACACCCCTCTTTTTATGTCGGAGGTTAAAAAGTTGCGAAAGGGAATGAAATGAGTGTCCTATTCTCATTCAGTCAGTCATAGTTGAACGTTCTCGATGGCAGACGATGGCCAACGAAATCAAAAAATTACTTATTACACTAAAAAGTGTTACGTCATAATGAAAAGGTTTTAATTTCATAGGATGTAAGTAATTTTGTTATTAAATTGTATGTTGAAAATAATGTACGCTTGTGTTAAATATTTAAGGAAAGGAATATACTTACTTACTGATAATTTTGTATTATTAGCTACAAGTAGGTACTGCAAATTAATTTTTACCGTAAAATTTAAGATTTTTTTTATTTTATTTATAGCCGACATGACGTCATCATCAGTCTATAGCAGTCCACTGCTGGACGTAGGCCTCTCCCAAAGCACGCCACTGGATGCGATATTTAGCATTCCGCATCCAATTATATCCAGCCACCTTTCGCAAATCGTCACCCCATCTAGCCGGAGGGCGTCCTACACTACGTTTGCCTAGACATGACGTGATTATGAGTATTTCAGAATGACACTAGCTGTGTCTAAACGTATCTAGATCTATGCTTCAAAACCGCGAATGTGCCAGCCCCACTACTGTTTCCGCAGAAATTGTTTTTATGATTTGTTTTTATTGTCGTGTGGAATTGCCTGAGATTTTGAATATTTGAGTCAATGTATGGTAAAGGATGACAGCGCTAACTTTGCAACGGGTGAAAAATAAGTTTTTTTTTTCTTTAGTTGGTATAGCCCTAAATTATTGAGAAAGTGAGACGTACCTACCGCATTGTATAATAAATTACAAATAATTATTATTGTTACACTTATTTTTTGGGGGTTTAACTTTTTTTGCAACTCTATTAGGTGTTAGGAGTGCTAGTGCCGTATCTATCACATCATATTAGAATATCATTAACAACATTAATGTGGTATTAATCAATAGGTGTAGCGCTTTGAATGAAGGTTCCAGAAAAAGAGCTACTTACCGCAACACTTACGTACTTAACCGCACAGCCTACACATCTTACACAATTTCATCTAAATCGCTCCGCCATAAAATATTCCAGCATAAAAGCTCGCTCCAGTTTTATTTATTTCAATAAAGTGATTAATGATGAGGCAGCATTAGCCGTGATCGTTAATTCTCACTCAAAGGCCGGCTGGAGGCGGCTTGAGGAAATACACTTTAGAAACATCTCTGTAGGAGGATAATACCGTAGAATAACGAGTACTAGTACTACTGTACTTGATAATACATAAACAGTGTTTTAATTCGTTGGAAAAAAAACAGAGGGCTATACCACAAAAACTTAAGACAGTGTTTGGCGCTGTCAATCACCTAATAAATCCCGAAAATTTCGTTTCGTATTTTTTTTCTGGTAATCTTATGGTATTCAAATCCTTTAAGAGCCAGGTGCAGGCACTGTAGAGAAGAGAATAATTATAACAGAATAGAAACCTTTTCTTAGGGAAGGACACACAAAAAACATAGTATAACACCCCACATCTACCACAATTTCATTGTTTCATTTATTTCTGCTTTTAATTTACTTTTGTTGATAATTTTGTCCGTCCTGAATTAATAAATTTAAATGTTGTGCTTTGAAAACCAACTACTTACTTTGGTTCAGGAATCTCTCAATTAGGTTTAGGAAGGTCACTCGTAATTATTTTTTCATACCTAGCATATTTCTCAATACGCTGCCCGGATTCAAGATTGATGCATCAAAACCATATCTTGGCCAATTAAAATACGGGAGTGATGTTTGCTTGCTTACAGATCACAAGGCTTTGTTTGGAAACAAACAGAAGAAAAAGATTTAAGGGTCCGCAATAGGGAATCGAGGGTTGGCATTGTCATAGAATTATATAGTAAATGATGCTCTACAGCCTTGAAAAAAATCACACAGGTAGCTGAAGAGTCTAGCTAGGTGCTGAATCATTCGAATTTAAGTAAATGCTTATGGATAACTGTAAATTAATTTCGAAAAACCAGTAAATCACACTCCCGTATTGTAACAACTGTGTCGTAATTATCAAGAATTTTCATATGATTCTTATCAAATTATAAAGATAAATGCTTGGACTAGGCGCTAAATACCTTGTTTTTAAATAAACACACACCTATTTTGTGTAAATTAATAACAAACTTGGGCAATTTTTTTCCCTCAAATCTTCATACAAATATCTATGGCGGCTTTCTGTGTTATAAAATCATAAACACATGCGACGTTTGACTCAGTCGGCCGCTGGCCTCCAAAGAAGGGTCACGTCGGTTTAGGCAGCACTGACAGCTCGCGATCTTTTCGTGTACAGATACAAAATCACTGCACATTGGTTGTCATTGCACTTTTTCAACTTTTATGACACCAACATAATTTGATTTGAAATTGAGGAAGCATAATTCTTACACTATATTCAATACATTAAATTAAATTAGATAGTGGGCAATGTTCTCGCGTGACATTACAGTCTCGTAAAGGTCCGATGAGGAGCAGGAATATAGCGAATTGATCTAAGTGATGACAATACGTAGGAACATTAGGTTAGGATTCATCAAAAACACAGTCTCATGGTACTGGTTGAGGAATGGTCTCGTGAGGATCTGATGAGGGCAGTAACAAGGTGGTGACTGAATTTTATTTCAAAGATGTTAATAGCTAAAAGCATCGAGTTTGGGCTATTAAGTATGTTTTTCAGAGAGACAGAAAGATATTTTAGGTTTCCTCTGGATTAGTTAGGTTTACTGGGTTTACTAAATTCATTCGTAACGTAAAATTGATAATGACGAAATTTCTTCTATAGACAGTAGTTACTAAAAAAACCAACGATAGATGGCGTAATTTGCAGAAGTACCTATCTAGTTACCATGTCACGGGGTGACTTCGGTTGGTAACTCAGAAAAAATACTATAATATGTTATTGCATCAATAATAACAAAATCAAGAAAATATTCAAAGTTTCCATCCTCGCACACAAATCACAAACTCATGCCCTGTTCTAGGAGCAGGGTCTACCCTAGTGCATTTTCATGACCACTTTTCGGTTCTACCTTTTTTGGCCCAAGATTTATTTGCCTAATCTCGTATTGCATAGTAACGTTTGGTCAAAGTCTCGTTTCGCCGAAAATCGTATGGCATAAATCTCGATTAGTAAAAAGTTATTTCGCATTATCTTGTTTAGCCTAATAATGGTATGGCCAAATCTTGAATAGCCTAATAATAGGTTTATACAAAGTAATAATATTTGTTTGGCTTTAACTTTGACGGAGCGTCTGTCTATAGCGCAAACTGGTGCCTTGTATTGTTTCCGCTGTTTGGAAAACGCTCCGCTCCGCTTCGCTGCGCTCCGCTTTGGTTTTGATGAACATGTGCACCTAACACGCTCCTCCTCGCTTTGCTCGTCGTCGCACCTATCTTTAGGTTTCGATCTCATGGGGTTTGTAATAATTATTGTATGTGTACTATAAATGTATGTTGTATTGCTCGTTAACTTTCGATTTTTTAATCATTCAATATCGTGATTTTCGGGATGTATGCGAAAAAATACCACAATTTGTACATTTACTACATACTTAATATATTATTTATTAAGATAACATTAGGAGAAACAAGATTATACATAGGTATAGACGAACATACATTTGAGCAAACGAAACTTAGGTGTTTAAAGATTGTGCCTAAAGAGTTTTAGACGAAACGAGCCTTATGCCACATAATTCTTGGCAAAGTGATGGTTCGGCCAAAAAAGTTTAGACCATACGAGTTATGCGAAATGAGTTTTGGTCAATAAAGATTATGCGAGATGAGGGGAACCGCCACTTTTCACTTGTGTCCCACCGGTTTCGGTGCTCAGCGGAATAGCACCATTAACCATTATTATTCTGAGATATCATCACTTCTTATTCTGAGTTACCCAACATAAAAACACGCCATCTATTGAAATCATTTTTAGGGTTCCGTAGTCAAAATGGCAAAAACGGAACCCTTATAGTTTCGTCATGTCCGTCTGTCCGTCTGTCCGTCTGTCCGTCTGTCACAGCCGATTTACTCGGAAACTATAAGTACTACAGTGATGAAATTTGATGGGAATATGTGTTGTATGAACCGCTACAAAAATATGACACTAAATAGTAAAAAAAAGAATTGGGGGTGGGGCCCCCCATACATGTAACTGAGGGATGAAATTTTTTTTTCGATGTACATACCCGTGTGGGGTATCAATGGAAAGGTCTTTTAAAATGATATAAAGTTTTCTAAAAAACATTTTTCTTAAAGTGAACGGTTTTTGAGATATCAGCTCTCAAAGTCGTAAAAAGTATGTCCCCCCCCCTCTATTTTTATAACTACGGGGTATAAAATTCTAAAAAAAATAGAGGTGATGCATGCTAATTAACTCTTTCAACGATTTTTGGTTTGATCAAAGTATCTCTTATAGTTTTTGAGATAGGTTGATTTAACTGTAATTTTGGTTAAGTTATTGTGCTTACTACGGAACCCTTTGTGCGCGAGCCCGACTCGCACTTGGCCGGTTTTTTTAATTAGGATTTGTCTATGGTGTGGTCCCCAGATTTAAGGGTAAAAGCAAAATAATTATATTTTAACCTTTTATTATACCTATTATATTAAAAGACCAATTCAACGATACCCTACCTACACCATCAAAATAACCGGAAAAAATATCAGCCCCAATTTACTTGTATGGGAGAGGGAGTACCCCAATATTTTTTTGGGGTACTCCCCATATCTATGCAAAATATCAGCTTGATATCTTTACCCGTTTCTGAGAAAAAGGGCGGTGACAGACAGTCAGTCAGACAGACGGACAACAAAGAGATCTTATAACGGTTGCTTTTTTCCTTTTGAGGTACGAAACCCTAAAAATAAGAAAAAATATTATTCTGCTACCAAAAAATATACTTACAAACATACAATCGAAAAATATTACCCTCCTCCTTCGGCAGTCGGGTAAAAACAAGTGAGACAGGGGGTCATTCTGGACTTTTGTTCTACGAGTTTTAAAAATTAACAAAAAAAAACCTTTTTCATAGAAACTTTGATGACACGTGACTTTTTACCATGGAAAACGAATATTTTTTTTCGCGAATTTGCAAAACTCGTAGAACAAAAGTTGTTCAGAATGACCCCTTGAGTTGAGTCATCCCCTTTCGGCTTAGTATACCCTTAGTATCTACACTTTAATACCTGTAGTTACCTTTCTACAAGTAAGTAAATACTACATTTGTTTAGAAAGCTAATCGGGTTCCGAGTATGGAGAAAAGTGGCACCCCTATTAATTTCTACTCTTTCCTGGTGCTTACCAGTGTAATTAAAAATTATACTTACCTTCAAATCACTACTTGAAAATAATTGTCAATAAAGTTGGCGAGTAAAAGTTTATGACCCACTGTGCAAACTTACATGTGTGCGTGTCACTGCGTGTGCTGTGTGAAGAGCATTGAAAACCCAAATTTGGCGGGGCACGTCACCCTGTACGGGCCCTTAACGTGTAAGGTTTTTGGGAATAATTATAAGTACTATTATAGTTAAGTATATATATAGTATAAGTAGGTATATAGTTAGATTATTTATAGATATTATTATTATTTTGTTACTATTGGTACACCGCCCTCTAATTTGTCACTTTGTTTCCGCAACATATAAGGTTGCCTGTAAGAGATCGCTCTCAGCGATAAGGCCGCCTATTGTACATTAGTTCTAGTCTATAAGTATGTTTTTTTTTGTATGTCTGATTTATGTGGTGTTCAATAAAGCAATATTCTATTCTATTCAATTATAAGTAGTATGGCCGGCCCCCTGTCAGCAGCATTGGGGTTACCACCACCGAACATTAGCAATTAACAATTCACTCGCTATTCCAAATCTGATGTAACTTGTATGGATCTGCCAGATGTTTGACAAGCGTGCGACGCTGATTATGGATGGTTAATTATTGCTAATGTTCAGTGCAGCGATTATAAGATTCGAAACCTCCGTTTACGTTGCGTATCGTCAACTGTCACTGTCAAAATGTAAGGCAAATTTGTTAGTTCCAAAAGTGACATTTGTTTTTTCGTGTAGTTTCGAAAATAGTATCGAATCCTGTGATCGCACCTCTGTGCTGGTACGGTAGCTACTTGCACATTTCAGAGCTACTATGTCACGTTTTAATCGCTTCAGATGTAGGTATTTCTCCAGAAAAACACTCACTTATACCAACAGCAAGATGTATATGTATAAGTATAGGTACATATATGCACTCACGACTGTAATCCCCGAAGGGGTAGTCACAGGTGGCACACAAGCGAGCCACCCACTTTTCGCAGCACATTTGTACTCACGTGATAGGTTGCGAACCATATCGCCGTTTTGGAATAAGTACAATGCACAAACATAGGATACACATCTAGACTCTAGATGTGCAGGTTTCCTCACGATGTTTTCCATCACCGTAAGAGCACGTGGTATAATTGTACTTAAACTCCTTAATTGAAAACACAATTGAAAGAATTCATTGGTACAGGCCAGGATTTGAACCCACGGCCTCTCGATTGAGAGGACGAGGCCTTATTCATTCACACAGCAAGATTCAACCCCCAATCAAGAAGAATCCTTTCAACTAATCCGAATAACAAACTACCACCATTAGCACGGACACTCTAACACAAACAAATAGACAAATCGAGTGCAAATAGATTCTAACGGTGAACCCGGCTCAGACTAATTTATGGGGTCGACGCTCGGGTGGAAACTTGCAACTTTCCATTGTTTTTAAATGCAAGTAGCTTAGATTAATAATAGGCGAAGTAGATGGTGTGTCACATACAAATACAAAGAAAAAATTACCATATTTTTTTAATGGTCAAACCGTTTTAAGTTCAATCTAATGACAACCATTGTACCAGTTAATAAAGTCACAAATCTTCTAACCGACTTATTCAAAATAAAAGCTTTTGTCGTGACGCTTCTTTTGTAGTGATATTCCATCTTGTTCGTACCTATATTGTTAATCCAAGGCATGTAAGATAATTTCAGGTAGGGCGATCCGGAAAAACAGAGCTAACGTATAGAATCGAATGCGAGTGCGACTATTCGAAAATGTTGCTGTCGAAAATATTAGACAGTGACAGCAACATTTTGAAAAATCAACCCTAAGGAAAATTTTGTTCTACACGTATTAACAAATTTACCGTAACGATGTAGTATTATACCAATAGTTCCGGATACAATAGCTAGCAACAGAATTTAGCAACTGCGCATTCAGTGGCAGTAAATACCCCAATATCGGGTGTAAGCGAGCCATTACCTCTGTTTTAGGGCTATGATACTGTTGCGTGTCTTGTTATACCGGTACATAGGGGTGTATCGGCAAATGAGGACTTGTGAGCATATGGGGCTGGCAGGCGTATTCTGGTTATTTGGTCTGCTATTGGTAATATTGGGATACCATGACGATAATCCTTTAATTTTCAGAAGACTCTGACGTAGTACCTAATTGGGCAAATACCATCGAATACAGAGTTAAATATACGGTGCTAAATAAATACCTAGATATGGGATTATCAGTCCATTATTTTCAGAGCTACGACGATGACAGGCACAAGAAGTAAGTAAATGAAAAGTCATTTAGGCGCTCCGCCCACTGCTAGTACGATACGTGATACGTGACGTCGCATTGGCTTACAGGCGCAGAGAGTTATCATCTTCACGACCCATCACGTCCCCACTGCTGGGGCACAGGTCTCCTTCCAATGAAGGAAGGGTTTAGGTCTAGTCCACCACGCTGGCCTAGTGCAGGTTGGTGGACCCCAACACAAGCAAGCTTGTGCTGAGAGAGTTGTCGGGTAAGTGGGCAACCCGACTGTCTGATGTTTTCAAGGCGCCTGAAGGCCTCTGACTAGGCTTAACGACAGCTGCCGAAGCAGCAACCTGGACCCACGGCTTAACGAGCCGTCCGAAGCACGGAAGCGTCCAGAAAAAAACCACTTTAAATCGGTCACCCACCCAATGGCTGACCATGCCAGTTGTTACTTAAGCTCAGTGATCAGTTACTATCACTAAAGCCCGCTCGACTACGGACGCAGAGACTTATGTGTCATTTAAAATGTCAAGTCCTCGCCTCGCCTGCAACTCGCCAGCTCCGCGACCCCGCCTCGACTTCTGTAGTAAGCGTCGACGTGAAATATAGAAAATATAGAGAAGCCGCGCCTCTTTGTCGCCGCCGCCGCGACGCCGCCTCGACTCTCGTGCAGTGTGTGGAGCGCCTTACATCTACATACGATAACAGAATAATATTTGATTCCAGAATACGTAGCAGTGTAATGTGTTATGTGAAGATGTAAATTCGCGAGTACCGAGTGGCTTTGAAATTGTATTGTGTGTGTTTATTTGTTTTACAGACGGCTTATTTGCGTGTTGACAGCGTGAGGTATGGATGAAATTCAGTCCCATTTGTATGGCTAAACATGTTGCTGAGTCTGGAATTGTAATGATATAACTTACCCACTGCAACTGTATTTATAATAAAAGCGCGCGGCCATTATTATTGTATGATTAGACTGCGCTGCTTGCGCCAAACTTACGTAAATCTATAAATTGCAGTCATATGAGGTTCTGTGGTGCTGAATTTCTGAAATGATAAAAATGAATGTTTTCTATCATGTTTTCCGTGTTTTCCATATGAGAAGTGATTGCTACTTATGTTTGAAAATGTTAACTTAGGTAAGGCGCAAAACACTATCGTTAAGAGACAAAATAATCAAAATCGTAATCGTAAGCTGCGTACATACCGGACAAACGAACGCCAACGAATGAGTTTCGTTGACCTTCGTTGCTGCAATCCGCCCTGTATGTATGATAAATATCCATCGTTGGGCGTTCGTTGGCCCGGTCTGTACGCAGCTTTAGAGATATATTACGGAACCACTTTCCAGAGAAAGACATGGTAAGCAATACACACACCTGCACACATATAATAAATACTATTACCACCCTCTTTTATAGCGACGGCGAAAATAGCAAACCATTGAAACGAAAAAGGTAAGAGTCTAAGAAAAGGGTGCAAAGATTTTCCGATACAAATTGAAGTACGTTCTACTACATCTGCATACACCAACAAAATCAGTATCATATTCAGATGCATACGTTATCCGCGTATATTCGTTCGCGAGGCGATGCGCTGGTGTTGCCAGGGTGACTATTTTTAAACGAGTTAGAAAAAAGGAGGTTCTCAATTCGTCTCTATGTATTTTATGCTGAAATATCTGTTAAAAAATCTGCATTTTTTTCCTTTTCTGTAATGGATATCAGTTTTGAATAAAATAAATAATCAATGAAAAACATTACCCTCCACCTTCGGCAGTCGGGTAAAAATAGAAGTACCTAGTTGCGGAATCTCCTCACAGATAGGAGAGGTACCTACATCAAAAATCGATTTATAGACGATTTGGTCAGTATTTAAGTACAAAAAAGTTAGTTTTTTTGCATTATGGTACCTATTAGTTATAAATTGTGAGCTCTATATCTAGCATTCCTGCAAACCCACATTCCCGTAAACATTTTAGTCTACAAATAATACAAAAAAAATTACACTAATTCACCTGTGCCTTTTACAATTTCGCAGCTGGCAACCCCGGCACAACGAGTGTAAATTTCAATTCAGCTAGATCCCGCGCCGCTACGAGCTTCAGTGTAAATCTTGCTACACACGGGCTTATGGTTATGCACCCTGCACCCGCATAGCTGGGGGCTTATTGTCGGGGACCGTAGAGATAGACTATGGTAGATATATCGTGCGAGAGATAATTTGTGAGATAAAGACGCATGCGGTAGTTGGTAAGGTAATCCCGGCGATGTTAAAGTGTTAACCCACCAACCCACAGTGGACCAGCGTGGTGGGAAATGGTCCAAGCTTAGGAAGGCAGTTTAGGTGTAGGGGCAGGTACTCATACACGGCTCACAGATAATAGAATAGGGTAGTAGGATGGTCGATGGGTTCGATTCTCGGATGGAGCAGATTTTTGTTGATGGGATGGGACCTACTATTCTTATCTAGGTAAGTCTAAGCTAATTCTTACACAAGTTATTGTATCGTAAGTACCTACGCTCTTACGGTATAATACTTAATTAATCAGAACAGTGTGGTGTTATGTAATAAAAATAATAGTAATAGCGATATAAGATCTTCTACTTATTAATAGCCATTATCTATAATGCCATCCGTTGCTTTATTTTAATGAAATTTAACCTAGAATAAAATTTTACTTAACCTGCATTGGTTTCAGAATTGACCTTGTGCTTATGGATTTTATAAAATGAGAAGAAATATCTATGTACAGTTTGCATTTTCTCTGAGATCCATACAGAATGATACGTGGAATCTTAAAACAAATATACTATTTCTATATGTTAATAAGTTTCTAATCAATAAAACTTGCTTAACCTCAGCGATCAGTTACGATCACTGGGGCCCGCTCGACTACGGACGCTTCACTGACAACAACTGACACGGTCAGCCATTGGATGGGTGACCAATTTCAAGTGGTGCTTTTCTGGACGCTTCCGTGCTTCGGACGGCACGTTAAGCCGTGGGTCCCGGTTGCTTCTTCGGCAGCAGTCGTTAAGCCTAGTCAGAGGCCTTCGGGCGGCTTGAAAACATCTGACAGTCGGGTTGCCCACTTACCCGACAACTCTCTCAGCACAAGCTTGCTTGTGTTGGGGTCCACCAACCCGCACTTGGCCAGCGTGGTGGACTAGGCCTAAACCCTTCCTTCATTGGAAGGAGACCCGTGCCCCAGCAGTGGGGACGTAATGGGTCGTGATGATGAATAAAACTTAAGGCGACGATCGTGTGGCATCGCTCTTACGAAGTCATTATTTGTCTTTGTGTTTATTATTCAAAATACTTCCTTGTTCGCTAAACTCCTTCGCAGTTAAAACAAAAAAGGTATAAGTACTTATGAAGAAAAAGATCGAATATCAAGATGGAGGAAAATCTTGATAATCTTTGAGGAAAGTGAAAATAATTGTTCACTGAGTTAATTTAAACCCAAAAAAGCCTTGCGAGTCTTGGTTTTATCTTTAGTATATAGTTATTTTAGTCATTTGCCATAGTAAGTTTTTTTATATAGTTAATTATCGTAATACAATAAAATAGAGTATTTAGACGACCGAATGGCGTAGTGGTTAGTGACCCTGACTACTGAGCCGATGGTCCCGGGTTCGATTCCCGGCTGGGGCAGATATTTGTTTAAACACAGATATTTGTCCTCGGGTCTTGGATGTGCCCGTACAATGGCAATAGGCCCACCCCCTATTACATTGGGACTAACATAACACTCTGGCGAAAAGTGGGTGCAGCAATGCACCTCTGCCTACCCCGCAAGGGAGTACATTAGTACAAGGCGTGAGTGCATGTTTTTTTTTTTTTTTTAGTCATTTGCTATAGTAAGTTTTTTTTTAATATAGTTTATTATCGTAATACAATAAAATAGAGTATTTAGATGGTAATAAAGTATACCTTAAAATGGATCTATCGCAAGTTTCAATTTTCAATTTAGCTAAATTATCGTCGTCGAACGCAAAAGTTAAGTTATTTTGACAGTGATAGTATTCAAGGGAAGATGGTATCTCATCGCAGTGATTGATCGATTAGAAAGTGCCTTAATTAGGTTTCAGATTAGGTATTATCTTATAGGCACTGGGCTCACGTGGTGAACTAGGCCTAAAACCCTTCCTACATTGGAAGGAGCCCCGTGCCCCAGCAGTGCTGACGTGATGGGTCGTGATGTGACGATGATCCTCTTATGATTCACATGCAACGGTGTTGTGTGCTCAAAGCTTTTCTATGAAAACGCTAACGGGAAAGGAAAACACGATAAAGTATCCTGCAAATCCTAAGACTCAATGTTTTATGCAGGTGATTGTTATCGATTGATCCCGATCCTATAATACTTTACCCGAAACTTAACCATTTCAGTGCAGCGAGCACATGATTCGATACTATTTTCGAATCTACACGAAACTCAAACTCAAACTCAAACTCAATTTTTTTTATTAATAGTAAAAATATAAAATTTTCTGATGAACGTCAATTTTTACAAACTACTCTCCGTTCGGATAAGGGGGGCTCTTTCTGTCTAAGGAGAAGAACGGAGGCAAGAAACTCCTGAGCCATCTTTTCAAAAAAAGACTTAATACTAGTTAGTATACAATACTTATAAGCTTAATAATAATAATTATAATAATATGAGCAGAGCTAACTATTTATCACAGCCATGCATTAACGTCCTCTAAGTAATCATCAATTTTATAATAAGCTTTTTTAAAGAGTTTCTCTTTAATGTAACACTTAAACTTATTCTCTGGCATTTGAGTAACTTCTGTTGGAAGCTTATTATAAAATCTAATACAGTATCCTAAAAACGATTTATTAACTTTCGCTAGACGCATCGCTGGAAAAGCCAGCTTGTGCTTGTTCCTAGTATTAATGTCATGATTACTGCCAATTGTATCAAAAGTTGAAATATTCTTTCGTACATACATTAAATTGGAAAAAATGAACTGACATGAAACTGTAAGGATGTTAATTTCTTTAAATAGTTCTCTCAATGAATCCCTGGAACCAAGTTTGTATATAGAGCGGATGGCTCTTTTCTGTAATACAAATAGGTATAGTTTCAATATCAGCTGCTCTACCCCAAAGCAAAATGCCATACGATAATAAGCTGTGGAAATAACTAAAGTAAACTAATCTGGCGGTTTCAACGTCGGTCAGTTGTCTAATTTTCCGTACAGCAAAAGCTGCGGAGCTCAACCTTCCAGCCAATTTTTCAATCTGAGGTCCCCACTGTAACTTTGAATCTATAGTCATCCCAAGAAAGACAGTATCATTAACTAGGTCCAATTTATTCCCATCTAGAATAATGTTAGTATCGCATTGTCTAACATTCGGCATTGTAAATTTAATACATTTCGTTTTCTTAGAATTCAATAGAAGATTATTAACGGTAAACCAATCGTGTATGTCAGATAGAATTGAATTAATTTCAGATAGAATTGAATGAACGAAGGGTCACTTTTACCAAACGCTACACGTATTTAAATCAAATTTTAAATACATTTTGTACTAACTGACAGACGTATGTCAGGCTACTAAATACGTTTAGCGTTTGGTGAAATTCCACCTAACATATGGAAAAAAACAAATGTCACTTTTGGAACTAACTTTGCCTAACATTTTGACAGTGACAGTTGACGATACGCAACGTTAACGGAGGATCGAAACTTGTGCTCACGACTCTGGGGCCTATCACAGGATTCGATACTATTTTCGAAACTACACAAACATATGGAAAAAGAACAGAGTCGCCAGCGACTAATCGTCAATCAATCAATCAGTCAATCGTCAATCGTAATCGTCAACTGTCACTGTCAAAATGTAAGGCAAAGTTAGTTCCAAAAGTGACATTTTGTTTTTTCCATATGTTAGGTGGAATTTCACCAAACGATAAACGTATTCAGTAGCCTGTCATACGTCTGTCAGTTAGTACAAAATGTATTTAAAATTTGATTTAAATACGTGTAGCGTTTGGTAAAAGTGACCCTTCGTGTAGATTCGAAAATAGTATCGAATCCTGTGCTCACGGCTACAGTACCTATCGTCAACTGCCACTGTCAAAATATAAGGTAAATTTATCAGTTCCAAGAGTGACATTTGTTTTGTATATGTTTGTGTAGATTCGAAAATAGAATCAAATCCTGTGATCGCTGCACTGAGCTATTTGAAAATAAACCGATATAAATAAATAAACGATAAATTTGTGACTTTTTACATACTACATACCTAAACCTAATACAAAGTCCTTGCCTACTACACAGAAGTTTTTTTTTTTATTCGTGAAACAAAAGTAGTTTTATTGACGTATTGATTCACCCTTACCCACTTTCAGCTAACTCGGTACTATTATATCTTTAGCAACACCCTGTATAAGATATACTTATAAGTCAGGACGTACATTTTATTCGTGAAACACATCATGTAATTTAAACATATTTCCACACCCAGGTGGCTTAAACCAAGGCTATAAATTCACGTTGAACACGCGTCTAGATGCTACATGAACTCAGCCACGACAGACAGAATGACAGACATTTCAGAAGTGTTAATTTAATTATTTTGTAGGCATTGTGTAAAGTGGGCCAAGTGCTTAGATTAACAATAATAAGATGCTGAGTGTACCGTCACATAATAGTGTCACCTACAATGATTCATTCTCGATTAAAGCGGTGAATCTATGGAATGCATTGCCTATGCCTATGGATGTGAGATTATGATCATCACCTAACGCATTTAGAAATAATTTAGCATAGAACATCTAACCTTTTTCTAACTATTGAGTTGTGACTTATAGTCACTAGGTTAAACTTAAAACGGTTTTAAACAAAATGGGGACAGTTTTTTGCTTCTTTTTGCATCTTGTTCGTGTATTGTTAATCTAAGGCCAAGTGCGAGTAGGTCGGAATACTCGGAATGGCGTTTTCTTCGTAAAATACCTACATAGTATGTTTATATTGTTATGGCGCCCAGAAGGGCTAGTACGGTGCGCATTTAAGACGTGACAAGAATTTTGCATCGCGCTCACTCACATTGCGCAGCCTCAAGAGCGAGCGCGACGGAGAACTTTTATCACGTCTTAATACTGCCCCGTGCTACATGGCCTGTATATTATAGGTACTTTTCGTTAACACAGCTATACGATTCCAAATTGAGGCTAGTATTACCTAAGGCGGACCCTAGACTACAATAATATTGTGCAATATATTTATTGTGCAATAAGTTTTTAATCCAAATGTCATTTGCGCAATCTTCAATATTAACCCTAGACGATGAATTATATTGCACAATTGTCAATATTGCGCAATATCATTGATCGTCTAGGGCAGGGGTCGGCAACCGGCGGCCCGCGGGCCGCATGCGGCCCGTGGACTAACTCAGTGCGGCCCGCAAGCCTGAGGTCCGTAAGAAAAAATTCCAAAGCAAAAGGCCATATTATACTAAGCCATATAGTTAAGATTCTTGAAAGCTCGCTCCCACCTGGGGGTAATAAAAATATAAAAATGTACCTAACTACTTATTTCATATATTTGCTGTACTTATTCAATTCTTGGAAAATTATTTTGCGTTTATCCGCCGCACGTGGCCGTCAGTGGCAGGCAGGCGGCTTCTTTGAGACAATAGGCGGCGGCAGTCTTTGATTAGACGCAGGTGTGCGGCGGCGAAAAATTCAAAGCGACCGGCTTTAGTTGAAATAATAGCCGCGTGTGCAGCTCTCGCCTCATTCGGTTGTGGAAATTCTCCGGAAACTCACGTCTCATCTGGTTGCTAGCTTCTCGTTTCACCATTCTTCAGCATCTCACGCACGACGTATGAGGTAAGTACTTTATAATATGCACTCGCGAATTTGTTTTATTTTATTTACTGCTTCTGTAATCTGTAATTGTTCGGTTAACATGACATGAGGTTAGTTACGAGTATGTCATGTTTTATTAGTTATGAATATGGAGTTGAATTTGCAGGTGCTAACTAAGTATAACATATAATTTTACAACGAATTTTATTTTGTTCATTATTGTCACAGGATAATTATATAAACATGGCTTCAAGGAAAAGGAAGATAGAAGAAGAAAAAAGAGTTTTTAACGAATTATGGACAGAATTATACTTTTTTATCGAGTTTAAAGGAAAACCGTTATGCCTGATTTGTCAAAAGAGTATTTCTGCAGTAAAGGAATATAACCTGAAACGACATTACGACACTGAGCACAAAGCTAAATTTGACTGTCTTGAAGGAGAAATACGAAAAAGAAAAATTTCCACTTTGGAATCGTCATTACAAAGTCAACAAAACATATTTAAAGTTGTGGCAGACAACAGCGAATCGAATGTTCGTGCCAGTTACAGGGTAGCAGAGATTCTAGCAAAAAGTGGACGTCCGTTTACCGATAGTGAATTAGTAAAAGAGTGTGCCTTAGCTATCGCAGAAGAAATATGCCCAGAGCAAAAAAAATATTTGAAAATCTTTGTTTCTCTGCGAGAACTTGCACCCGACGTACTGAAGACTTGGGTTCTAATTTGTGTGAACAACTCAGGGACAAGGCGCAGTCTTTTGACTGCTTCTCTTTAGCGATGGATGAAAGTACGGACGTGTCGGATACAGCACAGCTACTCATATTTGTACGCGGCATTGACGGAAACTTTACTGTTTACGAAGAGCTTGTGAAAATGTGCAGTTTAAAAGGTACGACTACACGAGAAGATTTATTTCACCATGTGGAAAAAGCTCTGAACTCATTGCAATTAAGCTGGGAAAAGTTAACAAGTGTCACTACCGATGGAGGCAAGAACATGAGCGGTCAAAACAAAGGTGTTGTTGGGAGAATCATCAGCAAAGTGAAAGATTCTGGATCTACTGTGCCATTGATTTTCCACTGTATTGTCCATCAAGAGACATTGTGCTCCAAAGTTATATCCTGGAAAGAAAAAATGGATACTGTAACATCCACTGTTAATTATATAAGAAGAAATGGACTCACTCACCGTCAGTTCCAAAAGTTTTTGGAAGATCTGGAGGCTGATTATGGTGACGTGGTTTACTACTGTGAAGTGAGGTGGCTGAGTCGGGGTGCCGTTTTAGAACGGTTTTTTGATTTGAGAAAAGAAATTGGAAACTTCATGGAGATGAAAGGAAAGCCAGTGGAAGAGCTTACTAACAAACAGTGGATTATCGATCTTGGTTTTTTAACTGATTTTACTAAGGAACTGAACCAGCTCAACAAACGTTTGCAGGGAAAAAATAAATTGATTTGCGACATGTATTCAGATGTCAAGTCATTTGAGATGAAACTGAAACTGTTTATCAAGCATATTGATGAAAAAAAGCTTGATTATTTTCCCAATTGCAAGAAAGCCGTGGAAGAAGCTGGAAATAACTTTGTGTGGGAAAATATCACAATGAGAAACGTGTTAGCACAACTACAAACTGAGTTTGTAAATCGATTCACCGACTTTAAAAAGAGCTCCCTTAACATGGAAATATTCCAAAACCCTTTTGGAATTGATGTTAGTGAGGTACCAAGCTACTTGCAAATGAATATTGTAGATTTGCAAAGTAATAGCCAACTTAAAACTGCATTTAAAGAAAGCACAGACTTGATACAATTCTATGGAGGTTTGAGCTCTGAAAACTTCAAAGAATTGAAAAAGTTTGCTCAGCAGATAATAACTATGTTTGGTAGTACATATTTGTGTGAGCAGACTTTTTCAGTACTCAACTACCGCAAAAATAAGAATTGTTCGCGGTTAACGGATGAACATTTAGAAGCGATACTGCGCGTTTCTACTACTAAAATGAAAGCAGATGTTAAAAAACTTGCAAGTCAAATGCAGCAGCAAAAATCGCACTAGTTGTTATTTTTATGTTTAATTTATGATTATTTGTTAGTTTTAGTTATTATCTGTATAGTAATTTAATATAGACATGACTGTATGAAGATATATGCGTTTTATTTGAAATACATGCCCGAACCTATAGATATAAAAATAAGTGCGGCCCGCACTGAAACTCTGGCAACTTAAGTGGCCCTGCTACAGCAAAAGGTTGCCGACCCCTGGTCTAGGGGCCGCCTAACTCTTTCTTCACATTTCAGCATAAGTAAATGGCCTGATTCTAGATTCTGAGGAATAAAATAATGTTGCTGTCATTTTCTAATACAAACATTCAGACATAACAGTATCACAATTTTTTTGGTATTCTGACCATTACCAAAGGTAAGTAAGAAAAAAATCATTTGTTCTGATCTGAGCTATTCTCAAATATCCCTCTGACTAAAGTCTAATGGTTGGTGAGATAGAAGGGTCAATAGGAATTTCAAAGGGAATTCGTATTTGAAGTGTAAGTACCTAGTAATTTGTCTGGCCTAAGATATTAAGCTTAATAGTTTGAGCCTTAATATAGGGCTTACAAAGCGGATCAAAGTAAGGAAAACGTTTAATTTATATTTCTTGTTGGATACAATGTATTCCACAAATACTTTTACAACTATAAATTTTAAAAAACACTACGCTATCACAGACATATACAAACACACACACAGATACAAACACACGTTAAACATATCACACCGATCTTTTTCGTCAGGGGTTAAAAGGGGGATAGCAAAATATTAATTAACAAACCATTAGTGCAGAATGACATCCTCAACGATATACTTTACGAGTTATCGACACACTCAATGTCTCGGAAACAATAAACAATATAGATTTTTATTACTGTCCCACTGTGTGGGTTTGGTCCTACTTAACCAGCATATTGGACCCCTTATAATCACAGACTGATTATTGTCAACTTAATCGACTCCAAATGTTACGTACCTTATGGAAAACAAAAGAACTTGATTAAGTATGATTTTTTTGTCTCAAAACACTTAATTAAATTTGCTCTTCAATTCTATTATGCAATGCAACATGTAGAGTAAAAAAAAACTTTTAAATCGTTTATTGCCTCTGGCATTTAGCTACTTCCAATTATCTGCATACCTACATACATTATCTGTCAAAAGTTGCGCTCGTTTCCTCTAGAAGCAAAGTGGCGGCTCCGAAATCAATCAATCAAACAATCCGAAAAAACGTAAACCTTTAAGTTTTTCGACAGACTATCAAACCTGTTATGTAGGTGACATGAGTGTTTAAGAACGATCACGAGCAGTGTGTAGGGGACCAAACAAACCAGTCGAACAGGTCCAACCCACAACGTTCCGTTATTGCGAGCCGACTAAATCTAACGACCACCACATTGTTTGTTATGGCTTTTAATAGCGTAAATAATATTTAATAACGCACGTTACGTTGTGTTGCGTTATACGTTGCGTCGGAGGAGCGCGGGTTTGCGGCCACTTGTGTTGCGTTATGGGCGGTTTTATTTCCACTCGTGTAAAAGATGGTGGGTCATTGTAGCAATTCACAATTTAGGTACATTTTGTTTTCTGGTTAGGATAGGGGGGAATTTATTTTAATCTAGACACATTAGACCGCTGAAAGCGTGTGTGGAAGATAAAGATGAAGCTTTCATAATTTCTTTCACTTATTTTGAAATTCTTTTCAGTTTTATAGAGACCATTGAGATTATTTATTTTTACTTTCAACGATCTCCCCATTAGCTACTTTTAAAGGCTAGTTGTTGATTGTTTATTGTTTTACATATATATACTTACCCCCTCTAGCAAAAGCCTCCATTATAAATAGTTATAACCACAATCGAATGAAGAGATAACCTTCCAACTTCTATAAACAATTGATAAATGAACTAGATAGAGTGACGTGTCGGTGCTAAAGAAAAGTCTCGCCAATAAACACCTCAGCCTCACTTCAACACCTCACCTTGGCCAAGTGAGCTTTTATTTTGAATTAGTTCGGTTACTAGATTTGTGACTTTACTCTTTGGTACAATGACTCGCTCCGACATGTTCGGGACTCATAGAAAGATAGAAACGCGTGGCACAACGATTGTGTCCTCGCGATTCCCTCGCCTGTGGAGACGACATCTTATGCGGACAGAATTTTGCTTTGTTTTTGCATGTAACGGGTGAAATCGCCAAAATTTGTAAATTTTTTGTCCATTTCTCTTGGTTGCACTAAAACCTACTAAATGAGAAAAATATAACAACTTCACATAGAAAATTTTGGTAAATCATATTAGTAGAATAAGTAACGTATTAAATTATTTGTATTTTATCATATTTTGTACAGTGGTTATTGAAATTTACATAAATTTAAATCTTAATAAAAATATCATATTTCTTTGTTATGCTCTTTGTAACAGTATTTTTTTGTATAAAATAGTATTAAATCTAAATTATTTTACTGGCATCACCACGAGCAAAAATTTTTCTTAGGAGTGACGTTAGTGTCGCGTCTCCGCCATTTTGTTTGTAGTCGTTATCGAAGTTACAGTGAACTCGGAAGAAAAAAGACTTTTCAGTGTTCCCCTTTGTAACAACCGACAAATTAAGTTAAAGGAAAATATTTACAAAGTAATTCCTGCACGTAAAATCATAATTTCAGTCTGTTTACTATGCAGTTAGTAAAATTTTCGGATAACTAAATCCACGTGTGTTAAAATATTTTTAGCTTATGAACGTAAGAATTTTTGTTCCATTTTGTTACAATTTTCTTTGTAACGTTACAAAAAGGAAAGCTAAGGGCACATTCAGACTGACAATAATGTGATGTCATTTTTTAAACTAATAAATTACAAAAACATATTAGTTGTACAGAACTTTAATTTCAATTATCCTAACTAGTGATACCTAATACCAAAATAATTAATAATTCAATTAATAAAAAAACGTCATAGATATATATATTTTTTAAATATTTTTGTTCAAAAATTACGAAAGTAGTTCGTGTTTTAATTAGTGAATAGGTACCGGTCAAAATCATAACCCTCCTTTTCGCTTCGCCGTAGTGTTGATTAAATAAAAATTGTTTTATTTATTCATAGTAGTGTGATCGAATCCGTATAGTTCCTTTTTGTAACATTTTTGTAACGTTTCCCTTTTGTTACGTTTTTGTTACGTACAAAGTTGCGGTGGCGATTTCACCCTGACACTCTATCTTGTTCGTGTATTGTTTATCAAAGCGTGGCGTGAGCAGCCTCATAGGCGGGTGTCGTCGCCATTAATTTGGCAGAAACAATGGCGACCCGGCCTCTGATTGGAAAAGTTTGTCTTTTCAAGCGAAACTTCTCATATTAATATCCGCCTCTACACAGGAGGTGTCTCGTCATAAGAGGCTATTGTCTGTGTGTCACGTCTACTTACTTGTGAATGGTAATGTTACGAAGGTATAAATTGATTACTTATCATCAATTTTTGTACGGCTTCTGAACCTATTTTCGTATCTGGGTGGATTTCAACAAGTCCTAAAAAATCTTCATTTCCGTGGACTTTTTTATCTTTAGGTTTTTAATATCAAAAAAACGCTTTTATTAAAGTTTTTGTTGATGTTAGTGTTCTTACTTAATGGCTAGCAGATAAGTTAAAAACTTAACGAGATACAGATGATAAAAAATTTCGTGCCACGGCGATGAAACATGGGTTCACGGCAATGAAACAAGCGTCCACGGCAATGAAACAAACGTCCACGGCAATGAAACTAACGTCCACGGCAATGAAAGAATCAATTCACTGCAATTTTTAAAGAAGTATCTGTGAGGGAAACGCAAACTTAGACATACCTACTATGTAAGGTAGAAATATTTAGATAGATATTGGAACGAAAAAAGAACGACATACATACATATACTCTCGCCTGTCTTCCAGAGGAGTAGGCAGAGACGGAAACCACGGAAATGAAAGCATGGCAATGAAAATCAAGGCATTAAATATAAATAACAAAAAAAGTATTAACTATTCGAAGAAACAAATCCTTTATAAGGTAAATATTTTCAAAATGCTTTCTTTTGAATGCTTACTCAAGAAGACAAACTTAATTTTACAGAAGTTATGTTTATCCACGGCGATGAAAGAAAAAGTGACCAGTCATCAAAAACAAATATGATTTTCACTATAGCGCGAAAACGTGGGCACCTGTGTACCTCTGTCTACGTCGAGCAGTTAGGTCACACTTGTAAAAAACGATTAGCGCACCGAGGGGGGAACCCAAGTTCATAGGTAAAACAATATCCTTGATCATGTTTAGGACACGGCGATGAAATGTAGTTCTGGGACATGAATTTTCACTTACCGTTCGTTATATTCTTTATTTATTTGAAAAAATGTATTCCGTAACAATACTTTAACTATTAAGGTATGAAATGAAACTAAATTTTAATCTAAATAGGTACTCAATATTTTTTCATCAATGAAAAATAATACAAAACGAGATGACCTGGGGACAAACACGGCAATGAAAGATTTGGAGGTTTAATAAATTTTTTTATCTTATCTATCAATCCTATTAATAAAATATTTAATGCTTCACATAGATTACTATTTCACTTAACCGGAAAAAAATAGTAGAAAATTAGAACTTTGTTTTTTAGTACCGATTTCATTGATGCCACGCAATTTTTGGCCGCGGGAAATTCACCCATCTACATAATACGTATATTCCAATACCGTCACTTAGCAAAATTTTCAAGAAAATGATAGGTTTCTGCAATACCTAACATATTAAGATTCGGCTTCCAATCCAAACCGTCACTAACTACATTAATTATACAAAAAGTTACCAACAATTTTGTAAAATGACGGTATCGGTATCTTGGTAGAAAAGCGTGTCTACCGGTATACCTAGTCTCGACCAAGTTATTACAATTTTTTTACGACCTACGATGATTCAGTATCAACTATCACTCCAACTTTACTTTCCTTCTCTACCAATTCCAATAAAAACCAGTCCGGACCTAAACTGACAATACAGGCTGCAGCACAGTATCAGCACAAAATGCAGAGGTTATAATGTTATGCAAATCCGGGGAGCCGGGGCAATCGCGTGTAATGCGCACCTGCGCTGTACCGCAGCCGGTAAAGGATATGGACCAGTAAGTTGTGGTGGAGCTGGGTATTGTTTTGTCCAATAGCACTACAAGACATCACTCTACTAATGCTCTACTAGCATGGAGAGTCAGTGCAAAATAAACATCTCGACGAAAGGAATAACACCCCACTTCTGTTTAAGATCACGATGTTTAACTATTTACTTGAAAACCAGAGTAATGTATGTTAGCTAACCTAACTTATAGATTCTGATTTTCTATAAAATTATACCTACAATACATAGGTACCTACTACCTACTTACATAGTAAAAGTGGTCAGGTGTGGTGTATGTATGTACCGACCTTGTACTGCATGCATGCAACATACCCGCCTACCATAGTTCTTAAATACTTAGCTATTATATTAATAAATTTAATTTCTGTGACATGTAAAAATTTGAGTTACAGAGAGCATGTACTGCCATTAAATTGCCTTGTAGTTTGGCGGTGTTTAGTTTTGAGTTAAATTATATTAATTTTTTATCTGTTTAATGTGTTAATCAATCATTTTTTTTATTAGTTCGGTATGAACATTTTTACTTTACTCATTGGTAGGTACTTTGATTAGGTAGAGCTCATGATGAAGAAGTCCGTACACTGTTCGCCAATGTGTACAAAGGATGAGTCGGTCGGATAGGAAACAGATAAGAACCGCTGCCTTGATCAGAATTTTGTAAGAGATCTTACATAAGCTTGTGTGTTTATTACTTCACTGTGTAGAATTTTATTTACAGTTATAAGATTTTCTCGCCTGCTTGCCTTAAAATAGTTTCCCTGGTGTTTTTCAATGCGTTGGCAGTGTTTTAATGCTCCATTGAGTTATAATAATGTAAGTAGGTAAATGATACTTAGTTTTTTTTCTGGTAAACTTTCGTCTAAATCTGTTACGCAGTGTCTGCGAACTAAATTATAAAACTAACTAATTACCTAAGTAAATAAGTCCACTTTTTGTAAGAATGAAAAGACACCTCACACACAGCCATCCGACTATCCGACCCAAAGCTAGGCAGGGTCTGTATCACATTTTATATTGTATTTTAAATTTTCCCTCCCATTCGCCAAATCAGAGGACTAAGTACCTACCACTCGCTGAAACAATTTCTACCATTTTTGATACTTTTTGTAGCACTGAAAGGGTTGTATATAATAGTATTCCGGCCACGCTCGATCATAAATATTGTAATCAGGGGATGGATGGTCGATTATGCAGCTTCCTCCAAATTGATAAATAATAGAGTACCTTCTACCTCTGCCTCGGTTTTTGAAGTACTCGTAAGAAGGCACAGCTGCTGTTGTTTTTAAATTTTAAAATGTACCTATGTGTATTCTATATTCATCAATAAAAACTTAATTACTTACATTTTAGTTTTTATAATCAGTAGGTAGTAGGTACTAGAGATGACCGATCTGAATCGATCTTTTGGAAGATATCAATTTTGAGCCATACCATTTACATCGAAAATATATTTGAAAAAAATGGTTTTAATGATACGATCTTTTAAGATTGATTAAATCGATTTAAAGCTATACGATCTAGCATATCTCCGTAGAAATGCTGTAAATCACTTCTATAATGTGGCAAGTTACTTGGCGACCCTCCTTGCGGGGTGAAAGAAGTGGCGGGGGCGAGGTAGCACGACATGCTACACACGTATAGTGCCACAATCTTATCTGTTCCGGTGGTCAAAATGTGCAACTAACGAGACGTCATTGTCAAACGTCATTTCATACTCTGTGCGTTATTTGAGTTGTCAATTTCTGCGAAGAGGCTGACGCTACGTTATTTAATTTGTTTTGTGATTTTCTGGGTGAAATAATGCCAAAAGCGCTGTAATGTGATGCAAGAAAAGTAGTACTATATATATTGGCTTTTATGCAGGAAGAATAACATATTCAGGCGCCTTTAATTCCGTTTGAAAAATTGGAAGAACGAGTTGCAGCGGCTACAGGTTAGTGTTGCCAAATATGACGAATAATTTTACCCATATACTCCATGTAATTTTATTAAATATTTTCCCGAGAGCGGAGAGGCCCGTGCCCCAGCAGTGGGGACGGGATGGGTCGTGAATAGTCGTGATACTCGTGATGAAAAGTATATAATCTTTATTTTTCTTTGATTACAGGTGTGAGGACATATGACATTATACTTTAAATCTTATGCAGTATACCAAGAAGAATTTCTCGCACCTGCAGCGATTTTAGACGAAATAATGATGATTTATGACATGTCATTGTTTTCCCAACCTATCAAGAGTTGGCTGAAAGAAATTGCTTTTTGGCAATTAGCCTTTGGAAGGAGACCCGTGCCCCAGCAGTGGGGACGTGATGGGTCGTGATGATGATGATGATGAATTAACCTTTGCACACTGTCTGAATTTGTTTTAATTGTATGCTCTTGTTTCTATTTACTTTAAAAATGTAAGATAAAGTGTTCAAAAATAATAATTAATAGTTTTTTTAAGTCGTATCTCGTTATTCCCACGACCCACATATATTACCTATACCATTGTAATCTAGATTTAATCTCCTATATCAGAACATAATCAGAACTAATTTTATTTCTGTTCGCCGTGGACAAATTTTCCATACAACAAATGTCGTTTGATATATTATATCAAACGACATAATATATCAAACGACATTTGTTTCTTTCTCTATCAAATCCTTTCATTTACTATCGACCCTATATTTTGATTTATCTATACTTATGAATGTACCTAATTATAACAATAGGTAATAGCAGAAATGCATTGTCGTTTAAACCAGAAATAGGCAAAATTTAATCGATGGCATCACTGGATTCGATCACAGCGAAGTCGCCACCGGAACAGATAAGATTGTGGCACTATAGAAAAGTGTGCCCTCAGTCCATAGACAAGACATGTCATAGACAACTTTCTTCTATTCTGTGTTATTCCTCGAGATAAGAGTGCGGCCACAAAGCTGTTGTGAATAATTCCTTCTAACACTACATATTTATTTTTAAACTTGGAAGTGTTTAAATTTTACAGAGCCTGCCGGTATACTGAGAATTTCCTTAACAAAAACGAGGCTAAGTGTTTTATATTCTAAAATGTTTCCAGACTCTGCCTATCATTTTATTTAGGTCGGCGAAAATTTGCCTACTCGCCTTTTGGGTAGCCTTCCCCAAGAGATGTCTAATTTCATTTTGTGTAATGAATAATATTCTTGAATTGCGGTCATATCTCAGGATTCCGTGGGTAATATTCTATTTTGTGCTGCGTTTGAACGGTATAGTTTGTGTTCAAGTTGGGTGTCACAATCAAGATACCGCCATGAGTACCTACGTGGTCACGAGAGTTGACACCAAATAAAAGCCCAAAGACAACGTGCAACATCGATAGAGAGCGTTTCATCAAATAAAACATCTGAAACAAATAAAATCTAACGTAATTCCAATGTCCAAAGGGTTTTTACAGATAAATTATTCTGTGAAACGGTCTCTACGTCCCGCGCGAGTTAACTGGCCGAAAAATAAACAGATGACATATTAAGAAGCTTTGTTGTACCCTGCTTGAACCCTGGTTCTTGTCGGCAAGGTTTCATGTTAACTCGCGCGGGTTGTACAGTGTACACAGATAGGTAGTGTCAGTAATACGGCTATAGCCGTAATATAATATCTATAGATATTATTTTATATTATACCATATCAATACAAATACTAAATGAAAATCAAGCATTTTTAGTTTCTGAAATCTGCAACAAGTTACAGGTTATATAGGTACAGCTATGATATAGGTAGGTACTTTGCATCATAGAATAACGAGTACTAGTACGAGTACTACTGTACTTGTTATTCTATGCTTTGTATGTAGGAAAACAGATGAGGAGTAAGTATTTATTTAAGATAAGATAAGATAAGATAAGATACTCTTTATTTGCACACAAAAATATGGACAACAATACAAAACTTAATCTAACACATATGTACAAATGGCGGTCTTATCGCTAAAAGCGATTTCTTCCAGACAACCTTTGGGTGGAAGGATATTTAGATGTAAAGGGTAAAGTGTAGCAGGAATAAAGAATATACCTACCATAAATATTTAATATACCAAAACATACTACCTACAATATATTTACATACATAATTTATATACCTAGCATCATAATATATAATATATTAAAATATATATTGATATATAATAAACTACATACCATGTTACTTATATATAATAATAAGCATATTAAAGAGGATATAGTGATCTTCAATCAAGAGCCGAGGAAATGGTCTTTTAACATCCTTTTGAATGAGGCCAATGACGGAAATAAGTAAGTACATTGCTAACTTGCATACCAATTCCCTTTTTTCAGCTCGCCCAAGCAACTCGCCCGAGTGAACGCTCCACAAGCTGACTAATGTACCGTATCTTAATAGGAATCTCAGCCTCATAATGTCCTAGTCATCAGCGTTTTCCGAAAATACCCATCTTAAGGGGCATCGGACTCCTTGATAGGACCTCCTTGGTACTTTTTAATAATAATAATAATAATATGTTGGGCATTAGCGACCCCACCCACCCGATGCCGGGGAGAACCCCTGTTCCTCATCTCTGGCTTGCCTTCATTGGTTGTCCAGAGTGAACACTGACGAGGAACAGGATCTCCCACCTCTTGCTTGCCTTCATTGGCTGGCTTGAGTGGTGTACCGCTAGAGCAGCAATGCTCGAGGAAGGATGTATTACCCAGTAAGGTGCTTGTAGGGATCTTGACCGATAACGCGATTGTCCTGAGAGCCGTGGAATACCTCTCCATCCTTAGCACCTCATGCCATGTTGCCCCCTTGTTGCTACGTCACTGTAATGTGCTAGCGACTGTTTTGGGGGGCCCATTTACTGTGTGTGCGAGTCACCCCCTGCCTTTTTATCCGTGTGTGAAACATATAGGTCCAGGCAGGGGCCATAGTCCTTCCATAGTCCCAGTTACCCAGTCCATTTAGCACCCCCTTCCATAACCCTGTATTAGTTTCTCCATATCCTACAATAGTCCTGCACTAACCGGGGATTTTCCTTGGGTTTACTCCATAGTTTACACAGGGAAAATCGTCAGTTGGTGTCACATTTCATATAGATTAATGTTGTCAAACGGGCCTCTACATGTTGGCTTCGGCCCCATGCACGCCTTCCAAATGCCCGGGACCCCATGGTCCCGTGACGGTAAAGACACAACATAATAATAATAATAATAATAATATATCTTTATTTCAGGTGTAAAAAGCCCATATCATATCCTAATACCACTGCGTTAAGTTCGTTCGGCCTTTTTAATCCCGGACAGTCATTTTGGCGGTAAACAGCTCAGTTTCTCGTTTGTGAAGTCCATTTCCGTTAATTAATTGTTTCGGTAAGTCAAAATGATGACTAGGTATCTAAAACTAATTACTTATGAGATAAAAATATGGATAGGTAAAGTTAGGTATTGCTTTAGCCTTGTAATAGGTGACGGTGTATTGCTAGAGCTTTAGCATTGACTGCGTTTCTGTCAAACGCGCCACACCATCAAGATTATCGATCGAATTCAGAGTTTAGAAATCGTGGCCGATTCCGGCGATTCTAGAGATCATGCCGGGGTAGCGATTTTTTACTTTATCACTCCGATGACTCCGATCTCATTATGTAAGTACGTACTGTAGTAACTGTAGGTAAGTACACTTAATCCTATTTCTCGACGAAAAATAATTAATATGCTTACTCATTCAAGTAAATCAAGCTAAGTAGGTACCAACCTACAGTCCAACTATAAAGTCATGACAATAAAGAGTGCGATTTTGCTAAGACTTTTTATCATTATCAGTTATATTTACTTACATTAAATTTAACTCCGTACATTTTAAAATAAAATACCGTTTGATTATACATATATATATGTAGATTTTTAACCCGCGGATAGTCGCGCGTGGGTCGAAAAGACCCAGCACTCTATTTATACCACGATAACTTTTAAAATATTTGATATTACTAATTGGCGTGCCTAGTACCTTTAAGTTACCATATACGCTAGCCGCACTCCCCACCCCGACCAGATTGCCCGCGGCACTTGGACAGGATGGACATTCAAAGTGAGTATGGGTCTTTTCGACCCATGAGCGACGCTTTGTGTCAATATAATTTTTTTGATATTTTTTTTATTTTATTATTTTTTCTTTTCGGAAATGTCACGTAACCTTTTAGACGATCTTTGTAGAGATCACACTGCATTTTTATGCATTAATTGTAATCCGAATATGTGAAAATACCGAAGAAAATACCTAATTATATACTTAATCAATACAAGGAAGAAGTAATTTTGTATGTAAATTTATGTTAACTTAGAAGGCTGATTGTTGATTATTTTTTTATATAAAAAGTTAATTATTTTTTTGTTACTGAGAAGAATGGTTATTAGTTTAGATAAAACTAAGTTTTTTTTATTGATAAATATAAAATTAATAAAAATAAGCTGTAATTTATGTTCCTATGTAGATAAATAAGAACATGAAGCATAGTACTTTTGAAACTGTCAAAACATATTTTTTTATCCATAAATTCATAAATAATTTTGATTTGAATATAGATTTATTACTAACGTTACGTTTGATGTACAATAATATCTAAATTTTCTTTTTTTTTCGAGAAAATAGATCAATTTACTTTCGGGTCTAAAAGACCCACATGCGACTGTTTGTGTCACGAAATTTGACGCGAGCACTGGCGGGTTAATTTTTAACGAATTTGTCCTATATTAAATATAAAACATCGATTTAATACGGTCTGTAACAATTAGATAGAATCCATTTCCGTTTTCAGGACTTTAAAGTTTGACTGTTTTCAGAAAACTGAAATTCAAATTAAATTTTCCCGCTGAGAAATACGTCGTTAAAACAGATTGATTCACCTTGGTTCAACAGGTCTACCTTAAAACGATTGTTACGACATCTATAAGATTAAATATGCTTCACTTAGTGCACTAGAAGTTAAAATTTCAAATGAGAAAACTAAACTCAAATGAAATAAACGAACTAGTGAATAAAAGACTACATTTAAAAATACTTTAGAATAAACTGAATCAGAACTCAAATATTTTAAAATCTAAAATCAACTTTAAAAACGCACAATTTTTTTTCGGAAAATCAAACCGAGTTTATTTTGTGAATTTACCGCCATCTCTTTTCGTAACAAGTGAGTTTATGACGCCATCTGTTGGTGTAAATGAGAAACTACAGTGTAGTTCATATTTTGTCCACCGGCGCTCACAACCCAAACAATAAATTCCAACATGGTGGAAATGTGCTACACAGTTTGAAAATGCAGGCCGTGTCATGCCTTGAAAAAAATCATTTTATACTTGAATTTGGTGGAAAATGTCGGACCCTAAACGTGCTACGCTTATAACAGTGGGTGGTCCTAAAAGTGCAAAGAATAATGTGACAAAAACAGTGAGATTAACTATAAATTTGGATGAAAGCAACGAAAGTAAATATCCGGAGCTGAATTACAAGGAACTAGTCATAGCAGAAGAGGTAAATTATAACAGAAAATCATAGCAATTTACGCAACCATACTGGTTTTCTAGCACATTGTGCCCTAAAGAATACCGTAAAATTGTAACATAGCGTCTATGTGGCCAGCTAGGTGAAAGGCTAGTGCTTGCACGAGTCTGACTAGATATCATCCAAGATATTTTTTGCTTACGTTACACAGCTTTGTATTAGGTCTGCAATGTGAATTTCGCGTCCTACGGCTATACGAGAAGCTCAGATAGCGGTCGCCATATTTGCAAGAATCCTAAAAATGTGTTGTCAACCTAGGGCTTTGCCTCAGCTCGCAATGTTTTGATGACCTAACATTGTACATAACCTTTGTTTTTGCCCTTAAATTCGGTGTTTTCGATAGTAATTCGATATTTAGACAATGTAGATTATCAGCTGACGACATTTCTTTGCCATTGATAACATAATTATGCGAAAGCCGACAAGAATGGTCAAATTAACAACACTTGAGTGACGTGATGAGTTTTTCAATGATATCATGTTGGTGGGGTGGTTTCGGTTTTAGGAATATTACTATCTTGAATTTAGACTATTTGAGAGATCTAAAAGTAAATAAGGCAAGCGTATGTTCGCTGTACATAAGGAGATAGTAGATACGTAGCTACGTATGTACGTTTCCAAATGCAATGGAATCGTGCTGCACTGCTCTAGCACGGATATATTATCGTGATAGCGATATTTTTGCAATTCTGTATTTATAATGTACATAGCTCGTTATGTACTGCTATAATTTATGTATTAAGTACATAAATATGTGTGGGAACTTGCTGTTCAAGATAAAAAGTTGTGTTTGTAAATTTCGCGGGCTTGCGATCTCGTGGTTGGGAATGATTGAGGGGTGTCGAATTTCGCACGTTTTAACTAATGATGCGACTTTCTATCGATTGTTCTTGTGTAGAAAGAGAAGGTATATAATGGGCGCTTATGTACAGCTGAGTTTAGCGTTTGCAGGTTATATGCTGTCGATGTGTGAGTGAGTTTGAGTCGTTCTATTGTTTTGTGTGTGTGTAGTGAGATTATTCTTGTTCATCTCTCTAGTTAGGGCTGTTTTTAGGTTAGTTTTGATTTGTACGTTAGCCCTTCGGCGGGGTCACGTGACTTGAACTTTGTTTGACCTTTTGACAGTTTTGACGTTTAATGATAACGATTGTCATTTTGATAACTCATTATCATGCAGATCATGACTTAGATAATATCTGATATTAGTTTATGATGATACCTAACTATTTCTGTTACTTGAGATATTTCTTATTTGATAAAATATTTGTTTGTCTGTTTCATAGTAATGTATACCTACTATAAAAGTTTTTTCTGTGATGTTATTGGGTTAGTGACTTTTGTAAGTCATCTGGGGTTCTTCTCAACTAAATGCAATAATGTTTTTTCATTGGTGCATTCTTACAATGTTTATCATTGCTAAAATAACTAATTTAACAAATTAATGGGTTATTGGAAGCAATTTTGAACACACTGGACATGAGATTTATTTTGATCAGTAATGAATTTTAGGTTTTGACAATACTGCACTACACAGTAAAATCATGATATTGTAAATTGTAATCTTACATTATTAAACATATACAATTATTAACTACAAAATTAAAACTACAATTTTTATTTAAGTACCATGAAACTTTTTAAGTACCTACTTACCTAGAAAGTGCATGAAAAACTTTGATGTAAATTTAGTTTTTTCAGTTTATTAAGCTTTAAAAAATTATTATTAAATTAAATTACTAATTTATTACAATTTTATGTTTCAGAGAAAGAAAAAGGTAGCTAAACTAGAGAATGGCAAACGCAACTCTGGCCTCGACCCGTTCTCCGACAACGATGATGATGTGGAGCGAGTCGCCAGGAAATTTGAACAGAAATATGTAAGTTTTTGCTGATCAGAACTCAGAACACCCTTTAGTTATTTCGTCTTGGATGTGGCACACCTTGGACAATACACGCAGGATATAAGATGGTGTTTAAAATATATGTGGGAAAACATCTACATCATTATCATTATCAAACATTGGGATCCAGCAAAAAAAGTCAAGACCCACCCCCAGTGTACACAGTTGGATCCTAAAACTTCTAGGAAGAAGATACATGACTTAAATAAATAATGTTTTATCTGTACTTACAAACAATTTTAATAGATTAAGATTGTATATTTCACTGATCAGCGATCACCTATAAATTAGTACATCTATAAAATTAAAGTGTGTGGGGGAAATAAATTATTTCTTTGGCTGATGGTTCATACTAGGGCATGCAATACTGGTAATGTTTTCAATACCGGTATTGAGTTCCGGTATTAGAACTCAATACCGGGATCCCGGTATTAATACCGGTATTAGACTTCCTTGTTATAAATGGCATATATTTTGTTTAAAGGTCGTATAGGGCAAAATACAACAAGAAAAAGCAATCAAATTCTGTATTATGTAATAATTTTTACGAGAATTGAGTATTAGAGTTAAAATTTTAGAACGCATGGACAATAAGTAGGTTTCCAAAGGCCAAAAACCGCATGTAACGGTTGAAAACAAGTGCACTTTCATAGTATATAGGAGCACAAGGCTAACTATATCTTAATCGATTGATTTATAGGCTAAAAAAATTCCGATTCCGGTATTACTTCAATACCGGTATTAACTTTCAATACCGGTATTGAAAAAAGCGTGGATTTTGTCCGGGATCCCGGTATTACGCAATACCGGTATTGCGGTATTGCATGCCCTAGTTCATACTCTTAAAAAAATTCTATAGATATTGACAAGAGAAACCCAAAAATACTGAATTTTCCTTGATTTCAGGGTGGCAAAAGTACCTATGGAAGGAAAGGCAAGACAAAGCATGATGAGTTTGCAGACATCGGTGCCGGCTACGATGAGAATGATTCCTTCATTGATAACACTGATGGAGTGAGTATAAAATAAATAGAATAAAATAAATAGTCATTTATTTCGGGTGTATAAAGCCAATATCAGAACATTACATCAATAATTATAAGATTAAATATGTATAGATTTCTTTATGACAATCCTTAAAAAAAATTGATTCATCCACGCTCATATCTCTAATAGATCATTATATTTATAACAAAAATTACCAGTGCTGGACTTATGAAAAAAATGCATGTAAAATTTTGTCTCATAGCATCTCTGTGGTCTATGTAGAATCTACAAAGACTACATTGAGAACATAGGCTACAATATAGATGATAGCCTATGTTCTGCAGTAGGCTGCAATATTCATATTGATAAGTATTTACCTCAAAAGATCTCACTCAAAGCAAGGCATATTAGAAAATTACATCATAAGCATTCCATTGCATTTAATCTCTGAAATTTTGTATGACAGCAAGCTGATAAGCTAATCACAGTTTGGTATGCAATGTAACATAAGCCTATCAACATATTTTATACGTATAAGTACAAGATGTTCCAGAGGTTTTAGAACCAAAGTGTTCAGGATGACCTGTGTCATTCCATTTCGGCTTGCTATGACACTTTTGGAACAACCTATCCTGTATTATGTCAGTTGCTTTAACTTCCTATACTTCCTTTGAATAAAGGAATAAAGAATTTAACCGATATGTTTATAATTTTCTTACTTATTGTACTAATGTACACTGCACCCAATCTTAATCTCTGTTTCCCTCCATCCAAAGCTTGTCTGGCAGAGATCGCTTTTAGTGATAAGACCGCCTTTTGTACCCTAATTAAGTTACATTTTGTTAATTTTATTATTCTGTTTTGGTGTACAAATAAAGTGTATTCTATCTATCTATCTAATTAATACAAATTTAATATTAAACAACTTCTCCATATGTTTCAGTATGATGAGATGATACCACCGGAATGTGACACGTTCTACGGAGGGTTCTACATCAACTGTGGCTCGCTGGAGTTTAAAGCGGTGCCAGAGAGCCAGCTGCCAGGGTCTGATGGAGAGGTCACGGGCAACCGGAAGAACAAGGTAAATATTATCATCCATAGAATAAGTTTAATGCGTTTCTATACCTATTAGGGTGTGATTGACATGCTTCATTATTAGAATACTAAATAGTTGTAATAACGTGCGCCATATTTTCCATTCCTGTATGTTTTTTGGTATAGGTAACGTTACGTCTTGTCTGGTTAAGTCAATACGTACGGTGGCCTGCGCCTAAAAGTATACAGGCGGAGTTTTTAAAATAGCGATCCCTGATGATGAAGGGATCTGATGCATCTGTTATAAATCCGGGGACGTGTTGTGTGTGATGTGTGTAGTAGTGGTGTTTATGTGGATGTGCTTGAGCAGCATGTGAGCTTGAGATCGCTATTATAAAAACTCCACCTGTATACTTTTAGGCGCAGGCCACCGTACTTATTAATTAGTATCGATTCAGGTAAGTACTTCAAATTACGTGTAGATCGATCTACATACACTTTTATTCCTTAAATAAGATTTGAAAATTAACAGAACTCCTCTATGTCTCATTTGCAACAGCAAGTTTTCGATTATGAAACAAATACAGCATGTATCATCCTCTTGTCAAGTGACTCTAACCCTCACCCCCCTGGTTACAGAGGAGGATATCGTCCAGCAGCAGCGAAGAGGAGTCTTCGGACAGTTCCTCGGAGTCGAGCCATGATGAGAAGGACACCAAGACCGTGCCCAACGGGGACGTGCACTCGCATCACACTGAGCATAGGAAGAAGGTGAGTAATGTATTTTTGTTACTATTTTACATTACATTTCATATGTTTTTTTTTGGAGGGATGACGGCAGGTGGACTGGGGCAGTCCCAGAGTGGTGGCCAAGAACTGGCAAACGAGGAATGGGCAGACCGACGGCCCGATGGTCTGATGACATTGTTAAGGTGGCCTGGTGACTGGACTAGACTCGCATAGGAATGGATGGCGTGATAGGGAAGAGGCTTTTAGCCAGCAGTAGCCAGATACGGGCTAACAATGATGATGATGTTTGTTTGAAATAGTAATATGCGATAAAAGTAGCTCAGAGCGCCTAGTGGGAATTTTTATTATGTCACTGTTTGACCAGTGAAAATTTAATAGAAATTGGTATAACCCTTCAGCAGTGCAAGTGTGGTAGTGCAGTGCACTTTACTAATTTCTGTTTAGATTCCACTGCTCCAATTGTGATAAAATTCCCACAGCAAGGCTGTATGAGGTTATTATTGTTTGATGTGTGCTCGTAATATTTTATTTTGACATGTAATTTAATTGAATAAAGTTTAATTGAATATTATTATCTTGTTGCAGAAAAACAAAAAGATTGATAAGAAAAAGGCTAAAAGAATCCGGCGGAATGACTCGTCGGCGGCCACTTCTGGGAAGCAAACTTCTGATGGTATGTAATTGTTTCCTGGACAAAGGAGAATGACCATTTCTCTAAGGCGCCATGACCCGCCAGAGCAGCCATTGATGAAACATATTATACTGATGTGTAGCCCATGACTACAGTATATCCTGGTCTAAATTTTATAATTATGAGGCATGGCAGAACAACTGACTAGATGTTTCCCTCATACTAAGTTTTTTTTAAACGTGGTTTAGATTTTTTTATATATTTTTCCCTCATTTATAACATCTTTATTATTGAATAAAAATAGGTTTGGTTAGTGGCTGCAAAGCGGGTCAGATTTGGCCATTCTCAACTCGACCATGGTCTCATTGAAAGCATTAAGAATTTGAAAACATTCAAAACATGGTTATTTCCAGACAATTGTCACGCTAACGACGAGAGCGTGGACTCACGCACGTCTCACTCGGACTCGCTCACTTCCAAGCCGGCGCCCAGTTCCGAGAACAACGCTACTTCTGATAGCTCCAGGTAAATAATCTTATGAAATTCAGAATAGGTACAGTCAGCTGCTTTGTAGCTATACACTTTTCATTTTTTTTTATTTTTTATTCATTCATTCAAACATTGACGTTTTGTTTACAAAAGTGTATAGCTACTGAAGCAGCTGACTGTACTTCTCTTTTATCTTACTAATGGAAGGTATAGATGCAAAAGTTTTTAAGCATTGATTTTTGTACTCTTTCACTTAATGACTATTGAACGATGATGAAATTGGCTGCATGACAACCTGAATTACCACATTGGCAGCTTTTTATCCCGGTATTTACCCGGGAAACCTTTTGATGGTATCCCTTATATTATATTAATCCAGGGTGTAAAAATTTCCGACATATAGTGGTTTGCAATGGAAACCAGCAATCATGTAAACAAACCAAATTGTCACGATTACTCCGTAATCACATACATTTTCGATCAATTTATGAACATAGTCTGATTTCAACGAACACACCATTGTTTTCACATTATCTTCAACACGATTTAACTTGTATTTATAAGTTAAATTTGTTAAAACATTTGCAACGTAAAAATTTCGAAGTATTTGACAAGCTGTCATCTTAGTTTTTTACTCATCGAACTCTATAAGTCATTGAAAAGTTAGTGTTGTTCGTAATCTGAAGTTATCTTTTATTTTTAATTTAATAAATTATTTTAATTTAATATTATTTGAATACAATTAAAAAAAAATTCAAGAGCTTAATATAATTAACCAAAACGAAAAAAGGAAGAGGAAGAAATGAAAAAGCTCGACGGCATTTTAGACATGGCAAGCGATGACATACTGGTTCCATTTATAATTACGGTCACCGGCGACACTTCTGATAGTGATGATGACGAAGACGAAGATTTAAATTTGTTTTAATAAACACTTTTTTTATATATAGTTTTATTTTATAGTCTATGGCTTATATATTTAATCTAATTAGAACACTATGACATCACTATGGGCATAAACAATACGCTGTCAATGTCAGTCCGCCATATTTGTTTACATGATTGTTGGTTTCTATTGCAAACGACTGTACCTAATTTTATCAAAATTGCTTTAGTCGTTTTGCCGTGAAACAGTAACAAACACATGTAATCACAAACTTTCTCATTTTTACCAACACGCTTTCGCGTTTATTCGTAAGATTTATTGAACACTGTGTTCATGGGCCATTGATGCCTGCAATAAATGGATTTATTATTATAAATTTTTCCTGTACCTCCTGCGGGTTGACTGGCAGAAAATGCTTTTAGCATTAAGTCCACCCTTTGTACTTTTATTTGTAATATTTGTACAATAAAGAGTTAAATAAATAAATTAATTAATGTCAACCTGTATTAACCAAACCATTCTCCCCCTTACAGAGACGCAACAGACAGCAAGCTCGAGCTGTCCCTCCCTGCCCCTGTCTCGGAACTACTGGAGCAGCTCAAGTGCTCGCTGGCGCGCCTGCAGCTGTCCGCGCCCGGGCTGTCCGCGCCGGACATGGCCCGCGCCGCCGCGCCGCACTTGCTCAAGTATGTAGTGTAGTAGACTGCTCTGTGTCCGACAAGTGCGCCTGCAGCTGTCCGCGCCCGGGCTGTCCGCGCCGGACATGGCCCGCGCCGCCGCGCCGCACTTGCTCAAGTATGTAGTGTAGTAGACTGCTCTGTGTCCGACAAGTGCGCCTGCAGCTGTGCGCGCCCGGGCTGTCCGCGCCGGACATGGCCCGCGCCGCCGCGCCGCACTTGCTCAAGTATGTAGTGTAGTAGACTGCTCTGTGTCCGTCAAGTGCGCCTGCAGCTGTCCGCGCCCGGGCTGTCCGCGCCGGACATGGCCCGCGCCGCCGCGCCGCACTTGCTCAAGTATGTAGTGTAGTAGACTGCTCTGTGTCCGACAAGTGCGCCTGCAGCTGTCCGCGCCCGGGCTGTCCGCGCCGGACATGGCCCGCGCCGCCGCGCCGCACTTGCTCAAGTATGTAGTGTAGTAGACTGCTCTGTGTCCGACAAGTGCGCCTGCAGCTGTCCGCGCCCGGGCTGTCCGCGCCGGACATGGCCCGCGCCGCCGCGCCGCACTTGCTCAAGTATGTAGTGTAGTAGACTGCTCTGTGTCCGACAAGTGCGCCTGCAGCTGTCCGCGCCGGACATGGCCCGCGCCGCCGCGCCGCACTTGCTCAAGTATGTAGTGTAGTAGACTGCTCTGTGTCCGACAAGTGCGCCTGCAGCTGTCCGCGCCCGGGCTGTCCGCGCCGGACATGGCCCGCGCCGCCGCGCCGCACTTGCTCAAGTATGTAGTGTAGTAGACTGCTCTGTGTCCGACAAGTGCGCCTGCAGCTGTCCGCGCCCGGGCTGTCCGCGCCGGACATGGCCCGCGCCGCCGCGCCGCACTTGCTCAAGTATGTAGTGTAGTAGACTGCTCTGTGTCCGACAAGTGCGCCTGCAGCTGTCCGCGCCCGGGCTGTCCGCGCCGGACATGGCCCGCGCCGCCGCGCCGCACTTGCTCAAGTATGTCATCATTATCATCTATACATATATAGCAGTCGACTGCTGGACGTAGGGCTCTCCCAAAGCATGCCACTAAAAGCGGTGTATAGCTTTCCGCATCCAATCATAACCAGCCACCTGTAAAATATACCACGAGTCTAAGCCCCTTATTCATAGAAAAGTTATTGGTCATTACAGCTATTGAACTGTTTTGTCCATCTCTGTCAAAGAATATAATATTGTTCATTGACCGAGAGGGACAAAACAGTTCATTGACTAAAACGTTCTGTAGCTTTTCTATGAATAAGAGGGTAAAAATCCAAACAGTGTTATGAAACATGAAAACCAGCACCTGCACATGATTATTTTGGCAGTCAGTGGTCCGCATCCGAGATACCACGTCATCATCAGCCAGTGATAAGTATCACGGACCTATTTACAGCAATATACAGGTGTTGCAAAAAGGGTATAAAGTTAGCCGAAAGTAGGGACTCAGCGGAACACTAATTTCCTCTCTGAGTGAGTTCCTTTCGGCTTACCATTTAATCTTCATACACTCGCACTATCTAACCTCAAAATGTCTATCTAATTCCAGACTCCACCACGCACTAGAATCCTGCACCGGCCACGTGCAGAAGTGTCTGTGGACGCGCGCGGCGCGCCTGTTGAACACTAGCCGCGCTAAACTGTGTGCTAGAGTGCAGACTTTAGTGGCACAACAGAATTGTGAGTAACTAATTAATATTTATACATACTTAAATACTAATTTGAATGTTACATTATAGGAGGCTTATAATAAATAAATAATAAATAAATATAAATTAATATTTACACGGTAAAAGTGTACCCGACCCTAGCCTGCTCACATGAAATGTTAACGAGATACTATTTAGAGCGCTCGGATCGCGTGTTTAGACATTATGGGTAAGTAGCATCCGAAAAGACAGTCGATCCGTGCATACTATTTTAGTAAAGACGTCGCCGACATGCTTAGTCAAACTAGGCTTTATACTGGTTTGACTTTGTGTTATATCGTTTAGACCCGTAATACACTGTTTATTCAATGGTGAGTAGGTTAGATAGCAGTAGGAACCCCGTTACTAGATCACGACTCACTAGAATCCTGCACCGGCCAAGTGCAGAAGTGTCTGTGGACGCGTAGCCTGTTGAACACTAGCCGCGCTAAACTGTGCGCTAGAGTGCAGACTTTAGTGGCACAACAGAATGGTATGTGACTGTTATTGTAATGGAAACACTCGCATAAAATTCGTTTTGTCGTCGACAATAAATTCAAAAGATTATTTCATTGTACAAATCCAGTTAGCAGTCAAATATCCTAGTAACTATTATCAATAATCCAATATTTAACCTGAATACGACTAGCTATTGAAATAATTACAAATGGAAAGCAGAGAAAATACCCCTAGGCTACGTCCGCACAGGCAAAAGGTTGGCTTAGCGCTTAGAGCCTCGAGACTTCGCTTCGCGCCTCGCGACAAAAAACCAACACGTTCGTTCCGTTGATTCTAGAACGTTCGTTTTACTGAGCTACTCGCTTTGTCACTCGCTAAGCGCTAGTTGCTAAACAAACCTCTTGCCTGTGCGGATGTACCCTTACTAATTTTACTACTACTCATACAAACATACAAACCACTCATCTTCCTCCAACTTACCTCCACAGCTCAACCTCCAACCCCCGCTACACAACCGACGCCAGCGCCCCCTGTCGGCAAACGAAAGCACTCTGCGGGAGAGCTGACGGAGGAGGAGGTGGCCGCCATGAGCGAGGAGCAAAGAGAGGCCCGGATTGTGGAGACGCTGGCTGAGTATGTACATGATATAGTGCTTTATTGATATTCATTACATTCAGAATTACTCGGGGTCGTGGTACGTGGAGGTCCATAGTCTCTGTGAGAGGGGTAGCACTATGGGAGTCAGGCTCGAGCATTATGTATGTTGTATAGGTTGTTACAAAAGTGGTATAATAAAGCGGAAGCACTCTGCGGGAGAGCTGACGGAGGAGGAGGTGGCCGCCATGAGCGAGGAGCAGAGAGAGGCCAGGATTGTGGAGACGCTGGCTGAGTATGTATTATGATTCATTGTACATAGTCTCACAGGTCTATGTCAATAAGCCACATTCGGCCTTTGAACGGCAACAAAACGCAGGCCATCGCTTAGATTCAGCCAGTTCTATGCAGTAGTCATTTAAAAATAAAACCTCTCGAATTTGTGCCACCATACGAAGCCGCGGCGGATATTTGAACGATGTCATATTCCATCCAAAATGGCGTAAATGGGCCTTCAAATTAAAAATAAATTTCGTTAAATTTCGTATATACATCTTGCTTTATTCAATTTTAAAATCCACCCGTCCTTGTTGAAAGACCCTTTCTATTATTTAACATAATAAAGACAATGGATCTATTATGCTAGTATATAACCTAGGACTCTCCCTGTATCCATTTTGATAAAATACATCTTCCTTTTCTCAGGTTAAAAGCACTTATAGACGAGAAGAAACCAGCTATGATCGCCAGTTACAACGCGGAGTGTGATAGAATTCAAGAAGAAAGGTCAGTACATTTGTATTTAATGTTGTTTGCATATTTTTAGAATGTCGATAAAAGAAATTGTTGTTTCACTATTCCGGCTATTTTATTTTAAATTTTCATGCACTTTTCTTCCGCGTCGCCAAAGCCTTACCGGTGACGGCTTATGGAAAAACGCTTTATTTGGTCACGGTCTGATAAAACAGTTTCATCACAAAATCCATTCTATGTTTCATTGCAACATCTCGGACCAAAGTGGCCATAATCATAGCCGACCTACGATAGTAGATGGCACCTTACGAAGAAGTTTAATTTCAATGGGGAAAAAAACCAAGTGAAACTTTGGCAGGACCAGCGAGTGTGCCTTTCTGGTTCTGATCAATTACATGGTTGGGGAGAAAAAATTGCGACTGAATTAACCAACGTAGAACTGGATAATTAGGCACGACGCCTGAGGCGCCGTCTGTAATTAGCTTTTAGTTTTTCTCCCAATCGATCTAACTATACCTTCCTCCAATTCCAGGCGAAAGTCCCAGACCACCGCCCCCGGCGCCCACGTGGCCCAACGGCTCCCCAAACGGCGCTTCCCGTGGTGTTCATACAGTCGCTCGCTGCTGGCCCGCCTAGCGAGGTTGGGCGGGCCCGCGCCCACGTCGCTGCTGCAGGTTCACGTTAATCCTAACTAATATTATAAACGCGAAAGTCACTGTCTGACTCTCCTATTATATGTATACTTATTTATTTATTTTTTATAATTGTTTCTATTTATTATATGGCAATAGGCCCGCCCCCTATTACATTGGGACTAACATAACACTCTGGCGAAAAGTGTGTGCAGTAATACACGTGGCCCAACGGCTGCCCAAGCGGCGCTTCCCGTGGTGCTCCCACAGCCGGGCGCTGCTGGCGCGCCTGGCGCGGCTGGGCCGCCCCGCGCCCGCGCCGCTGCTGCAGGTTACTGCTCATTAGTGTAAAGAGAAAGAAAGAAAGATAGAACTTTATTTGACAATGACAGCAATCATACTTAATTATACACCACTAGCTGTTCCCGCGCGCTTCGCCTAAAAAGTATTCCCGTGGGAATTCCGGGATAAAAAGTAGCCTATGTTCTTTCCCAGGGTCTAGACCTCAAGCATACTAAATTTCATTCAAATCAATTCAGTAGTTTTGGCGTGAAAGAGTAACAGACAGACAGACACAGTTACTTTCGCATTTATAATATTATAGTTAAGATGACAGCAATCATACTTAATTATACACCATAATACAATATATGTATAAATTTGCTGTCCGCCAAAAAGGCGTCCACTCAGCTATAATACTTATTTATTTATTTTTTATACAAACACACACACAAACAAACACACACACTCACGCCTTGTACTAATGTACTCCCTTGCGGGGTAGGCAGAGGTGCATTGCTGCACCCACTTTTCGCCAGAGTGTTATGTTAGTCCCAATGTAATAGTGGGCGGGCCTATTGCCATTTTACGGGCACATCTAAGACCCGAGAACAAATATCTGTGTTTAAACAAATATCTGCCCCAGCCGGGAATCGAACCCGGGACCTTCGGCTCAGTAGTCAGGGTCACTAACCACTACGCCATTCGGTCGTCATGTTACATAGTATTTTTTTATAATTGTTTCTATTTATTATATATGTTCTATATTTCCTTGTTTACAGTTTTAATTTGGCATACGTAATTACAATATATACACTCGCGAGCAACCAAATCGACTCAAGCCTTGACGGCGCAAACATACATTAATACAAGTAAAATTATGAATAGAAATAATAAAAATGATATGTCATTTAAAAGCTTAAGATGTCAGCTTTAATTTGATATCATTATTATTGAAATCCATTCATCATTTTTGAAATAAATGATGTCTGAACGCAATTGTAGGAAAAACGGGAATTTAGGAAAAAAGGGTATGGGTATCGTATTATACAAATTAAACAAAAAATGTTAAGATAAAAATTTATTTATTTAAATCAATACTTTGTATTGCCCCCTCTTGCCCTAATTACAGCCTGCAGCCTGTTTCTCATAGACCTTATCAACTTTTTGACAGTTTCCTGAGGAATGCCGTCCCACTCCTCTAATAAAGCTGTCTTCAGCTCGTCCACGCTTGCAGGGACTGGATTCCTGGCCCGAACTCTTCTTTTGAGCTCGTCCCATAAGTGTTCGATGGGATTCAGGTCAGGACTGAGCGCAGGCCAGTCCATCGTGCGCAATTCCTTCTCTCTCAGAAACTGCCGACTGACTCGTGCCGTGTGGCAGCGGGCATTGTCGTGCATTAGCACGAAGTCTTCACCGACAAATTCTGCATAGGGCACAACATGACCGAGTAGAATGTCGGTGATGTACCGATCAGCTGTTAACCCGCCTCCTCGGCCGCCTCCAGGCACGAAAACAAGTGCGGTTTTTCCCTCTAGAGAAATACCAGCCCACATCATGCAGGAACCGCCGCCATATGCTACTGTTTCAGCGAAACAACATTGGGCAAATCGTTCCCCCGGACGCCGGTAGACCCGGCCTCTCCTGTCACTGCCATGCAGACACACTCTGCACTCATCAGTAAACAGGACCGACCGCCATTGCGCAATGCTCCAATCGAGATGCTCTCGAGCAAACTGAAGACGCGCTTGTCGGTGGCCTGCAGTCAATTTGGGGCCTGATGCAGGTCTTTTTGGTGTCAAGTTGGCTTCCTTCAAGCGTCTTCTCACTGTCCACTCGCTGACAGCCACTTGTCGTACACGTCTCAGTTCTTGCTGCACATCAACGCCCGTAAGGTGTCGATTGCGCAGCGAGGTTGAGACAATGAAGCGGTCGTCTCTCTCTGAAGTGCAGCGGTGGCGGCCCGTTCTTGGTCTTCGATTGAAGGCACCAGTCTCTTGGAACCGTCTGTATACTCGGGATACAGCAGACTGGCTCAAGTGGAGCTGGGCAGCGACTGCTCGCTGACTTAACCCTTGTTGCAGCAAGGCAACAACTTGAGCAGCTTCTTCTGGTGTGGTATCCATGGGTTTGCGAAAACAAGGAATACAATGCAACGAGATGTGTACCGGTCAACTTGCAACAAGCGACTGATAAGGTACACCGGATGTGGAAAGGTTTTATAGCGGGATCAGGTAGCGCAAGGCGTGGATTCCTAATGAGGTAATTAACACTGACGGGCAATTAAAATGCGTCATTAAATCTGCGCTTAGTTTTTTTTTATGGTATTGATCTTAATTGAAAGCCTAATTCTTCAGCTTTCGAATGACATATCACTTTTATATTTACCATTTATCGTTTTAGGAAAATCAATGTATATGTGCGCCGTGAAGGCTTGAGTCGATTTGGTTGCTCGCGAGTGTATTTTTGTTATAATGAATGCCTGCCTACATAGTTTTTAATACTTAAAAAAAATGATTCATTTTACGTCCTGCGTGAGAAACTGTGCTTTATGACGTGTTTTGTATAAGTTCGAACCTGATCTCTCACGATGCAGGTGTTAGCTAGTGTGAGGATCACAGTATGTTGTTATGTATTAAGTGTAAGTATAAGTTAAACTTTTATATTTTAATAAATCATTTTTTTTATTTTCAGGACCGCGTGCTGCCGCTGTTCCCCAAGGGCTTCGTGAGGATGCCCACGCTGAGGCGGCAGGCCGAGTGAGTCATAATGCGACTTTTGAGTGAGATAGTGATGGATATTAGAAATTAGGGCCAAGACCTAGAGTGAGTTACCAAAATGACGGAGGATTCGCGCGATTTATATCGACAGACAGCGTAGGTAATGCCGCTAGCTAACGAAGCAAGCGTGCTAGCTATCTTTAGATACTTCGGTTCCTTAGTTATCATTAAGTAAATCATATGTAGCTATGGACAAACCGCCAGCTAGCTAGGTCATACAGAGCAGGCATCCACAGCTATGTGAAATGTGAGTTGTGTTTTCCCTAGCTGTGCATATCTCCAATTTATTTTTCTGATCTCATGAAGGCGAAATCGCTTTACACAATTTATTACTTTGTGCACTTATATTTTTCCTTGTTTCAGCCTCAAAACCGGCGAGGAAGTGAAAAGGCCGCGAGCGAACTCTTCATCCCAGCCTTCACAACCGACCGCCTCACAACCTGTTGCCAAACCAGTCTCACAACCAACTGTTGCGCCAGCGACCATCACACAAACGTACACCGAACCCATACACTTCCCGAGTTCACTCACCGTCACCACAACCAACAAACCAGAAAAGACTGATTATTCAGACAATAAGGATAAGAAATCAAATTCTGTAACTAAAACTCCACTAGAATCTCCGCTCGGCACCATACTCAACAGCTTCACCATGCCCAAAGACTTGATCGTAGAGAAAGAGGATAGAAATAAACACGAGGACGATAAATACTTACCTCCCAGTAGCATAGGCAGTATAACTATTACACCGGTCAACAATACGGCGAAAAGCGAAAAGATTCACACGAATAAAGTTACTACAAACAACGCAGCGAGTAAAGTAACAAATAGCACGAGTAAGGTAATAAATAGCGTGGCTAACTCGCATGATAAGCAAAAAGAACAAGGTATGATAAGAGTTAAAACTCCAGCAACACTTATAAAGGAAGCCAATGAAATAGCATGTAAAGACAAAGACAAACACAAAAGTAAACCAGAGAAAAATCATTCTCAGCCTAAAGAAAAGACTTTGCAGTCCCCTTTGCTGATAGAAACTAATTTTGTACCGAAAGAGAAAGCTAATCCAAGTCCAAAGTTGAGAAAGGATGAAATAACACACAAAGCAATCGATAGAATCACTGAAGACAAACTACCCAGGCCTGTTCTTATCCCAGTACAACATTCTCCAACATTCGCTAAGCCAGATAAAAGGCCTCCTGATGCTAAGAAAAAGAAAGACTTAGTTATAGTATCCGATGTAGATCCATTAGGAGATTACAACGAAGTGATATCTGAACCTGTAGCCATAGACGATAGTAGCTCGGACGTGGAAGTGATTGAGGAGAAAGAAAAACCTGAAACAAACAGTGATGCGAAGCCAAAAAGTGATGTAAATAAACCAAGTGAAGTGATCAGACCAAAAAGTGATACAGTGCCTTCAAAAGACAAAAGTGTAATACAAAAAGTGAACCACAAAGAAAAGGACAGACATAGTGAAAAGCCAAAGGAGATAAAAGGTGATAAGATGGATGTAGACGATACAGAGGCGGATATTGATACGGTTATGAGAAATTTGAGGGAAATGCAGGTGAGGTTATTGGCACTACTTTAAGTTGGTGGTTGGCATAATTCTTGCATAACTGCATCAAAATTGCGTGGAGTGGTTTATCATTCGATATAATCTAACATTATTTTGTTGTTTTTTTTATTTTAATATTATTATTATAGCTTGATCAAAGCTTTGAATGATCTTCATGCGAAACTGATTTAATTTTATAATTTTATTGGTTTTGTTTTGTTTGTGCCTTGATATGCCTCTCTAACGCCCTCCCTCTTTTCTCACTTTATCGTATTTTTCCTAACATGCTTTAAATACCTGCCTGCTAGTCCTACTTTATTATACATATTTCCTTGGGTGTGGTCTGCACTGATAAAATACTACCTGTATACATTTGAAAACACTTGATTGATCAAGTCAATAATGTAAATAGGTATACTGTATTCATTCTTACTTGGCACAGATTTTGTGCAGTCTTGGAGTGTCTTTTTATTCGAATTAATTTAAAAACCTAGTTTAAAATAAAACGTTTCGTTTTAAATTTAGTAATTAAAGTAACCATTTATTTTGCCTGTAGTTTATTTTTTTTATAGTATTTTGATTAAAAAGACACACAAAGATTATTTACCTTTTGTGCCACATAAGAATTACTACAGTATAAAGTCCTTTAGCCGTATTTTAATAAACTCGGTTAAGCAGTTCTAAAATATACTTCGTCAGTCTTTCTTTGGATAAATTATAAGAATATAAAATTTATAGGTGGATGACAATCGGCTAAAGAGTTTTTATAATAAATATTTCAGGATTCCCAAGAGCCGAGTTTCAATAGCGCATTCGGAGTCATAAGCAGTGGTAAGTGTACAATTTTATATGGCATGCGTAAGAAATAATAGTTAGTGTAGATGAAACTATGTAGTAATGGAAACGAGTTACCGTTTCAAGATGCACTTATATTTTATGGATTTAGCTAGATTTTTCATACTACTAAATTATCATCACTGGTTACTAAATTTTCTTCCCAAATAAGATTACTAGCTTTTTCCCGGGAGCTCCGTTTCATCTTAAAAAGTAGGCAGTCAGCTTCTTATAGACAATTTCCATCAAAATTTATGCATCTGTTTTTCTATGAAAGTCGAAAACAAAACATCCATACATCCTTGCTTACAAACTTTTGCGTTTGTAATATTAGTAATATTTAATACTCCAAACATTAAAGTTTAAAGTTAACAGTGATTTTTGCATTACCTAGCTAAGCACATGAGGTCTCCAAGCGCGGCCATTCGCAGCGATAAAGACAAGCTGTAAGTGACGTACTGTCGTGGACGCACCCGCAACGTCACATCTCACCGCGATAGTACCTGCCCCTTTAGCTAGTTTTTTGTCAATGAGTGTCTTATACAGGGTGTTGCAAAAAGGGTATACTAAGCCGAAACCTACATGTGCAGCATGGTATATCTAAGCCCGAAACTGAAATCAGAATTTCAAAATTCGCGAAAAAAAAAATCATTTTTCATAGTAAAAAGTCACGTGGCCAACAAAGTTTCTATGTTTTTTTTTTTTTTGGGAATTTTGAAATTCTGATTTCAGTTTCGGGCTTAGATATACCATGCTGCACATGTAGGTTTCGGCTTAGTATACCCTTTTTGCAACACCCTAGGATGTCACCAAAATGTTAATATAAACCGGAAAGGATTATTTAAGGTTATTTTGACATTTTAGCGGAAAAAAATATCTTCATTCCACAGACATAAGTACAATGAGTAAGGCCCTATGCTTAGCATTACGATTCTAATGATAATTTATACATGGAGAACAGTCTATACAGTAACTACTAAATTCACTTAGGTATGTAGTTTGAAATTACAAGCACCTGTTCAAGGGGGCAGGTACCTGATTCATACTCACGCTTTATTCATTAATCACGTGTCTTTTCATGCAAAATTAAGGTTTTTTCGTAGTACCTACTTAGTTGGTGTTTGCACATTGAGTATTATCATTTTTGAGAGACCGATTGTGCGCGAATCATTATCATGTACAGTCCAACTATAAAGTCCTGAAAACGGAAGTGGATCCTAACTAAAATCTATTATATTTATTGAAGGACAAATCCGTTAAAAAGCCATTATCAATCGGTATTTTATTTTTTGAATGTATGTAGAAATACTAAATAACTGACAATAATAAAAAGTCTTAGCAAAATCACACTCTTTATTGTAAGAATTTATAGTTCGACTGTAGTTTCATCCATCAGTGTGATATCGTAGACTCATCTTAATACTATTAATCAAAACTATATACCTATGCCTACCACCATACTTATCATAACCTAAAAATCTAGGCAGATATTGTATGATGTACAGAAAGAGATAAAATAGGCCATAGTTATGTTGTGTGTAATGTGTACTTGCTGCTTTTAATCGTGATTGATGGATTACCCGAGCCCCCCTTTTCAGGTTCCAAAATCTTTTTGAACACCCTGTGTATTTAAAAAATGTAAAATGCATATCTACAAATGTGTCGTTTGTTTCAGCGCAGGACGAAGTTCTTTAAACAAAATGGATGGATGTAGTTCGTCAGAGGTAAGAATATTTTTCAATTTAACGTACACTAAATTAAATACATGTACAGTCAGCAAAAGAGATATGTATTCTTACCACCCGGCGCAAACAGTTAAATTTAAAGATCTAAAGACCGATGATAAAGAAAGCAACTATTTATAGATAGGTACTAAGAAAAAGGCATCTTTACTTGTATCTACATATAGCTTATCACGACCCATCACGTCCCCTCTGCTGGGGCACGGGACTACTTCCAATGAAGGAAGGGTTTTTAGGCCTAGTCCAACACGCAGGCCTAGTGCGGGTTGGTAGACTATAGCTATTGGTAATATATTATTGTCCAACTGTTCCTAAATACATAATAGTTAAGTGCATTTGTTCATAGACAATTTTATTTTTTACAGGTAGACGTAGCCTAAAAGCAGTCATCCACGATGAAAAGTTGTATGTATTGTATTCATAAAAAAATGTATGAACGGTTGTTAATTGAGAGTATTTATTCCTATTCCCATTTGAAAATATTAATGATAATTTAACATAATGAAATGTAAAAAGATAGTGGCATTGCCGATTTGTTATATTATTAGTAATTATTACACACTAATTGAGCTAGTTTTTTCTTTTAACTTTTTTTACATTTGCAAGTGATTGCATAGATGGAATACCACTTTTAAAAGGCAGCAAAGTCTAAGAATTACCTCTAAGGATGAGGCCCCATTGATGCGTTGTGTCGCGTCGTCGCTAAGAAACGGTCATAAAAATGTTGGCAGCAATGACGCAACGCACCAATGGGGCCTCGCCCTAAGCTAGCGACCCTTTTGGTAGAATTATTTCATCTTTGCGTAGAGTAGGGATTTAAAACGTGTTTGGCTCAAACTCGTAAAAAATGTACGCTTTATATGAACATGTTTTGCAAAATGTATATTAGATTGGATGTCTCAATTTTTTGAGACCTAACGGCGTATGTGAGAAAGAAATGGCGGATGTAAATTGATAATTAATTGCTTGATAGTTTTGTATAGAATGCTTGTGTTTTGTAAAGAGTTTTAGTTTATATCGATGTCTGGGGTGTAAGTTTCGATAATTTACGTAAACGCAGTTTTAAATGTGTTTTCAACTTTTCACGTCTCATCTGTGGTCATCTTTGTCTTTTGTTTCAGTAGTGACTGCTAGAGGCGCTAGTTTGTATGTAAGAACGCATACATAAATAAACTCGTATACGTAAAATATCCCAATTTACACAACAGATACAGTAATTTTGTATTTGAACAAAACTAAACTTACTGCTCCACTGTAGTCTTTTAATCACTGAAAAATGCGACAAAATATTCCACGTATCCTATCAGTCTGAAATCTATTGTATTGTGTTTGTGTATTCTGTTTGTTTAATTTAATTGTATGTATATCAATAAATAATTAGTGTTTGTATATTGCTATTGTACTTTATCATGTCAAAGTAAATAGTTCCTATTTCTGACACCACAATTTGGGCGCTAATATAGGTGTTAGTTTATTTTCTCATTTTCTTAAATTTAAAAAAAATATCCTCCATAACATTGCTGTTTACAGAAATGTCTACCATGTTAGTTTGTATCTAATGGCTCTTCCCTTGTTGTAAATGGTTACGATATGAATTGTAATGAATAGAAATAACATAGTATTTATAACTTTTATGTGATCTATGTACACTGCCACCTAGAATGAAGCTTGTCCATTGTCTGAGTATTGTTAGATAAAATATACTTACAGTGGCTTTTATATGCCTGTTCACTAGCCTTATCTTTTGTTAAACTAATATCGGCAGCTGATAACTGTAATTTCTACAAATAATTACTTTTATTAATACTTTAATCTACAACTATTTTAAAGGCCTTCGTAACTCAACATCTACTTTAATAAAACTTGACAATATGGATCTCATTAAAATTAAATCTTGTAAAAATATTCTGTTCCTTAGCAAGATGTGTTCATGAAAGTCATTTTTATTTTAGTTTTTCCTCAATACTTTAAAATGGCAAGCTTCAATACAACAACGTTAGAATAAAAAGTGGAGTAAGTAGACTATTTTTAATACGACGAAGTACTATAAATTAGCTTTGTGAGAAATAATCATAGAATTTTATTTTTGTCAATCTTAATTTTTGTTTTGTTTTCTTTCGTAATTTTGAGATAACGTACCACTCGAAGTCCAAAATTATAAAGCATTGTAATTATGAATAAATATTTATAATGAATAGATGAATTGTCTGTTGTTTTTTTTTGAAGCCTCTAGGATATGTTAGCTGGGTAGGTGTACGGTGGCCTGCGCCTAAAAGTATACAGGCGGAGTTTTTAAAATAGCGATCTCAAACTCACATGCTGCTCAAGCACATCCACTTAAACACCACTGCTACACACATCACACACAACACGTCCCCGGATTTATAACAGATGTAGCTGGACCCTTCATCATCAGGGATCGTATTTTAAAACTCCGCCTGTATACTTTTAGGCGCAGGCCACCGTACATGTACTTACATACTATTTAGTTTAAAATAAAAACACAGAGTTGTATTAATATTTTTTTTATTAATTTCACAAAAGTTGTTAAAAGCCACATTCTGAAGGCTTTCAAGCTTTTAAGCGATGATGTAAGTTTCCCACGAGTGGCGCCTGCGGCTTACGAAAGCTTCCTAACACTACATATTAGAAACATTACATCATTTATTTATATATAGAAAATATTGATATATACTATGTAACTTGATCCAAGGCAGTCGAAGCTTGCAACGTTCACTCTATTGCGACTATGTTATAACATATTTTGTATAAATAACTTTAAATCACTTATTTTAACGTGAGTTACACTATGTTTACGTATAATTCAGTGTTTTTAAATTACTTTATTCACTTAAATATTGAGATTTTACGTAAAAATTAGAAGCGACACTGATCTAAATACTGTTTTGAATATATTTTTGAAGCTGGTGGACATTTTAAGTGGATCTTCTTATACTTACATAGATATAGTGAGGGAAAGGGTTTTTAATTTTAAACAATTTGGAAGAAATGAAGTTGAAGAAATTAAATGCCTGGGTACAGTACTAAGAAGTCATTCTCTATACAGAATATGCGTAATTTTTCAAAGAGCTTAAGTTAGTTTAGAATATTTTTGAACTCGTAACACAGTGACTTATTCAGAACATTTCAACTGTACCCAGAAAATTAATTTTATACTTAATTACATAAGGTCCCGTAGCGACATCTATTGAACATTTTAATCTTCTGCCTTTCGGTATTATTATAATATCTTAGCTATTAAATGGCGAAAAAATATAATATCGTACTTTGAAAGCTCAATATGTGACCCTTATGTGGTGAGGTTTGTGAATATTAGATTACTGGGAAAGTGCAAGGATCATATCAAAACAAGTCGCAGAAAAAAACAACTTACGAATCGATTTTAAATATTCTCAAAGCCTAATCGAAATATCATACAAAATAGAATTTCTTTTGCAATATAATTTACAAATACAACACCCATTTTTCTTATAAGCTTTAGCATTATTATAGTGCCCTATTAACGAGTTTTTTTTAAATATATATTTACCATAATGGCGTCTCTTATTTAGCGTTACCGTTAGAAAGAGACCTCGTTATTATGCCAATTTGTGAATTAGTTCTATTCTTACACTAGTTCATACCGTGCTCGTCTTCCAAAATTATTTTTTAGTTAATTTTCTTTGAAATACTCCAATGCCTGGCTGTAACTATTTCTACAAAATCTGTTTAACCTTTAAGAAATCCTTAGTATGAAAAACTATGTAGTGAAACAGATTTTGCAGCCAATGTTAACCATAAAAAACCATTCAATTTTAGTAATAAATACAATACAATTATTTACAATTTTCACTAAGATGCACCTTAAAATTACCGACATTCAATAACCATTTGAATAATGCTAAACGTCAATTTATCTAAATTACAACGATTCTAATTTACCATTTATCTTTATTAGCTAAAACCGCAGTATTATAACGTAATTTAACGAATACAATATTGAATGGCGGCCATTTACACAAGCAAAATTTATTCTACCGACTAGGGTTAAGGTAACACACAACAAATACGATAAAGTAAATATATCTACTTGTTAAAATTAATAAAATAAGATCAGTGAAACTTTTATTTCAAAAACCATCACATGCATACATCAAATCACACACTAGATGGCTCTGTTAAAAAATAACAATGTATGTACTAACTTAAAAATTATAACAATTTAATTCACTAATATAAATTATGTACTTACTCAAATTATTATTATCTTGGGTATACCTATCATATTGATAGTACAAATATACCAATTTGCCCATTGGTATTATTGATTTAGAATTTGTTTACGGAGTACTAGAAATATACAGTAGCGATGTACTTAATGTAATAACATTCAGTAGGTAATTGGTTATATTTCTAGCTGTACCATACGAACATACTGGATGTAAGTAAATAATAACACATCATGCCTGAAGGTTTTATAAGAGGAAAATGTATGTTAGGTGACATCTACAGTATCTACACCCACATCATTCGATGGTGATAATGCAAACTAAACTTCTAATAGTGAAAACATATAGAAGAACACCTACTGACTAAACAAGACCAATCTTATTGTCAAAACTCAAGATAGTGTTCCTAGATCCTACCCATCTCTTTCCCATGCCATATCAGCAAATAGACAGAGCGAGTTATCAATATTAACCTACTTTTTGTCCAAAAAGGTTGAAATTACAGTGACACACCTAAAAGCCGCATCTATACAGTGAGCTATGACTGTGCTGGGTAAAAAACTAATAGATATGTTGATGCAGTCAAGACAGTTTGTGTCTTATGTTCAAATTATAAGATACATAGTGGAATACTCGCAGTAATTTGCAAATTAACTGTTTAGCCGTTTTGTGGAATGGTTATACCGGTTTGATACGATGGTGGATGGTGAATGAAAATTTAACAATTAAACACTGTTTCAAACTCTTGCCAATATTAGAATTTTAAAAACTAGAGGTAGATAGGTACAGATAGGTATCATCATAAATTTTACCTGTTTTACCTAACCTACCTTAATTTCAGTTTCATCTAACGTAACTAGGTACTACTTAATAAAGCAACTCAGCTGTAAACCGCCTGATCAAACTTTAGATAGAAAAACTCTATAAGTAGGTACCTACCACCTACTTAGTAAAGTAAACAACCGCAGATTTGAATGTAACGATGTAGTCTCTTAAATGGTTTGTACGTTGCATATAGAAGTAGGTAACAGCATTGAATATCTTGGATTAAACGGACGATTCAAACGTTGAATATAAAAGTAACTGCACAAAACGGTTGGATCAAACGTTGGATGTTACACTATACGGCTGTTGATTCAAACGTTGGATATAAAAGTAACTGCACTAAACGGCTGGTTGAAGTGTGGAGTGAAGATCGCGGCGCTACTCTCGTTCTGGCGACGCCGACGGCGACTGCAGGTGCCGGTGGTGGACCTTCTGAGGATGACGAGAGGAAACAGGTTAGTTATTATACTTATAGTGACTCCTGTGACGTGCACCAGGACGTACCTAGAGTGACTTAATGTTAAGCTGTGGAAATGGCTCGACCTCGACACCCTTCCTAGAAGTTCTAAGCGCTCACTTTGTCAAGCGCTTTGTTCCGAGCTAGTCGATACCGTTTATCCTGCTGCCCTCAATTCGCATAGTACCTACTACAACCTCGTAGCTCTACACCTGGACGTGAATGGGTGAAAACCGAAGAGGTCAAACACGATTGTCGCTAGCCGGAAAAAACGTGCTGGGTACGTTTCTATTCTTCCTTCGCCATAGTCTCAACTGAAGCTGCATCGAGACAACCGTCATCTGAGGAACTCGCATTCTTTCCAATCCGAATGTCTCCAAACAATACCAACGCTCCCCACACTCACCTCTGTATGTTCATCAACAGGAGTAGCGCTATCCTCGGCTCAGGAGGCGCGGCGGCCGGTCAGTGACCCCACCAGCGACTTGAGCGTCTGTCCGATGGAGCCGCGGCTGTCGGCCGAGGTGGTGGACGCGGGCGGGGAGCGGGGCGGGAACCCGCCGCCGTGCGCGTCCAGACATTTCTGGTAGCGGAGCTGGGGAAGAAGGAGGGGCTTGGGATAATAGTAAGCAGATATGTAAGTACTATGTATGTTGTACAGGGTAGAATATGATTAGGTCAGCAGTAATTCAGCGGAGGTGGGATTTGACCAGCGAGCGGCGACGGTACGATAACTGGCATCTTGTACAGGTGTTACAGAGACAAGATAATGCAGCTAGGCTCTTTCGCAGTGGACTTAAATACAACTACTTATGTTATTGATATCTATTTAGCTTGTTAGGTATTGTTGCCACTAGACTTTCCTGTAGGTAGACTGCCTAATTCTTACCCTCTTATTCACAGAAAAGTTACAGAGCGTTTTAGCTGTTGAACTGTTTTGTCACTCTGTGAAAGAACAATTTGTTCTTTGACGGATAGGGGGTTATAATGAGGGGGTTAATATTGAAATGAAATTTAAATAGGGCTTCCTTTCATCTGCACATAACTGAACGTCATACTCAATGCTCACCTTGCAAGCAGCCTCAATAGTCTTGCACAGCGCGCCAGACGAGGGCTCGGCGTGGAAGGCGTGCGCCACGAAGGCGTCACGAGCCGTGTGCACGATGAACGCGCAGCGCCGCACGTCGCGCCCGATGCCCAGGAACGAGAGGTAGCGGACACGGCACTCTACTATGGGGGTTGTTTCCTGCAAGAAAGAGTATGGGTTGGCTTAAGTTTTGTTAGAATTGAGAGGTAGACGGTAAAGGAACTATAGGGTGGTGTTATAGTAAGATGCCCAGGAACGAGTGGTAGCGGACACGGCATTCTACTATGGGGGTAGTTTCCTGCGGATTAGAGGTGGGTTTTGTTAGAATGGAAGTTAGAAGATAGATAAGGTGCAGTACTTAATTGATGGGGGTTTATTTAGAACAATTACTAGTGTGGCTGCATTTCATCATTTTACTCTGCCTTGGTCGATATCCAACCGTTTATAACCGCGCGATCGACGCTTATCATTAAATCAACCTGCAGTACCATCTAATTCTGTGCTGACACCTTACTCAGCGATAATCATCATAGACACAGTGCATCAACGGCACTATGCATCTAAAATGGAACTTTTCTGGCTCTAAAGTTTCCTCCTCTCGTTTCGTATTCTTTGCATTTTCCCATGGAAGATAAGTACATCAGCATAAACCATAGACTCACCCCTTCCTCAGTAATAGTGATCATGCTGGGCGCCACGGCGACAGCACACGGCCTCCACGCGGACGGGGGCCGCGCCGCCGCGAGCCGCTCCAGCGCATCATTGAGCACGTCCATGCCGGTGGCTCGCGGCACCTCCGCGCTGCCGAGGTAGCGCGCGCGCACCGTCTTGCGGGGCTCCTCCATGGGGGTCGGGAATGATGCTCCTGGGAGAAGGAGAGAGTGTTCAATGATGTTTTAGGTAAGTAAGTGTTTTGGTCGCTGCAGAACACGTCGTGGTATATGTGTACGTAGACTTAAGTCATCTAGGTAAGTGAACAGAGCAACCCGCAGTGGACCAGGTTAAGAAGGTAGTTTAGACCTTAAGTGAGCCGGATGCAGGACCTATAGGCCAATTGCCACCTGCTCTATACTCACCTGCAGTGGAAGCACTTACAGAGATTGCTGTTGCGGATTGAAAAGCGTCCGTTCTCAGTGGAAAACAGCCATTGGCTGGGTCTATTCTATCCTATTCTATTCTCTGTGGGGGTGTTAGTACCTGCACCTGGCTCTCTCGAGTGGAACCTTTGTGCATATCCCCAAGGTCTAAACTGCCTTCCTAAGCTTGGACCATTTCCCACCACGCTGGTCCACTGCGGGTTGGTGGGTTCACATATCTAGATGTGCTAAATCTAGATATGCAGGTTTCCTCACGATGTTTTCCTTCACCGTAAGAGCGATGGTATACATTGTACTTAAGTTAAAAGAACTCATTGGTACATGTCAGCGCCGGGATTCGAACCCGCATTTCTTGCGTGAGAAGCGGGCGCTTACCCGACTGAGCTACCACCGCTCCTTTGGCTGGGTCATCTAGATAGCAAAAAGCGTGTTGAAAAGGGTGTTATTATACTCGTAATCTAGTTACCAGAGAGTGGTCTAGGGCGCCTGGCGGCCGGCAGGTCGGTGGGGCGCGGCGGCGGCTGCAGCGAGCGCTCGATCATGATGCGCTTGCAGATGTCCCGCAGCGTGTTGGCGATGGTGCGAGCCGGCGCGTCGCAGCGGAACACGTGGCACATGTGCTTGCGGGTCGCGCGGTCGCGGGCCACGTACGCGAAGTCCCTGGAAGGGCAAAGGTGTGTTGAGTGTGGAGAAATTTATAAACGTTTTGTTAAAAGTAGAAGAGGTCACGAGTCATGTGCTTTTTGGAAAAAAACTTAAAATATGGTGTTGAGAGAAAATTATAATTATTTTTATAATTTACCTTTCACTATTCCATCAGAGCAGCAGGAAACACACAAAAACAGAGGTCATATTAGATACTATTCAAGACAGGTATTTAAAATTAAGAAATTAGTTTATTGGAATGACCAGATGTTATGCAGAAGTTCATCGCATTCTACAAACAAACCCAAAACATCTAATCTTCAGTTAATAATCGTTCACTAGTGCTGAATACAGGCTTCACGGCACCCATATGGATCCGAGGCATTAGGTACCTTGTTTTGAAGTTTTACCAATTGAGTTAAGCCCGTGTCCTTACCGTCCGTTGTCTCTGCCCACGCCCCACACGCGGATGGTGTGTATGGGCTGCGTGTGCAGCGTGGTGAGGCTCTCCGGGTCGATCAGCTTCAGCGCGCCGTCGTCCAGGTCCATGAACAGGTCTTTACCCTGCGAAGGGAGGATAGGGTTAACAGAGTTTTGGGATGATCCTTCCGTGTATACTAAGGTCTGCTTGAAGATGGTTGTTCTTTGGGTTTATAATAAATGTTCCATTATCAGTTAGGGAGATCTAGCTATTCAGCACTTCTAGATTTGTGAAGTCTAACCTAATCTAGACCAGCGTTGTGGGAAAGGGTAAATTTTTTGGGAGAGAGCTTGGCATGGTAAGGCGTTGAGTTAGACATATTCATGAGGCATTCGACACCCTCTTGCGTTTAGCATTTGTAATTGTTATGCTATGGCCCAGAGGGTCCTCCAAGTGAAGTACAAGAGGACCGAGGAACTAAAATACAATGGAAGAGCAACAACGCCACTCACATCACCCCATCGTCCGACTTGGTCCAACAGATCGTTGCGGCCGAGGCTCAGGTCCACGATGCACTTGTTGACGGCGCGGCTGGACCGCTCCGGCGTGAGGTCCGCCTCCGAGATCTCCACCCAGCCCAGCGAGCGCACGAAGAAGCGGACCGCGCGCCCGTTGTCGGGTTCAGGGCGGGCGGGGTAGCTGCGGCGTCTGAGGGCAGGTTAGAGTGATTGTTATTTATAGCATGACAGAGAGGTAATACGATTGTAGAGTCCTAATACAAGCCTTGGTGCAACTGCTCTGTGCCTGTTTGGAGAGGACCTAGCAGTCATACCAAGTTAAATGTGAAGATTATGAAAATAACCGTCCACAGCCTTGGAGGAGGCTCTTGGCCAGCAGTGGGATGTTACGGGCTGTATATGTGTATGAAGTAGTTTAGATTCAACTGTATTTCATTAATTAATTCAAGTTCAAGTGTATAGGTAAAAATTCGTACTCTTTTGGAGATTAGAGATAAATAATACAAGTATTAATCTCCACTCACTTGTAAGCGATCTCCTCCTTCCGTTTCCTCTCCGCCTCCTGCCCGTCATGGTCCAGGGCGCCGCTCGTGGTGCTCCGGGTCACGGATGACGTCATCACCCCCTCGTACTTGCTGACCTCAGACAGGTTGGAGCAGTCCCGCACCATGGAGATTCTCTGCTCCTTGGGTTCCACTGGTGGCATCTTGGGCACCTCGCGCTGGATCGTACCGCTCTTCACGTGCCAGTAGTACGGGCCGTCATTGTCTAGAATTTAGGAAGGTCTGGTTTAATGGAAGTTCTGGTTTGTGGTTGAGTTTTTTTTCAACATTAAAAGGTGCATGTTGTTACTATCAGTGTGTCGGTAAACAACAGCAGTCGTTGTATCAAATGCCTGGGTCTAAGGTTTTATGGTTGTAATGTCATTTGTCATAAATATTGTATTTTTATTGGAAAATCTAACGTTTCCATTGCTTAGAAACCAGCTCATTAACTGAACTTACTTAAATCGGATTTTAAACGGTACTTATCGAATTTCACGGTAATAGTGTTTATTGGAAGATAGGTTACAATTAAAAAGGTTATGCAAATGGCATCGTTTAGTTTAGTTACTATAGGCCTTACCTTCATGCCTCTCCCAGCCCGGGGGCAGTTGCAACGGCGGTTCCTTCTTGGGACGTAGTTTCACCGGTATAGCGTACAAGTCGTCGTTGGGCCCCTCCGCCGAGTGTGGGACGCCCTCCGCGTGGCTCTTCTCTGTGTCCTCTTGGTCTGCCCTCTCTTTCTCTGGGGGCGGCGACTCGCCTCCGCCATTTTGGGGGGGCGTTATGAGGCCGGCCTTTTCACTGGAAAATACGGTTTATGGTAAGGATGCTTTGTAACCAGAGATGAGTTGCTTCGTCGCTATGGGTGCGTTTGGTGTGCATTAATCATATTCATTGGTCCACATAGCAATAGCACAGTGGAAACAGATTTCTTTCACATTATCGCAGCATAGCTCGTCGGAATTAGCTAAATAATGGATTTCCGAGGTAGAGGTAGTTAAGAATGACCTCCTTTACTGAGAACTTGTAATGTACAGACGTACTTAAGTTTTACTTTAGTCGTAGTAGGAAAAAAATATAAATAAAAAGAAAAATATGCTTTCTTTACCGACTTACTGTGTTGGCTTTTCGCAACTTTTGTAAAAATAGCAAGAAGCCATATAAAAACAAACTTTAGCGCACAAGTAGGTATTGTTTATACACTGTTTCTAAAAAGTCTTTTATTCACTAACTGGTAAACAATGTGACTGAAATAACTTTCTGCTTTACAAAATATACCAAGAATTATATTAAAATTTTATACAAAGATATATATTATGTTTTAATTAAACTAAATGACTGCACTTTTTTCTGCTTAAAATACGACCTTGATATGAAAATGTTTCTGCACTAATGTTCATGTTTAATCGCCGAAGTGATTAAGACCCACAGTCCCACAGTTAAACACTATTTGCTTGGTTTATTTCCATCAACATTTCGCAAGCGGTCTAATGAACCAAAACTTTTTTACGATTAGCTACTAGGTACGTACTATGACTAACTAGTATCATTATTTAAAATTTTTTTAGTACGTAATTATTTATATGGATTAATCTCTTATTAAATTTCTTTTTGAAAACTAACTAACTAAGTCAGTTGATCTGTTATAAAAATTTGACTCATTTAACTAACTAATATAAGCTAACCTAAGTATAAAAACATCGCTTACTTTGTTTTTGTTACTGGTGACCGGGCTTCATCTTCAAGTCTGAAACAAAAAAAAACAAATGTTAATAAATACAGACTGGGAAATTAAACACATAGACAAAACCAATTTAGACACAAATTTTGAAACACTCGAACAACCTCATAATTATTTAGTCAAACGATGCGCGATGATTGTGATAGCCGATAACAGATCCGCCAACTTGTAATAATAAGCCATTTTAAATTCAGTCATTCGAGTATAAGTCAATGGCATAGGCAGTAAATCGTCGATCGAACTCCAACAAACAAACAAAAGGGGATTCCTTCCATGAAAATGTTTCAAAAGAATTTCATAGCCCCGGTTCACCGCTCGACTACGCAATACAGAGAACATTATTGTGTGAGTAGAGCGGTTTTACGCATCACAATACAGGCGGTTACAAAAGAGGTTACTATAGTAAGCCGTAAGATTCCCAGGGGATCATTCTGAACTGCAATTTAAATCATTACTTTGAAACATCGCCGTAAATTTAAAACTCAAAAAGCCTTTGGTCTATGATAAATTCATAACACTTAACAATTTTTTTTCAGGTTTCAGTGAACTTCATACCAGTGATAAAGGTAGGTACTACGGTCGGTTGGAATTCCCCAACTTTGCGCATTTCGCACCCAATCCGTGGACGTTTTGGGACAAAATGGCGTCATTGGCATTACACTCGATGTCTGGTTTGCCACCATTCGCATGCTAATATTATGGCTAATTTACCAGACACAGTTTGTAAGCTTTTGTCTTTAGTGTTTAGCCAATTTTGGGGTTCTGTAGGTTGGTAATAGTTTGTAGGTAAGTACATAGTATTGGCTATTTGAAGTTAGTTGAAAGAGGTTGTAATTATAATATTATGTGGGGATATCTCACATACAGCCATCCGACCCCAACATAGACAGAGCCTATGAATATCTGGCTTTTACCAAATACCTGCCCCAGCCGGGGATCGAACCCGGGACCTTCGGCTTAGCAGTTAGGGTCACTAACCACTACACTACTCAGTGGTAAAATTTTGCGGTAAGTAAGTAGGTAAGTATATTGTTGATATCTTCTAGTTTTGTTCTAGCTAGACCTATTGAAAGAAGTTGATCAGAGTCACACCCTTTAGGCTTATTAAGTATACCTAAGCTTTAGAATATAATAAGTATAAGTACATATACGTAAAGTATTTCTAAGATAACATAGCGTACAAGAGCGATACACCGTACACCTACAAATACCAACATTGTATAAGAAACGGCATCAGAGTCATAAAGTTGTTGGATTAAAGTATTTCTTACGAGGCACGAGGCACATAGGACCTACATTGTTGGCCCATGTGCAGTCTATGTACTTAGTTGATGAAGAGTACATAGGTACTTTCGCTACGTCCAAGTTCCAACCTTACTTCTACTTAGTACCTACGTAGTAGGTAGGGTAAATCGTGGTATAACTGGCATGTGTCAGTAACTGGCACTTTGACTATAAAACTAAATATATTAAGCTTTTGGATATAGTAAGACCATCTTTGATGTGTTTACAGCAATCTACAATTATTCATTGATATTATAGTTTAATTTTACGGCGCTAGGTGGGTATTTTCCGGCGCTGGAAATTATCTCAGTCAAAGCGGCGAAGATCGCCAAAAAAATGCACGTGCGTTAAGTTTTTCTTAAGGAGACACCAAAATTTGTATGGCCTGTTTTCGCGAAAATAAATAAGTTTTTGATAGTGTGACAATAACAAGGAAGTAGGGGAAGGTCTAAACAATATCATAATAGCCCGATTCACTGTGATTTTAGTTGCTTTTGAGTTATATTTGAGGGTGCTAGTTACTGAAATGTAATTTATATCTTCACTTAGTAACTGGCACCCCCCTGCCAGTTACTAATATTTTGGGTTTTGTGATTTTAAGCTATTTTATACCTTCTATCGACAGAAAATACGATTTAAAGTGCACTGTAAAAACCCCCAGTGTCTAGGCAGCTTTGTTTCAATAACTGGCACGGGGCTGCCAGTTACTAATCTGCATACATTTTTTTACGTACCAATAACTGGCACTTACTGGTGCGGTAAACATTTCTTTCATGTTTCTTTTCAGAAAAATCACTAAAATCAAGGCAATCTACAGTAGTCTGTAATTGTCCACTGCTGGACTTCTCGCCAGCAGTGACACTGCACTCTGTTCTCGACCTTCCTCATCCAGCCACTACCGGTCAGCTTTATAAGGTTGTTGGTCCAGCTGGCCCGAAGGTATCCGCCGCTACCATTGCCTGTTCGTGGTCTCCACTCTAGAGCTCGTTGGCTCCACTGGTCATCGGTTCTTCGGCAGCTATGGCCTGCCTAATGCCACTTGAGCATACAGAATTTAAGAGCTATATCGGTTACTCAAGTTCTCTTACGGATTACCTTATTTCTGATATGGTCCTTCAAAGAACCACCAATCTTTCCAATACCCGCTGATCGATTTTGAATCGGTGGACCAGTCCAACCGTCAGTGTCCACGTCTATGATCCATACGTCATCACCAGTAAGACGCATTGACTGAAGACCTTTGCCTTCAGGCATTTATGATAAAATTTGTCAAATCTTCCCTTATGCAGTCCAATCCAGTAATACATTTTTTGTTTTATGCACCTTACAGCTTCGTTTTCGAAGTTCCTTCTGCCTAGTCGAATAGACTGTCCAAGGTAGACATAATATACTGTTGCTGCATTAAGGCCGCTATGCATGTTACAACGAGGGAATTCCAGAACTGCCCAGGTCTAAATGGAATCAAAGGCTTTCTTATAGTCCTTGAAGAACTTGATAGAAACATGGTTCGTGATGACCTTATAAAACAGCTTGAAAACATGATTAAACCAAATTGGTTAAAGAGCTTCTGAAGCTGTTCGAGGATAATAATAGCTTTCAGAAGAGCTGTACTAATTCTGTCTTTACCCAGAGCATGTGAAGCTGAAAGCCCTAAAAACCTTCAATTTCCGCAAGAAATTTCAGCTTAGAGGCAACTATACTACCGTCAGCAGTCTTCAACTTAGCCAGGTCACTTCTCCCAAGCTGCTGAATGAATACATCAAGGTCCACAAGCATTTGATTTCTCCATTTCCGTTTCCAAATCCAAGGGTTTCTCGATTTGTTGCATTCATATGGACCCACGATTCGTCGCATACTTGTACTGTCATTTTGTCGTAGAAGTCGACCATTACAACGGTGATTTTGTGTCTTACCGGTACAGAACCTAGACAGGTAATTGTACATTACCTAATATCAAATATATTATTGATTTTAGAGTACTTATTGACCTAATTGCATGATTTTTTAAAAGGTGCCAGTTACTGAAACATCATGTGACAGTTACTAATTTTTAGTGCCAGTTACTAGGTTTTTTGGGGGTAGTGGATATAAACTTCATTAAAATCGAATATTAATCATATATCTTTACCATTTATGCCTATAATTGTTCGTCATCTTATTGCCAGTAATTCAAGCCTACCAGTGCTTAAATCAGACCAATACTTTATTTTTAATATATTTTTTTGTGTTGCGAGTCGCTTAAACTGCCAGTTACTGGTACTTTTACCCTAGTTTGTTTCACTTTGCAGTGTTTATTTTCTGCACAAAAGGGTTGCATTCTGTGGGTAGGTAGATATTCATATGGTACATTGTAGATATTTTTAACCTCTGACAAAAAAGGGGGTAATATAAGTTAAACGTAAGTATGTCTGTGTGTGTATCAATCTGTGGTAGCGTAGCTCTCAAACGACTGAATCGATTTTCGTTTTGTTTTTTTACGGTCATACGAGTAGATTGGCAAGTTGCTTGGCGACCCTCCTTGCGGGGTGAAAGACGCGGAGGGGACGAGGTACCCAAGACGACAGTGGGTAGCGGGACGGGTAGCGGTGGAGGGGAACGCGTGCACTGCATGTCATTATTACGGCAGTCTCGGCCGCGCAGCCGAGGCGGACACATGTCTTATATAGTCTGTCATAATTTGAGTGCGACCCACATGAGATCATTGATCCTGAGACCATTAGTCTTAGGATGGGTGTTGAGACCTTTTTAATATTATCGTTATATTATTATTAGGTATCTATAATTCGTCAACAAAATAACGTTAAAAACAACAAATCGTATGTCTCAATAATCTCAATATAGGGGCTTCTTGTAGAACAGCGTACCGGATCAGTCATGCTACGCGGCTAAAGGTTGGTACTGCGCAGTCAGATACGAAAAAGTAAACAACAAAGACGAAGAGTCCATATGACAGTGCGTCAGTTGTCAGTTCTTGTAACTAGGAAAGCAACCAAAATTTATGTGATTTAATGAAAGTAATTAATGAGCAAAACACAGAGAAAAATTACAAAATTGATGAAATTTTGAAAGAAAATGGTCATATCGTGCTTCGCCTACCCCCATACCACCCGGAATTAAATCCTATTGAACTTGTGTGGCGGTACGTGAAAGGCGAGCTCGCAAGAACGTCGATTGACTCTAACTTAGATAAAGAGATAAAAGACTTAGAGTTGCTTTTCTCTAATTATTCGCCTGAAAAGTGGTGAAATTGTGACGACCATGTCATAAAAAATTAAGACGAATATTATAATCTGATAGAGTATTTGACGATGTATTGGACAGGTATGTTATTGTTTATTTATAATTTAATGTAAATTAAACATAAAATATTATAACTGAACTAATATGACTGGCGTACTCTAGTACATTATACTTCAAAGTAGGTATAATGTTTTTTGGTTTTTGTCTTAGATTTATAATTGAAGTTAATGAAAACGATGATGAAGATGAGGATGACGACGACGATGAACAAGTTCAAACAGAGAGTGACATGGAAATTGATTTATAAAATAAAACACTTTTACATAAATAAATTCAAATTGGTAGATATTCTGAAGGTAAACATCCAAATTTTAATGCTGTCAAACTATAAATTTTAAGCTAAATATGACATTTACGGGAACACTCATAGAATAAAATTTTACTTACGTCAGAAATAGTTACAAGCTATCGCGAGATTAATCCGGGCACACTTTCTACGTGTGTAGCATGTCGTGCTACCTCGCCCCCGCCACTTCTTTCACCCCGCAAGGAGGGTCGCCAAGTAACTTGCCACATTATATATACCTAGTCATAGGTAATGATACCCCGATTATTCTCAGCCAGCCATATTAGGTATATCAAAATTGGCTGAGCCGTTCAAAAGTGTTGCGACATAAATTGAATTGAAATTGAATGTCGGGGGCTTTAAACGTTGGTCAGGTTAATTATTATAGAAAAGTATACGCGAATTTTAGTAACTACGATAAGTACGAAAGCGAATTTTTAAAATCTCCTATGTGCATAAATTCACCCACATCATTTTGGAACAATAAAATGTGCTACAATCCCGAATCCCTGAAGGTTTTTTTCAGGCTTTAAAAGCATTTCGGTGTACTACATTTACATTTTATCCATTTATATTTCAGTAAAAGTTCCCACGAAATTTTGTAGAATAGAGTGAAGCTCGCAGTTTAATAAGTTTGTAATTATTTCCAACAAATTGTTCGTACTCTAAATTATTATCCATTTAGGTCTTAGGTAAACCGTTGCGAACTAGCGAACGAGCTTTACAAATGTATCTGCCAAGAATATTAAATTAAATTAACGTTAATAACCTTTCGTGAAATTGTCTTTAGTATCTGTTTAGAAGAACAGAAACTGGGGCCTTACCGCGAAGTCATAACGAAGTAACACTTACAAAGAAATAAGTGTCAAATTCAAAACTATTCGCGATAGGGATAAAGAACTAACTTTTCCCACGAGCCTCGCTTCGCTTTATACATGATTTTCCCGAGGGGATTCCGGGATAAAAAGTAGCCTATGTTAACACATTGGATTAACATAAGGGTGGGAGCATACTCGTACTACATGCCAAATTTGTTTTTTAAAAAACCAGCCGTTTTGCCGTGAAAGAGTAACAAAGTAGCATTATTCCCTCACTACATTTTCAAGCTTCAGGAGGTACACATCAGAGCATAAAACTGACACACCAGGATATCCCAGAGAACATTATTCGAACTAAGCATTCTATCCCAGGTGACTCCAACTCTTGTGTCGCCAGTGTAGCTGGATTGAAATAAAATTTATGTTTAAGTAAAATGTAACCTGTAAAATCAATTTCAGTTTATGTCTATTGTGTTGTACTTAGGGTTTATATTACCTATCAAGTTACTTACACATTAGATTTTGGATCGGAACTTCTGTTAGGACTATTGAAAAAATCGTAAAAATATTATTCAATTCCATCCCTTTTCGGCATACTTTACGGTTTATGCAGAGGTAAGTACCGAAATTAAGTTTCTTATTTAGCTTTTACCAAATACAATAATACAGTTGAGATTTAGATCTTGTCTTAGGATTCAAATTGGCGACCAACGACTTGAAGTGGCATTAAGCATCATGTCTCGAGCTGCCAAGAGCTGCCTTTTCTGTGCATTTCGTAAGTAGGTAACTATAAGTACTCTAATTACTAATTACCAAATTAGTTACTAAGTAGTTTAGTCATAATCTGTGGCGCACAAGTGAGAATCACAGTGGAACTAATCGTGTATAGATTAGAGAAGCCTCGGCAAGTCTGGCAAGGTTGAACAGCAGACAGACAATAACACACAAAATATATATCGTGCTAGTTCATTCACGCGATAGACGATTACAATAAAGTTGAAGTATATTCTCTGACTGTCTACCTCTTTAACTTAGTAGATAGTCATGTATTTCATAGAGAGTAAGTATACGTGTACCAACCCATACATTACCGAAAATGATCGATTAAATCCCATATAAGTTTATTTTCCATTTAAACATATTATCTAAGTAGGTAATTCAGTAGTCCATTTAAAATCCGAAACGAAATTTTTACCACCTTCACTCTAACTCGCACTCAAGAGCCATTTCAATTGAAAAAAAAACTGAAGTAAGTAGGTACCTACTATTTCAGCTTCAGCCATCAGCACGTTTCAGCCGTGCCGTGCTGCAGCTCGCTTCAGGGGAATTACAGATTGCAAGCTGGGGGCGCACTTCGACTTTGCGGACGCGAATGAGCTTTGCGACTTGCGATTGTTAGTTGCGACCAAGAGTTAGAGTTAGTTGTGTGTAAACCTGCATTAAATATTTATAATGTTATTAATAGAGTTAAGTAAGTACTATTGTAATCGATAAAATGCTTTGAACTTTGTAAATCGTGTTTCAATGTATTTACAGTACAATTCATACGTATCCCATAATCCTATCCTATCATTAACTGCTTTAAAATTTATTGATATTATCTGCCATATACAGTTACTTTTAATCGATAAAATAACTACAAACTTTGTAAATCGTGTGGTACGATTGATAGTTTCGTAAATATCATAATGCACCAGTATTTCTTTCCGTAAAGTGGCAGTAACCCCCTGTGTCTCGGTCTAAGCTGCTTTATAGCTTCAACAAGCTGTTGTGCTCAAGATTACGTTTATTGGCTGTTACTGTATCGCTCTGAAACGTGCGAGGAAATCGTTCACTTTGAGGTGTAAAATAAAATTTTATTTTACTTTTCAAGTTGTGTGAAGTTAATTTAACTTGACTGGACCTCAATTCTAAAGCGCAATTTCGCGTTGAGTGTTGGAATTAATTGCAAAATTTTCACTATTTAGAAATAGAGGGCCGCAGGATTTTTAGGGCCTGGTTTTTCAAGAACGATCTATCTACTTAACAAAGAAATGAATTTTGCAAAAAACTAATATTTCAGTCAAGTCCATTCGATTGAGTTTCCTCATCTCCATAATCCTCCATGGGCACAGCAACCAGGTAAGTTATAAGCTATATAAAACACCTCGCTTTCATCTTAAATATAAAACCCCCAGAATAAGCCGTCCAGTCAGCGCCGGCCGTGCCCACGTCTCAGAAGTCATTCCAAGTTGGAGCCGTCTGTCCCCAATCTCCCCCCTGTATACCCACTTCAATCTACCGTCGCCGTCGTGCCCCCATTGTGGAGAGGTAATGCTGGCACCACACTTGGCTATTCCTCTTTGTTATTGGATGTTTCCTGTTTTCACCAAATAACGGCAAATTGGATAATAATTTTGAGTAATATACTGACCACACACGGCAGTTTTGGCAAATAAGAATAGCTAAGTGGAGTCGTAGCATAACGCGAAGAAGGGGAGGACCGGGAGAATTGACGCTACTTAGGAATATTAGGTACGATATTTTAATTTATGTTTTTTTTTACATTTAATTATTATTTCAAATAAATTATGTTGACTATGCAAGCCATTGAGTTTTAAATATACCTAACTAATATTATGTGAAAAAATGCAGTAAAAAAAATGTGGCACCATGCTATAATAAGTAAGTAAATATATTTTTTATTTGCGAATTTAATTGAAAATTATCTTTGATATGTAACATTTTTTCTGCTAAACATGGTGTTTTAAACATGTATGTAAAAACGTATACTTAAAAAAGATCTCCATTTTCTTTTGCAACAAAGCCTTTCAACTAAGAGCCCTTATCCATTTGAAAGAACAAAGAGTCCTTTTCTTGTACAAAGTAAAAGCTTCCATAATACGTTCGACAGCTTTTCAGTTTCCCAGCCACTTTCCCTATAAATAGACATTCCCTACGTGTGTGTTCTGTTATAAGTACTTACAATACATACATGTAATGTTTAGTAATATCTGTAAATAATATGTATGTATAATTGAGTTGGTAATTTTACGTAGGACCGGGTGATTATCATAAGGTTTTTTTAAAATAAATAACTGATTGACGGATGCAAAAGTATTAAAAAATAAATGTTTAATGAATAAGTAGATATGATTCTGTAAAATTACACAGAAAATCCGTAACATATTAATTAAAAAAAATGTCCAAATGTAAATGGTAACCTACATACGTATAATCAAGAAGTCAATCACAATGCACAAAACAAACGAAACCCAATTAAAAAGCAGCCAATGCGACTAACTTCGTTCCGATACAATACCGTGATGATTGCGGGCCAGCGGGTAATAAACAAAGAGCTTTGTATTCCGCTGCACGCCTGGTAGTCACGTAGTGGGACACAGGCACGTCCAGCCGTATTGTTGAGACCAATGCGAGCTCTAGCGCAGTCCTGGCCGCCTGGTAGATGTGATTGGAAAATTTTAACCAAATGTATTGGTATTGGTTAACCAGCTGATATGATATTGTTTACTGTAAGTAAACAAAGTTATATTATCTAGCGTGCGTTCACATGCTATCGTACCTACTCTCTTTACTCTTTATGCCTTGGGTTAAACGTCCCTTCCTATTTGCAGTCTTTCCTGTCCCCTGTTAATAGTCAATTTCCCATGCTATCAGGGCCATTTCGTACATCCATGCTCGAAGGCTGTTCAAAAATCAAATTGATTTTTGTTGGTTCGTTATTCTGGAAGTTGGTGTTGGTTTTGTATTTTACGCCATCGCCAACGTCATCGTAAGCTCATAGAATCATATAAGCGCAAGTTACTCTTTCTTATCCACCACCCAAAAACCTACCCTACTCTAATGGTTTTAAAAAAGGAAGAGTATCTAACCCTTTAAACAAAATTATCAAAAATTGCTCCAATTGCAGCAAAAAGCGTCAGCTGGCGCCCTACACTAATTCCTCATTCCGTAACATTCGGTACAGTCGGGCGCACAATCGCGTGCGTTACGTCACAGGCAGGTTACTCTATACTATCTTAAAATGAACGGACGAGCTGTCGTGCAATCGGCACGTTCAATACAACGAGATAGAGTCGTAGCTCGCAGAAAAGTTATAGGACGTTTTAGCTATTGAACTGTTTTGCCCCTCTCTGTCAATAAGGTGAGGAGTTTTCGTCATAATAGAATGACCCCCCGGACCCCCGGGCCGGGTGCAGCGGGGGCGATGACCCGCTCACTGCGCAGTTGCACCGCATCGACCGGCGCTTCCGGGCGCGCGGGCCACGAGATCTGCACTCGCGGGTTGACCCGGAACATAGGGTTTCTGGTTTTGGACTTTCTGGCTTTGATTATTGCATTGGTCATATATAAACTACTTACTTAAATGTTTTGCTCTAAGCACAGTTTTGCCTTAACAGACCCAGAAAACATATCAAAATTCCGTAAGTTATATTTTTGGATCCAATATGGACTCAGTAAGCTACGGTAGACGGAATGAAATAAAATTAAATTTGCCAAGGACAAGGTAACAGATTTAACAAGACACACTTCTGACAGAATCCGAAAAAATTATATACGATGTTATGTTTCCGTTAGACCGTATTTAATAAACTCCCAGCATGGTTTCATTAACAGAAAATCCACTGAATCTAATCTATGTGAATATATTGATAGTGTATTGAATGCTTTGGACGAAGGATTTCAGGTGGATGCCGTCTATACCGATTATTCAAAGGCGTTTGATAAAATATCACACAATCTGCTAGTAAAAAAACTAGATTTATTCGGTATACACGGTAACCTTCTGCGATGGTTGGTTTCTTATTTAAAAAATAGGTCGCAAGCGGTTTCTATTAAGGGATATACATCGTCGTTCATTCCTATCTCTTCTGGCGTTCCCCAGGGCTCCCACTTAGGTCCCCTTCTTTTCAACATTTTTATTAATGACGTAACAAATATATTAAATAACTCAGATTCTTTATTATATGCCGACGACACCAAAATATTTATTAAAGTTAAGTCAATAGAAGACTGTCATAATTTACAATCAGATCTGAACAATCTATTAAATTACTGCGAACTTAATAAAATTTCTCTTAATATCGATAAGTGCTGCGTTATATCTTTTACTAGGAAAAGAAACCATATTTTATACGATTACAATTTTAATCATAAAAGTTTAAGAAGGGTAACCGAAGTGAGAGACCTAGGCGTTCACCTCGACAGCGAATTGTCGTTCCGTAAACACTTTGACATAATTACAGCAAAGGCATATAAGATGCTTGGTTTTATTTTCCGACAAGGTAAAGACTTTAAACAACCGAATACTCTTATTTTGCTTTTTAACTCATTTGTAAGATCCGTTCTTGAATACGCGTCTACGGTATGGAACCCTCAATACCTAAATCATATATACAACATAGAAAGAATTCAAAATAAATTCATAAAAAGATTAAAATATAAATTTAAATTTTTTGACACTAGTTGCTTTCTATCACTCGAAAACCGTCGTGAAATGAGAGACCAGATGTTTCTTTACAAGATTATCAACCACTACGTCGATAGTCCATACCTACTCAGTAGAATATATTTATATTGTAAATACAATTCCCGTCATCAAAAGGCTTTTGTGATACAGAACTGTAGTAGAAATTATACAAAGAATCGCTTTGTTATACGAGCTTGCGAGAATTATAATAAGTTGCATAAGCAAGCTGATCTATTTCATGAAAAACCATTGTGTTATAAGAAAAAAATAATGAGTACCTACCTTAAAAACTGATTCCGTATAAAATGTGCAAAGTTGAACTTACTATATGTAATTTTAGATTAAAAGTAAAATGATGTTGTTATATGTACCTACTATAAGTTAGTGATGTTTTGTTTTAATGTTTAAATTCTTTGTGAAACTTTATTGGCTTGTGTATGAACTTAATGTTAGTTTATAAGTGAAATATTATAAAGCTGTTTGTTTCCAAATAAAGAAAATTAAAATTAAAATTAAAATTAAAATTAAAATAAGATCTCACATCTGGATAAAAAAATTCATCCTTGACCCTACTCTAACTCCGCTGTTCTCCAAGCCCCACTTCCGTTCTGAGCGAGCCACGAACGGAACAACATCCGTGCTCCACTCAGCTGGCCGTAATACCCCGATCTCCTCTTTCATTTCCACCACACGAAAACCTACCCTATTCCTAAGACTTAAGATCGGAACGGAAGGTACGGATACCGTGGCGGCCATTTGTAATATCCCAACGTGAAATATTAAAAGGAAATGCTTGAGATAATGCCGTTGATATTGTGTAATATTATGACGTTTTATGCCAATTATCGTGTCAGACGTTTGAACAAATGGTTTTGAGATTGTTTTGTTATGGTGCTGCTTAATTCTTGTAATGTAAGTTGTTTTAGAATAGGAATGGTGAAGTTTATTTGATATTTTGCTTTAAGCTGAATAAAATTTATAAGTAGGTAGGTACAGTCAGCTGCGTAAGTAGCTGTACACATTTTTACCTTGTCAAACTCACAAAATGCCTATTCAAACATTGACAGTTGGTTATGTAGATAGTTTGACAAGGTACAAAAGTGTATAGCTACATATGCAGGTCACCGTATATACCCTAACAACATGCAAAACAAAATCACATTATAAACCTAAATATATGATCAAATTCGAACAGAGGAGTTTTGAAAATTCTTTTTTTACTTAAGTAAACGAGAACTTTTTTGATAGTACTTAATTATTATTATTTTTGTTAGTAAGTAGTTCATATGTTAATTATTAAATTTATACGAAATTACCTATTTGATAGCAGTGTAGAAACCATTCTTTTAAATAAAAACTAGGTACCAAAAGCCCTCCAAAACCCGCTTCTCCTCACACCAACAACAACTCCTTGTCTAGTAGCACGGAGCATTTAAGACGTGACATAAGTTTTGCATCGCGCTCACTCATATCGCGCAGCCTCAAGAGCGAGCGCGACGGTGAACTTTTGTCACGTCTAAAATGCGCCCCGTACTAGCCTCTCTTTCAAAAACCCACCTCCTATTGTCCAGATACTCGTAGTCGTCGGGCAACTTGTCGTCGTGCATGTCGTACAAGTCACTGTAGAGCGCCGACTCGAGGCGCGACGGGTCCAAGTGGTAGTTCGGGTTCTCGTACGAGAGAAGACCATTCTCTGTGGGGGAGAGAGAGGAATGAGTTAGGTAAGTTTGGGGAGTAGAAAGAGATGAAAACTTTAGGTTTAAATTTTTGAGCACATATTTTTGAGTTGGGTACTATTACACAAAGTGATACTTTTGGAATTTTCAGTTAAGTACGGGTCCTAGTCATCTGAAAAAAATACCTACTGAGTTTTCTAAAAAAGTAAAAACGTGTCGTGTGGTAGCTAATTTCCCAAACATCCCCTTTGATCGTATACACGTATCAACTGTTCTGAAATAACACATCTTTGCCTAGCTTGGGGTCAGATGGCTGTGTGTGAGATGTCCCCACATATGAAATTGTGAATAAGTACCTAGTTCATTCCTACACCCCAAAACGTGATATAAGGTGCAATACAGTCAGGGACTTACCCTGCCAGCATTACGCATACAATCTGGTTTCAATGTCCACCATTGCTAAGCCGCTTTGTATTAAAGGATTAACCCACATACGGGTGGATGCTATACAAACGCCCCTATACATATACATACATACTATATACTACACAATACTACCACATGCCTTTAATCCCTGCCAGAGTACATTACGTATTATTATATGCTAACAGATTCTTTAAAAATCTCTACATCATCATCATCAGTGAACAATCATGCAGTGATGATCATACACCACTCCGGAGAGCGATACATATACAACACTCTGTCCTCGACCTTTCAATCGTCAGACTACTTATAATAGGTAGGTACATTTTATAAGGTTTAGCGGGCGGGAGGGCGTCCCACGATATGGTAGTCTCTTCGTGGTCTCAGTTCCGAGCAGCGGAATGAGAAAAATAGCTGTCATTGCTGGTATGCCAGGTATACCCACGTGGCGCCGGGAGTATCACTGATAAAGTCCCACCCTATCTCAAGTATGTCTACTGAACTACTGCAGTGAAGTAATTAATTCAAAGCATGTTTTATATTGCGAAGATCATGGCACGGAGCTATGACAAATGTTTATAAATGAGAGGAACATTTCTGAGCCTTGAGAGGAAAATAATGAGGCTTATTATAAAAATATGTGGAAATGTAGGTAAATAAAAATAGTTTATCGTATTCGTCATAGGCATGTAAATTAATTGCTATATGTAGTAGGTTACGTACCCTGTGACTTTTTTACCAGCAACGGCAACGGAAAATCTGTATTGGTTTCAAATTACGATTTAAAAAAGGTGATTTTAGTTTTGGTCCCATAATGAAAGCCATAAGATGTGTTAAAAACCATAATTATTTTGTTGGATATCTTGCCCCCATATAATATAATATATTTGGTCCACCAACCCGCACTAGGCCAGCGCGGTAGACTATAGGCTGCCCAAAACCCTTCCTTCATTCGAAGGTGGGGACGTGATGGGTCTGGATGTGTATAAGTATAGGTTTGACCCCATGGAAGCCCGTCAGTGCCCCCAGATGACAATCATTATAACCGTTGCTAAGCCGTCGCGCCGACTCAGTCCAGTGGTTTCCTTCAATACGACTCTGAAGCCATACGAATCTGATACGAAGCGATTTCATTATAAAACTCTATCTCTTCATTATACTGGGTTACATACTTACATGTTACCGATGGTATCAATTTTAGTTTAGTAAAGGTAGGTGATCACCTATATTGGTTGTTATCGTACGTATCGGACGAAACGGATTTTCATAAATATATGCCGGCAATGCCGATGAGGTGGACGCACTTGTGTGAATTTCTATAGTTACAAACAATATTGAATACGATGCGTCCGTTGCGTAAGATGCCGAAAGGTGGGCGCTTACTTTAAAACGGTACCTTTCATCCAGTTTGTCAGTTTCTCTCAAGAAAGCCTAGCTAAGCATGTTGAACTGTCCTACCTAGGTACTCAACGATCACTCAGCCAATCACGGCCGGCCCTGCATTCCGTGCTTAAGTTTACCTTTTTTAATATGTCGTTCTCATTTGTGAAACTGTTATCAAAATCCATTCAGGGCATATAGGTACAGGATACAGATCTAAGTAGGTATTTATCGAATCTAGAAACAGGTAAAAATATGGTAACAACTACAAATATTTATTTTCCCGAAACGACCGAACCGCCATAACTATAACATATTATGCACATGCTATTAGGCCGTGTTCTGTATCGACCGAACCTTTATAGGTGTATATACAGGCTGTTCCTAAAAGTAAAAATGATTTTTTGTAATGTTACAGCGAGAATTAAAAAATCGTGTCGCATATAAAATAAAACTGTAAGGTTTAATGTGTATAGCTTTGTGCTCTATCTATTTATTATTCATTAATTGAACTGCGAAATATAATAAGTACCTATACCTGCTCATTTTCTTTAGAAACTTACTAGATACTTTTTGTAATTTTTCTTTGAATGTAAAATTGCTGATTTTCCCGTTGACCCATTGGTAAACCAGATACCAGGCGCGGATCCACCCATATGGGCAAGATGGGCATGCCCATCACCTAAATGACTTGCCATATCAAGCCACGGGATTTTAATAATATAATTTAGTTAAGTATTTTATCACTTTTAACCTACCTAAGGTATGGCTTTTTATAGTAATGATGAGATGATTTCGGGTCATGCTATGTAATTTTTTTCCCACCTGGAAAGCCGTCCCGATAGTTATTAAATAATTCAAAAATCATAAAATTTTCTGTCATGCCAAGAGTCTGCGTCGGCTAATGGTCAGTCACTATTTACGTATAGGTACAACGAGACTATTTTGATCTCGATAAATCAATAGTTCAGTTATTTTTAATATTTTTTTGGCAAAACGGACACATTTCTTAGTTTTAGGGTAACGTACTCAAAAGTAAAAAAGGAACCCTTATACTCAGAAACGGGTAAAGGTATCAAGCTTATTTTGCATAGATATATAAATTTACGGCCCTGACAAAATACTAAAATAAAATAATGTAAAAAAAAAAATGTTTTTGTCGTACTTTAAAGTGGGGCACGTAAAGTGGGGATGACATTTTTTTCCCGGTGTTTCGATAATGTGGGATATCGTTGAATAGGTTTTTTAAATATTTAGGCATGATCAAACCATTTTTTGATTCAGTGATTGGTTTACGAAATATTAAGCTTCAAAGTGCTCTTTTTTGTTACACTCATGTGTCCCCCCTGCTGGCTAAAGGGTTAACCCAAAATATATGTAAAAATTCACTGTACATATGAGGAAATTAAAAGGAACACTATCTCAGGTACTTAAGTAGACTAGTGCGGAACTCTCAGTGCGCGAGTCCAACTCGGCCGGTTTTTAGGGTTCCGTAGTCTACTAAGAATCCTTGTTTCGTCATGTCTGTCCGTCTGTCCGTTCTGGCTCCTTCTCCGCCTTTTCTGCACCTATTGCCACGAAAATTTGTGGAGAGATGTATAGGTAGGTTTTTAGATTATTAGTATAGGTAATACAAAAATTTGTTTTTTAAATTATCGAAAAAATATATTTTTTTACCCCCCCTCCCATACAGCGAAAAGTTAATTCGAAAAGAAAATCGATTTATCCCATCGTGTGGGGTATCGTTAAAAATGTATCTTTAAATACAACAAAAATTGCCGTTATAACATTTGGATCTAACCCCCCAGTCTCGAGATATATTAATACAAAGTTTTAATTAGAGCGCCCCCCTTTTAAAATACAATAATTATAATTCTAAAAAAAAATGTTTTGTATATCTCCAGGTAAATACTTTCAACGCAAAACTGTAGCGGACTCTGTATCATACATAGTTATTTTTATACAACTCTACCTGCAGGTGCAAATGGTAATGTATGTGTCGCAGGCATCTGGTTTAATCTCCTATTTGATTGAACCACTAGCCCGTTCATTGGATGTCGCTATTCAGTTGTATGACTAAAGGACAACTCGTCAAGTCGTTGATTGTAACGTTTGACGTCTTGACTGAACGTCATTCAGCGAAGTCGTTGAATGGGATATAGTATAGCAACTTTGTAATATCTGGTTAGGGTGAACATGACCAGACAAGAGTCAACAAAAAGAATAGTCTACAAAAATAGTAGTTACAAAGCTCTTATCTCACAAATTACCTAATTAAACAATAACAATAAACGTACCTTCATATTTTTGTTCATAATTATCCAGTTTCACCACATTTTTTTCTTTGAAACTATCCGCCCGCGGTGCAATAATAGGTAAATCCATGTTGTCACACTATTTTAACACAAATAACGCACTTTAAAGCTAATTTATTTGCAAAAAACTAACAATATAGGATCTTTTTGTGTCAGCTGTTAGCTGTTAGACGCCATATTTGTTTTATTCACCACCTGACTGATTTTAAGTCAGCTAACTAGTTGGACGTTTTGTGACGCTTGTACAATCAACGTTCGGTCTAGTCATACAATTGAGTAGCGCTATCCAATGAACGGGCTAGTGATTCAACCAAAAAGGAGATTCAACCAGATGCCTGCGACATATGGATTTTTTTTGGTCAGCCCATCTTATGGCTACGGTACCCTTTAAAAGTGACATCCGTTTTCTCGTAAAAGATTACCATACATCCATTCAAACTTATTAACTTTATTTATGCCTTCTGTATAAGGGACAAAATTGAGGAAATTTTAAACACTGTTTTGTCAAAAAAACCCTTAAACAGCGGCTGGTACCTAACTATCAAAAAAACTATTTTGCAATCAAAATAATTTATGTACTTACTTAATAAAAAAACAGCTATTAGGTAGTACTTCAAGGCGAGGAAAAACCACCTTTTTAGACTTTCCTTCGACTTGCCCATGCCCATCACCTATTTTGAGGTCTGGATCCGCGCCTGAATTCCCACGGGAAAACTTTTTAAGGCGAAGCGAAGCTCGCGGGAACAGCTATATCTTATATTTAAATTCTATCGTTTTTTCTCTCGACTTAGGTATTGCAATGTATGAATCGTATCCAATGAAATGATATAACAACACACTTAAGTAAAAAGTAACATTAGTACAATATACCTATGTATGCATAATCATCGTTTAAAAAAGATAAACATAGTTTTACTTTCATGTCTTTATTTAATTGCATGATGCGGCGTGTTGTCTCTAAATATTTAATGTGTGATTTTAGAAAATTTACCATTTAGAAACGTGATGCGGCAAAATTTATATTTTGAGTGAACTAGTAAAAGTTTAAGCTATGATCCACATTGAGGTGTGTATATGTTACTGTAAAAGCCCGAACAACGGTAAATCCTAAGATTTACGCGTAAAACCTAAGATTTACCAACTCTTAATGGTAAAAGCCCGAAAGATTTTGCGATTCGCACTTTTACCACTATTCACTTGGTAAATCTTAGGATTTACATTAAGGCACGGTAAATGTTGAAAAAGCCAGGTTATAACTTATAACCTCCGTAGTCGAACAAAGCGTCCGTAGTCGAGCGGGCTTCAGTGATCGTAACTGATCACTGAGGTTTAGCAACAACCAGCATGGTCAGCCATTGGATGGGTGACCGATTTCAAGTGGTTCTTTTCTGGATGCTTTCGTGCTTCGGACGGCACGTTAAGCCGTGGGTCCCGGTTGCTGCTTCGGCAGCAGTCGTTAAGCCTAGTCAGAGGCCTTCGGGCGGCTTGAAAACGTCTGACAGTCGGGTTGCCCACTTACCCGACAACTCTCTCAGCACAAGCTTGCTTGTGTTGGGGGTCCACCAACCCGCACTAGGCCAGCGTGGTGGACTTTTAACTATTTAGGAAATAATTTAGAGGTGGATAATAATTACAAAATGAAAAAATATATGATTATTACACATTGTTAAAATAATTATGTTGATTTAAAGGTTAAAATGACTGTTCATAAAAAATAATATATATTCTGAAAGAAAATAATTTAAGTTTTTGATTGAAATAAATGAATAGGTAATAATTAATCTTTGTTTTATTCCCAAAACCAACTTTTACTAGGTGTCAGTGGTAAAACCTAGCATTTACCAAATTCTAATGGTAAAAGCCCGAAAAAAATGACCCATTTTCACAAATCCTTACATTTACCAACTCATGTTGGTAAATCCTAAGATTTACTTGTAAATCCTAGGATTTACCGTTGTTCGGGCTTTTACAGTAACATATATAATATACAGGTCTTCTTCTTCTTTCGGTTCAGTGGACATGCGAATTTTTTAATGTTTCCAGGCCAAAAATAAACAACTTTGATGGCATTCTGGTTGGCCTGGAGTAATAAGTCTTCCTGAGTGCAGATGGTGGGTACAGGGGACAGGAGAGTAAATGCTCCATAGTCTCTTCATACCATAATATACAGGTGTGAACAGGATGACATGTTCATGGCAAATTTAATTATGTATATCATTTGATCCAGGTAATAATTGTGTACTTAAGTAACGTTTCTATGAGTTAGGAAGGGTGTGATTCTTTGGGGAAATATATTATACTAGCTGTTCCCGCGAGCTTCGCTTCGCCTTAAAAAGTTTTCCCGTGGGAATTCCGGGATAAAAAGTAGCCTATCTTCTTTCTCAGGGTCTAGAACATATGTATACCAAATTTCATTCAAATCCGTTCAGTAGTTTTCGCGTGAAAGAGTAACAGACCGACAGCGCTTCGCTTCGCCTTAAAAAGTTTTCCCGTGGAAATTCCGGGATAAAAAGTAGCCTATGTTCTTTCCCAGGGTCTAGACCGTATGTATACCAAATTTCATTCAAATCCGTTCAGTAGTTTTGGCGTGAAAGAGTAACAGACAGACAGCGCTTCGCTTCGCCTTAAAAAGTTTTCCCGTGGGAATTCCGGGATAAAAAGTAGCCTATGTTCTTTCCCAGGGTTTAGACCGTATGTATACCAAATTTCATTCAAATCCGTTCAGTAGTTTTGGCGTGAAAGAGTAACAGACAGATAGCGCTTCGCTTCGCCTTAAAAAGTTTTCCCGTGGGCATTCCGGGATAAAAAGTAGCCTATGTTCTTTCCCAGGGTCTAGACCGTATGTATACCAAATTTCATTCAAATCCGTTCAGTAGTTTTGGCGTGAAAGAGTAACAGACAGACAGACAGACAGACAGACACAGTTACTTTCGCATTTATAATATTAGTTAGGATTAGGATTAGTTAGGATATGGATGATCTTTATCATTACATTTATCATGATTATGGCATTTTTTTCTCGAGCACCTAAATAATCTTTCATAAGTATAAATAAAAAACTTTAAAATAAAGTCATATACCTAATTAATCGTATCTTAATATTCTTAATTTCAGATTAGACTCATGTGCAGACTAGCGACAGTGACTGTTCATTACCATTCACCATTCGAATCACACAGTATCACTGACAAAAACAAAGAGTGTTACATACACTTATTAACATAGCACTTACTTTCACTGCGCCGCAGTCCCATGGCTCTACGTCACTCACACAGTCCTATGTCCAACACTTTAGCACATTTTCACTATTTTCGTCTAAAACACTGACGTTTCACTATTTAAGTTTACTGCTTTGCATTTGTTATTAGTTTATAGGTCTTGTGCACACGATAAAATTGTCACTGAAATAGAGGAATATAAGATAGAATTATTTTAAATATCTTTGCTTCCAATTTGGCATGTTTGTGGTGACGTTTTTTGGCGCGTGGATATTTCTTTGACAAATTTGAGTTGCTGATGTAAAGGATTCGTGACAATAGTTCCTTCTTGTGTCCCTAGTTTTACTGAACATTCTGTATAATAAACATATGGCCCCTGCGTATTTACAATGACCACAATAATTTTCTAATTTTTGTCTTCGCCTTATTACATGAATTTGGCTTTACATCCTAGCTAATATTATAAATGCGAAAGTAACTGTGTCTGTCTGTCTGTTACGAGTACTCTTTCACCCCAAAACTACTGAACGGATTTGAATGAAATTTAGAATACATACGGTCTAGACCCTGGGAAAGAACATAGGCTACTTTTTATCCCGGAATTCCCACGGGAAAACTTTTAAACACAGTTACAGGTACACTAGCTGTGTATTAGTAAGAGCGCGAAACCATACAGAAAATGCAAATTAACAAAAACGACCTAGCGATTACATTTTGCATAAAAAGCATCTTAAGACGGTCTTTGTGTATGGGAACTCAGTGCTTACATAGTAAAACGGCTTATAAAGTTTTTCCACTAATTTCAGTTTATCGTTAACTTGCTCATTATACGGAGGAGAGAATAATATTGTTCTCACTTTCATTTTATTTACGATGCGACTGCAACAAAGAGGTCAAGTCCGAACCAGACAATTTACCAGGTTAGGTAAGACGGTTCTGTAGGATATGAAATTAGAACACTCGGTCCTGATACCTTTTTGGTTTCGACCATATACATATAATCAAAGCTTTTTGGTTGAGCCACTTTTAAATTGAAATTAAATCCCACAGCCTTGTTGTAGGTGTAGGGGATGGTAGCCTTTCTTTTCAAAAATAAAACGTAGGTAAGTATTAAGTAATTATCGAGTATATCTAATGGAACAATCAGTGCAGCGATCACAAGATTCGATACTATTTTCGAATCTACACAAACATTATGGAAAAAGCAAATGTCACTTTTGGAACTGACAAATTTGCCTTACATTTTGACAGTGACAGACGATACTGTCCTTTTTATAAAATATTATGACTACTAACTGAACAACAGCTTAGGTAAGTATAGGTTTTATTATAAAAAGTTGGCTTTTAACCTCTACGCCATTTTCCGAAGCATCCCTGAAAACCGAGAATTTCCAAATGAAAGCATTAATTATATCTAATTGGATCCCTTGTCAGGGTACAAATAGTTTTCGCTTTGTTTCATTCATATTTGCTATTTCAATTTCAAGTGTATGAATGTTTGGGTGAATATATAATGGCTTTAATGGCTTCATAAAATTCATATTAATTTAGAATTATGAATTCCATTTAAGTAATGTATTGCTGTCAGATTGTACATAAGTTAGTCACGTGACTGTTTTACCACATATGGTAAGTAACTAAATTATTCGACAACTAATTTTAAAAAGTGTTTGACTTAACGTTGTTTATAATGACGAGCTACCTAAGTCATCTCCTATTGGCTTACAATTCAATTTAATTATTAAACATTGATAGATAAACCTGGTTTAACTGAATTTTGAACATAAGGATCTTATAGAACTTTCAAGAAGTCATTTCAGTGACTAAAATATTTTTTCTCTCTTTCTTTCAAACCTCGACCGAATGGCGTAGTGGTTAGTGACCCTGACTACTGAGCCGAAGGTCCCGGGTTCGATTCCCGACTGGGGCAGATATTTGTTTAAACACATATATTTGTTCTCGGGTCTTGGATGTGCCCGTAAAATGGCAATAGGCCCGCCCCCTGTTACATTGGGACTAACATAACACTCTGGCGAAAAGTGGGTGCAGCAATGCACCTCTGCCTACCCCGCAAGGGAGTACATTAGTACAAGGCGTGAGTGTGTGTGCTTTCAAACCAGTAGGTCGCATCGATCTGACTCGCTCCCAATTGGTATAATAAGTAGGCAGCGAGCCGGTCACAGTGATTTGGTATATAATCCAATTTGGTTCATCACACGTCATCTTGTGAAGTGGCAGTACATAGTGGTAAATTGACTAGTCAGGCTGTAATTTAGTAAGTACTTAGTTTCTCAAAACACGGTTCTTTGACGCCATTTTGATTCCTAGATTCTGGGTTATCTTCGACTTGTGGTTGAGAAATTAAGGTTATTGTTGTTAATAAGTTGTTTGAAGTCGACTGACATTTCATTTTCTTCGGATACCTACTTAGGTACTTTAAATGTTAATATTATAGACTATTTTCTTGAGTTGCTATGTTATTAATAAAGTTATACTTTAACAAAACTGGATCAGTCAGATAACGGCAGCTTATAAATCACAAAAAAAATAGGTATATTGATTTATTTTTAGTACCCAAAATAATAGAGGTATTTCTATTTAACCGAAAACACTAGCGAAACCAAACGATGAGTCGCAACGCAATCGTGAAAATCATACACAAACACACAAACACACTCTTTCCGGCGTAACCGGTTAAACGGCCCGGTTTAGCCGTCGCATGCGCCGATTAATGAGTGTTGCTGCTCGTTCTGTTGTTGCGACTTTTTGAGAAATGTCCGGTTTGCTGTTTTTTTTTTGTAACAACTGAGCGGCTGTTTTTGCAATTTCGTTACTACCTACTTGTAGGAGTAAGTTACAGTATGAGTGGGTTAGAGAGGAATTTCTCGGACAGATTTGGCGATAGGTTCCTTTACCTTTAAGAATTATTAAAATTTATATTATGTAGGTACCTATATGTTTTTGTTTTATTCTTATTAAAACCTGATGTTACACGTATAGTATAATACAGTAAACCTAAAAATTAAGCCATTACCCATTTATCATCGTTCATTTTTGGAAAAAGCGTAGACAAAAATCACAGGCCAAATCTAGTTCTTTCATAATTCATTCTACAATCAAGGTCTAAATCTTAATCCCTATGCACTTTAGCACCTAAAGGTAGCAGTTAAAACAGCAATATCTCACAGAATGACTCATTATCATTATTCTGAGTGACGCGAGTAACGAACAGCCTTGAGCAGAGTAAATAATCGCAGAGTATGATCTAATTGCGGAGATCTGTGGCGTTTACACCGGGCGAACGAACATAATAATATTATGCGCTCGCGAGCAGAATAGGTGAGGTGAATGGGGTTCAAGCTCTAGAAACTGTGTAAGTAAATGCATTGTTTCACTTGACATGTTACCATTATAGGTATTTATTTCAATTTATGACTGGGCGCCTATGTCTAGTTTAATGATTTTTAAAAATTATGATTCCATATAAGTACTATTTACTCATACTTATAAGTGCTTCCTTACCACCACCGAAGCATTCGTAAACCAATATTACTTAGAGACGTCGCTTCAATTAGATAGATATTATGGTAGGTACAGGAACAGTGTATTTATTACTAACAGCATATTCCTAGTGTAAACGCGCCTTCTCATATTGTGCAATAGTCGTATTGTAAATGAAGTTAAAATCTCAAGTTATTGTTAAATTATCTTTAGTGTTGATCGAAGGAAATATAATTGTTCGGGCTATTATTACGTGAGATCAGTCTGATTGATTGCAATTTTTGATACTTAAGTACTTACTATACCTACATACATAGTAAATTATGGACCTTGTAGTGGTCTTGGAAGTCCTAGTTTCATAGTTTCGAATCTCACGATGCTTAGTATTGAGATCGGTGGTGGCGTAATGGATAAGGCCTCGTCCTCTCAATCGAGACGCCGTGGGTTCAAATCCTGGCCTGTACCAATGAATTATTTCAATAAAGTTTAAGCACAATAATATCACGGTGATGGAAAACATCGTGAGGAAACCTGCACATCTAGATTCTAGATGTGTATCCTAAGTGCATTGTACGTACTTATCCCAAACGGCGATATGGTTCGCAACCTATCACGTGAGTACAAATGTGCTGCGAAAAGTGGGTGGCTCGCTTTGTGAGAATTGTGACTATTGTGAGCCACCTCTGACTACCCCTTCGGGGATTACAGTCGTGAGTGCATAATATGCATAATATGCATAGTATTGAGAAAAATGGTGGTTTAAAACTTAGATAAAGATAGGTAGGTAGGTATTTCTCATAACTGAATGGTTCTTATTTACATCTAACCAAAGATCACATTATATTATTATGTATTCTATCAAGTTAATGAAATTGCAAGTTAATCAATAAGTATGCTAATCTGCCAATAACGAAAAAGAAAGTTAATGTTTAGTCTAAAAAGATAATTCTTTTGCATATTTATTCAATTTAAAATTATCTATTGCTCATTTATGTAATGACGATGATAATTTTAGAAGGATACGTTCACTAGGTTTCAAAATAAGTTAAAGCATATTCGCTTTAACTATTATAGGTAGGTATCTAAGGAATAACTTTGATGTTGCCTTGAAGACTGAAAACACATTCCTCTGATAACTTTTTAATTTACTATTGAAACAAACCTAAAAGACCAAACTAATGAAACATAATATAACAACATAAAGAGTTGAAGAGTATAAAAGTATAAACACTCAATGAAGGTCAATAACCAGGAACCAAACCTGGGACTTCGCGCCCGCGACCCATTTGTGAGAGGTTTACGAGCAAGTCCCGGGTTCGAGCCAGTTTACGACAGCTGACTGAAAGCAAATTCATTTTCCGCCATGTTTGTTTGTACCAAATGTAAATATGAAAGGTTTATAAAATATACTTCTGTACGATATCCGATGTATTCCGAAGTCGGCAGAATTGAGATATAAAATATCCTTGATATTGGGTTGTAGTCGGTATTAGATTACAAATATGATTATGTTTCTCTAAATATAGCTTAGAACTATATACTACTAGCTGTCCCCGCGCGCTTCGCTTCGCCTTAAAAAGTTTTACCGTGGGAATTCCGGGATAAAAAGTAGCCTATGTTCTTTCCCATGTTGTAGACCGTATGTATACCAAATTTCATTCAAATCCGTTCAGTAGTTTTGGCGTGAAAGAGTAACAGACAGACAGACAGACAGACAGACACAGTTACTTTCGCATTTATAATATTAGTTAGGATATAATTACTTACCTAACTTATATATACTTACCTAACTAGGTACTTATAGTTTATGTTAGTATTAATTCATCATGGTAGTTTTTTTATCAACATGTTTCTGTTAAAGTTAGTGTCATTTAAGTATGTTAGGTTTATGTTATGTTCTCATTCATATTACACACATGTATATAACCTATGTACTCAAGTACACTTAAGATGCAATCTTATTAAGTATATCAGCTACTTTATCTTAATTACCTACTCCAATTTCTCACTTTTACAAAGTAACAAAAGGTCACAACAATGTAACGTAAACCAAATAAATTGTAGTGAAATTAAATACAATTCATGTCCAATAGCAAATAGAGTATAGCGGCTGGAGGTCACTCTACCATACACGAGATTAAGGGCCAGTTTTTTGATCCCTAGTTAACTCAACCATTGGTCAAAAATGGTGACCATTAGTTAAAAATCATCCAAAATTGTATGCAGCTGTCATGCTTGACAAGTGAGTTGACCAATGGTTAAAGTTGACCACGGATCAAAAAACTGGCCCTAAGTGCCAATTTCTCCATTCTCGGTTGGAGCATAACCAGGGAGTAGTGGTTAACTTTTGACACATCTGTCATGAATTTTATATGGAGATGACGTTTAATTTATAAATCAATCCCTGTCGGTTAGATAACCGACATTGGAGAAATTGGCACTAAGTGACACAGCGCGGCCGCTATTCACGACTCTATGTCGTTGTATTAAACGTACTTATTGCATGACTGCTTTCGTTCGTTAGTTTTTTGTTAAGCTAGACTAACCCTCAAAGCTAGGCCGAAATGAATGAATGTCGTGTGATGGATAGCCTGACCCGATAACCGACTCTACGGCGAAAACAATGCCCAGTTATTTTTTATTTAAGTACTAGCTGTGCCCGCGAGCTTCGCTTCGCCTTAAAAAGTTTTCCCGTGGGAATTCCGGGATAAAAAGTAGCCTATGTTCTTTCTCAGGGTCTAGACCATATGTATACCAAATTTCATTCAAATCCGTTCATTAGTTTTGGCGTGAAAGAGTAACAGACAGACAGACAGACAGACAGAAAGACACAGTTACTTTCACATTTATAATATTAAGTTAGGATTAGGATTAGGATATAATAATAATATGTTATGTTTTTATTTTGGTTATTTTTTAGGTTAGATATTAGGAATTTTCTAAAAGTTTTAATGAAATGGTCCAAAAACTGTAGAAACATACACTGGCTAGCTGTTTTCATATTACTTTAATTTACGAGTAAGTACTTATATGTGAAAAATCATTTATACCTACTTAGGTATAGCAATCAGTTAATGTGAACCTTAAAAAATATGAACAAAGACCCGTATAATCTAATTACTACAGAATCACACGACATAATTGGAGATGCCTACATCACATTCAACAATTAAACTTAGTTTTTTCGACATAACATTAACAGTGGCATAAAAGAATCATCCTCGTTTCGTTTCATTGTTTAAACTCAATTGAGGAAATTAACTATTTTCTATTAAGTATTTCAAGCAAGGAATAATTATGATAATATGCATATGACTTATGCAAAAAAAAGATCCCGATGAATCGAGAACCTCCTCCTTTTTTGAAGTCGGTTAAAAACTTTACGATTAGAATTAGGTATAATTATGTTCGACTGTTTTTTTTTTGTCTAGATATCTAGAAGTCACTTTTTAAACCTAAAATATATTTTGTGATGTCAAATGCATTTTGCTGCATTTTTTTCACAAATATTCTGCAATATGACTCATTTGACCCAAAACTCTAGCTGTTTGACTTTTCAACCTTTGTTGGTAACATAGCTGTTTATCAGGGTACCCTCTTCTTATATCTAAGAGCTGATTCATCGGTGCTGACTGCTAAACCATAGCCTCTGCTTATTGTATAAGTACATGTAAATATTTATGTTTTTAAAATATGTTTTCGTAATACGCATTGTTAGTGAAACCAATTTTGTTAAATATGGTCTCTACTCTACTTCTCTACTACACACATTTATTACCTATGTAGCTGTAAGTAATCAAGTCATATAGTGTCCATAATTCGTTCACAATTACGGTCGAAAAGGAACCAAAAAGTCCACTTACACTGCTAAGATTATATCAAAACGACCACACGCATGCCAGTTACCCATTCAACCCCTAATTAACTAAATATTTATGCCGAAAATCACATACTTAAGAGGGTAGTAAGTAGGTGAGTACGTCTCACAACCTCCATCAATCACCCCACATTTGACATTCCAATTTCCCAGCTCCAAAACACACACATTCAGCTAAATAACGAGAAAATACCAAGAACATTAAAACGTTAAATAATAAATAAAGCACTGTAGCAGCCAATCCACGCGCCACAAATCGATTTTTAATCAACGTATTTTTTTAAACGTTACCGCGTATTCAAGCGCGCACTTTTTGAAAATGGAACATTCACAGATTATTAATCAACTGGCCACCAACAGAAATAGTTCTAATCTTTTCACGTAAGCACTTATTTTGATGTTTTTGAAAATGGAATAGTTTTTTTTTAATTCCGCCAGTCACGAATCGTCTGGCTTCGTTCACCGACCGGTTGGTACTGACGTTTGGTCTGAGCTTGGTCTGTGACGGGGGGCGGGCGGCCGCCCTATGTCTCTAGGAATTCTAGCTTCTATAGGTTCTAAGGCGGTTCTAGGTTTTATTGAAGAAGAATATGAAGTTCTTCTTTTAAGAAAGGAATCTATTGGAGTGCAAAGTTAAACATTAGGTAGTATCGTATATAGCATTTAAGTATAGCAAGTCTCACTTGGTTCATGTAAGTGGCACTTTCTAGAAAAAAAATACTAAAAGTACCCATTTTTTTAACCGACCGTGAGAAACTATTTTGGCATTTATGTAATTGCTGATAAAGCGTTTTTTGGCATTCCCCAATACAATGCCCGAAATATTTTCAGTAAAAAAGCAGACTGAAATATAAAAGCATATTTTTATGGAGGTTCAGCAAAAGACGGTTCGAAAGTTCAATAACGCAATAAAATGAAACCTTGTCTAAATTGAGTTTAGGGTCCATAAAGGTTATTTAAAATTTACTAGATTTACGTTTTACCTAATAAAAAAATATTATTTGAAAACAGAGATTGCTTGCTGCATCTCCAATCTTGGATATTACCTATATGCTTTCTGAAAGATATGTGAAGTGAAGCCATGCTCTGTTAGATCATAGGGTTATAGTCAACATTGGGCTTTTCCGGATTAGCATGTTTAACCTTTCCTACTATGGTATTAATACTAAGTGCACGGGTGTTATAATAGTTAAATATCCTAAAATAAGAACTCGTAGCCTCTTCTTCTTTCGAATGAATATAAGATACTTATAAAAACTTTAAATACGACTAAGATTATTCAGATTCCAGACCAAGTGGTACAGTACACAGTGCCATCAATGGCGCAAGTAACATCGGATTGGGCAATGAAGTAACGTGTGCCGCTCTACCGCGCACGCTGCCACACTTCCGATGTCCCAATGTACCCGCAGGTCATCGACCCTGGATATTGAAATAGGTCTGAATGTTTGATGGACGCGCTCTGTGTTGTGTGTGGAACATAATAATATGAGCATGAAATTTCAGTAAATGTTTACAAATTGGACGGTCGGGATTGAAAATATTTTCAGTGCTAGGCTGGTTAACTGTAGGTGAAAATTTAATGAAAACTCATTTTAATAATGTTTTATAAAACAATGCTAATGCTAATGATAGGTAAAGGGTCTTGCAAAAATCGTATACTAAGCCGAAAGGGGGTGACTCAGGGGGTCATTCAGAACCACTTTTGTTCTACACTTTTTGAAATTTAAAAATTCACGTAAGTAATAAAAAGCTCTTGGTGGAAAACTTTGTTTTTTTTACAACATCCTGTATAGGATACATATATGTATATACAAATAGCTGCTTAGGCTCGGCCGGGATTCGAACAGCGCAAGCGCCAGAGTTACAAACCTTGTCAACCTGGCGGGAAAACCTACAGTACAAAAACATAATGACTGTGTATAGGTACTCACTATAACGGCGAACTTCAGGTTTCTTGAAAATGTAAATGAAAAATATGGCCAAATTATTAAACCGACACATTATACACCCCCAAGATCTTTCAGTGACCAAATTTTACTTCCACGAATGAAAAACACATGAAAACCTCACTACGCCACATCATACTATGGTTCACCTATCCAGATATTACTAGCCCTAACTTTCCAAGACTTAAAACTAACATAACATGCCAGTTTAAATCCTGTAGCGTTGCAATCAAGGGCCATTTTACATTACGTTGTGAAGGTAGTTACATCAGTATGGTTTCAGGTTTGTTCAGTGGGATTCCCGCGATTCAGTGGTGAGTCATCGCGACTGAAAGCCTGGAGGCGCCCGTTTCAGTTAGTAAATATTAATTTGACAAATGATTTATGGTATTAGCTTGTGGATGAAGTAAAGTATCTTCCTAAGGACAATGGTGAGGTTATATAGCTAATTAGCTATCTAGATAAATATGTAGTAGATACTTAATAGCAGAGTACTAACTTGAAGGCAGTTATACGTAATGGTAGGAGACTACTAACTTGAAGGATTAGGTCTATTGAAGATATCTAATTCCAGGTTCTATTTGGCTGGTGGGTTCGTCAACTTTAGATTGACCTAGAATCGGTTCATCGACACACGTGACAAACCAAGCCCCTAATCTTCAGCTGGTCTATGGTGTCGTCTACCTATGTACGTAAGTTACAGATATTTTTAACATACATAAGTAATAAAACGTTATATTTATAATAAATAATTACTTCTAGAAAAAAATATGGTACTTAATTTGGCGCGGAGTCTATTATTACCTACATGAGTACAAACATAATAATATATTATGTACAGCGAAAATCGGGTGACTCACTTTTGAGTCACCTCAAGCTAGGTACCAACATTACAAACACAGACCTTAGATATGACCATCATACATGTCTGTGATTACAACCAATAATAATTATATTATCACTTATTGCTCACTAGTTTTAAACCATAATAAAATAAATATCCACGCCTGAAAGTTTCAGTTCCCAGTACAGGCGATGCGTCAATAGCCGACACAGTGGCGCCCCCACGTGGGGTTTCCGAATCTAAATAGTTTCCTATGAATTTCACTTTAAACCTGTCGTGTCGTGACCCGGTCGACTTTGCAGTTGAGTTACGCAACACGACCTAGACTCAAGTTTCTCTTTGTATTAAAAAAAACTGTATGAAAATTAGCTGCAGAATAGACCTTGGTATAATTTGATATAAGTATTTTTTGCTTGATCTTATTATCTGATGAATCGAGAACCTATTGTTATTGGTTCATTCGTTTATTGTGTGGTGTAATTTTTCACAGTGTTCTATTAGCTATGTACTTACCTACATGTCTTGTATAGTACAGTCAGCCTAGAAGATATCTGACTCCCCTGATTTAATTATTTCACGTTTTGAAAGAAACAATCAATTGTGTATGCTTGTCAAAAAATAATCATATTGGTGTTGGTGGTTTTCAGCTAAATTAACTTATTTGGAGGTGAAGGTATCTTCTTGGCAGACTATAAGTATCAGCATTGATGGATTTAGTCCTGCTCCTGTCCCCAGGGTAGGCCACTAGATACGATGGTTCAGCCACTGTTTAGCTGGATGCAAAGGGCGTCCCACTCTAAATAGCTACATTTGCCTTTGCGGTATAATATGTACATGTTCTCTACATTTAACCTATCGTCTATTGATTTTCCAACAGATGTGACCGATAGTAGGTATTCATGAATTATTCATAATTATTATGACCAACTCATTAATGTTATTGTTGCTTTTTGTTTGTTTACAAGTTCTTCGGTCTGCAGTCTAGACTTTGGTACTTAGCACTAAGTTACGAAATGTCACAGACATTTTGAGTAGGGGTAGGAGACACTTATGTACTTCATTGTATACTTAGAAAAAATGATATGATTTCCTTCATTTATATTTTACAGATATGTACAGTCTGCGCCAAAGAAACCTGATCCCTCACAGAGAGCATTTGATTGTCTCTCATTGTACAAGTTGTACTATTTTCACGAAAAAGCAGGTAAGTAAGTAGGTATAATAACTTTGAACCAGAATGTACTATACTACACGCATGTACCAGATGAAACGATTTTGATTTTACATTATCTAGTAAGATCAAGTCGGAAGTTCAAATCATCCACCCCCCACAATCCCACTCTACACTTCCAACCAAAGTACCAGGGCCGCATAGAGACGAGCAGGTGAATCCACGGTGCAGACGGCGGGGGTGAGGCGAGGGGCGCGGGGGCGGGGAGGCGCCAAGATGTCTGCCGATAGGGCTGCCTCGCGTGACGCATAACAACGGTGCGGTATAGTGTACTATTTTTGGGTATACGTTAGCCAGGGATGGCAACTTAAGTGATATTATGAGTGATGGTATTTTATTAGCTTTGGCTGGTCAATATTTTACGTCCCTCGAGCTATAATCCTCCAAAATTTAAACTCAATAGAAACTATTTCTGATGATGCCAAAAATTAGTCGTGAAATAGTCATAAATAGTCGTGTTTTCCAAAAAAATAGTCGTATCATACTTTCGGAGTTAGAGCTATACTTTATGGAGGATTATAGCTGGAGGTCTCCAGCTATAATCCTCCAGCCTCTGCAGAACAAACGGTAAGGCCTATCGACTTGGTTAAGGTCTCAAAAAATAGTCGTGAAATAGTCGTAATGACATGCCAAATTTCAGAAATAGTCGTCCAAAGATAGCAGAGATATAAAGGTACTTTGCTGCAGCCCTGGTGGAGGATTATAGCTGGAGGTTTTGAAAATATCGAATATCTTTGGAACTACTATGACTATCGGTTTGAATTATGTCTCAAAAAATAGTCGTGAAATAGTCGCTTCTATTTATTATAATTTTAAGCTTGATAAAAGCTGTTAAATAATGATATCAAATTATTCATACAAATCAAAGTGGACGAGAATGCCAAAGCGAGCCAGTACACAAAAATAATAGCACCGTAGCATTGAAGTACTCATGTCGAATTTATCTATAAATCATTTATTTCGTCATACTTTGCATCAATAGTATCTAAACGAATCTTTGGTATGACATTTTATTGCTTTTGCTCTTAGCCTTTACCTTACTGTGTACAGAGAAAACGTATGCCTATACACGCACACATTTATCTCTGTTATCTTGAAAAACGATAGCGATGACGACTACGGCGATGTAGTACCTAGGTCAGTTATTGTCATCCCTTACTATCCCGTAATCAGAAAAATATTGCTATCCTTGTCTCCTTTCTATCCGGCATGCATCGCACGCATAGAACGCGTGAGCGAACGTGTCACCAGTTGCATCTTGACAAGCAATAGCAAAGCGGTATTTATTACGTCCCTTACTATTTATTTATTTTTATTTAAACACTTTATTGTATACAATATACATAGGTATAACAGTAAAAAAATGGAGAGAATTAAACTTGACTAGTATACAAGGGCGGACTTATCGCCTCAACGCGATCTCTTCCAGTCGACTATCCCGGGATCACACAAATAATGCTGTTCTGTTTGGAGTAGACGAGTTCTCTAGTGGAGACCACGAACAGGCAAACGCAGCGTGGGCGTGGCGTGACGACCTTAGGCGGGTAGCCTGTAGTGGTTGGATGAGGAAGGCCGAGGACCGAGTGTTGTGGCGCTCCTTGGGAGAGGCCTATGTCCAGCAGTGGATGATTATTGGCTGATGATGATGATGATGATGATAGGTAAGTCTCACGGACTTTTACGGTGACGGAAAACATCGTGAGGAAACCTGCATATCTAGAATCTAGATGAACCCTATGTGTGTAAGTGCATTGAAATCGTTAAAAATTACGATAAGGTGCGACCTATCACGTAAATACATATTATACATACATGTACAGCGAAAAGCGAGTGGTCGTATGCATACATGTAGAATCTATCTATCTACCTACCTGTCTATCTGTGTGTGTTTTTGGGTAGGATAATTTGGTGATATAAAAAATATGGAACACTTAGTTTTGGTGTCAATGTTTTTATTTTAGTATAGCATAATTTGGTGATGATTTATCCGTTTTGGCGACGAAAAAGATTTTCTATTGTAAACTTACAATTATTTTGGGGCGTGTTTATTTATTTTGGAACGTAAACGTTATTGTTTGGGTATCTCAGTTTTGGTTTAAGTTTAATTAATATGGTCCTAATCAATTTTATTGGTGCTAAACCTTAGCGTACAAAAAGTTTTTTTGGTGACGATTTAAATTGTACCCCTTAAGTTATTCATTAAACAATCTTTAGGTAGATTAGGTTTCATACAATTATCTCAGTATTATTTGACTATTACCTATAAACATATTTAGTTTAATTTAAAATAATCACAGTTGGTTTATTGCTAAGTAATAATATAATATTGACGTAGTTCAATAAAAAAACATGGTATGAACTTAAATATGTAGTTATTTCACTATTTAAAAATAATTATTTTCTAGCCCTGTATCATAATAAGCTTAAGTTAAAGTAATCACAGATTGTTCATTAGTAGGTTTAGGTAAGTATAATCACGGTTATTGTCATAATGAAATATAACTCATTTAATTACAATCACAGGCCGAAAGATATATTTTTTTCGCGAATATTTAAATTCTGATTTCAGTTTCAGGCTTAGATATACCATGCTACACATGTAGCATTCGGCTTAGTATACCCTTTTTGCAACACCTTGTATAATGGTTTTAATAAATATACCTAAATAACTTCGTAGGTGATAATAGGGTATCTATAATGCCCAGATAACTGAATCCTGTAGGTGTAGAACTTGCAAAAATTATGAACAGCCACTGTAGCTTGCGACGTTATTGAAGAACACACGTAAGCTGCGCTGAAAAAAAAATAAGGCAAATTAACGTCTTATTAATAAAAATATTTGTTTTTTTTTTTAATATTATATACATATATATATGATATACGAGTAGGTAGATACGAGTAGTAATAATGTTATTTCACCTAGACTATTTGTTTGGTAATTTAGTGTCATTTGGAGACCACAGCAAACAGTGGAGTAAAATTTCTTATCAGTAACTTATTGCAACAATAACTTGAAACTGCGAACTTTTGTGCGAAAAGGGTAGAGTAGAAATACTGTTCATTAGTGTATTCGCTTTTTTCAATATATAGGTATGTCCCATAACCGACCTCTATTGTTTTTGAGCGAAAGAGATAGCTGAGTAAACAATTTGGCTTTTGTCCAAAACCGGTTTGGTCGGACGGTGCGTTTGAAACTTGTATGAAATTTCACAGGGTGTGAATTACTTACATAGGTATTTAGTTCAGAAACACGTTTTTGTCGCTTGTAACTGATAGGTACAAATGAGTTTTGACAAGTAAATTGGCTGTTATAACTTTATCAACTTCAGCACCACAACACTGTATCATAGTATAAGCACAATACCATATGAAAATAGTGATAAATTCTTACCTAGGATTTATCTGGTAATCATGTATTCGGAGCCATTGCAGTTTTTTAGCGCATTACATCAATGCAGTCATGATAGTTTATCGGCGCATTACATCGATAGGCTGTGTTTTCACCTGAAATAATAATGGGTAGGCTTATAGGTAGGTTACACATAATTTTTTTTTTATACATATATTTATTTGCCTAGTTTCATTCAGAAATACAAACAATAACGCCTTTTTTTGCTATTGAGGGGTAAATATCCACATTTAACCAGGACTACCATATGTAGGTAATAGATGATACCCACATATTTTCGTATCTACTAAGATATATACATGAATGCCTTGATTGCATGTATGCACAATTTACTAGCTCATAGTTTAAAATTACTAATTGAATAACAATCCCCATACATATTAAGCATAGATATTAAAAAATAATTTGGCTACGATACTTCAATAAAAAATCATGTTAATAAATAAGCTGAGCATAACAAAATGGGATGGCTTGCTTTGATATTGAGTATTAAAAAGGATACTTACTTGCAAATATTCAAACATAGCACTCGCTAAATACTCTTATCTGCATCCACTTATATCTTTTAGAACATCTTGAATATTCATTTGCATACAGAGCACTCACAATATTTTAACAACCAACAATAATACCGATCGTGACCATAGTTTGCACTAAATTGTAAACAAATTATCAAACAAAACATGCAAAATACTAACCCCAACTTCACCGGTGGCGGCGCGCGGCGGCGGTCAAATAAGGGACGTAATAAATACCGGTTTGCTATAGCTTGTCAAGATGTTACCGGTGACGCAGTCGCTCACGCGTTCTATGCCGGTTAGAAAGGAGACAAGGATAGCAATATTTGTCTGATCACGGGATAGTAAGGGATGACAATAACTGACCTAGGTACTACATCGCCGTAGTCGTCAACGCTATCGTTTTTCAAGATAACAGAGATAAATGTGTGCGTGTATTGGCATACGTTTTCTCTGTACACAGTAAGGTAAATGCTAAGAGCAAAAGGAATAAAATGTCATACCAAAGATTCGTTTAGATACTATTGATGCAAAGTATGACGAAATAAATGATTTATAGATAAATTCGACATGAGTAATTCAATGCTATTGCTTTTATTTTTGTATTCAGTGCTATTATTTTTGTGTACTGGCTCGCTTTGGCATTCTCGTCCACTTTGATTTGTATGAAGAATTTGATATCATTATTTAACAGCTTTTATCAAGCTTAAAATTATAATAAATAGAAGCGACTATTTCACGACTATTTTTTGAGACATAATTCAAACCGATAGTCATAGTAGTTCCAAAGATATTCGATATTTTCAAAACCTCCAGCTATAATCCTCCACCAGGGCTGCAGCAAAGTACCTTTATATCTCTGCTATCTTTGGACGACTATTTCTGAAATTTGGCATGTCATTACGACTATTTCACGACTATTTTTTGAGACCTTAACCAAGTCGATAGGCCTTACCGTTTGTTCTGCAGAGGCTGGAGGATTATAGCTGGAGACCTCCAGCTATAATCCTCCATAAAGTATAGCTCTAACTCCGAAAGTATGATACGACTATTTTTTTGGAAAACACGACTATTTATGACTATTTCACGACTAATTTTTGGCATCATCAGAAATAGTTTCTATTGAGTTTAAATTTTGGAGGATTATAGCTGGAGGCACGTAATATTTTCCATTAGACGGGGACAGTATAATTGCGGTGGGAATGGTTTTATTGTGTAAACAGTAGGTACTTACACTGACAGGTAGGTCTACCGAATAATTACCTACGTAAAATTATCAAAATGATCGATAAAATTCAACAAGAAATGAGATTTCCTAGTTGTAGGTGCACGTGCCTTATACTAACGATTTTCTAATGAACTCTACAATCTGACCTTGTGGGTACTTATTACAGTTTGAATAAAATAATTATAAAACGAGTAACTATGAAGCATTCGATTGATTATTCAAAAACTACCTACATTTTACTTACAGAGACATACGTTGAATGTGCTTTTACTATGAAGCATACTGGGTACACGTAAACCTTCAACCTTAACTTTGTACCTTTGTAATGACAATTTAGATGTAGCTTATTGATTTTATAACAAAGAACTTGGTAAGTAGCTTACCTACACAGGTAATTTATGAAATTCTTCGTAAATAGGTATTACGTATTTTAAATTAAGTAAATGTACCTGTTTCATATTTTATTGATTTCGTGATAATTCTGTCATTGTAGATTCGATATAATAATAAAATGTTATTCAAGACAAAGCCATACACATTAAAGGACTAATAAAGTCACACCCCTAAGCCACCCGCTAATTAAATGACCCCATTTCATTAGAAAGCCTCAACAATGAAGCCCTTATCTAATAATAAAATAATCGTAACAAATAAACAGTAAAGTTACACGTCATAATCGCAAACATAGGTAACGAGCGTATTGTATAGCGACCGGCCCACCCTGCGGGCCTTACGGGTATAAATCCGGTTGACATGTCACACGATTTTAATGATAACGATAACTGACCTGGGGCCAACGCGTGGGTGAAATGGGGAAAAGGATTGCATTTTTGTATATTTTTACATTCAAATGATGCACTCTTTTTGGGTGTGTCGTGACAATCTGGTGAATCATGGTCATGGCATGCTATGACTCCTCTAGTGCCGTGTCAACTGTACTTTTACATACAGTAACTAAGGCGATGACGGTAGAGTAGGTAGGTATTTAAGATTGGAGGTGTAAAAGTGGTAGCTCATCCTCACTTTAAAGGGGAAGGTGCAGATCGGGTTTGGCCTGGCAGCCCTGGCAGGCATAGACATCTGCACAACAGTAACAATTGAAAATTTCTATACGTTGCAGTTATGTTGCAAGGTTGCAACTTAGCTGATAAACATAGATGATATGTTGTTGTTTATAACTAATTTTTTTTACTGCTTGTGCTTCCACTGCCATCTATTGATAATGGCCGGTACTTCGTGGCTGATAAAATAAACCGCACTAACCTAGAAAGCTAGAGTCATCGTCGATGGGATCATGTAGCGCATCTACTGCCATCTATCGGTAATTATCGGTACTTCGTAGCTGATAGCCCACGTGATTAGCCCACTGACAATGGCACATAATATGCCTTCTCCACTATCTCGAATGTGGATCTATAACACTATATGGGATTGCACTGCACTAACCTAGAAACCTGGAGTCATCCACCATGCGGACGAGTAGCCATCTGTTGGCTGTTGTCGGTAACTACTTAAAAAAAATCCCCACTAACCTAGAAAGCTGGAGTCATCATCGATGCGGTCGTGTAGCGCTTGCATGACGAGCGCGGCGGCGAAGGCGGCGGGCGCATGCGCGGGCGGCAGCGCCGGCGACAGGCCGCGCAGCGAGACCGGCGCCGCGGCGAGGATGCCGCCGCACAGCATCACCCGCCCCACATGCCACGAGACTGGAAGGAGAAATTAGTTTTAGCGCCATCTATTGGTGACCACATGCCACGAGATTGGAAGGAAAAAAAATATTTAGCGCCATCTAGTGATGACTACGGGTACTAATAGACAATTAGTGACCCTGCGGAAAGAGATAGTAGTTGCCGCGGTGAGAATACCGCCGCACATCATCACCCGCCCCACATGCCACGGAACTGGTAAAAAAGGGAAAACGTTGTTTTGCGTCATCTAGTGATAAATTGGAAAACTAATAGTCATTGAGTCTGCACAAAGACTGGTGCCGCGGCGACTATGCCGCCGCACAGCATCACCCGCCCCACATGCCACGAGACTGGAAGGAAAAAAAAATTTTAGTATGATGATGTGATAGTGATGACTACGGGTACTAATAGATTATTATATACTGAGTATGAGCAAAGAGACAGTAGGTGCAGACACAAGACTATAGAGAGACGAGAATAAAGGGAGTTTAAAAGAAGAAGTAGTTTTAGCGCCATCTATTGATGACTATGGGTACTAATAGACAGTGAGCCTGCGCAAAGAGACAGGGTGCTGCGGCAAGGGTGTCCTGTACAGCATCACCTCATAATCACAATGCAGAAGACATGCTAGTGAAGTTAACTGATGATTACGATAAGTTTCTAAATTACTTTTAGCGCCATCTATTGGGAAAAATTAGTTCATCATCATTTGGTCTCTATCAACAATGACGGGCACAACTTATTCTTTGGTCTACAATTAAGAACTTCATGCATCCGCAGATATTATGCCAAAAATATAGTAGGTAGGTAACAAAACATAAGAATATTATTTAATTATGTCTGCCTATCTACAAGGTTTTGTAAGTTATTCTACCTACTGGAGCACAAGGTAAAACTCATAAATTACTTTTAAAATCTGTCCTTCAGATTTTCTTATAATCTATCCTTGAATAATAAATAATTAAGTTAGCGGAGTTGTTTAAAATAATGTTATCGTAACCAATCTGTACAGTGTACACCTTAAGAGAGGTAAAAGACAAGAGTCTTTAAAAAAAACACTGTTGATTTTGTAGTTAATTAGTTATTACCTACCTAACTAATCTTCAGTTAAAATATGTAAGTAAGTAAGTACTTAGTGTACTTACCTATACCAAAGACAACAAACTCATAACACTCGTTTGTTTCCGTGGGTGGAAAAAGGCATTACTTTTCAAGAAGCAGACAGGACAATAGCCGACAGCCAGAAGCTATTCCATCAATCAAATCGACAGGTCTACAAACTCGGTTTTCTCTGTTGTTTTATTGAGAAAAGTATTATCACCACCGACCGGGAGGCATGAGTAAATTTTTTCTCCAACTAGTTATAATTTAATTAGTATCTAGGTACCTACATGGTGTTCGGATTTACTGAATTGATTTTAATTACTTATCTAGTTTGTGGCTTTCCGCTGTTTTATGGAAATCCAACGACAAAACATCATTAATAATAATAATAATATGTGGGGACATCTCACACACGGCCATCCGACCCCAAGCTAGGCAGAACCTGTGTTATGGGTATCGGACAGCTGATATATCTACACAAATACATAGATAGATACATACTAAATATAAATAACCACACCCAAGACCCGAGAACAAATATCTGTGTTTAAACAAATATCTGCCCCAGCCGGGAATCGAACCCGGGACCTTCGGCTCAGTTGTCAGGGTCACTAACCACTACGCCATTCGGCCGTCTGGTTTGGCCATTGGTTGCATCCGAAGGAAAATATTCTACAACTAAAGCTTATTTTATAAAGAGTTCCGTTTTGTTTGTATATACCTAGGCACTGTACAATTTGATGGAGGCTCGAGAGGTCGATACTACTACCACAATGAGCCAGCCAGTTCACTCAACTTGACTTGACAAAGTTGTTTACCGACCAAGGAAGCAAGCAAGGGTCGAGGGTCGAATATACGTCGAATAGTAGTGGCTAATTTCAGAAGCTCCTAGTACCTGTTTGCTGCCTTGGGGTTAAAGAGACCTATAATCAAAAAATATGAAAAAGTTTTTGTCAAATTGAAAGATTTGTATGTTTATTCTATTTAATTCTAATGTGTTTTTTTACGAACTTCATCATTTTATAATTCACATTGAGCAAGTTTTGGATAACATGAAACATCAGATTTCATGAGTTTCTAACTTAGTTAAATATGTAAATATAAAAAATTATCAAGTGGTGGTGGTTTATGACTATCGAATCTGTTTAATTTTTTTCACTTATGGTGACAGGATCCAACCCATATCACTTGATAGGGACCGAAAACTTAATTTAAAAACTAAACCGACTTAGAGCCTCTAAGTAGGTTGATATAGAACCATTGTGTTGCTGAAGTTATTGGGAAATTGTAAGCAAGACGAGTAAATATTCAATATTATGCAAATGCTGGCCTTATTAAACACAATTTAGGGCGAGCGCTGTAACACATGCGCAAACATTGCATTTCCGTAGATTAATTTGGATTGTTTCTGTGTAGGTACTCTATAGCTTAAAAAACTAAGTTCTCTATACTCTTAGATTAACAATATACGCTCGTACATTGCATACATACACCCGAGTCCGCGTTGTTCTATGGTACGGTGGCCTGCGCCTAAAAGTATACAGGCGGAGTTTTTAAAATAGCGATCTCTGATGATGAAGGGACCAGCTACATCTGTTATAAATCCGGGGACGTGTTGTGTGTGATGTGTGTAGCAGTGGTGTTTATGTGGATGTGCTTGAGCAGCATGTGAGCTTGAGATCGCTATTTTAAAAACTCCGCCTGTATACTTTTAGGCGCAGGCCACCGTACATTGTATTGTATGACTAGACTGGACCTCGATCTAATAGCTTGACAACAGAGCTATCGTTCCTTCTATTTTTTTGAAATTACCAGGAAGAGTAACCATTCTGTATTCTAAAATTTGGTGCATCATCCAGTTATCTCAACCAAGCCTCTGCTCTGCTCAAGAAGCTCTAAAGGCCAAGGCTATAATACTCTGTCGTTGGCTTTCCTTATCCAAGAACTAAAGGCTAGCCAGAATTGTCGACTGAAAGTTTCTTAAACTTTACAGTAACATTAGTTACAGACTTGGCTTAACTAGAATGCGCGTAAGATATAATAAGCCTAGAATAAAATAGCATAACTACAATACGAAATGTGATTCATATAACGATGCTGAAATACGTATTCCAACTTTATGTTTGATTGTAGTTTAATATTTTAAATGTGTGACTTGTACACGGTGATTTGTAATTGTATTAAATTTCAGTTCGCCAATATTAACTATGTCAATGAAACCATGTTAAATATGGGAACTATATTTCTGGCCAGCAAAGTTTATTTTTGTCATCAACTTGTATCAGCAAATTAATAGATCCACCGTAACTAAATATTTTTATCCTCAAATAAATAAAAAGTGTCCTCTGGTATGAATTAGCAAATAATATCAATACAAAAATCTAAAATAATAGATCGATTGCCAAAAAATTTGAGTTCATTACATAAATAAAAACTTTATTTGCAGAATATTATTTTTGCTCAATAAATAATAACTGCGCCCGCAGAATAGTAGATTTGCCAGCAAATATATTGACTCTAGGTCGCATATTGCGATTTCTTGTTAATTCATATTTTGTCAGCATTGCAGTAGTTACATTTTAATAGGTTCAGTTATTAAAATATTATAATTTGTTAACAATTTAATATATGAGTTTACAAATTTAATGAAAAAATGTTCAAAGGGGCGGAGCCAAATTGGCGCTGGATGGGTCGTATGGATCGTACGAGGTGCGGGCGCGCGGGTGCGGGTAAATTCATGGTAGTGTCTACGTTGTAACTAGTCATTCCACAGCATTTCCACACTGGACTCGCTAGGTTGTGACCAGTCGTTCTTCGCTGGTCAACGAACCACTCAAATATGCTCCATATTGCATCACAATTAAATTTGTATTGTAAGTAAATGACATGAACATGGCACAAGTTGCTCTTGATTAGAAATTAGAAGAAGATTCGTGCCCTAGCAGTGCGGACGTGATGGGTTGCGATAAAACAGCTACCAGAGGACCTTTGTACACAATATTACGCTATTGTGGCAATATGCTTTCTATTGCATGAATATTAAGTCTTCTTCTTCTTCTTCTTATCGTGTCGACGACAAACCAACAAAGTCACTAAATAATACATATGCCCAGAACTGGGCCACTGATACTGCACCGCTGGTAGCGGTCATGAGCTCTTCCCGCGTACAGGTGTAGGGACACGCGGGGCATGATGTAAGGTGCACCATAGTTTGTGGCGCTTCACACAAGCAGTTCAGATTTTGTGCATCCGTAAATCCCCACCTAGCCATATTGTCCTTACTACGACCTATAAAGTAATAAGTATTTGTATTGTATGTAACTAAGTACCTACTGAAAATTTGGTTCTCAGTAAGATAGATTAGGGTTAGTGGGTCATTCTATTCTATTGTCTGTAAGGGTGTAAGAACCCGCACCTGGCTCTCTTGAGTGGAACCTTTGTGCATATCTCAAAGGTCTAAACTGCCTTTGTGGGTTCACATATCTAGATGTGCTTAATCTAGATATTGAGGTTTCCTTACGATGTTTTCTTTCACATGCTACATGATTATCCCCGAATTTAATTCTACAAAAATAAACAACGCTTAACATAAGTACATAATATTATCCTTTATTCATAATAAAAACTACGTTATCCTTATACGTCGAAGTATGCCGTATACCTCTGCCGGCCTCCCTTTTTACAGGTAACGTCAGACTGTAGTACTTAAGTTCTTCATTTCAGGATGCCAATTTCTTTGTGCACACGGCTCTCGACTTTTGTATTGTTTTGGCTGTCCGCTTCCACAGCTAGACACAATTTACTCCTTCATATTCCGTAATAAATGTGTCCAGTTCTTCTAATGAGGCGAATTCTTCCATACCTAATTGAATTTAGAAAAAAATACTATCTTTTGATGAGACAACGACCGCCATTATAACCTAAAAGTAGAAAGAGCAACTTGTGTCATGTTCATGTCATTTACTTACAATACAAATTTAACTTTATTGTGATGCAATATGGAGTATATTTGAGTGGTTCGTTGACTAGCGAAGAACGACTGGTCACAACCTAGCGAGTCCAGTGTGGAAATGCTGTGGAATGACTAGTCACAACGTAGACACTACCTAAATTCATTCGCTTGTTTACTTTATTCGCGCAAGTTCTGCGAGTGCATCTAATAGTCTTTTTGTTGTTAATATGATTTCTTAACAGTAATTATGGCATCAAGTAGTCGTGCAGATAATTCCATTATTGCAAATAGTGTATCATCGTTTGTCGAGCAATCATTTATGGAGAAAGTGCCGGTATTGGAATCTGATGAGGAAATTTCCGAAACTGACGAAGGTACCCAGCCAAAGAAGAAGCGGTCGCAAAACAAGGTTTGGATTTTCGTCACTAAGTTTGAAAACAAATCCAGTGCTGAGGAGTAATACATAAAGGCCGAAAAAACCTGGTCATTTAGTCATAAGCATGATGTTGAGGAAGGGCGAAAGAAGTACTATAGATGCAACAAAGTTGTACGAAAGGCACCTCAGTGTTCAGCTCAGCTATATTTACTCATGTATTCATTCTCTGATGAAGTAATGTTATTTCGTACAGAATGTGATCATGACCACGATTCAAAAACGCTCGCAGGTTATGGGCTTAGTGAGAGAGTAAAAGAAGAAATTAATAAATTGTACGACTTACATCTCAAACCCAAAGCTATACTTGCAAGTCTAGCTAAAATGGGTGGTATTAAAGTGCCAAAAATGTCCCAACTAAGGACATATTTAATTGATAGACGCCGTTGTAAATATGGACAGCCCACGATCAGTCTGGGCGAATTGGAATCTTGGCTAGAGTCTCATTCTTTTCTCAGTTTATGTTATTGGATATGAAATCCTTGAAGAAAGTAATCCGCCACGCTTTAGATTTGTCCTATCAACAAAATATTTGATGCAAAAAGCAGGTGAAGTAAAAGTTATACATGCTGATGCAACATACAAACTAATATGGCAAGGATTCCCCGTTTTCGTCGTTGGAAGTACAGACAAAAACAAACGATTTCATCCCTTTGCTCTGGGGGTTGCAACTAATGAAGAAAAAGAAGACTTTAAGTTGTTGTTCGATGCCATCAAGATCAATATCTTTAACTTGTACTCGCAAAACTTCAAGCCAGAAGTGCTAGTATGTGATGCAGCTAAAGCAATACAAAACGCATTCACAGAGGTATTTGGTAAGGATGTCACTGTAAGAATGTGTTGGGCTCACGCTAAGAAGAAAATTCAGCTTCATGTGGAGAAATATACGAAAAAAACTGTTCACAGAGAATTGTTGGCAGATGTGGACTCTCTCCAAGCAGCGACGGATTCAGAAACCTTCGAGTTAGCTTCAAAAGCATTCTTGAAAAAATGGGATAATGCTTTCATCCAATATTTTGAAGAGCAATGGCTTACCCAAAACCGTAGCTGGTATTTGGGGGCTCATATGGGTTCGCCAGCGACTAATAACGCTTTAGAATCACATAACCGAGTAATAAAAGATGAATACACACTCCGTGAACGTTTGCCATTGTCTCGTTTCTTGACAGTATTGTATTTCAATTACTTACTTACTGTATTTTTTTCTGAATACAAAGTTACATTCATACTTATAATTATCAATTTAATTTGGTACCTGAATTTTTAGATTTTTGTATTCCTCATAAGTGCATATGACAGCATGGATTATTAAAGCAAACAACTTTGCCTTATCACAAATTTTGCATTGTAAAGATAAAAATAGTAATGGTTTTTCTTACTTACCTTTAGTTTATGTCCCAAATGCTTGTTATGTAAGTTCTTTTCTGTGTTCCCACTTTAGCACTTTTGTTCGCATTACAGCTACACTATTTCAACAACATTATTAGTGCATGTTTAATATATGGGTGAGAATAGTAATAGCACATACACAATGTAAATGTACATAAGTTTTCCGGTTCGGGCTAGCGACAGAATAACAGCGTCACGGGGCAGTTCTGTTCCGTGACAACAACGCTGAGTCGTCCGGCCCATTCACACTAACCACAACTACTGTAAACCGCCTGTTACAGTAATTCAGTAATTTATTTTACAACTACCCACACAATTGTGAAAATAATTATGTGTATTTATATTTTAATAATGTTCCAATTTATTAACTGTGTTCATGTCATGTATGTAGGTAGTTAGTCCAGTACAAATTTAATGTTTATGTTTTGTATTGTATTGTGTATGTTTGTGAATTAGTGTGAATAAATGGTATGAATTTGAATTTTGAATGAATTTGAATTTGACAGTTGCTTCTCAGTTTGTAAATGGATGGTCGTTATCTGAAAACCAAGTATTTGCGACAGTACCAACCATCACTCTGAAAGACTGGACAGAAGCCTACCAATGGGCAAAGTTACGTAAAGAAGTTATAGTGACGTATAGTGACGATGCTTTCAAACAATATGAAGTACCGGGTGGAAAGGCAGACAAAACCCAAAACTTTGTAAATGCATGGACGGATTTTGCTGAATACAAAGTGCAATGGTATGTTTAATCTTTAATCAATAGCAAATGGCAAGTGGATCTACCGCACAATGACTGGATGCAAGGGAAATGCAACTGCCCTGCATTTTACAAAAATTATATGTGCAAACATATAATGGGGCTAGCCATACGCTTAAAGTTCGCGAACCCCCCACCAGAAGCAAAGAATGTGCCTATCGGCCAAAAAAGGAAGAGAGGGCGCCCTTCCAAATCAAGACCAGCGCTGGTAATACAATGATTTTGATAAGAGAAAGATTATGTTTTAATTAGAAGATGATTGCTTTTTATGAGAAGAAGTTTAAGGTTTAAGTTTTAATTAGAAGAAGGTTATTTTTGTTGTTTTTAATAAATAATATTGATTATTTAAACTGTTTTTTTTGTTTCCTTTAAAGATTAAACATACCATCGAGTTATGAGGACATACCTATTAAAATATATACATAAATGTTAATTTGCCACTTGATCATAAATCCCGGCGATTTTAACACGTTCACGGACAATCCGTCGAGGGCCGTAATTAAGTATCCTTGTAATATGACTACGCGCCTGTGGCCGTCCAACTTCTATTGATTGAAACGGACGAACCGTCAACAGCCGTATCATTTCCGTATTCTTAACAGGAGATACGTGATTTAGTGTCGTATTGTGCTAATTCATTTGTTTCTAGGTGTCATAACAAAGAACTTGTCGGGGTTTCTTTTGCACACACATAAGTGAACTTTATAGTGACATACCGCCTGTACCCGTAACCGTTACTAATAAAAATAACCTTCCAGAAGTTTAGTGTCACGGCGCGCGCGTCGCGGAAATGTTGTGTAGTACGGGTGGTAGTCTGGTAATTTTTGTGGCAAATTACGAGGTAAATTAATAATAAATTGATAAATATTATACTGTTTTGCATATAGGATACCTACCTATTCGATTCAAATACTATAATTACTTAAATGGAACAAAGAAAAGCAAAGATATAACTGTAATGAGGAACTAGAAAATTTTAGCTTTTGTCGATGAACCCTTTTGTTTAATCTTACTATATCAGCTTTATTTATTGTAAATAGCATGCTAAAAGTGGAACTTTGTATCTGAAAAACGTCCAAACCTATTTGAAAATGAAACGGTCCTTGAAAAAAACTGGCAGCTGCCGCCTGTAGCCGTAGATGTCACTATACGCATTGTTGGATATGCATGATGTGGCGGACCGCTTGTAGACGATACCGTCTATGGCCGTAACTGTCACATTACGTAAATAAAATATGTTGAGATACGGCAATACGTTTCAAGGCGGAACGATAAAATGTATGGGATTTTTAGGTGTCATATCAAAATATTTTCCAACCATCAATTGTCCGTGAACGTGTTAAGTGATAAATTGTTGAATTGATTTAAAATTGTTTGGGGGCAAAACTTTGCTGGCAAATCTACTATTTTGCCTTCAAACCTATTATTTAGCAAACTCAAAACTGATTTAATTGGCGATCGTTTAAATGAAACCCGTTAAATATGAGAGAGAGAAAATAAGTTCTGCAAGGAAATCTGAAAATGTGTTGCTCAATGTGAGCTTTAGGTAGGCTGAATGTGTTGTATTTTCGCGAATACCCACAACATTAGTTAGGCGACCGCCGCCGCCGCCGCCGTTACGGTAGATGGGAGCTTAAAGTTTACTTTAAATGTTGTTTGTACCAACAGGGCAGATAAATTAGGTAGGTACTTTTAGAATGGGTTAAGAACTTATTAGGGGACCAAACTCGGGAGCATTTATTACCTGTGTTAAAAGTTTCGTTATAATGATGATTTTTGTAGCTGCTTCTTTAGTTTTAGGGGAAACACAACATTAGGTAAAAAAAAACTTAGGATCGATGATAGAAGACTTGTGGATCATAGATCATAGAACAACACGGACTCGGGTGTACCCTCGTGGATAGATACTATTAGTCATTTCAGTGTTATACTTAGTTATTTCAAGTAAGTTACGTAGACGTAGGTTACTGAGAATTTATTTTGATTTTAAACAGCAGATAAGTAACATAATACGGGGTGATAAATTTTAATATCCCCTAAATGATATTGATGGTGTGGCCATTATTTAAATTAGGCGGATCTTGAGGTGTTCAGGTGTCGGCCGTGAGATATTACGGCGGGCTAGAAACCCATCTGTCTTCATACGGTTGGGGCCAGACAGATTTTTTATGAGTAACCGAATTATAATAAAATTTTACCTATCAAACTTCCTATAGTTAATACATTCCTTTTTAACATGTACACTGCACCCAATCTTAATCTCTTATTCCCCCATCCAAAGGTAGTCTGGTAGAGATTTTAGCGATAAGACCGCCTTTTGTACCCTAATTAAATATTTATTGGGTGTACAAATAAAGTGTATCCTATCTATAATTTCGTCGACCTGTTTCTTTCGTGCAGATTCAAAAGTGTCGTGTGTTGTGCAGTCTTTGTAGATTTTTCCCATGGGAATCCCAGAGTAAAAAATAGCTTTTGAGAAATTATTTTGTATAGCTACTTACTTGCTTAGTTATACGTTTTGCACTGTATTATAATTTTTGCGAGATATTAATTTTATACTTATACTTTTTCTTGTAATGGAGGTAGGTAGGTATGCTGCTGCTATTCCATATTTAATAAATACATAATATAATATATACAAGGTGAAGATAAAAACTTACTTACAAATTATAAAGAGTAGCATTTACAAAAGCCTTACAAGCTCTAAGGGGTCCTCTTGAAAACCCTTCGGTCTTGCAAATGTATTAAGTGGTTACATCGGCGACCCATTTTATCTACTTACTTAATAAGACCTTTGAAAAGGTGAGCCTATGAAATACTGATACAGACACACACACACACATGGAAAATTCTACGCATAGAATACGCATCTATGGAATAAGTACCTACCCAAATAACATGGACTTTTCTTTTGACACGCATATCCTGAGTCCAGGTTCTGATATAGGTTTTGTACGTGAATTTGAATGCTATAAAGTTTTTTTAACAAACCTACTGTAGTGGAAACACTTGAACTGAACAAAGAAGGCCAAAAGAAGACATCTTACCTTTTTTCTTGACACAAAAATCTCTTGAGCGGTCACGATTTTTTATTACGTAAGTTAAGACACTGAACTGATACCGACTTCGGTTCGAAAAACGACCAGTCTTTTTCACCGACTGTGGCTAAGGTCTCTTCACAGGGTGATTTTATTTTCACTCGCGCTTCACTCGATTGGCGAAGGAAAACAGGAAAGAAATGAAAAATAAAATGGAGTAGCGATGACGCGAGTCTTATTGGGGTTAGTTGGGGTCTGGCGCGGCGCATGCGTGATCCCACCCCCTTTTTATTTAATAAATGCGTTCCGTTTCTTCAAAATGGGGTGAACTTTTGTCGAAGATATTTTCGATTGACTTTGTATTTATTTTCTTCTTTATACGACAGTTTGTTGATCAAGTCTCCCCCGTGAATAATACTTCCACATTTAGGTAGGTACATAAATATAAGTAAAGTACCTACAATAGTACTTTGGTATTTACTTAAATAAAAAAAACTGTCTATGTTTGTAATGAGGTACCAACATAATATATATATATAGGGGTATATAATCTAGGGGCTATTGCGCCTAAAAATCCCATTTTTTGTAGAAACGTCGTTTACACGTAGAAGATATTTAAAATTCTACAAATTTCATCAAAATATGAAACTAGATAAAATTTCCTAATATGTATCACAAGTTATAGATTAACAGGGCGTATAGTCTGTTTGTTATGAATGAATGAATATGAAAGTCAAAGTATTGTGGCGCAATGGCCCCGGTTGACCTTATATATATATAATCACTGCCTGGCGAAATTCACACGATGACCGTGTACCTGCATAGTACTTCTATGATTATGGCAATGACGAGATATTTTAAATCAACTGTACAATTAATTATGACCGGTGCCATGTTGGGCGCCAAAAATAAGTGTTTTGTTATGATAGATATTCGAAACAAGTGATAGGTATCTACTATTTTTTAACACTTTTTGAGTTATGCCATTAGGCGTTTGGAGGTTGCCTGGATGAGTGAGATTCGTCTGCGGCACAGTGTACCTACCTTGCTTAGATTTTAATAAGACTGTAGAAATCCAATGAAATATTATAATAATTAACGACTTTAATTTAACCTCATAAACCAAGGTAATTAATATCTTGATTCCATTTTTCTAATCTAGCTACCGCTATCGCTATAATTATAAAAAGTACAGTCTTACCTTATTCCAATGTATCAATTCCATTTCCACCACCAACGAACTTGTTACTTTTTAACTTTTGGATGATTTTCTCATAAATTATGATCAAAAGTAAAGAATCCATGAATAAATATCGTACGCTCACCTTTCGGTTTAAGTCAGAGGGAAAAAAACTCATTTATTTACAACCTACCCTCGATTCAACCCTTTTAATACTTTACTGAGTCAATAATACAGGGTATGATATTATATTTGCCTACCTGAATTTATTATGAAAAAATATGTAAATATCCGTCATTAATTCGGTATGTTAAGTAAAATTTTTTGATGCTAATTCCAAAACCGTTTCGAGATATTATCTTCTTAATAAGTGTCTCATTCTTAAAAATTTAAAATATTCAAGGATTCCGATTATTTTATCAAAAATTAAAATATAATTTGTCCTTCAAGACGCTGCGCAAGGTTAAAGTTTCAACCAAAGAGAATAAAAATGTTCAATTGTTAAATGTCACTTCTGTCAATCTAAAGTGTAAATATTCACAGAGTTACGATGTTGATGACGTCAGCGGCTGCATGATAGCGAATGACGTCATAAAATCGTCGAAGAGCCGATCTTTAATTATTTTTTATTAAATTAACGAGAGCAGTAAAATAAAAAATATTCAAATTAGTGTCTCAAATTCCAACATACTTCAATTTAAAATTATAAAAACAATCACCATAAAATTACTTAACATACCGAATTGCAGGATTAAATAAATAATAAGGTTAACTAATAGGAGATGGAACCAAAAGTAGATTATGAATGCAGATTAGGTGAATTTGTACAACTTTTAGTATAAATATGTAGGTTAACACAAATAACACAAGGAACACACCTTTAAAATTCATAAAAAAATGCAATATTCACGCTACTACTGCCATCTTTGTATTGTCAATCGAACCGTCTAGTTGGGTCAATCATCAACCCAAGCAAGTAGTGTTCGTTGGTTCAGAATGTGTGTAACGAGGTGCTGTAAATTATTTGCCCTTACACAGATGTCGTTTATATGATTATCTCCTTTACCTATATCTTCTATTATCTTGCCATATTGCAGAAGTACACCACTGAATTTAAAGACCATTTGATTATTACATTTTGGAGTAGACATTGCCTGTGTCTTTCACTTCTGCACGACTAACTTTTAAAATAGTACAATCGTTAGTCAGAGGAAATTGATAAAAAGTGTTAAGTAGGTACCTATGCTTCTGAGCGGTTCTACCTTTTTTGGCCTAAGATTTATTTGCCTAATCTCGTATTGCATAGTACCGTTTGGTCAAAGTCTCGTTTCGCCGAAAATCGTATGGCAATCGTAAGATTGTGCCATAAGAGTTTTAGGCGAAACGAGACTTATGCCGCATAAGTCTTGACGAAGTGATGATTCGGCCAAAAAAGTTTAGACCATACGAGTTATGCGAAACGAGTTTTGGGCAATAAAGATTATGCGAGATGAGGGGAACCCTTCTGAGCCTATGCTCCTTTCCATTGCAACTATACGTTTCATAGACCTATGTACTATGTGTCAGTAGCTGAAAGTTGTTAAAGTGGATCTACATCATAGGTTAAATATTTTTGTTCTTCATGGTAATGGTATCTTTTGACCACAAGAAGGTCGCAAAGGCTGATATAATCACACTCTACTGTAAGGCAAGATAAAATATGGATAAAATAAAAGAAAGAATCAAGTCACAGTTTGAAATGTTTAATACAATAATATCAGTATCCTTTATTAAAATATAACTATTTACTACGTCATTGCAATAACACTCAAAAATACATACTTCTATATCAACGTTAGATAAATTTCTATAATTAATTTATAACGAACTACTTTGCCGAATATTTGCAGGTCATCTATAAGCTAGGTTGTATTGTAGAATATCACTAGAATAAAAAATGTTACGATAATGTATCCAAGCAGCGGTACTCCTACTCCTGAAACAAGAAAATTCGTGTAAGAAAAGGGTCCACACAACATAATTTATAAGTAACTAGATTTAAAATTTTGAGCATATCGATAGCTAGTTAGATTTTAGGTATGATCTTCAAACTGTCGAAAAAAAAGATTCATGAAAGAAAAGCAAACGACAGTTACAAAAGGCAATCAAGGTTCCATTCTCACACTCAAGATGTTATGTGTTAAAAATTAAGATTGTCTACATCTGAGTATATTTTAGAGCTTTTCGCTTTTACCGATGACGTTACCAACTTGTAACAAACTTGTATGGCAAACAACTTGTTTAAAAAAAGAACAATAGAAAAACAGACGTTTACCTCAATTCAGTAGCACCATCGTCTATTTGGCCATGCCTTGCTTCGCCCGCCGCTCCCACTCGGCCCTCATCTGCAGTATCCCCTTGAACTGTGGACTCGCGTCCGCCTCTCCTGTCCCTTTCTCTCCCACCTCCTTCTCCTTCTCCACGTCCTTGTCTATCACAGCTGTCTCTTTTTTCCCTTCCGAAGAGTTCCTAAACGGTTTGACCTCTTCGTTTCTTTGCCACGGCTTTTTAGTCAGCGTGTCGGCTTTGTAAGCCAACGCTTCGCTTTTGGCAATGTTTTGCATGTCATCCCTGTCGGTTGAAGGGAATGTTCGGTTTCGTAAACGTTTTTCGGGGGTAGAATCTGAAGATTCTTTCTTGTATTTGTTGACTTCTGTTTTGTATACCGGAGCGCTTTCTCGTTTAGGGTTGGATGTTACACTGCTTATGCTGACGCTTCGCTGGTAGTTTCCGAATTGGCTGACTCTAGCTGCTATGTCGACTATTCTGTTCTCTTCTGCCTGGTCTTTCGATTCTTCGTTTTCCTTGTCGCTGTCCCGGGATTTTATTGAAGCATTGAATTCGTTCTTCAGAAGCTTAGATCGTGTAGCGTTTTCATTATTTTCCTCATTTTTAGTTCTGTTTTCAGCTATTTCTTGAGCTAATGTTTCTGCTTCGGAGTCTTTCAGTTTCAGAGATCGTCGCGCAAACACTTTCATTAGTTCAGGCTCATCATTGTCGTTTTTCTTACCACTTCTTTCTTTGACTAATGTTATAGGTTTTTTACGGTAAATGATGGTTTCTTCGTGTCTGTCCGGTGTCCTGGGTTCGTTGCTGTCGGTACTTTGGATGGAGCTTTTACTACCGAAGCTCGAATGTGACTTTTGATCCATGGAGATGCTATCGAATATCTTTTCAGTGCTTCCTTCAGTACTAACCGAGTTGGCCCTAAGTTTTTCAGGTTTGTCTTGGTACTCAACACTTGTGGACTTTCTTTTGAAGAATGCCTTTGGTGTGGTGGATGGACTTTGCGGAGAAATCGAAGGTGGCACTGATCTTCTGTTAATAACTGGAGAGTTTTTATCTTCCGGTTGACTTTCTTCAGTTAAGTTTTCTTTTAATTTGCTTATTATCATAGGATCCTTTCTGATTTGTATTTGATGGGTAGTTTTGATCTCTGCCACTTCATTGTCTTTTTCAACAACCGGAGCGTCGGGTTTCTTTGGTGTCACATTGGCAGTTAAGACAACATTAGTGGTGGGTTTAGCGTCCACTCTGTTTAGTTGAATGTTGAGGAATTCAGGAACACCAGTTTTGCCAATTTTTTGCAGCTTCTCCTCACTCTTAGCTACTTTTAGTGCTTCAATAATCTTAGGGGCTGTGGAGCTTGGCTCTTTATTAATGTGGGTAACTGAAATGAAATTCTCATTCTCATTTTTATCTTCCTTTTGCAAGTTACCAGCCTTACCGTTTTGGCTCAGAGAGCTCTCAATAGAAATAGTCTTACGTCTATCATCCTTAGGCTTCTCGGGACTACTTTTAACACTATCTAAAGAACTAGACTTGAGTATTGGGGCAATAATGGGCTTAGGCGAACTAATAATGTCATCAATCTTAGCCTCAATCTGGGAGATGTCACTGTCGCGCTTTCTGCTATTCCCAGTCTGCAGATTAATATGTATAGTATTAGCAAACAAATTCTTCTCTTCAAGATGTGGGTCCGTCTTCAAACTATCAAGGTAGCTACTGTCGGTGCTCGGTAGACTATCATAGTTCGTTTCCGGGGTGTGATGCAAGCTGTAGTTTCTGGCCGAAACCCGTTTCGAGAAGTCATGTCTATCACTAAAACTTTCAGAGCTTTGGTTCACGTTTCTTCTGTAGTTGACCTCCCAGCTCTCGAGTAGAGGTTCAGAGATGCCGACAATGGCGGGCAGACTCGGCATCTGACTCTCTTGCGAGCTGAGCGACGTTGTTTCAGAAGCATAACGGAAGCTGTGAGATTTGCCAATACTACTGCGGGACTCGACATATTCTTCCCCAAGAGATCGAAGGCCGGATGCCACGTACGCCTCTTCTGCTTTCACCACGTGATGGCATTTATGTTCACGAGACTCCACTATCTGCCTTTCTCGTCCGTACTCTGTAACGTGTTCCGACGAGCGGTTGAAATGCTTTATCTTGTCTGAGTTCTGGTGCAGAATACTTTTAGGCGGCGAAGCAGAGGCTGATATAGCTATGTTTGGATTGAAATACGGAATGTTTTTGGGCATACTGCCGGAGTGGAATACATAGTCGCTGTGAACGTTTCTGCGGGTAGCTCGTAAAGGAGGTTCGTCTTCTGAGATCACTAGCGAGGGAGAGAGGCTGTCCGCTTGCGCACAAGCTATTTCATGATTAATAAATGCTTTCGACGAAAATGGCTCGACAAGTCTTTGCACCGACGCCGGCGGTCTCTTAGACCTGTCGTGGCCGTGAAGACTAAAAGACTCCCGTTTATACGACTCATCTATAGCTTCTTTAGAAGAAGTCCTTTTTGTAGATCGTTCTACAATCTTTTCTGTGAACTCTTCGTGTCTACTATACCTATGCTTCATTTCTCTGTTCAGCATTTTGTCGGTTTCTTCAGCGATTTTGAGATCAGTAATGTTGTATTCGACTCCGGAAACTTTGGCAGCGCTGTAGGCGTCTTTGTAGACCCCTTCTTGGACGTAGGCCCCCTTGTTGTCCATTCTCTTGTGCATTTGGTTGGCGAATGCTCTCTGACCACCAGATTTGTGAATGTTCTTCTCAGGGACGGCCGGCTTCTGATCCGGCGGGTAGCCTTGATACGTGAACCCGCTTTTCTCAGTATCGACAGACTTATACTGCTGAGGCTTCTCAGTTTTAGTCTTCTTATTATCCTGCTGTCCCTCCCCGTCTATCGTGTCTTTCTTGGATTTCTTCCCGCTCTTCCTGAGCAGCAAGCGGCTGAAAAACGACTCCTCTTTCTTAGCTCTAATGTTTTCGTTCTCAATCTTCTTATCTGACTTAGACTTCTTCTCGTTCTGGCAAGACTCTTCGGTTTTGGTTTCGGTGCGGAATCTGGACATTCTTTCTTCGTGGTAGATCTGAGATTCGCTGGTGCTGGCTGCTGTGGGTTTGGGGGATTCGTCTCGGAGAGATTTTCCTTGGGAGCTGGACTTGCTTCTTTTGATGGAGGATCTTGGGGTGTTGTTTTCTGCTATGCTGAGTTTGGCGGGCGACTGGCTGGCTTGGCCCATGAGTTGGCTGAGGGCGAGGCCTGGAGGCAAGGACGATGACTTCAGCTTGGTATCGCTGGGAGTCTCCATCACTCGCTGAAGCTCTCGGTTCAGTTGCTGCTGGTGCTCTTTGACGGTGATCTGGTGCTTCGTAGTTGTCGATGAAGAGAATGATTCTGGAAGGAGACAAGACAGACGTTTAGCTGGGATACTAGCTAATTATGTTTTACAATCACAATTTGATAACTAGTTTCTAAGCATAACAAAAATGATGATTTGGGGAATGAAACATAAAAACTCGTAAAATATAGTTATTGGATATCGTAAAAAAGAGCTTATCATACCAGTAACGACTTCTGAGCTTCTGTAAGTGACTTCAGGAGTAGTGCTTCGTATCATTTCTTCGTTCAGTTCAGGCGTTATCGGCAGGGCGGATGCGGCAATCTGAAACAGTTAGGGGATGACATTAGAGAAAACTTTCGATAGGTAGGTATGTTTAAGTAAATAATGTGTGATGTCAATGTTACTTAGGGCCTGTTTCAAAATGATTGGATAATGGCTACCTGCGTGATGAAGACATGATGTCACTGTCTAAAACAGCATGTCTTTTATCCCATAAGCAGCCATTATCCAGACATTGTGAAAGAGGTCCTTACACTATTACTCTTATTAGTGCCATTACCTGTGTGTTCTTTTTCCGTCGTGGCGCGCCGTGCGTGCGCCGCGGCCGCACCGCCATCTTGTGCTTGGCGGCGGAGTGCGACAGCGGCGCCACCCCCGTCGGCGGCTCCGACGAATCTGGACACGCAAGGAGCACGTTTTAGATGAGCTTAGCTGAGTGGAGGGCATGAGTTTATGGAGAGGGTTGTGCTAGTATTTTCGCGCTTGGTAGTCGAATTGGGGATCGCAGCTTTACAAATCTGCGGTCTATGTTCTAGCTAGCTGATTGAACAGTCTAGCCACTAGTCTATGGCTTCTGATATGTTATATGCCTTGAATGACAAGTAAGGGGATGATGCCGCGGCCGCACCGCCATCTTGTGCTTGGCGGCGGAGTGCGAGAGCGGCGCCACCCCCTTCGGCGGCTCCAACGTTTTAGATGAGGTTTCAAAGTATTCGTATCAAGGACTTCACTCAGTGCAGACATACAATTTCGTCGACTCCAGGCAACAATCATTTACTGATCACAGACACAGACCTACTACATCCACTAGCCACAGCACTAACGACTGCTAATTCTCTAAGGCCTTTAAGGTATTGTCCGGCGGGCTGGACAATACCTCGCAAAAAAATTGACCATAACGTTGAAATACCCTACTATCTCGCTTAGTGGTCTCCAATCGTGTTATTCATCCGTCTCATCGGCATATTATGAGAGTAGTGGAACATATAGTCCTTTTGTCTACTACACTAGCTTGGGCACTAGGTATACATAATCTAAGCTAGAGATAGCTAAGAACCAGGAGGTGTTTCCCCGAAATTTCAAAGAAAAAACTTTTTAGAAGTGAAGCCGAGCTCGTTGGCAACTTATATCACTCACTGTAGAAGTCGGAGGCGTCGCTCCGGTCGTGCTGGTCCAGGGCGCCGCTGCCGGAGTCCTCGTCCATCTCCGAGGAGCCCACGCTGAGCAGCGAGCCGTCGCTGCATGACGAGTGCGAGATGCCGGCATGATGGCGCTGTGGAGAAAGAGAGGGGTATGTTAGAAAGAGATGCAATTGAAAGAGTGGGAGATGCCGGGATGGTGGTGCTGTGGGGGAGAGAGAGAGGTATGATAGAGCCTCACAACTACTATATAATATCCATCCAGGGATGGATGGATATAATATAGTAGTTGTGAGGCTAGCTAATGTATCAGCAGAAAGAGTGGGACATGCCCGCTTGGTGGCGCTGGGGAGAGAGAGAGGTGGGATTAGAGAGAGATGGATAGATGTAGTATTTTTGAGGCTGACTAATTGTATCAGAAGGAAGAGTGGGAGATGTCCGCATGGTGGCGCTGGGGAGAGAGAGAGGGTGGGGTTAGAGAGAGGTTGATGTATTTGCTAAATACAGGATATAAGTACAGGGTTCTACCTTTTTTGGCCTAAGATTTATTTGCCTAATCTCGTATTGCATAGTAACGTTTGGTCAAAGTCTCGTTTCGCCGAAAATCGTATGGCATAAATCTCGATTAGTAAAAAGTTATTTCGCATTATCTTGTTTAGCCTAATAATGGTATAGCCAAATCTTGAATAGCCTAATAATAGGTTTATAAAAAGAAATAATATTTGATTGGCTTTAACTTTGACGGAGCATCTCTCTATATCGCAAACTGGTGCCTTGTATTGTTTCCGCTGTTTGGAAAACGCTCCGCTCCGCTTCGCTGCGCTCCGCCTTGGTTTTGATGAACATGTGCACCTAAAACGCTCCTCCTCGCTTTGCTCGTCGTCGCACCTATATATTTTAGGTTTCGATCTCATGATTTTTCAATCGATTTTTTAATCATTCAATATCGTGATTTTCGGGATGTAGGAGAAAAATACCACAATTTGTACATTTACTACATACCTACTTAATATATGATTTATTAAGATAACATTAGGAGAAACAAGATTATACATAGGTATAGACGAACATAAATTTGAGCAAACGAAACTTAGGTGTTTAAAGATTGTGCCTAAAGAGTTTTAGACGAAACGAGCCTTATGCCACATAAGTCTTGGCAAAGTGATGGTTCGGCCAAAAAAGTTTAGACCATACGAGTTATGCGAAATGAGTTTTGGTCAATAAAGATTATGCGAGATGAGGGGAACCGAAGTACAGCCGTAGATAGGCGAAAGTGACGGACGTTAGTGGAGACCCTTTGCAGCTTTTGGGTGCCATATAGAACATCAACAACAACAGTAGATGTGAGGAAGATTAGAGGGTGGAAAAGTCGATTAAGTTTATCAGATTGCTGCAGATTTCATGTTTCATTTTCGCAATGTCAAACTAAATATAAATTTTAATACACACAAGAATCGGATTTTTAAAACATTACTTCAGGTTTTTTTTCTTCAACAGTGGTAAATATTAAATTTAGAGCCTTTAATACCTTTACCGACAGATATTGTTATAGCTCCGTAAACATATATTCTATTAACCAACCTTGATATTAGCACTAATATGTTTTCTCCGCGGCGGCCGCTTCACCTGCATATCCTCAGCCTGAGTCACATACAGCATCATCTTTATATATTTACGTAAGTATATAAATTACTATTTACTAGCTCTTATGTATTTGTAGTGTCCTAATTAGATTCACACATCACAGCGTTTTTGTAGAAGATTTATCACAGTTTTTATTGCACTTTCTTATTTTGATTCTTGTCACGACATATTTTTCGGGCGAGTGTTATTGCTATAGAATAAAAAATATGGTTGATGAAAGCTGCACAGTTTTATATTATTTAAATCGTATAAATAAGTATAGCATAAAAATGTAAAATTCCTAGTGTATGTAACACTTATATCACTGAAGAAGGACTAGGTTATCCGTGCAAAAAACTTTCCTTGATCGTCACATTTCATGTTATCTCGGATATACGTACCTAATATAAGTAGATATTCACAATGAAGATAAGATTATAATCATTTACAAGGTGAACAGCTTTCTACTTGTATCGATAAACTGTTACATAGATAAAGTAGTGGTTGATTGATTCCTGATAAACATAATCATGCAAGCTTATGAATTTATGATTGAAGTTCATACGTTTAAGTACCACCATTTTAATTGAGGCTTAGTATAGATTCGGATTTAATGATTTTGATACTTTATAGGTACTTAATCTAATAGTTTTAGTAGAGTGCAGATTTACAGTGGCATAATTCGGGGATCTAAGTATTTATTTATTTAAGTACTTACAACATTAAATGAATCACTAAAATATGCAAGAGTTTTACACTATCTACCAAAACTTCTGTGAACACTCAACCGAAGTGAACACCCAGAAATTTTATTTTTAAAAAAACTTTTCGACATATCACAAGTTAAAATGCGTGAATCGTGACATCCGTTTAGAAATTACCCCCCCACTAGCAATTAACATAGTCACAATTAATCAGAGATAGCGTGTGCACATTTCTCTGTCCGCCATTGTACTCACCCGCTGAAATATACCACAAAAAGGTGACAATAAATGTGCAGAACGCGTGACGTTTTTTGACAAATATTCTCGCAATGCGTTAGGAACTAATTTCTTTGTTATTCGCCGGTTTTTTCCCTCATTAGCACCATTTTGAGGCAATTATAGTTTTAAATGGAGGAATTGAAGTTATATCCGCTGCCGGATTTGCATGTGGATCACTTATTTTATTGTGTTTGCCGTTTCATGCTTCAAGGTGATAGATTTACAAGTAACTTTACATAGTAGTAAAATACCTGAATTTAAAACATCTTGGGGATCATAATATGGATACATAAATTTTCATATTAGTTACGTAGGTGTATCAAATAATCTGTCTGGCAGTGTAATGGTAAGCATCCACCTTTAGGCGTCGTACGCAACAGACGCATCGCATTCAGTATTCTTTGTATAAAAACTCACACCAGTGCGTTCACTACATCGGCATTGATAAAGATAAAGAAAAAAAAGATTTATTCAGTGTCTAGCACTAGTCTAGCATTGCCAACGCCTTCTCCTAGACACTCACGTCAAAATCCGTTTGATCCAATACGTACGGTCAGGTGCAGAGAAACCTGACCCCCTCTCATACTAACAATGCTTCTGAGGGGGGTCAGGTTTATCTGCACCTTACTATACTACTACTACTACTACGTACTATACCGATAGGTGCATGGACGCTTACCTTAAAAAGGCGCGGCGAAAGTTATTGTAAGTGCGTGATGGGAGAGCGAAACTGTACATCAGTGCAAACACAACAGTGACGTAACTGCGACCGAGCCTAACCGTATTACTGTTACTGTACCGACATTACATAAACGTGTTAGCAATTGATTTAGCACTAACACATGTATTGTTCTGTAATGTACCGGCGAATTTGATTTGAAATGGTGCATCTTTTGTTATTGTTGGCTTTAGCTGCGCTCTACTTATTTTGAATTCTTAGCAATAATTCAATCTCTTGATTTTTTATCACTAAAAAACCGCACTGACTGCAATAATCGACGGTAAGACATGGGTGTACTCCAAGTCTGGAGGGTTGTCTGGTAGAGATTGCTATAAGCAATAAGGCCGCCTCTTTGTACTGTTTTATTTTTAAGTTTTGTTTTTTTTTGTTAGTTTTGTTCTTGGTGCACATAAAGTGTATTGTATTGTATTGTTATTGCCATAATCTCCACGCTTGGCAGGCTGGTTGGAGACTTCACTCAAAACATTTAACACCCAAGACCTGAGAGCAAATATCTGTCCCTGCCGGGAATCAAACCAGGAACCTAGCATAGCAATCAGAGTCACTAATCTATATTTAACACCGGCAACCAAGGAGTGTTATTTTTTACATTAGGTAGGTAGTTTGTTGTGAATTTTTACATACATGCTTATAGGTAAGTACTCACGCCTAGAGGGGTAGGCTGAGACTATGAATGAACCTCTACCACGATCCTGACAAACATTTACAGATTTAAATAATTATCTATGATCGCATACTAATAATCTTAGAAACCTCTACTTCTCAAAATAATACAGACAGTATTTAAATCCAGATAACATTCACTTTCCCACGTGCTCTAAACATGAGTTTCATTAATTTCCCGGAAGAGGGGTCTGCCCCGGCTAACTGTCAAACTGTTTCAACACGGAACGGCACGTGATTGGCTGTCAGCCGTGCATCACAGAACTGATTGGCTAATCGAGGGAGCGTAATTACGGAACCACTGAGATTGATAAAAAAATATTTATTGAACTATTTATTGCCCAAATATATTAATAAGTGTATAAAGGGTGAAATAAGAGCTAAAAACATTTTCTACCAGTCAAGTACAAGAAAACCAGTAATAATATGGTGTGCAAAAAAATGAAGACGACCGAATGGCGTAGTGGTTAGTAACCCTGACTACTGAGCCGATGGTCCCGGGTTCGATTCCCGGCTGGGGCAGATATTTGTTTAAACACAGATATTTGTTCTCGGGTCTTGGATGTGCCCGTAAAATGGCAATAGGCCCGCCCCCTATTACATTGGGACTAACATAACACTCTGGCGAATAGTGGTTGCAGCAATGCACCTCTGCCTACCCCGCAAGGGAGTACATTAGTACAAGGCGTGAGTGTGTGTGTGTGTTTTTGTTTGCAAAAAAATTGTCATTATGGCTTAGGGGTAAAATTATATAGACTGCGTATTTATATTGAACAAGACCTACAGACTTATCAATCAATAAGTGTTTATATTATAATAAAACGCTAAGTATTAAGCGTAATACTGGTAAGTACTCGCATTGTTGCACAATAATTGCATAATCTATTTTATTTTCACTAATAAAAGGAAACAAAGGCACTCGATATATTTTATCTATATTACAGATGTTTACAATCTAATGTATTTGTGTTCGTCTATATGCCCATATTTGGTCGCAAAATATAATGATAGTTGATAGCACTTGAGATGTAAAACTTCTGATATCTTGGATTATCGATATTATGATATGAAAGGTATATATATAGGTAACCTACAAATATGTTTTATTTATTTTTTGTATATATTGCAGCATGTAGGTAGGTATAGTGGTAAGCGGTACAGATCTAAAGATATATTTTCTTACCTAAAATGCTATCAGATTAAGATGAAACATAATCCATTGGGGACATTACATAGAATAACGGCTTAAAAATGGTTATTGCGATTAGGAAAACATTTGGTTGGAAATTTTGTAGAAAAATGACTAGGTATGTTTAGAAAGCCTTTTTTTTGAACTTGTAAAGTGCCCAGAAAACATATATACGATATATCTTCATATAAATGTAATATTAATGATAATAATACCATCCCATTATATTTTCCGGGTCATTGTAATAGAAATAATATAATTTAATAGATGTGTTTTAGATAAAGTATAAATGGCTCCATGATAATAAAATACTGCTATCAGATTGTAAGATACATTTTTCCACAAGAAAGAAAACTGACTTTTACTCACCGAGATATAGGTATTATGTGGTTAGCACTTTACGACGCTTTAGCACCTATCAGAAAATTTACCCGACAACGATGGCCTCTACGTACCGGTGATAAGGACTACATTTTAAATTACATTATATGGATAGGTGAAAACAATTGAAAGTGCCGGGAAAGCGCAAGCCAGAGCATCCAGTCTACGAAGAGCTACAGAACGTTAGAGAGAAAACTGATAGACAGATCTGAAGTGACTGGGCGGCAATAGTTAGGTTCAATGCAGGTAAAAAGTGCATGTTTTTATGTTCTCAGTCTGTCGTTACCTTATATGGTTAGGATTGTGCTGTCTAGTTAACTGCAGTAACAACTGCGAAGTGGAAAACCCACGAGAGTGAGAAAAAATGGCTGAGATGCTGATTACATTAAATATATTAAGACATTTTCAATAAAGGCACGTCAAGAAAAGAAGAATTTAATTTGGCCTATCTTTTATGGTCAGCCTGTTGGCTAGGGTAAAAAAATAGGCACACAACCACAAGTCAACATAATAAATACAATAAACACGCATATTTGACGGTGTGGAGTTCTAAACAAGCAGATAAGATCTACCTAATACAGCGTGGCATTTTCACATTAGCATTATGACTTATCGTGAAAACTATCTGCATCCTGTAATGAAAACCGTTTACCTAGCCGTTAGCTATTCACGCACACGTGATTATAACATAACCCGATATGCATAATTTAATTCACAGACAGCGGAAATGGAAAATAAATCAGCATTCATCACTGATTTAAGACATGATTGTGTAAATGTAGGTTTAAAACCTTCGTGATGCATGTCTGAAACGAACAATTCAAACGTATACCTATCTTATTACTCTGTCGGGACTTTTAGGAATACATTTATAGGGACGGTATGGTGCAGGGGTTAGGGGATAGTAGTATGTTTTGTTGATAATTCCATGTTAAATTTCTGCTATTACAATAAAGTCGGACATTTAATTAAAAGTATACAATGAAATAGATTAAAAACTAAATTTATTTCAACAAAACTATGTACATATTCTTCATGCCGCGTCTCCCCCTCCCTCTTCTTTTTTCGTAGCTTTGATAATCACAAATATCAAAAGTATCAACAATACTATCGCCGTAAGAATTGCGATGATACTCCAAATATAGCAACATCGTCTCCGGATGCCTTCCTCGCAACCACCGCCTCGACAGGTCACTGAGTCCATAAGGGATGATGGGCCAGGTTATTTGTTATTTATGAGAACCTGGTACCAGCAGTGGTACAGAACAGACACTAAACTGATGATTACTGAGAGGCTTGGGTCGTTTGTAAGCTTTTAGCTTAGATAGGTACTCATTTCGTATAACTAGTCTGCTGGGACACTTGGGAAATCAATGTTTATTCACACAGATAACAGATTGAAAAATATTAATTTAGACGCAGTACAGACAGAGTAATACCGAAACACAGAACATTAAAGATAAAGTTTAAAAAAAAACTTGTTTCGTCTCTTTTTCCTGTCTGTATTTTCCGCACTTGCACAGATTTTTCAGTTTTCCGAAAATCTTCTGAAACTGAATAAGCCAGTTTTTACAAATATTTAACCGATTTGGCGCATTTTAAGTAGAAAACCCATAGAAGTAATAAATAAAACCTTAAGAAGCAAAGAGCAAGATAATTTTATGTGGAGAGAAACTTATGTGGTGGTGAACAAAATCAAACAGGAATCTTACAGGAAGATGCAAGATGTTCAAGACATGCAAAGTCTGACTGTGATCAATATTCTGCTTTGTGTTTTGGTGAAAGCAGGAAAGAAGAAAACTGAAGTCGTAATCTACAAGATATAAGGAAATATTACATCCGGTTTGTTATCCAGCTCATATAGACGTTGTTTACCAAGTGTTTACCATGGAGCCATGTCGTGAGGGTGGCTGTGAGGAAGGGAATGCTAGACGATTACGATGGATTCTCATCTGCTGTATAATATGGCTAATTATTATAGCACTTATTATATTTATGAGTTTGTATCTTGCTGATGTTATTAAATTGTGACAAGTTGGTTAATGGTTACTTATTTTGTACCATAAGTTACTCAAGTTACTTTATGTTTTGTACTAAGGCAGCTTTGTGATGGAAATAAAGTAGTTTAAATAGAATAGTAATTTGACTTATTTTTCTATTCTTATGTTGTATGCTGGCACTGTGTTATGATGATGAAATTATTGCCTATAGTCGAGATAACTTCCAAATTAAAGTTACCATCAGTCTACTGTAGAATTATAAACTTTAATTTAATATTTACTAATTTGTATCTTTTAATTTTAATTTTTATTAATGTAATTAGGATATGATATGGGCTTTTTACACCTGAAATAAACCTATAAACAAGTATAAAAAGTAAAATAATTTATTAAATACACAAAGCTTTCACATTACAAAGTAAAATATATCTACCACCTACTTATATATATATGACACACAATACAATAATTATAATTATGACGATGATCCAGAAGATGATACAGCCTATGATCCACCACATTTTGTTGGAGTCCCGGAGGCAGGCGCCTCCCCTGCATGGCTTGGCCATATTTTGTCTGAGATCGGGCAATTGCACAGTTTATAAGCCTTTTCTATTCGGTGGTACCCAGCGTCCACGTCTTTTAAATTAAAGCTCAATGTTTGCTTGAATAGTTTCAGCAATCTGTTTTCACTTTGCTGTTATAATTCATTTTGTAAATCTTTCGTTAGAATATTGTAATAAATATTTTGATTGGCACTATTGACAGGATGACGGATCATGGTGATGACAGAATCAGACAAGATCAGTACCAAATTTTGTCTTATCTTTGGATTGATCCGGTTTTTTCAGTTAGGCTGAAAATAGTTTTCATATCAAATCTTTCTTCTATCGAGGAAATCGAATGATTATTTTGAGTTTCTGACGAATTTTATGTTCAATATCGATATTATTTTAAGGTTGATGTATAAGAAGTCCTTCTTTTCTTTACTATCCTCTCTCTATTCCCCTTATCATCCCTTCTACATCCTTTCGGCATTTTCTCTGCAGGTATTTCTGAACATTTCGTATTACAAAAATATACAAGTTTTTTTATCAAACAATATGGTCAGAGCCCTTAGCATAAATTTTCATCGTGAACGTGAAATAAAATTCATCGAGTAATTTTGTTTGAAAATATGAACAGCACTCCTAGCAGTAGGTAGCAGAACTAAAATTTCCCTATAAAATTCATCGAGTAATTTTACTTCACCGTCACGATGAAAATTTATGCTACGGGCTCTGAAAACTTAGGTACTTATCTCATAAAACTATACGAGTGTTTATGTGACAAAATAAAAATCAATTATCCATGTCTTTATTCATTATACCTCTACAAACGCGAAAATAGCGACTAACACAATCGAAACAAAAATTACACAGATAGCACAACCTATCAAGAACCTGACCTTGTTTCCAGACATCCAGCTATTGCCGATCACCTCGCCTCTTTGTATTATAGCCATGTTCACATGTTCAAAGGTTGAGAATATTTATGTTAGGGCTTTTAGTAGTAGAGATACTGAAAGTGAAAAGATAATCATAATAAGAACTTTGAACGGCGTCCAGTAGGTACTGAATATTCAATGGTTACGATTTGTACCAATTGAAATTGCTTGCGAAAAAGTTGAGTCTTCACGAGTTTTGTTCGTTTAATTTAATTATTATCTATATTATGCTAGAATTTTGTTTACAAACATTACTTTTTTATTGGTTATAATTTGATGTTCTTAATTTTTTGACACATTTTACTGACAAAGATCATTGTTGTGTAAAGTTACAGATTTATGTCTCATCCTGCGAATAATTCCGTGATTCATAAATGAAAAACAAACTTTTATAAACAATATAGCCACCAATGCACCTATATAGAGTAAGAGTAACTTAACGTTTTTTTTAAATACCTATCTACTGGAAATCAGGCTCAGACACATAGATATAAAGTGATTCTATCAGACAATATGATAATATTGGCTACATTTTTCTGCCAAGTAGCTCAGTCCACACCCGACACTCGCGCTAAGCCGATTAAAACACGCAGCCAGAGCCGACATAAACCAATTTCACAATTAAAAATATTCACAACAGCCCACAGACCGACAGACACACTTGTACGGTTTCCGCTGTTAATGTTGCGACAAAGCGAAAAAGTAGGATTTGGTGTGATCGTCGTGTTTTTATTTTTTGAAAAGTTTTAAAAGGATTCGAATTATGTCAAATGTTGCTTTTACAAGTTATATTCACTAGGTTTCTAGGTTCATTACGTTCCACTAAAAAGAGCCACGTTTGCGTATAAAATAAAAAATAGACTATAGTAACTAGTTACCAATATGTGGAGTTGTGGACACAGACAGAAACTTTACACCCTATCTGAATAGAATAACTTAAGTATAATTTTTCCTTCGACTTTGTTTATCAGATACTGTACAGTGTACAAGCTGTTAGCTGTAGGCTCTAGAAAGCGACATTAAGGTTCAACAGGGTCAAGCCAATTTGTTGTAAGCGAGAGGTAATTTATTTTTTCTAACACAAGAGAAACTATACATATAACGAAGATAGATATTAGTTATTGACGCCACATAAAATAGCTGCAATATGTATAGAATGTAGTACAAGATTATTATAAAATAGAAAATGTAGTTTTCTATCAAATATACATATTGTATTCAAAGTCAACGAAATAAAATAATTTAAGATGCACTTTGACGACCAAGTGGTTTGTTGGTTAGTGGCCGTGAAAGCTACGCCTAAGGTCTCGGGTTCGGAAAAAATATTTTGTAAATCGACGACATACTCAAGAAAAGCCATATATGAAGTTTCTGAAACCGACGAGAGTGTATGAAGAGACTTATGAATGTCAGAGGAAGCCAAAGTATTTCAGGATCGTGGCACGTGGAGGTCCATAGTCTGCCTACCCGATAGCTCTCTGGTAGACAGGCGTTAATATTATGTATGTTGTGTGATATCTCCAACTAATCTGGCAAGCGTGGGGATTAGAAGAATAGAATAGAATACTACTTTATTGACTTAAAAACAATTTACACAAATAACAATTAACAATACAACGCAATAGGCGGCCTTATCGCTAAAAGCGATCTCTTCCAGGCAACCTTTGGGTGAAGGAGAGACTTAAAGAATAAATGAGGAAGGTGTACAAAATGCTGTAGTAAACATTAGCTATGTCAATAACTGTCCAGTCCCTCCAGTATCCCTGCCCTCTAGTCTAGGAAGGGTGTACTGCATTTGATTATCAGTAGCTGTGCGTTTGCGTGCGGTTAAGATGATCTTCATAACGAAATTAAATGATGCATTGATTATTCGATCGTAGTTCATTGCAGGTCATTGTATATTTTTAGTATCCACTTATTAATTTCATGTTTAATTGTTGTTGTTCATTGTTTAATTCCACGAAAATAATTCAAACATTTAGTTTTAACTACTTACCACTTAAAACTAAATGTTTGAATGGTTGACATGAAATTAAACATGCGTGCATGTAAACACACGCATTCAGCATTGATGGTCATGGGACATAGAAGATAAACAGTAGGCTTTTTTTAAATCATTGTTAATATCCTACACGTTTTTACTTTGAAAGATATCAACCGAAACAAGTCTGACAATAGATATTCTAACATGGAAAATGAAAGTATCTATCAACATACTGTTGATATATATTGTATGTTATAATACCTAGCTATTATCAAATAAATCCTATGATAGTATTATGTATGTTTCCTGCATTGCGACCCATTAAATGCTTTCATTCATACCTAATCCCATATACAGAATTTTATTTGTAGTTTTTAACGTTAACTAAACTTTATGAAGTGTTAAAATTAGGCATAACAATAAAAAACTGTACAAATGTGGTGTTAAAAATATTGTAAACGGATATTAAACTATTCTCCAAATCGCGTAAAATTCAAATTTAATGTCTCAATAATTGTTATAATTTCATCTACACAATAATATTCGTTACCCTCCATTTACTAAGAGTTAATAACGGTACAAATTAGTTTCGGTTTTGTATGCCACGGTCGTTGCGTGTTGGTGTTATAATATTGTAATTATTTTATTGCATAGCTACATGGTACAAGGGTACCAGTGTGTATTATAAACCTATTCAACATGCACATTAGTACAACACAACGTTAGGCATATCTACATATAAAAAGTTCCTAGCTACATAGGTATTTTTAAAGTTTTTACTATGTCATAATACAGGGTGTTGCAAAAAGGGTATATTAAGCCGAAAACTACATGTGGAGCATGGTACCTATATCTAAGCCCAAAAGTAAAATCGGAATTTAATAATCGCGAAAAAAATATTTATTATCCATAGAAACTTTGTTGATCGTGACTTTTTACTATGGAGAAATAGTTTTTTTTTGTATAGTGTGTTAGATAAGTTCTGAGATGTTTTGAGTTTGACAGTTCTAGAGATGTCCCATATAATTAAATAATTATTGGTTTAATCTATCGATTTTTGAAATTATAAATATTTATTATAGGTGTTAGATTTAGATCAGCCTGCATCCCACACTGATCATATCTGATAAATGTATGGAATAATATAAGTATGAAATAATAAATGGTGCTGAAGAAAGCTATAGGTTACATTTACAGAAAGCTAATACATCCTATTACTTATTGTTAAATCGTTACAAAATATAGCTGTGAAAGAAAATCCGTTTTCACTCACTGCTTTCTAACACCTATTTTTTTATTTGCTTTTCCGACTTTATTGACTTATGTGTTATGTTATTAGTAAGTACTTACTTATGTTATGTTAATCTGACATGTAGTTGCTAGAGTATTATTTGCATGTTGGTTTAAAATAGGAATAGCTTTTTATTATTTTTATGTTCTTTTTTTTTTTTTTTTTACTTAATAGGTCATCCATCAGGGTACTTTCAATGTATAGCCAGATCAATTAATTCGATTATCAAAGTTCCTAATTAACGTAAAATATTCGATTTATTGCTAAGGATAGTAGAACTAAATTCGGTAAATAAAAAAACCGTCAATCAGCTATTTGCTAATAACTGTCAGCTTTCATCACCATTTTTGTAACACAATCGCAATCCAATTAAACTGTTCTTAATTCACAACACTATATTCATTCATACCATTGTTCAACACAAATCTTTCACAAGGCATAGGCACTAATGATCCGTTTGTTTTTCGGAAAAATATTTCGCGCGGTTTTTGTTTTTTATTTATTTTCTTTTTAAATAAGGCGCGCGAGCGTTATTGTCTATGGTCGCGCGTAGACTGCCAGTGCTAGTTCCGATCTGACGATTTCAAGCAGTGTGCGGCAGCCTTACTTGGTAATGTTTGAGGTTCGCAATAACGTTTTCAATACAAGTTAGATACCAGATACTACTAGTAGAGGTTCTCCGTAGATCGTAAGTGTGATCGATTTTTAAAACATACTGTAAAAAGCGTTTATGGTTATTATTATTAAATTCGTTGAAGAGCCTTTGGTTTCCTAGAATCTAAACCCTTGTAATGTAGTTATTATTATTATTATTAAATTCTTTATTGCACATAAATTAATTTTGTACATAGGCGAACTTAATGCTAAAAGCATTCTCTTCCAGTTAACCTTGGGCGTTGTGGAGAAAGTGATAGGTAGTGCGAAAGACAATGAGGACAGTTTAATTTTGTTTAATATCTATATTGTTAAACACTAGAATATATACTTACTTATACATAATATTATAAAATAAACGTATACCTACATACATAATTTAAATATATAGTTACTATAACAAAAAATTAGTAGTTAATAGTAGTTAATATTACATTAAGGCGTTTTAAATTAGGTAGTTGTTTTGTGCAAAAAATGATACAATTTGTAAGTTTCAATGTTTCAAAAAACAAAAATATGACAACACCGAAAAACCTTGAACTTACCAAGGCTGGCTTTTTGTAATGGTTAGAAACGTTATTTTCTAATTAATTATTAAGGGTCTACCGTGACGGTTTCGGTTAAATAGTAGGTAGGTACCTAAGTTAAAGGTAGTACGAGTAATTAATAGAAGTATTAGAACTTTGGTAGGGAACAAGAATCGTAGAATTTACTTACTTCATTGTTTTTGTATTTACACAGAAAGTAGGTATCATCCTCCAAAACTACTATGTAAGAATCTTATGGTGATATCTAATCTTATTAATCAGTATGTTCGCATGATTATCACTTTTCATTTTAGCATGTGCTTCTTCAATTGATCATCTTCTATGATAACGATTTACCTAGTAGGTACAAATTTTAGTATGAGTTACTGAAGTAAACTACAGAAATATTAAAGAAAATTAAAACTATTGAGCAAATCCCATAGGTAGGCAGGCACTTATATTCAAGATTATTTCTACTACTCTTGCGAATTAACTGTGCACCTGGCCAGCAAGAACCCGGGGTCAGGCCAGGTACGCCAAAGCTAGTTAATTATGACCTCTGGTTTTTGTCAGTCAGGTGGACAGTTAATTCGCACGGGTAGTAAGTCCCTATAACGATAGCCCACATCCTGAAAACAATACCTTAACAACAAGATTCCTCTTACCTTGTCAGCTTTGTCAGTGGGTGGTGAAGCGGGGGGACTCCTCGGCAGCCCTAGGTCTTCATCATCGTCGCTGTCTCCGCGGCCGCGTCGACGGACCGCCGCCACTAGCTCCGCCTGGCGGGGGAAACAGGAACTTTAGTGACGCTTGCTAGTTCCGCTAGTTGGCGGTAGATGGCAGTTTTTGAAGTTTGTGATTTTAAAGAGGTTATTTTTTTACAGTGATATGTTTACGGTTTGTAAAATCAATTTATGCTGATACATACCTAACTGTATAAACTAGGGTAGCATCTACAATAATCAGTAGGTATAAGGGACTAATATGACAATGTATTTATTGAATATTACAGGAAATGATAAGTGATATCGCCACTCGTATATGGGTCTCTATGAGTCGCTTCCTTTGCACTTATCTCCGCAATACGCACTGCAACACGCAGTATTTAATGATTAATTAACGAGAAATAATTACGCAAACTGTTTGTTTTGTTTGAGGAAAATTGAGCATTTTTGATATTTTGTGGTAGGAAATTTTACTGTCAGTTCGGACAACCTGAAAGCAACAAGTCTGACCAGGGTAGTTAGTTTAGTTTTCTAATTTCATTACTTGTGTAGCTTGGGAACACCTATTTTCACCTAGAGTTGATTTATCAGGTTCATATGCATGGTGAAAGGATAAGACAGTAACATTAGTTTATCATGTAATACCTGATTAGGTACACCTACCAAGTAGATACAGTGGCGAGACAGTTCCTCGGTTGAGCTCTACTATGTACTAGCAATTGATCGATTTCTCGGCCGAGGGTACTGTCTCGCCACTGTACTCGGTACGTGTAATCAGGGTTTAAGGCAAGTCTACACATGAGTAGACGGTGGAGTGAATACGTCACCCAGGGAGGTGCCTTTCATGCATCCTCATTCCCTTTTTAACTGCAAACCAACGGATTCATTAATCTACTATATGTAAATAAATATACAAGATGTTGTCCCATTATGGCTTAGTATACCACTTTTGCAACACCATGTATTATATTAAATTTTGTATATAAACAAACCCAAAATTTTATCCAACAGAATCTCTTCCTCCATGTTCGGCTCATATCACTCACTCAACTTGGCACCATTTAGGAATATTTCACTTTTACTAGCTATTTATCACAATATCTAGACTGATAAATCTTAAATTATTTACAAAATAATGTAAATCAAAAAGTATAAAACACACTAAATTAACACAAGCACATCACTAGTGAAAAGTTGCTCTAAAAAGGTTCGTATCCTGAGAAACCGAAACTTTTTCAAGTATTAAATATTTCTTCTTTACTTAAAATAGTCTACAACTCGACTGCCTATGACGAATATTATTTTTCAACTGACTCGAAATTTAAATAACAACAAACAGCCAGTCATCCCGAGATAGCAGGCTTTTGAGAACTAATTTTGAAATACCAGGAATTTATACGTAAATAAGGAAACCTATTATGGTCCTTTTGTTTGTGTTCATCCCATTCTTTAGCTCTGCTCTATTAATAGTGTCCTAAACGATAATGAGTCATTTAAAGTTGTTACCTGTTTACAGGATAAGTAGGTACAGGTAGTAAAACTTTTGGTGTCAATTTCTCAATCTCAATTCTCGGTTAGAGCATAACCAGGGAGTAGTGGTTAACTTTTGACACATCTGACGTTTAATTTATAAATCAATCCCTGTCGGTTAGATAACCGACAATGGAGAAATTGGCAAGGCTATTTTTGGTTTAGGGAATTCGACTTCGAGTGCAGTAGAGTACAGTAGGTAGGTATCTAGGATACTTTTAACTGGGGAAAACGTTTGAGGATAGTTAATGTATGAAAAGATGCTATAAGTACAGTCGATAGCTATGTCTTTGCATAAAATATGTCAGTTTTAGGAAACTTTCTATAGAAGTACTAATCTAAATCATGTAAATAAGTACCTACTTAAAGGGAATTCACTCTCGTTTAAATTAGGGCATGCAATACCGTAATACCGGTATTCGTAATACCGGGATCCCGTACAAAATTCCCGCTTTTTTCAATACCGGTATTGAAAGTTAATACCGGTATTGAAGTAATACCGGAATCGGACTTTTTTAGGCTATAAATAAAGCGATTAAGATTTAGTTAGCCTTGTGTGTGTATATACTGTGAAAGCGCACTTGTTCCCAACCGTTTAATGCAGTTTTCGGCTGCTAGAAATCTACTGTTGACCATGCGTAAACCGGCACCGGATGTAAAAAAATAGTTTATTCTAAAATTTAAACTCTAAAACTGATTTCTCGTAAAAATCTACAACAAAATACAGAATATGATTGCATTTTCTTGTTTTATTTTGATGTATACGACCTTTAAACACAGTATATGCCATTTATTACAAGGAAGTCTAATACCGGTATTAATACCGGGATCCCGGTATTGAGTTGTAATACCGGAACTCAATACCGGTATTGAAAATTGTTCCGGTATTGCATGCCCTAGTTTAAATCTCGTTCCAATTAAAGAGTTCATAATTCTTAATCTCTGAGAATGTAAATGACTTATAATATAAAATGACTTATAATGGTAATGACTTATACATTCTACACTATTTTGCATGAAGCGATAAATAGTGAATAGTGTAACACTTTCCCACGAAATTGAAAACTAAACCACTTTGTATTGTTCATTTGCTATTATCATAGCTTCAGTCAAACATTCATGTCCTGCATTGTTCGTTCAGGGAAATTAAATAATGTATTAGTGAGAATTCATTGGCCAACTATGCAGGCACTTCAAATATACAATTGCTTTATTAGCAGGTGCAGCAATGCACCTCTGCCTACCCCGCAAGGGAGTACATTAGTACAAAGTGTGAGTGTTTGTTTTTTTTTATTAGTAGGTAGTAGCATAGAATAACAAGTACAGTAGTAGGTAGTGTCTACAATACTTTTACTAGATGAGGCAAGCCCAGGATCTGTAGGACCTTTGGCAGAGAGCTAAGTACCTATATCTAGCAAATGTGATAATTATGACGATGTTTATACATAAACATGTACTGTGCTACCACAAAAAACTTTAAACACTGTTTAACAAGTGTCTAAAACGAAATTTGTCAATTTTGTAGGCGTTTGACAGCACTAAACATCTGTTAAATACTGTCTAAGTTTTTGTGGTAAGGCCCGTAAAGTCTAACCTCACCTATAAATTTAACTAAGTATCAGTTTTTAATATCGCTCTATTGAACTATTGTGACTAAAATCATAATGCCTGAATAGGTTCAATTCAGTTTGATAATTATTTGGATTTGATGTAAGGAGGTCTTTCCTCACTTTTAACTAGTTTTTCTACTACCTACCACCTACTAAGGTTTCATAAAAACTTCTTGGACTAAATTCTAATACCTACTTCTATTTTTTAATTTTACTGTATCTTTCAAAGATTGACATGTTTATAGGCAATAAGTCCAATGTATTATTACTGTATTACAGTGTTTTTCAACCTGTGGGTCGCGACCCCCCGGGGGGTCGCGAAGCTTCTGTAGGGGGGTCGCCAAAGGGAGAAAGAACTGGGTACTTTACTTTTTTTTAATAAAGACTGTATTAATTTATTAAGTAAGAGTCTTACTTTAAAAATACTTTTACTTAAAATTTTCTTAAATGCGAAAGTTGAGCTTGTTTTTTATTCATTAAATTATCCCATCGTGGATCTGTTTTAGTACAATAGACCACATCCACACAGTAAGGCAGATTATACAGAAGACCGAAGAGTATAATCAGCCTCTATGTTTACTGTCTAGCCTTTGTGGACTATGAAAACGCCTTCTACTCCATCGAGACATGGGCAATTTTGGAAGCATTGCAGATATTTCAAATCGACTGGCGCTATATCGAGGTGTTGAGGAGTCTGTATGATGCCGCTACTATGACTGTCCAAGTACAGGACCACAAGACAAGACCTATGCAACTGCAACGAGGAGTGCGACAGGGCGATGTGATATCTCCGAAACGGTTCACCAATGCATTGAAAAATGTCTTGATGACGTTGGAGGTACGGACATGGCATACACATACATGTCACACCCCCGCTTCGCGGACAACATCGTTACTATGCCAGAATCTCTGCAGGAACTCAGCTGGATGCTGGAAGTGGCCTAAATGCAGCTTCCCAACGTGTAGGCTTCGGGGTATAAACTTGGACAAGATGAAAATCATGCTCATCAATGCTCACATCGAACCGGAGCCGGTGATCGTTGGTGAGGCAACAATCGAAGTTGTGCAAGATATGTCTACCTCGGGCAGACTATTCGACTAGGCAGAAGCAACTTCGACAATTGAGGCTGCAGGGCGTATCCAACTGGGTTGGGCTAAATTCGGGAAACTTCGTCACATATTCTCCTTGGCCATCCCTCAGAGCCTAAAGACAAAAGATTTCAACCGATTAACCATTAGACTGGTCCACCGATTTAGAGTCGCAGCGTGCTATGGAGAGAGCTATGCTTGGGGTTTCTCTGATAAATCAAGCTGAAGTGGTAGTGTGCTGGTCATATCTGCCGAAGAACCGATAACCGTTGGGGTAAACGAGTTCTCAAGTACAAATCACGACCACAAGTATTTATTTTTTGTATACTACATATTTCCTCTTTTTCATTTTCATTTCACACTTGAAAACTTTTATTCAAGATATTTAAATGCGCAAAAAGTCGGAAAGAAGAATCTAATTTCAAAATGAATTCCGGGTCGCAAACGCAATGGCATTAATCGCATGTATGGCCCGTATCCGATATATATGTAATTGTAAAATATTGTGTTTTTCAATCCGATAAGTAGATATGTAGGTACTTCGAATCCAATTCATGGAGACCATACGTCGTATGGAATGAATATTGGGAATACTGTAACATAAACATACAAACATGATAAAAAACCGAAAGGGTCAAGGGGGTCGCGAAATATTTTTTTATACCAGGGGGGTCGCATCATGAAAAAGGTTGAAAAACACTGCTGTATTAGATGGTATATTATGTTACAATAAAACTAAATACTTTTCAGAAGTGAGACCTAAGCATTCATACTACTATGCCGTCACCTTAATGCTATAAAAATTTATTCACTGCTTGTTTTGTGACGTCTTAATTATTAAGAAAGATAATTCGTGAGAGAGCGCTATTGCGTAAACAAAACAATTGCTAAACGTAACATTTCTACCGCCAGGAAACAATGCAAGTTTTGTCTTAATTAATTTTTTTTAGTTACTAGGTTATAGGAAACTTTATAAAATACCTACCTACTTACTTATTTAAAATTTAAGTGAACCTATGTAAAATCGGAAAATAATGTCTCTTCATTTGAAATAGGTTTTTAAAGTATTATATTTCTGAACAGAGTTTACAGACACATAATTTCTTTCGCCATTTCTTTCCTCCTTAATGACGGGGCCTTAGTGAAATGGTGGTATAGAGTAACATTATGACTATTGGCAAGTAATTGTAAAATTCTACGTCAAATAAACGATATTTCATTTCAAAGGTAATCCATTATTAGATTATAACCATGTAAATCGGAGTGTGTACCTACATGTCCATAGATGGTTTACATAATTACAAAAATTGTTCCCGCAGATGAAAAGGTACATAGGTATGGTTCTGGAATTCAGTTAGGTCATAAGGTTACGATTATTGTGACTTAAATATTTAATTTAGACGATTCTATGTCAGGATCTCAGATCAATAAGTATGTACATAACTAATCTTTGCCCAAAAAGGTCCCTCCGAGCACCCATGAAGGACGCAAACTTCTTACATTGCACCGCTATGATTACAACAGCCTGGCACGTAACAGTCAACTCATTTGCAATAAAAAAGTTATGGAACCGGACTTGACCGGACGTGAGATAAAACTGCATCCTTGTGTTGTGTTTATTTATTTACATTTTCACTTTTAACCTCAAAATATAGGTTACAAGGCTATTTGACGACGCGCGCGCACCAAGCGTACACGTAATCCTACTCTTGTCCCAGTTAAAAATAGAAACTGCAATAAATAGTGAAGTGTTATAGTTCATATTTGTATTAAAAGTTTCCTTACTGTCTAAGCTTCATCATACGTAAAAATTACTGCAAGTGAACCTGTGCAAGTGCTTTAAATTACGATTTAAAATTTCAAATTTCGAGTGTTATAATTGCTAAACAGTGGCAGTTTCAAACAGTGTCATACCTGGTCAATGACCGGCCAAAAACCGACCTTGAAAAGTAAAAGGTTGTCGCAGATACCAAAGAATATTTTCGCATGTGTCTGTAACGACTAGATAGCTTACTCGTCTAACGCTCGCCTTCGTCCGGAGTAGGGCATGCAATACCGGAACAATTTTCAATACCGGTATTGAGTTCCGGTATTACAACTCAATACCGGGATCCCGGTATTAATACCGGTATTAGACTTCCTTGTAATAAATGGCATATACTGTGTTTAAAGGTCGTATACATCAAAATAAAACAAGAAAATGCAATCATATTCTGTATTTTGTTGTAGATTTTTACGAGAAATCAGTTTTAGAGTTTAAATTTTAGAATAAACTATTTTTTTACATCCGGTGCCGGTTTACGCATGGTCAACAGTAGATTTCTAGCAGCCGAAAACTGCATTAAACGGTTGGGAACAAGTGCGCTTTCACAGTATATACACACACAAGGCTAACTAAATCTTAATCGCTTTATTTATAGCCTAAAAAAGTCCGATTCCGGTATTACTTCAATACCGGTATTAACTTTCAATACCGGTATTGAAAAAAGCGGGAATTTTGTACGGGATCCCGGTATTACGAATACCGGTATTACGGTATTGCATGCCCTAGTCCGGAGTGACAGCAAGTTCAAATCCCATCAAAAGCAAAAAATTTTTTTTTTTTTTTTTGTTTTTTATTTTGAATAAAATTCTGCTTGTAACCGTAATAGCCTAATAGGAAATAAATTACGGCAATGGATAATGTTACTCATAGGAAACCACATAAATCCACATCATTACAAGACTTGTCGTATTTGAACAGAGATTCGAGCAGTAGTCTTCTAGATTCGACGATGAAAAGCCTATCTGCAGCTGAATATCTAGATTGGCGCATTATTTCTTCCAAAAGAATTCCACCACCTCCATGCGGAGTCCAAGCCGTGTAGGTGATGTGTCTACAAATGGGAACAATATGGCTAAGTCAAATTCTTTTCCCAAAACTCCAATAACCGCGCAGGTACCGTAAAATACTCGTCTAAAATTGCTCACATTAACGTACAAAGCCTAAGCCAATCGAAGCAATCTCAACTTGAAATCTGGCTGGATAGTAATGAAGGGAAAAAAGTTGTGGTCCTATGTATCTCAGAGCACCACCGAAGAGAAGCAGATCTTAATTGCATTAGTATCTCAGGTTTTGTTCTGGCATCTAGTTATTGCCGTGTAAAGAGAAAGAGTAAAGGAGGGGTATGCATTTTTGTTAGAGATAATGTATCATTCAAGACTCTACCAAAACTTAAGGAAATGTCAATCCCTTACATATTTGAATTATGCGGAATCGACTTGAATGGTACTTATATATTATGTATTTACAGACCAAATACTAAATATAATGATGGTTTTATTGATAACATGGACAGTTTATTCAGTTTTATAAATAAAAATAAAACTCGTACCGTAATTGCTTGCGGAGACTTTAATGTTGACACCTTGGTAAATAGCAATGAGACTAAACAGTTTATGTGTCTTTTAGAGTCATTTCATTTAGTAAAAAACATACACAAACCTACACGTATAACTAGTCATAGTCGCACTTGTATAGACAATATAATATCGACTAATAAGCTAAATGAAGCGAGAGTTATTGATCTTGCTATCTCAGACCATACTCTTCAATATGCTAACCTGGAAATTCCGTTTACACAAAAAACAGCATATTACAACTACATAAGAGACCTGAATATAGATAATTTAGAAAATATGAAAACAGATTTGCTAAATGTCTCTTGGGATAAAGTACTCAAAGCATCGGACTGTGATACTGGTTTCAACATTTTTCATGACATTATTACAGAAGCGTTTGATAGGTACTGTCCTGAAATAAAAATAAAATGTAACAGCTCTAGTAAGGACCGGGGCTGGATTACACCGGGAATTAAGAAGTCTTGCTCAACAAAGAGAGAAATGTTCATAAGAGCAAAAGTTTCTGAGAACAAAGAAGTACACAACCGGTACAGAACCTACTGTGCTATTTTAAATCGAGTAATTTTACATGCAAAAAGATCCTATAATGAAAACAAGATAATAAATTCTCATGATATAGTCAAGTCAACGTGGAATTTAATAAATAGGAATATTAATGGTATGAAACCAGTTGAACTAAATAAATATGTCGGATTGACCGATGGAGTGAGAGCAGTAACCTCCGAAAATGAAGCTCCAGATTTATTCAATGATTTTTTTACATACACGGGAAATGGGGATAAGAGTGCTGCCATCAGCACACCAAATATTTCTACAAAAACAAATGATCAGCCCTCTAACCCAAATACCATGTTTGCCAGACCAGTAACCAGAGATGAATTATTTAAAACAGTAATGGCGTTGAAAAACAAAAAATCATGTGGGTATGACAATATACCAACATTGGTTCTCAAATATATCTTTGATGCCATTGCTGAACCTTTGCTGTTTCTGGTAAACTTATCGCTCACCGAAGGTATATTTCCGGCTAGGTTAAAGAAGGCTGATATAAAGCCAATTCATAAGAAAGATGACAAACTCAATGTTAATAATTACCGTCCCGTATCTTTACTTATTACTTTATCAAAGATATTTGAGGGAATTATGGCAAGTAGACTTCGATGTTTTCTGTCACTTAATCAAATATTAGCCAAAGAACAATTTGGGTTTCAAAAGGGCTCCTCTACCGCTGACGCAATATTTGATATTGTAGATTTTGTAACAGAGGCCCTAGATGGTAAAGAAAATGTCGTGTCTGTACTATTAGATCTATCTAAGGCTTTTGACCATGTTGATCACGAAATTTTGCTTAATATTCTAGAAAGAAATGGAATACGCGGAATCATACTTAGTTGGTTTAGGTCATATTTGGAAATGAGGCCACAAAATGTAATCTTACATATCCTAAATGACAAAAAAACCCTAGAAAAGATTGAATCACGCACTTCCATAATACAAATGGGAGTCCCACAGGGTAGTATATTAGGGCCGATTCTATTTTTACTCTATATAAACCATCTTCCATGCGTCATAAAGCAAAAAATCGTTATGTTCGCAGATGATGTGTCGGTCTTTTTCAAATTTGATAGAAAAGATACACCTGACCTCTCTGCTACCATCTCTGATACTATTAAAATAGTTATCAAATGGTTAAAAAACATCAAATTAAATACAAATATTAGCAAAACGTGTATATTACATTTCAGAAATTATAATACACCTGATGTTGATTTGAATATTACTATAGATGGCAAAAAAATTGAGACTGTTAAAAGTGCAAAATTTCTAGGCATACATTTTGATGATCATCTAAACTGGAAGACACATATAGATGTCTTGGAAAATAAGCTCAGCAGCTTTTGTTTTGCGTTACGGTGCCTGTCAAAAATAACCACGAAAAAAGCTACACTCCAAGCATATTTTGCCTTTTTTCAATCAAGGGTTACCTACGGATTGGCGATGTGGGGAGGGTGTACGGATATAAAAAGAATTTTTATTCTGCAAAAGAGATGCGTCCGAATCCTTGAAAATTTAGGGTCAAACAGGATTTCTTGCAGGGAGTCCTTCGTGAAGTTAAGAATGCATACCGTTACAGCTCTTTATATTATAGAGCTGTGTAAAATAGTTAAACGATACCCCTCTAAATTCCCACTACGTCCTGAAGGCATTAGCAGTAGATTAAATGAGAAAAATAAATTTAATTTGGATGTCCCTACATCTAGAACTGTGACATACGACCGAACCACAAAAATGGCGGCGATTAAATTTTTTAATAAACTTCCGGATGATATAAAAAGGTTAAATGGAAACATTTTTTTCAATAAATTAAGTATTTATCTACTAAAAATTTGTCCTTACAACCACAATGAATTTCTGAATTTTAAATGAAATTGTTATTTTTATTAAAACTAGATGATGTCCTGAAGTCTAAGATCCCACAATGCCTGAAGACCAAGGTGTTTAACCAATGTGTCTTGCCCACACTAACATACGGTGCCGAAACATGGACGCTGACCAAGGAAACTGTGCACCGAATCAGAGTTGCACAGAGAGCCATGGAGCGAGCCATGTTAGGCATTTCGCTTAGAGACCGTATTCCCAACGTGGTGATCCGCAAAAGGACCAAAGTGATCGACGTCGGTATGCGGGTCGCCGAACTGAAATGGGAGTGGGCGGGACACTTGGCTCGTCGGGAGGACGGAAGGTGGACAAAGGCGGTCACAGAATGGTGGCCTAGAGACGGACGAAGAGCGGTTGGCAGACCACCTGCTAGATGGTCCGATGACATCTGCAGGGTTGCAGGGAAGCAGTGGATCAGAGCGGCACAGGACCGGAAGAATTGGCGTACAAATAAGGAGGCCTATACCCAACAGTGGGCGATAGAAGGCTGATGATGATGATGATGATGAATGTCAATGATAATAATTCTATGAAATTGATTATAGTATACAATTGATTGATTATATTTTATTGTGTTGTTACTCTATGACATCTCATTTTACTGAATTTTAAATGAAATTGTTATTTTATTGTTATGTTTATTAAATTGATGTCATTGATAATAATTGTATGAAATTGATTATAATATACGATTGATTGATTATGTTGTGTGTGATGAATTTATAGAAATTGTTATAAATTTTATTGTGTTGTTATGACATCTCATTTTACTGTATTGTTTTTAAAATTCTAATTCGTATTAAATTATTGATTGTGTATAGTACCTAGATATTATATTTAAAAATTTGTACTACACCCTAAGGGTAAAATAACATTGTACTTTAAATGCATAAACCAATGTTAACATCTTATGCGACATGTTGTTTATGGTATTAAATAAATGAAATGAAATAAATGAAAGTAATTTACTATTAATGCCATTTGGTTAACTTTTTTTTTATTTGTAAGTACTACTTACGTACTTACGTACTTACATAATTATTCATTAGAAGATAACTCAGATCCAAACAATGCAAAATTTGCAAATACAGTAGTAGCTTTTTAATTACCTAGTCGTTTTGTGTAGTCAATAAGACACTGCAGGGCCCTTAATGTGCCTTTTGTGTGTCCAAACAAAATTAAAAATACCTACTAATTATTTAGTAAAAACAAATAAAAAATCCATAAATACCAAATAAATCTTAGTGGCCAGTGCCAAATTCCATATGCTCCAAAAAGCGTTTGTCATTTCCACCATTTTCAAACTTCGAACTTTTTTATTTTTATCGTCTGTTTTTTAACACGCACTAACTTGTTAAAGTCGAAAAATGCACTGAAAGGTTCTTTGGCATTCATCAAAAAATAGTTTTTTTAAAACAAATTGTATGTGAACTCACCTATGAATACTTGTGAATTTGGGGTTCAAAAGGCATAACTTAAACTGTTTTTTTTTATAGAAACCTTGAATTTTAACGATTAGAAAGATTTATAATTGTTTGCGATACCGATTGGATAATTTATTCAATGCTATGACTGATGACCCAAAATAATTTTATAGGCATTAATTATAGAACATGGGATTTCAGAAGATAACAATAATTTATTAGCCAGGGCTGATTCTGCGGTACTTAAACTTTTTTTATTTATTAATGAATTGCTTTTGTTGGGGTGCACCGACCTACACTAGGCCAGCGTGGTGGAATACCCTTGGAAGGACACCCGTGCCCCTGTCATGGGGACATGATGGGTTGTGATTTTGATGTGAATGGTTTGACGGATTTATAAACCTTTATTTAGGCCTACGATGTACCGTATGTCGTAAGTATCCACCACCACCAATTATATTTATATCATAAGTATAATTTCCTTTAAAAATAATAAATAAATAAATTTAATTTAAAAGGGCTTGGTACACAAGTGACCATGTCACCCTCATTATTACACACACTTAATTAAGCTTATCTATTTAAATTAAATCTAGCACTTAAACCAAAGTTGACAATTTATACATCCTTACAAGTTGTTAATATGTGCCTAATAAATATATTTTTTGCTACTACGGAACCACGCAACGTAAAACAAAAAAAAACAACAAACCAAAGACAATTTGGAAAGCCACGTGCACAGAGCGAGACCGCGTCGCGCCAGACAAGAACAGATATTACAGTTAAATTCATTATAAATATATTGTACTTTCTACGGGAAATATTGTTTAATTATTACATTACTTATCTAATTGTTTTAATTTACGAAAATAAACAAGGAGATAGGTATTAAATAATGTTTGTGTAGGATGGTAGGTTAAACCCACACCCGATTAGGTAATTAGCTACTGTAAGTACTTAATTAGGTTTTTTTATTATAAAATATAATGTTCTTTGGTGAGTCAGTAGAGGAAGGTATACCCTAATAACATCGATTGATTCCTATCCATTGTCCTATAGTCCCACTAGTGTCCCCACTTTCATTGTTAGATAGTTAAGGTCCTGGGACCGAAAACAAAATAATATTAATTATGAAGTAATTAGTGTCAAATTCATTCAAGATTGAATCCTAAAATCATTGTCATAACAAATTCGGGATGGGTGCACTACCGTACATAATTACTCCTACAAGAAAAACATAATAATGAGGTATCATTTATTATCATTCATTATTGCAACACCCAGGCTTGCTACTCCAGTTTACTCGGGAGCTAGGCTGGCTGAGCTGAAATTAAGGGGATATGTACAAAGGTTCCACTCGAGAGAGCCACGTACAGGAACTTGACCCCCTACCAGGATAGAATGGAGGTATCATTTATTCTAATATTTGGGGGCTGAATCAAAATCTAAACGCCCTGCGTAAGCTTGGACCATTTCCCACCACGCCGGTCCAAGTTTTGAAGAGATTTTCTTCACCGTAACTATGACAGATGGATTTTTTTAAACTGCATTGTACAACACCCACAGAAATTAAAAGACTACCAACCAAATAGCACGGTTGGGATTTAAACCCACATGTTTATCGTGAGAAGTTGACCCAACTGGTGGTAAAGCACTTCATCATCATCCACTTTTGACATTACTTATAACAATTTTATCATGAAGCTTCACAATTATGCCCTCGGCATTCCTACAATTTAATGTCAGCAAAAATATATATTTATATAATTCTTAAAAAATGCATGAATAATTATAAAGTGAATTTAATTTAATAATGTCAATTGCATGTTAAAAATTTCTATTGAATAAAGGCTTTATTATTATTATTATTCCTACAATTTACTTTTGCCTATCTATCTGGTAAATACTTGACGTAATACGAATCTTCTTCTAAATTAGGTACAATTTTTAAGTTTAAGTCATAAACCGAAAGTGTTAAGAAGTTAGTGAAACTTTTTTTCTAAACATGCAGCGATTCAATGCCAAACAGCCAACAGCATTACAGTTATTGATTCCATTCCGCGTGACTCAGACTTCGTTTCATACACCAAACCCACTGCTAGCTGCCATATTAGTAGAAACGCATAAAATCGCTATCAAATCGAGTCTATAAACCGGCTTAGTTGCCACTAAACTGGTTATTTTGTATCATTCACTTATTTATACGAAAAACCGAAATAGGTTTGGATGTGCAGTAAATGGCTGTACCGAAATTGTGTATTTTATTTCCAAACAAAGTCAAAATATTATTTGAACTTAAATAGCTTATTTCGAAGAATCCTTGCTACGATGCAAGGAAACAAAATAAACTTGAAGTTCAGCCTTGACCGTGCACACTGTAGACCGAGCAACTTTTCACTAGCAACGAGTATCAGAAGAAACATTTCGCATTTCAAACAGAAACCAACACGTAAACAACCACTGGCCACTCAGAAAAAAGCACACAAAAACAAGCACACACAAACACAGAACAGGAATATGTTTTTCGAATTCCGTTTTTGAATATGGAACAGGCGGGTTGGTGCGGCCGCGCGGCGCTGCCGACTGGCCGCGTGATTCATCTCAAACTTGATGGAGGTTAGAGTAAAGAGTTTGCAAAAAAAGTTTAGCACACGACTCTGATAAATAATGACTGAGAGCGTATCGAGTTAAATTTAGAGGGTTCCGCAGTACCTAATTGTTTTTGTTTAGTAAAAATTTTGATGACTACTGGACCTGTAAGTTTTTAGTGCTATCGCTAGAGCGCTTTATAGATTAGGATTACAGCGATTACAGGAGTATTTAAAACCAAAAAAAAAACTTTTATTAGTACCTTGAAAAGCCTCTACGTTTAACACATTTGACAAGTCAGTCGATTCCCATGATGCTAAAATAAGTTATCTTTTAGACCACGGTTTCTATGATTTTTTAATGGAATTGTGTTATTTGGGGTGTTTTAAACGTAAGTGGATTAGTAAAATGTTTAAAGAACCCTAAAATGTTGTGGTCACGAGAGCATAACCGGATGAAAAACGGTAGACGAACGCTTCTCCGTAACTATACACTTCGGAATTGACTAACTCTCTTTTTCCTCTCAATAATAGCCTTTATAATTATACGAAATAGAGACGAGCTTATCAAGATTGGTCGGCGTAAAGACACCAATCCAATGACTTGTTGATTTTACGTTAATCTTTCTCGGAATTTAAATGCGAAATTATGAAAACAATAATTAAAGCAACCCAAGATGGATATAACTTATCTGCATTATTTAAGTGTAGAGATATTATAAGAGCGGTGATGGCGTAATGGATAAGGCCTCGTCCTCTCAATCGAGAGGCCGTGGATTCAAATCCTGGCCTGAACCAATGAATTATTTCAATTGTGTTTTCAATTAAGGAGTTTAAGTACAATATTACCACGTGCTCTTACGGTGATGGAAAACATCGTGAGGAAACCTGCACATCTAGATTCTAGATGTGTATCCTAAGTGCATTGTACTTTTCCCGAAACGGCGATATGGTTCGCAACCTATCACGTGAGTACAAATGTGCTGCGAAAAGTGGGTAGCTCGCTTGTGAGTAAGTGATAACTATATATAAATAATATACAACATACAATAAGGAATTTCGTGGTGTTATTACCCTTGACAAGTTCTAGTATCGTATACTGTATTTGTCCCTTGCACCGATTTCATCATCATCATCATCGTTAGAGTAAACCCGAGGACAAAGTATCCAGGAGTAAACCGTAGGCCAAAATAGTAAACTATACGGTTTGGTAAAATACTTAACTATTTTGGCCGGGTTGTCAGCAACTGACGCTAATCTTATAGAAAAACTTTTTCACCCTAGACTAGACACGATAAGACTAACACTATTTCATTTATGTTTATTATTTTTTAAGTAACCTGAAATATTATTACAGGACCCATAAATGATTAAAGTGATTCTCACATTAAGTTTCCAGAATTCTAAATAACCAACTGGCAAAGCCTAAAATTTTCCCAAGATATGCTTGTGATTTTGTGATTACATTTTGTGATGTATGTATTTTGTTCTCAGGCTCGGCTTATCTCAGATGGGGAGTCCCACGTGATATCCATACAAATGACACACATGAATTTGCCATGAATAAAATTTAGATGCGTCTGCATTCGTTAAATCCAACGGGTTTTTATTACAAGTTAAGAAAAGTATTTTTTCACAGTAAGTGTTTTAAATTGTGCTATACTTAAAATTGAAAGCTGATTTATATTTTTAATTTCAGACAAAATAAGTGATATATTTAGGTTAAATAACCTGAAGTGCGTGTTTTCTTTTTTAATTTCGGTGGAGTCTAAAATACCCCTTTTTTGTTTTTTCAAAAGTTTTGAACTCATTTCTCAAGTCATAATTTAACCCAAAGAGAGCGTTTTAACTTAGCTTCAGTAAAATATAATGTAATTTTTAATCGCTGATAGATAGCATAGTTAAGGTCATAGCTCCCTTCAATTTTAATCATACTATGCGCATATTTAGTATGTATAATATAGTAGTGGGTTTCAGAGCGTGACTCGGCCTTGTAAGACCGTCGCGATACTATCTGGATAGAGGCAAAATTCTTATGACCAATTTGTTGCGAGTTATATTTTGGCTTATATTCTGTGATTCTTTTGGTTATTACCACAGTGAATATAACTTGTCCACCAACCCGCACTAGGCCAGCGTGGTGCACTAGGCCTAAGCCCTTCCTTCATTGGAAGGAGACCCGTGCCACAGCAGTGGGGACGTGATGGATCGTGATGATGATGAGATGATTTTATACACACCGAAATCCTTAGCTCGTTCACTCGAATGTTTTTTTTGTCATAATAAATTATTTCTGTGGACTAACAGTCAGAGCCAGTCACAGGAATATCTTTAGATACTGTAGGTATATTATGTTATTACTGTTATTTTACAGAACTATGGCAAATATACTTACAGACTAAAAACAATCTGATTCACTTACGTTATTCTATTCTATTCTAGTAAGGAGTATTCCTGTAGGTACGAGTAGAACCTTTGTACACGTCTTGTCCCCATGTATTCAGTTCAGCCAGACAAGCTCCTGTGTAAACTAGTGCAACAAGCCATGATGTTCCAACAGCTGATATAGGCGCTGGGTTGAAATGTTTTACGATAGTTTCCGATAGAGGCGCCACTTTGTATGTAAGCATACGATGGGCAGTTACAGTGAGAATGCAAATAAAAAAAAATAAAAAAAAAACATTCTCTATAACTACACTCACGGGCAATAAAAAGGTTCCACTGAGAAAAACGCAAAATTACTCCCAAACGGAAAAGGCTAGCTTAATGATGCCTTCTGCAACATTGAAGTGCATTTAACAGACCATCAGGATATTACCAACTAAAAACAATTAAATCTTTTAATTAAATGTTTGAGAAAATTGGGGTCATTTGGTGTCTGTATTTTGTAAGTGGAACTGTTTCTTTGCCACACACTACTAAACATTTAAATACTTACTTAAAAAAACACCTACAAGGAGTCTTTCAAAACCTGGCTACCCATAGTACAGGGTATCCTAGTTTGGGAGCCAGGACACAATGTGTGTATACTTTATAACAATAAAGATATTTTCATTTTCATTATCATTTTCTGTATACTGGTGTAGGACTGGGGCTATTCGTGACTAAATAAGGTATCATAATCATCATAATCCATACGTTTTTAAAATTGAACGACTGAAAATAGTAGGCAGTAGGGCGTCCCCCGCTACGTTTGCCTTTTTGTCAACCTCGCCTACAACCAACTGCTGCCATTGCTGAAGTGTCCGTAGCCATATGATTCATCAAAATCTGATGAGCCATTTAAAACTATACTTCATACTAACTTGTACTCATGTGTTCGAGTTGAACATAGATTAGCAATCAGTGTAGTCAATTATAATCATCCAAAGAAATGGAAAAAGCCATATCATCGCTTTCAAATATTTTGTAATAGGTGAGGCGTTTCATAATTATTTATTTACCTCTACTCATAATAGTCGTAATTCATTCAATGATTTTCAACTTTCTACAGGATGATTTGGTATTTTATGTTGAATAAATACTGTCCAAGTATGTGCCCACTGCAAATGTATATAAGAGTATACTTAGTGCACTACTCTGTGTTCTATCACTCTCACATAATATCATAACGTAGCTATTTTTAAGTAATTATAGAGATGAAGAAAGAAAGTAAGATTTGTAGGACTCCAGAAGGTTTATCACTTAGAACAGTGGGGTCACCAGCACCGAACATTAGCAATGAACAATCGTAATCGTAAGCAGCGATGCTCGCATTTCAAATCTGACGTAACTTGTATGGATCTGACAGGGTTTTGTACAGACGAGAGACGACGCTGTTTATGGATATTAATTGCTAATGTGTCAATAGACTCATGCTGGCTGGTAGGCTGGCCAGTACACAGTATACTAATATTATTAGTTAATTGAAAATGAAAGTTTCAGTTTGCAGTCGACAGTGCAGTAGCGAAGCTTAAGTATTAATAAGTATATCATGCTCTGTCTAGTTTGGAGTCTGATGGCCGTGTGTGAAATGAACATAGGTATTTATCATATATATTTATTTCACATTCATTGCCCCTGCCTCTGATGATATTTTGGTCATGGTGTATCTGTATGAGATCCGCTTACCTTGTGTCAAAATATAATCCTATCTCCCTTAATTTATTAACATTAACGATAGCAGCGCCTAGGTGTTGAGGGACACCTAATATAATAATATGCAGGATTATATTTTGAGACAAGGTATCATCCTATCTCCCTTGCTTTTTCAACTATTACGGTGTCAGTCCGGCACGATATAATAGCATTCAATTCAGTAACGCTGCAGATTTGTCACACATCTGTCAGATACAATGCCTCAAGGTAGCAGGTAGCAGAGCCTAGATATCCCACAAGGTGACATCCTATCTACCTAACTCTTCCTACTATGTCTACCCACTAACCCGGTGGTCGGACGCGCGGCGGGCGGGAGGCGCGGGCCTCTCGTCGCTGTACTCGTTGAAAACAGCATTCCCGGTGAAAACAGAGAGAGAGAGCCTAGGTGTGCCTCAAGGTAGCATTCTATCACCCTTACTTATTCACATTTTATAAATTGGCAATACAGCCTTCCTTTGCTCCTACTGCTATTGATGGGGTTAATAGAGATATCGATGGTATCTGACAAACATGTCAGATCCATATAAGTTACCTATGTCAGATAGCAGGGCTGCTTGTTACAATAGTAACATTATTACGATAGCAGCGCTTAGGTGTCCCACAAGATGGCACACTATCTCCCTAACTCCTCCTACTATGTCTACCACTGACCCGGTGGTCGGGCGGGCGGCGGGCGCGGGCCGCTCGTCGCTGTACTCGTCCCCGGAGCGCTCCCCGGTAAACATCAAGGTGTGCCTCAAGGTAGCATTCTATCACCCTTACTTATTCATATATTATAAATTGGAAAAATAGACTTACTTCGCTCTTACTACTATTATATTATTATTATTAAATACTTTATTGCACAATTATAAATTTATGTACATAGGCGAACTTAATGCTAATAGCATTCTCTTCCAGCTAACCTTCGGTGTTGTGGAGAAAGTTATAGGTAGTGCGAAAGACTGAGAGGAAAGATAATTTTGTTAAAATACCTATAAACACTAGAATATACTTACTTGTATATAATACATGTATAATAAATATATACCTATGAGTTACATACATATACAATACATAAACCTTATACATACTATACTTAACTAAAATGATATTTTATATATATAATAATATCATCGTCACACTTACATACTACTTACAACAAAACATGTGTATTATATCAGTTAAGCTGATTGTTCTGTTTCTGGAGGTAGTGCAGACGAACCTTAGACTTAAAAGTTTCAATGGACTGCGATTGCCTTATATGCAATGGTAACTGGTTCCACAAGCGAACCGCTGACACGGTGAAAGAATCCGAATACCCTGCCGCATTATGCTCTGGGGTTCGAAAGAGCATATTTCTACTTGACCGTTGAGGACGGTCAGTAGAGTCGAAGAATGAGAAGACTATTGCTGGTGATATCAATGGTATCTGCCAAACATATGTCAGATCCATACAAGTTATGTCGAATAGCATCGCTGCTTGTCAACATACTGACATTTTCAATAACTATCTATCGATGGCTGTCAGTAACTTTCATACGATTTTGACAGAATCTAACTTTTTATGTGTCTTAATATTATGATAGTAACTGTCGGCTATAGATAGGTTATTGAAATTGGCAGTAAGTAACATTATAATGATAGCATCGCATAGGCATCCCACAAGGTAACATCCTATCACCCTCTCTCCTTCTATTATGTCTACCCACTGACCCGGTGGTCGGGCGCGCGGCGGGCGGGCGCGGGCCGCTCGTCGCTGTACTCGTCCCCGGAGCGCTCGCCGGTGAACACGGAGTCGTGCGACACGGAGAGGCCGCTGCCGTAGGCGCCGGAGCTGGTGGAGAGAGAAGGCTAAAATTAAAAATAATTCAGACACTGCTGGTGGAATGATCGATGCTATCAGATTGTGTTACGAGAGTAATGGAACAGATATCGCTACTATGCTCACTTTGTGCAGTATACTCTTGCTAAAATGGCTGATCTCAATGAGATGACTAGCTGAGACCAACTAGCTCCACCAACTAAATGGCAGATAACTAAGGTGGTGGAAAATGGTCCAAGCAAGGTTCCGTTCGTGATAGCCATGAATATGATAGAATGAACTTTTTTAATACCCTGTATAATTAAATGAATAGAAGATCATCCACTCACTTCCTCCTTTCCTGGAACCGAGATCACACACCTCGGTTCCAGAATGAACCCCTGAGTAACCCCCTTTCGGCTCAGTACACCAATTCTGCAACACCCTGTATAAGTAATCCACTCACTTCCTTCTGTCCTGGGTCTCGTGCAGCAGCTCGCTGGTGGAGCAGCTCCGGGGGTCGGGCGCGGCGTCGGAGCCCCGCCGCCGCTCGAACATGCGCCGCAGACCGCGCAGGAAGCGGTTGGTCTTGCCTTCGCCTGGAACTGAGGTCACATAACCTCGGTTCCAGAATGACGCCCTGAGTCACCCCCTTAGTATACCAATTTTGCCACACGATGTATAGGGTGTTCGGTGCATTTGCAACCTAACACCTTGTGTGCGCCCGCCGCGCCGCCGCCGCTTGGCGACACTTTACCTAAAGACATCAGTTCACGTTCGGACAGCAATTACGCCGCGTGTGCTCACCAGCATATCAATAATTATCATTGTTCACCATCAGTCCATTCTAGTTATAACATATTGAAGTGAAATAAACTATTATTAATTAATCAAGCATCTTATCATTTGAACTCTAGTACTTTAACGTACATTTTTGGTCCTTCGAAACCTCTCGAGGATCACGCGCGTCGGTATCGGTAACTCGGAACTTTGACCCGCGTGTGACTTGTGTGAACCAGTGAAGTGGTGGTGAACCTAGCAGATTGGATTTCAGTGAGGATACTCCTCGCTTATCAACTACAGATAGCAAGGCTTTGTGTGTGACGCAAGCTTGCACTCAGCATCAGCATCAGCAGCAGCAGTAATCAAGTAAGATCTACCCTTACTATACCTTATCAACCATGAGCATGGATACAGCAATGGATTCTCTCTACGAGAGTCAAAAGAACATCTTCGAAGCCATGACCAAGCTTCTTTCTAATATGAAAAAAGACCCTGCCGATAGGCGGACTGTCGACAACTGTAGGCGGAAAATGGAAATGTTAGATTTATTATGGTCGGAGTATGACGCCAATAATAAAAAACTCCTTCCATATGAGTCTATGGAGTATCAATACTTTCAAAACGGTGAGTTCGAATCAACAAAGAAGCTCTACCGTGACATCAAAGCATATATCGAGAACTTGGAAGGTGAGATCAAATCAAGCGCCGGCAGGACAGCAGCAGGTCAGCAACCAGCACAGCAGCAGCAGACTAAGGAAAACCCCAACCTGGGACATCAGCACAGCAGCAGATATCAGTCACGCAGCAGCAGGCAGTGGAGCCTGCAGCACAACCAGCGGTACAGTATAAGTCGAGAGGGACTAACAGCAAACTCGACGACTTACTCCGTAAGCAGACAGTTAATTTCAAAGCATTTATCAGAACGGTTAATACTATAAACATCGAATCGGTATCCGAGAGATGGGAGTTTCAGGATTTATTGAAGTCTCTGGACAGCCGGTGGACGGTGATTGATTCTCTTCACTGGGACATCATCGACGCGTTGGAAGGTGAGGAGGACGACGCATATGAAAGTATGTTTAGCAGACATGAGTCAACATATAATCGTATCAAAAAGGCGCTAAATTCTAAGATGTGGTCAGTTTCACACATTGAAAAGTCTACACCTACAATAGAATTACCAGTCTTCACGGGCAGTTATCAGCAATGGGTGTCATTTCGAGATCTATTTTTAGAAACCATACATAAAAATCCATCGTTATCAAGTGCACAAAAGATGCAGTTCTTAAAAAGCAAAGTGAAAGGCGACGCCGAGCGACTCATTCAGCATTTATCAATCAGCTCAGAAAATTACAGCATCTGTTGGAAAATTTTAGACCACCGTTTCGAAAACAAGAAGTTAATTTTTACTTCACATGTCAACACTCTTCTGAATTTACCGAACATGCAAACACCAGCATGTAACCAAATTAAAAAGTTACATGACATCACCGTGGAAAGCCTCCATGCTATTAAGAATCAAGGCGTGGACATAAGTACTTGGGATCCTCTCCTTGTGCATCTCTTATCGCAAAAATTAGATAGCATTACGTACGGCGAATACGTCGAATCATTAGGCAACTCGCGAGAACTACCAATTCTACAGGATTTCCTAGATTTCTTGGAACTTAAATTTATCACGACTACATCTTAACACGATTTACATCTTATCATTTGAACTCTAGTACTTTAACGTACATAGGGCAACTACTCACTTCCTCTAACCAACCGAGGTGTGTGGTTCCAGAATGACTCCCTGAGTGGCCCCCTTTCAGCTTAGTATACCAACTTTGCCACACGCTGTACTACCACCCACGCTGTACGGGCCACTACTCACTTTCACTTGTAGGAAGCGGTTCGTCTTGCCTCGGTTCCAGAATGACCCTCTGAATCGACCCCTTTCCGCTTAGTACGCTAATTTCGGAACACCTCTATAGCTCATCTACTCACTTCCTCCTGTCCTGGGTGTCGTGCAGCAGCTCGCTGGTGGAGCAGCTCCGGGGGTCGGGCGCGGCGTCGGAGCCCCGCCGCCGCTTGAACATGCGCCGCAGACCGCGCAGGAAGCGGTTTGTGAAGCCTTCGCCTGGAACTGAGGTCACATAACCTCAGTTCCAGAATTACCCCCTGAGTCACTCCCTTTCGGTTTAGTATACCAACTTTGCCACACGATCTATACAGCTGGAACCGAGATCACACACCTAGGTTCCAGAATGACGCCCTGAGTCACTCCCTTTCAGTTTAGTATACCAACTTTGCCACACGATCTATAGGGCAACTACTCACTTCCTCCAACCAACGGAGGTGTGTGGTTCCAGAATTACCCCCTGAGTCGCCCCCTTGCGGCTTAGTACACCAACTTTACAACCACAACCTATACAGCGAGTTCACAACACTGCGTTGCGACGTCGCATCGTGCCACTCGCTCGCTCTCTACCATTGAACACTTGAGAGTGGGAAGGAGCCAGCTATACAGCTATATGTCATCAACTCACTTCCTCCTGTCCTGGGTCTCGTGCAGCAGCTCGCTGGTGGAGCAGCTCCGGGGGTCGGGCGCGGCGTCGGAGCCCCGCCGCCGCTTGAACATGCGCCGCAGACCGCGCAGGAAGCGGTTTGTCTTGCCTTCGCCTGGAACGAAGATGCGAGGTGATTAGTCTTAGAAGTAGTTAGTGGTGTATAGGAGACAGTGACTGCCAAGCCTTGATTTTATGGCAATAACCCTCCAGTATTGCAGTGGATTACTACGGACACAGCGTTTTGCATTTATGTTCAGGAGAAATTGGGATTTTTACACTAAACCCAGCAGCCAGGGTATCTCTGAAAGACTGCATTCTTCGTGTTCTAATCGTTTCGTTGACAAAAACAAGGGCTAGATCAGATTTGTTGACTAGGATTAACCAGTCCTATTAGCGTCACGCTTACAGGTTAGCATTAGAAGGAAGGTAATTATCTGTGAGGTTACAAACTATAGTCACTTAAAATTTACATAATGAAATGGTAGTGCACTGGTAATATCTGCCGAAGCACCTTTACACATATAGACAGTAGTGGCTGCATAAGGAAAACCTTGGATAGTATGTTGTTGCGCTCCTTAGAAGAGGAGGCCTATACCTCCAGCAGAGGAAGATTATGACCATGATGGTGAGGAAGTCATGGCTAGCAACCATTGTAAATTGACCAGTCGTCCCCAGTACTTACCATGTCTGTGAGGGTCGACGTGCGGCGGCCGATAGGGCGGCTCGAGGGAGCCTTCCCGAACACACGACATCAGACCCGCGCCGCCGCCGCCGCCCGACATGCGTCTGGAAGACAGAGAGAGAACATGTTAGTTGTGGTGGGAGCGATAGAGATGGAGATGGGTTTGTCAGGCAGGGTTGGAGCCAACTGCGCAGCGATCACAGGATTCGATACTATTTTCTAAACTACACAAACAATGGAAAAAACAAATGTCACTTTTGGAACTTTGCCTTACATTTTGACAGTGACAGTTGACGATACTGTTATTTATCCAAAGTTTGTGTAGTTTCGAAAATAGTATCGTCTGACAGAACTCTTATTACATTCGAATAAAGGTAGTTTTTGTTTGTACCAGATTTCTTTCCCCGTGGAATGGGATATAGTTTCTTTTAGTGAAAGGTTTTTAGGATGAACCTTTCAGGCTCACATCAAAACCATCCGGCTTGCATAATTCTGTAGGTACCTTTATAATACAGAGTCTTATTTTCTGACGACCAACACATACATGTAAAATAAGATGAATAAGCATTTTATATGCAAAATTAATACTTATCCAAAATATACCTATACAACAACGATTGCTAACCTTGGATTTACATAAAGTTTCAAGATTGTTGGGAGAAATACCAATAAATCCTCGGTCCGCAAGAAAGGAGTTCCACCCGCACAATTGACTTGTTTGCCCTTGCTCTTGCTCACGTCGCCTAGGTACAGTCGGCTAGATAAATCATTCAAAGGACATCCGGCGTTTTTGCCTATTGTTTTGAATTTGAATAACTACAAAATATAAAATCTGGTTTTGACACTATGGTTTAAAAGTATTTTGATTTATGTTCGCAACTTTTCAAAAATCGGCGCAAATTGCCATACAAAATGCCCAATGTCCTTTTTAGTACATTGTAATTTTATTTTTAGAAAATAAGTAGGTACTATTAACAATGTATGTGTGGACTACGACCTACGACAAATGATTCTGGTTTAGAACCGATTATTGATCAGAGCATTCATACAAATTGTCTAAACCTGGGTTTAAACCGAAGCTGTCTTTTGTCTTCGTTTTGTTATAAAGGAGTCCATGTAGTGTAGGTATGTATTATTTTACCTGCTACTTTGTAATCATAAGGTGGATAGGTATTGACCAATATTAAAAAAGTATAAAATTCAGTTTTGCACTTATGAAGCTGACTGTACAGTCGGTAATGTGCCCTCGCCCTCTTTATTTTAGATTCCTTGCTCTCTGATCCTCGCTGAAGGTCTGGAGCAGCCCGGGAAGCCTTGGAGGTCTTCAGCATGAGTTATTTATACCTGCATACATGTGTACATAGGTACAATAACTAAATCCTACTACATATTATTATAAACGTGAAAGCTTATTGGTATGGATGTTTGTTACTCTTTCACGGGAAAACTGATACAAAATTTTGTTCAAATTTGGTATGGAGGAAGATGACAGCGGTGGTAGCTCAGTCGGGCAAGCGCCCGCTTCTCACGCCAGAGTTGCGGGTTCGAATCCCGGCGCTGACATGTACCAATGAGTTCTTTTCTGAATTTAAGTACAATGTATACCATCGCTTTTACGGTGAAGGAAAACATCGTGAGGAAACCTGCATAATCTAGATTTAGCACATCTAGATAATGTGAACCCACCAACCCGCAGTGGACCAGCGTGGTGGGAAATGGTCCAAGCTTAGGAAGGCAGTTTAGACCTTGGGGATATGCACAAAGGTTCCATTCGAGAGAGCCAGATGCAGGTACTGTTACCCCCACAGAGAATAGAATAGGTATGGAGGAAGCTGACAGCTTCAGCCCTGAATGAACTTTAGTTAACTTTTCATCAAAAAATTCCCACGGGATACATAACTAAAAAAACAGGTACCTAACCATCAAGTTTATATGGAGAAGTATTTTTTTATTCGCGTATTCCCATAGTCTTAGAACAAAAAACAATAATGAATATTCATCACTCCCCGGAGTAACATCTCTGACTAACTTTAGTCATTTGAAATTTTACTTATTTCTAAGCACTCGGTAATATTTTATTTGTCCTTATAAAATACTATGGAATAGAGAATATATATTTTTACTATCGTAGGTAGGTTGATCAGCTTAGAGAATATGAAATATGTTTTTTAATCGCTTATAATTTTTAGTTTATCTACTATTTAATTACCAAACGTAGTTTTAACACCGTGTACCTATACTTAGGAACATACATACATGTACTTACATAGTCAATATCAAACCGTCTTTCCACTTCGCCGTGTAGGGTAAAAATCTTTCAAATAACCAATTTATACCGCAAAATATAAATCTTCGGTTCCACATTTTCTGGTGACAATTTTCGCGCGTTGTAAGCAATTTTCCGTAATCTTCCCACGCCGGTGTAGATGATAAACGATAGGTACTACATTACCTATGTACATAAACAGTACATAGAGCTATGTGCTAAGCGTTTTCGGACTCTAAATATGAATTTATGATCTAAAGGTAAATTGCGCAAATTTTTTAAAACATTTGATTAAAAATTTTAACAGAATATTGAGATAATAATATTATAATAATCTTTATTCCAAAATCATTCTTAAATTCTTGTTTTACATACTAATATTTTAATAATTAGAAAAAATATTTGAAACGATAACACCGCTTTTTGCAGTCATTGTTCACTAGGTATAGAAGGTTTACATCTGGACCAATATACCTAAGTAACTATATCCTTAAACACTTAAATTGAATAAAACGGAGTCCTATCAACTCGAGAACAATACATTAATATTACATAAGCTAAGGCCATCAAGAGTCTCAAAATTTGGCCTCGCATATGACCCGGTTCCCACGGGGGAAAGAAAATGGACCTTGTCGTAAATTCAGCTTGGTAATAACTAATAAACCTCTTGGTAATTGTTAAGTAAGTTAAGTTTCATCATTTGTGCAACATGACGTGAGGGTGCCAATTTCAAATGAGTTGTGTCTAAACTCCCCTTTATGATTATGACAGGAGTGACTTGGACTTAGTGCTAAAAGCATTTTCTGCCAGCCAACCTACATGAAATTCAAGTTTTGCTAAAGGCTATCTTATTTAACAGTTTATTTATTACATACGAGCATGTAAAATTAACTAAAAGAGATTTGACAGCATGTACATAGGTTGTAAAAATAATATGACTTTATATCTGTTCAATACACATTTATGAAATATAGCAACTCTAAGGTACATAATAATCATACAAAACGTTATTACCACCCATTTACCACGCAATCTCGCATAGAAACAAAAAATAAAATTCCCACGAGCTATAAAACTACAACCCTAGTAGTACGGTGAATGCTCTCTTTCCCTCCCGAGGTGTGTGTGTAGCTCTGTCCCGCTCTTTCGCAGCATCCCTATCGATTGGTCGTTTCGTCCTTGACCTTGTGAGGGTAAACACGCTTCGTCCCTGTACCACGGTCGCAATATCGCTGAGCTGTCGTTTCAGGGTCAAAGGATTTCAGCGTCGGTTTACAGTGCGACCGTTCCTTTTTTCATTTCTCTTATATCGCACTTTCTTAGTTACACGACTGCCGAAGGAGGAGGGTAATGTTTTTTTAGGGAAGCAATTCCTTATATGACTGTATCAAACTCATTACCTACCTACCTATAAGCTATAAGGGAGTATTTTATACACTAATTTGAACCTCACACATATAATAACTAGTACCAGCCATTATATCGGAGTCTGAAGTCATGCAAAGGCATTGAGGTATAATCTACTATGTGACTCGTCCTGTGTGGAAAATAAATTATACTAAGCCATTTTACTCTTTTAGCTACATTTATTTATAACATGACGCTTCTGAAACTTATTACCCCCGCCCCGTGATAAATGTGTGAAAGCGACACCTATCATATTTCTTGGTAAAGGTTGAGGATTTTATGTTACCGTGGTTTGTCGAGCAAGTTCACTCCCTGAAAGTTTTAAAGCTAAATATTTTATATTACCACTGATATTAGTAAACTTGGATTCCTGAATATGATTAAGTCTTAAGTCCTGTAATTACGTACCTAAACATGATTTAATAAGTATTTCTCTAATCTAGCTGTTCTCGTTGATTATACTTACATTTAAGTATGAAGAATAATTTTATTGTTGCGATAAGAAACGTTTTTTGGTGTTGGCATTTTTTTGTAGCAAAGTTAGCTTTTACTGACTGTATTTGTGTCATATAAATTTCACTAACGGGTAGGTTAGGTACACCTTAGAGTGATAAACGTATAGCATAAATATTCAAATCATGATTTCCAAGTAACGATATAATTCCACCTGGTTTAATTTTACCACTAAATAGCTGTTTAATTTACCAACCTTCATCAAAGCACTGTAACGACAGCTTAAAGTTTTAACATCAATGATTAAATTACAAGATAATTACCAGTTCTAACTTTAACCAAAGAACTTTAGTTCTAAACGTCTATCGTAATCGCTTTGAATCTAACGGTTGTAATTTTCATCGGTCCGTTTTTTTTCTTATCTTATTGGTGACAAAAACTAGCACTAGACAAGGCTTTGTCACCTATTGACAAGTGGTGAAATTTGGCCACAGTCAATTCAGACGTACCACAACCACACCACAGCCACAACCACACCACAACCACGCGGTGTGGTCGGGCGTATATTTTGTATTGACAATGAATAATCCAATTCACACGTGCCACATTTTGCCGTTGTCATCGACCACCTTTGTAATACGACCACATCGCAACCACATCGCAACCACAACGCAACCACATCGCAACGGCAACGCCGCCACGCGGCGGCGGCACCGCGGCAACCTGTTCTCCGTATTAACTGCACGTGGGTACCACATCGCAAAGACAGCGACAACACAACCACATCGACATTTTGTCGCTGCAACAACGCAACTGCAAAAAGCCGCTTCACACGTAACCACAGCTTGACCACATTTTGTCGCTGCGACGTGGTGTGGTTGTGGTACGTGTGAATTGACGCTAACGTCAGTCGCTGACTGCCCAGCTGGCCTAGCACGGGCGCAGGACGCGCACATCAAGAGTTCAAGACGATACTAAAGTTATCCGTCGTATGACACTTCATTCGAGAAAGCCCATATACGGCGAGTTGCACAAACATATTAAATCTATATTAAGGACCACTTGCACCGACATATTAAATCTAGATTTAGTGTCAAATTTTATATGGACTGACGTTTCTTAAATCGACATTTGACACTAAATCTAGATTTAAATTGTTGGTGCAAGGGACCCTTAGTGTTAAATCTCAATTTAAGCCATATATTTACATAGATTGACGTTTCTTAAATCGAGATTTGGCACTAAATCTAGATTTACTTAATATATGTTTGAGCAAGTGGCCCTTAGTGTGATCAAAAATCGCAATTCAAAGTGATCGCGATAGCTAAAAAAACAATGAGTATAATGGTTCTCCTGCCACGGCAATTAAGACTTTCAGTTTCAGCTGAAACAGTCGGAATCCCACTGACACCTGCCATAACTTGGGACGAAACACGAGTTTTCACTCAGCGGGTATTTTGAACTTTTAGATCTGGTTTAAAAACGTGCCCGGGTCTGGTTATTTTGCGTGGAGCTAAATTTGTTTTTGTGTAACATGGAGAATGTTTATGGAAATAATTCAGCCGCTTTGATTATGATAATATACTCCTTATTCCTACATTTATGTTTTTCGGTTTAAAAAAATATATAATTGAACGCCCATTGTACATGTACACAGTAGTATAGAAGAGAAGCTCTGAACCCCAGACGCCTTCTACCTACAATAATACCTAAGTATTTATTCAGCAGCATAATTTTAAAACGTGCAAGTATTTAAAAGTGTGATAGTTATTTTTGCAGCCCAGTGTATTTAAAACAGTTTATAAGAATTAATCCATCATAATTCACATACGTGTTAACAGCAATGCTGAATATTGAATTATTCATAATGAGAACTCATATTAAATACAGTCTGCGAGCGGAGTGTGAGTTTTTCACCGTTCGAGTAGTGGCGAGTAAACGCGAATTTGTACCTCAGTCACACAATAATAACTATACACTATCTCACCGCTAGGCTCGAAATGTAAAAGAAAACTTCCACTAGGTCCTCCAAATAAAGATTATAGAGTTTCTCTTGTTCTAGAAATTTTGATTGATGTCTTCGGTTTAAATTTTCACGACTACCCACTTAGCATAATAATAATATGTAGAGTTAGCATAACTGTTCTAATTTTGTCATTTGCATATGATAATTCGATGGTATCTCTTGAAACTAACTGATTTTTATTAAATTAAAATGTACTAAAAATTTAATCAAAGAACAGTTTTGAAAATAAGTAAAACATAGTAACGTATTTATGTAGGTAATAAAAGCATAATCTCTCGATTTAAATTGACGTTTAACTGGAGCCTTCACATATGACCTTTACTGAATCTAGGTTAGGTCATTGCGTTGGCACCTAGGTCATAGGTGGACCTAGGCGCTTCCCGGCCATGTAGAGTACGTAATTGACACTTGACGCTAACAGCTCTTAAAATATAAAACAAGACTAAAAATTGATCCGCTAACTACTGATTTACGTATATGAAAAACTATAACCGGTTCTAAACCAGTATTATCTTTTATTCTACATTTTATAATAAGGCTGTTGAGATTATATTATATTTTGAACGATAAATGCACTAGTTGCTAGATTTGATTATTCTGTTGGAACTTAATTTCACCGCATAATTCGGTATATGTATAAGTAAACAAGTAGGTACAATGGTACATAGTAGGTACCAGGACTCACCTGGGTGTTTCAGTATGTTTTCATTTCCGTTGCCATGGCAATGACCTCGATGACCTGAAAACAAGGAAATACAACATTAGGATCATTAAATACTAGAAAAAAAACTCAGAGGATAGATTTATACCATATTTATACATAATATTTTTTTTATATGGACTTGAAGAATTCTAATTTCCATCATATCCATACAAGATAATCGTGCGGTGGTTTCTCAGTCGGGTAAGCGCCCGCTTCTCACGCCAGAGATGCGGGTTCGAATCCCGGCGCTGACATACGTACCAATGAGTTCTTTTAACTTAAGTTCAATGTATACCATCGCTCTTACGGTGACGGAAAACATCGTGAGGAAACCTACATATTTAGATTTAGCACATCTAGATATGTGAACCCACCAACCCGCAGTGGACCAGTGTGGTGGGAAATGGTTCAAGCTTAGGAAGGCAGTTTAGACCTTGGGGATATGCACAAAGGTTCCACTCGAGAGAGCCAGGTGCAGATAATCGTTCAAACAAACATACTTGAATAAAACTTATATATTCTTTACCTATACCATGGCAAAAATATGAAAAATCAACAAAACTCTTATAAATAAGTCTCTGTAAAAAAAGCTTCACAAACTTACAGACTTTTCCGTAGCTGTACCGAAATAGCAGTAAAAAAAGTAAAAATATAAAACATTCTCCCATTAGCAAGTCAAACAGGCCCTGAAGACAAGTTGTGCTTGAAAAGAAGACAATGAGGGTAGAAATGGAAACACTTGGAATAAACAGGTCGTTTACTGGAACGCTAACAACGACTATTTAATTCTTCCGTTTTTAAATGAGTACCAAAATATACCTACAGTATACAAAATACTTCTGAATTAATATTTGTAAAGAAATAATATAAATGTTTTTACGAATTTATAGGCGGTTCACCGGATTTTTTATGCGTTACTCTAGCTTCATTATCAGCCAATAATCATCCACTGCTGGACATAGGCCTCACCCAAGGAGCGCCACAACACTCGGTCCTCGGCCTTCCTCATCCAACCACTACCGGCTACCCGCCTAAGTTCGTCAGTCCAGCAGGCAGGTGGGCGTCCCACGCTGCGTTTGCCTGTTCGTGGTCTCCACTCGAGAACTCGTCGTCTCCCCGACGGTTATCGATATGACCAGCCCACTGCCACTTCAGCTTGCATATTTTGACAGCGATGTCGGTAACCTTAGTCCTCTGACGGATAACCTCATTTCTGATACGATCCATCAGACTACTCTAGCTTGCTTGACTTAAAATTGAAACAAACGATTAAAACCGCAAATTTTAAGAGTTAAGAATGAGATAGAGTCGCAGTGGCAACGCTCCGAAACTACGTTTTTGGAAATCTAGAGTAACTTCGATTCGATTTTTTATTATTTTAGGCATATTTGGGCCTTGGGCTTGGATTTTAAATCGTCTTACCAAGATCTTATATATTTTAATATACCTAAGTAAACGTAGCCAGGATGAGGTCAACATAATGTACAGTAGGTGTTTAGTTTTGTAGGTGCGATAATTAAAAATAAATCACTCACTTCAGTCAGCTTTGATTTAAAATACAATTAGGGTTAATGAATAAACTCCAGGATACAGGTTAAAAGGCTCTCGCTGCTCCATACATATTCATTCGCAATCAATTCATTCTAGAGCAAATTTAGTCCGGCATTTTGCGCTCCAGGCTAAAATATACCCGTAGGTTTACTTTAAGCTAAAGCCAGCAAATATGTTATAAAATAAAGTGGCCATGTTAAATTAAAAGTTAAAATACCTACTTTATTTATATACTTACAGATTTTCATAAAATTATAATAATAATAAAAATAATATGTAAGAAGGGGTCAACCTTAGTTTACTGAAAAACTTTTTGGCAAATGAATAAACGTTTCTGTATTGTATTTGTATTTTGTAATAATCCACGACCCACTCGTTCTGACCTAAGTCCAAACAAATTGATAGTTTTCTTTTTCATTTGTCTAGGTACAAAAGTGTATTCGATGTCAACTTCAGTCAGATCAGAACTATCAAGATGTAATTTTTACCGTGCGATTGCATGGCTCTTATTCTTTCGTTTTTATGTATATCTAGTAAAGCCCCTTCATGTAACGTGCGACGTCGTACGTAGTTTCACGGTCCGTGTAGTTTTATGCCATTTTCACACCGTCTCGTCTCGGCCCCGTAAAGGTCGTGTTATTTATGTCAGTCGATGTCAAGCTTTATTTGTTTACATTAAGGTGGTATACTTTTAATTAACATAGGATTAGGGATGTTCCGTGGTTCTAATCAAAGTTTATTAGAAGTTACACTTACCTTGTGAATTAAACTTTATAGTCAGCGTAAATTTACCTCTAACTATTGGACTTTGCATGTTTCTCTTCCTAGACAATTTATTCAATTACATGTTTTCAAAGCATTTAATGGAACTTACCGGACAAAAAGTTATACAAAAAATCTAGTTTTCCAAAAACATCTGAAACAAAATACTACTCAGTTTAATGTGACAAAGTCCTATTCGGCTTCAGACTGAGATCGAAAATACCTTTGCCGCGCCCAAATCCATAACAATCTGTAAGTCCCTTGTAAAATATTACAATGGCATTGATTACAGGATTTGAGGATACGGGCTCAGTAGTAATGTTACCCGTGTGATGGTGAACTTATAGCCACCGTAATAAAAATAAGAAAGGCTCTTTTTTTTCATGTGTACATACATGTATAGGTACGTAAGGTTGACTGGAAGAGATCCCTTTTAGCAATAAGGCCGCCTACATTGTATTATGTTTTATTTGTCATTTTGAATTTTAACTTAAGTGTTTTTTATCTACAATGAATTTATATTACTACCACTAATGATTTTATTATACACATAGTATATATTCTACTTTAATAAATTAATGTATGTAGGTATTTTTACTTTTTTCGTTCCAATAAACTTTCAAATCTCATCGCATTGATTTGTGCCCATTTCGGTACCTCTCCCGCTCTCATGTTTATTACTGAAAGGAAATTAAATCATGAAATCGATTCATACATCCGATGTGTCTGCCTTGCTTCCATGTCGACACGCTCACTTTTGCAATTTATATGACACGTTGTTAACCCACTGACGAAAAATGGGGTTGTTGTGAGTTTGATGGTAGTATCTGAGGGTTCAATGTGTCATATTTGTCTGTAGCGCCTCTGGTACAAATCGATGAGAAACTTTTATTTTGAGAAGAGAAATTATGATATTCATGTCATAATCTTGCATGTAGTTATTCAGTATTCTTTGTTACTCTTTTACCTTCAGGGGCACCTCGTTCACTTTCTATCATTGCCAAAGGATCTCATGATCAAATTGTCGAGTTTGTTTTTAAAAAGTTAAGTATTTATCAGTCCATACGAAAAAGAATACCAGTCAAACGCAAAGCCGCCCTTTTTGCTTCGTCGTAGTAACAGGTTCCAGCCTACACACAGACACCCACTATACTATATCTACCATCAGTACCTAAGAATGATAAACCAGTATATCGCAGTTATAAATAAGTCATAAGGATCGCGTGCCTTAGATTAACGATATACAAACAAGATGCAGTGTCAGTGCAAAGGAAACCTCTCGACAAATAACACACTACTTGTACCACTGAGCTCTTATTTTGAATTAGTTCGGTTAGAAGATTTGGGACTTTATTCATTGGTACAATAGTTGTGATTAGGTTGAACTTAAAAAGCTTTGACGGTAAACAAAATAAACCGACAGTATTGTGCTTTGTCTTTGTATGTGACACTCCATCGTGTTCGTATATTGTTAGTCTAAGTCGCGTCCCGACAGACATGCATTCCTGCCAGGAATAGACAGTAGACACCCTCCACACACTTGATTAAGTAAAATGATGTTACTGAACGCCTGCGCTAATGAAAATATACCGTTTTATCCGACAGAGAAGCAAAAAGGAGGGTTTTTGTGTAAATATAACTCGAGCTTGACGCTTTTGTTTTGTTTTTCAGAATACTTCCAAAGCTTTATTGAAAAAAAAAACGTTAATAAACAGTATAATCCAACAAGAATAACGACCGGGAGAATCAATTTGGATGCAAAAGGAAAGGCCACATCTTCAGAATCTGTAGATTCTGTAGCGCTTGTTCCCTTTTTTCATCTGGGCTGCTGGGCTGCTGATAAAATAGTATATACCTGAAGTGGTCTAATTAGGTTATCACGAATAAGTCAAAGAACTTATTAAACACAATAAAACCCGTGTAAAATGAAGCAGAGCCAACGACCGCCGCCGCCGCCGCCGCCTTGACTCTCTATATAGTTCATGCTTGAATGCCCCGGGACTGTTCCACTAAACTTTACCATCTAAAAACTGATTTTACAACGCCGATTTTGGCCTTTGTTGTTTGGCTTTACTCATCGTAAGTGAAACATTGTATGAAAAACACAAGATTTATTATCTGTGAATGAACCATCCTAATTAATCCTAACTTACACTGAGTTGCAGAAAGGATCTTTAAGTTAATGTCGGCATTAAATGTATTGTTGCCTTGCTTTGACAGTATACGGACAGAAAGAGACAGACATAGATTTAATGTCGACATTAGCTTAAAGTCCCTTTCTGCAACTCGGCATTATTAATATTATAAATGCGAAAGTAACTGTGTCTGTCTGTCTGTCTGTCTGTTACTCTTTCACGCCAAAACTACTGAACGGATTTGAATTAAATTTGGTATACATGCGGTCTAGACCCTGGGAAAGAACATAGGCTACTTTTTATCCCGGAATTCCTACGGGAAAACTTTTTAAGGCGAATAGAAGCGCGCGTGAACAGCTAGTAATAAATAAAAAATAAGGTAGATTGTGTGCGATGATTTAGAGAGCAAAAATGGGGGACCTGAGAAATAATATTTTGTCAATTTACACACTGATAATAATTAATCAAGGGCAAAAAGCATTCGTTGAAAGTTAATGTTCCTCAAGAAAGCTACCGGGACTGTACTTTTTCAGCGACTTTCCTAAATAAATAAATAAGTTTGTACTTCAACCATTACTATTTAATATCTACTAATATTCACCGTCTACAAATAACCACAGCCCTGATTGACGCATCAAACATAGGCTTTGGTTCAGCAATCTTGAATAGTGGAATCGTGTGTACATTTGTCAAGGTCAACAGTAAGAAAGTCCAAAATTAACGCCCGTGAGAAGCTGACTCGGTTAGTATAATACTAAATTAATGAAAGGTTACAAGATGCTCGAGATTCGTATTCAAACTGATGTGATAATAGAATAGATAGAAGTGGTAGCTTTTTAGGATTAAGTATGCCTTCCCATCAAAATACCAAAATACAACTTATCAATATATATGAATTAGTATCTACCTAATAGCATAGAACATATTTCATGTTTAATGTTACTCTTTAAATAATACATGTTGCGCATGCATATTTTGTGTAACATTGTAGATGTAGAACAGATATTTTTGTTGTATTTTGAAAATTTTGTAACGTTTGTTATCTGTTTCGTAATACGAATACTAAGCATACTATGCTTCAATTTGAAGTAGGTATGTCAATACAACATGCCTCGATTTATTCCACCCGTAGCTAAGAACCGTAACAATAACCTCACATTTTCCGCGGAGTCGGGTAAACCGCTGAAAGGGTTTACCTTCCAATATTCTCGCTACGCGGTGCGTGCTATAGGGAAACAGATTTGGAGGGCTTTGGAAATCTTGTTAGGTTTCCAATGGAATATCCCAAAATAGACGTTTTTCTTGGCCCGTTTTCTTAGTAGGTATAATTAAATGTTTTTATTGTGAATTGAAGAACTTGATTATTTGATAGGGATCCGAATAATATAACAATGATTGGTATTGTATACGGTACAAAAAATATGCTGCTTTTTGTGCCATACACACTACTGTCAGTGTCAGTCACTATCGTTTTCTATACGATCAAACAAACCTAAACTCAATTTTTTTACTTAACTACAGCCATTTAATGTCAATGTACATAATGTCTATTTAAAAGGCAATTAACGACGTTAAGAACCATTGATTTCCGTCACGCCAGCGGCTGCTAATGATCCGTCCAGTGTCGAGTGGCCGCGCAAAAACAGTAGAAACTTACGCATCGGGGGTCACTCTATCCTAATCCTAACTAATATTATAAATGCGAAAGTAACTGTGTCTGTCTGTCTGTCTGTTACTCTTTCACGCCAAAACTATTGAACAGATTTGAATGAAATTTGGTATACATATGGTCTAGACCCTGAGGAAGAACATAGGCTACTTTTTATCCCGGAATTCCCACGGGAAAACTTTTAAAGGCGAAGCGAAGCTCGCGGGAACAGCTAGTATGACATAAAACTAAGTATCGGAACGCTGCTACGCGAGCCACTCTATTTATTTATTTTTATTAAATTTACAGTATTCTTCTTGTTTCCGCTACTCCTCCGAGGAGTCTGAGGCTGACAGACACCAGGCGCTTCCATCCTTCTCTGTCGGTGGCCAGATTTTACAGTATTAGGAAAACTTAATTAATTTATTATCTACGTAACAATGAAAAAGTAAATTATGTTACAAAAGTTTCCACCTCTAGGTAGACCAGATAGGTCACAGGATACAGGGATCTCATTTTTATTTTTTTAATTAAATTAAACGTGCGCATTTCACGACATCTCGTCGCAAAACAAAACACAAAAGTCGCAATACTTTTGAACGGCAGAACCGATTTTCACGAAACATGAAAATAATTATTCAGTCGTTTGGGAGCTACACTACCACCGACTGATACACATACACAGATGCACAGACACCTGAAACTGATAACACCGTTCGTTAGTATTAGGTTAGGAGGTAAATGTTTTGAAATATTTGAGCTCTGTGGGTGTACCACCAGTTTTCTCTATGATTTACGACGAACAAGCAATACTTTGAACATCAAACGAGGCATAAATGAAGAGTATAAATGTTTGGACTGTTGTCAGTTTTCGACATTTGTTTATTTATTTACTCTCTCTACTCTACTCTCATATTCAATCAAGCACTGACCTAAATATGTGTATAAATATTTATTTTGTACTTGTCATTCTCTGCGTAAAATATACGTATAATACTTGTTAACCTATACATATATAGGTTAAAACTATCTCTTCTCTCTAAAGGTAGAGATTACTTGTACAGAATGTACAGAAGGATATTTATTTATAGGTTAGTTGGTATTTTGTATTTTTCACTTTTAATTCTATCATATTATATTTATAAAATGTACCTACATAATATAATTTGGTACGATGATCTATGTTGCAATTCAAAAACGCTGTTATTAACTTTGTTAAAATACCCATAACAGTTGCAGGTTTGTTTGGAAACCGCCATTTCCTTAAAAAGCAAGACACCATGAAGGTTTTAATTCGGCAGAACTCCTTGTTTCATTTAAAACTCTGACGAAAGAGTTTCGATTGTCTTTGGATATTTAGATAGGGCGAATTAGCAAAGTTTTTGACTAAATTACTCAGGTGCCTACCAAGTAAAAAAATCTAATCGATATTACCTACTTTGTAATACAAACATTGTTTCAAAACCATTAAAATTATTAAACATTTACATGAATTTGGTATCGGTACATCGGTAGTACCTAAATACTCAGCTTGGAATAGTTAAATCTGGCATTGTTAATAGGATTGCGGTAAATTCAATTAGGAATTGTAAAGGCAAATACAATAATAATGAGATTATTATGTTAATTCCACCAAATGCTATTTTTTTGTGGTTTACACTTGTGTAAGTAGGTATTACTTACTTACCTAATTAGTAATTTTAGGCAGGTAGCTAATTTGAGTAGGTAACAGGGTTTTCGTTTATATATATTTTTCCTATTAACCCCAACTTAGTTATGTCTGCCTATAAACAATAAAAAATCAGTAAGAAACGAAATTGGAGACGATTTTTAATACTTTTTTACGGATAGAGACACAACAACACTGTATGTGAAAAATATTTATTGTACTTATGTCTAATATACATAGCAAAGGTAAGCATTTACCTCCTTATTTTAGGTCAGGAAGTAAAACATAAACGCTACATACTCGTACCTTCTTAGTTTTGAATCTTTGAAACGAGCCAAGGCGCAAAGACGTGTGTTGGTTCGTCCCCATTTTTATATCTTCGTGTTTCTATTTCGTTCTAAGCTTCTCTCCACGTTTCCTTTGGAACTGAGAACGTAAACTTCACACGTGGGACTTAGGTACAAATGTCTCTTCTGAGTCGCTTTTGGTTTTGTTCTCTGTTCTTGTTCTTCTCTCTTTAAGTCCCATTTAAAGCTGTTTATGGCATGAGGTACGAGACACTTAAGTCTCTATCTCTCTATTTTAAGTTAAACATGAAAGTGTTTTTCGACAAGACGACCGAATGGCGTAGTGGTTAGTGATAGTGACCCTGACTACTGAGCCGATGGTCCCGGGTTCGATTCCCGGCTGGGGCAGATATTTGTTAAAACACAGATATTTGTTCTCGGGTCTTGGACGTGCCCGTAAAATGGCAATAGGCCCGCCCCCTATTACATTGGGACTAACATAACACTCTCGCGAAAAGTGGGTGCAGCAATGCACCTCTGCCTACCCCGCAAGGGAGTACATTAGTACAAGGCGTGAGTGCGTGTTAATTAATTAATTATGAAAGTGTTTTTGTTAAATATATAATTTCATTGCTGTTAAAACTTAAGATAAAACACACACATTAAGACTTATAAATAAAGAAACAAAAACTTATTCAAAATTTAAACGTTTAGTGTAGGTATTCTTGTATTTACTACGTTGTGCTGTGTTGTGTGTACTAGAAGTAGGTAAGTACCTATGTAGCTACGACTAAGCTTATGTTTGTTTACATCGCAACTTTTATCGGATAAATGAATGTACTTTGATTTGCCGTTATCGCGCTGATGTAATACCCTTAATCTGTAACACACACGTTCGCGATACGATATTGATAGAATCCGACCAAGCTAACTTTGCAACAGAAACAAGTGACCAAAACCCAAAAAGTGTAACTTTTACTTTTAATTTTTTTAGGGCTAGAGGTATTAGGGCCAAATTACCATTGCGGGACTCAGATACGTAATTTAACGTAATGTTCATAATATGTATATTATTTGTAATCGTCTTTATTTGTATTGACATAAGTAGGTATAAGTATAATAAGTATAAGTTTTATATTTTTTTCATTTAGTTATTATTAAGTAGAATGTCTCTAAATACGGTGAGACATGGATGCTCCTACATCACGTAAATAAACCACGATACGGCTATAAACCAAAATAGTGTGCAATAGGGACATCCCTATTTCTCGTTTTACTAGAGCGGTCTCGTAGGGTTACCACTTTTTGGAATAAGTTATTATAAATGCTTATATTCTTAGCACAATATTCAGGGAGTAATATTTTTCGTACATGTATCATGCATGTAAAAAATAGTTTTTCAGAATGATAATATAAAATTCTTTTAAATCCCATTGATGTTGTGTTGATGATGGACAAAACCAAGACATAAGTAAGTATTATTATGTTTTCTTATAAAATGACCACTAGGTTCTTGTGGTAACCCTAAGTATTTATGTGAGTCCAGGTTGTTCCTGCAATCGGCTCGCGAAGTGAAAGTCTGGCGGTTCGCCAATTGTCTGGAACTATTTCTTATTTGGGATTAGTACGGATTCGGAGTTTGCTTGCAACATGGCCTTTTGTTTTGAAATGAAAGTGGAACCAGTGCATTTCACGATTGCTGCTGTACATTTTTATCAGAGTTTCAGTGCTATGTTATGTATGCTAAATATTTACAATCTACATGGTGCTGAAAAATCTCGAATATTAAGCCAAAACGGGGAGACTAGGAACAGGTCAAGCTGATTTTGTAAAGTCGTAGAACAAAAGTTTTTCAGCGTCAATCGAATGATCCTCTGTGTCACATCCTTTCAATATACCTACCACTTTTGCAAAACACTGTAAAAAAAAAAATCTGTGTGTGCTCTCACATCGGTGCTCTGACGATATTTTCCGTAACTTTAAAACAACCATCATAATAAATAGAGTGGGCCCAATAATTTCCCCCCATAGTTACCGATGACCTCCAAACAAGAAATCTAAAAATAGCCTCAACGGTTTCCTCCACAACAATAAAGTGCTCAGACCGGATCTCGTTTACCCAACATTGTGGTTTACCAGGCTTGGAGACCGACTGACGAGCGAAATTCAGGGTCCAGCCACATTCGCCCCATTCCGCATTCGACCCGGTCATATTCGGCCCGAATTTCTAAAAGACGATAAGGCATTGTGGCTAGCTTAGTAGGGTAACCACCACCGAACATTAACCATCCTGCAGCGCTCGTTCGTCAAATCTGACGTAACTTATGAATCTTTCGGATGTTTGACAAGCGAGCAGTGGCGACGCTGCTTATTGATTGTTAATTTGCTGATGTCTGGGTGGTGGAACCAGAAATGATACGTCACTCGAGGAGACTGCAATCGTGCTCATTATCATGATCACTTCCTAACACAAAAATACTGGACATAACTTATAATTCCAAATCGCAAAACCCATTTCGGCACCGAGAAGCAATATTCATGCTCATTTTTTATTTAGGTGTTGTTCCTGTAGATGTATGTGTTGTTTCTGTGTGTCTTTGAAATCAACGAATTTTCTTTCTTTCTTTCAAAATATTGCCTCAAAATCGTTGAATCCCGGCGCCGGTATTGAACCCCAGCGACATGAGAAACAAGATGGCCGCCGCTGTTGTTTCGTCAGCGCTATCGGCGCATCTGCGCGGGCGCATGGAGTTGCAACAATGTGGAGACTCGCTCGCTCACTCACTGGGTGTCGCAATGGTGGGCTCTCAGTTTGGACGGATGAGGTGGACCCACCACCGAACATTACGACGCCTTTTCTCTATTGTGTACGCCTCATGGCAAAGCACGGCATGTTCTAACTTACATATAAGACCATTGTAACTAAACTGTGTCTATGCAAATAAATTGAATTTGAATTAAATTGATTTTGAATTACCAATTAACAATCCATATCGGCGGTATCGGTAGTACGGTATCATCACGACCCATTACGTCCCCACTGCTGGGGCACGGGTCTCCTTCCAGTGAAGGAAGGGTTTAGGCCTAGTCCACCACGCTGGCCAAGTGCGGGTTGGTGGACCCCAACACAAGCAAGCTTGTGCTGAGAGAGTTGTCGGGTAAGTGGGCAACCCGACTGTCAGATGTTTTCAAGCCGCCCGAAGGCCTCTGACTAGGTGAAAAGGCTTGGTAGCCTTATGTTCGGATCGCTGGTAGTAGAAGCAATGTTTATTGGTGTATTAGAAAGGTTATTGACATGAAAGATAACTTAATACCGCGATGTAGTTTGCGGGATAGTGACATCTATGTAAATACGTAAATACTACTTGATAACTGAACATACCGCCCACCAAGAACGTACGTTCTTTATTACCACCCTCACCATGAGGTCAAGGGGGTAACTCCACAAGATGCATGGACTTGATAACAAGCTGATAAGGACCTACATGCATCCTGTGTGCTATAAGATGTGGCTGGTATATATACAGTTATTTACATTAATTTTTACAATATAATTTTGATAAGTGCTAATTTACAATGTAATTTTGATGGGATCTTCCGTCTTCGCTGTTGCTGTTGTCACTGGCACCGCTGAAGTGGCAGGCGATAGGCACGACGACACTCCGCTCGTGAGTGTCGCCGCTGGCATCCTGTCACCGGGGGCACTGGACCGCTGCTGATGTCTGCTTTGTCTCTGGCACCGCTGAAGTGGCCGGCGATAGACACGATGACGCTCCGCTCGTGAGTGTCACCGCTGGCATCCGGTCACCGGGTGCACTGGACTGTCTCTGGCACCGCTCAAGTGGCAGGCGATAGGCACGATGACGCTCCGCTCGTGAGTGTCACCGCTGGCATCCTGTCACCGGGTGCACTGGACCGCTGTTGCTGGGGCCGCTGACTCCGGTTAAGTTGACCCGAAGCGCGCCTTGATATGTCCTGGTGCCGCTAAGTGATAGGCGCGGTGGCGCAGCTCGCGGCGCCACTGCTAGCACCCATCACTGGGCACACCGGAGCTCGACTGCTGATGCAGCCATCCCTACCGGAACGATCCTCGGATCGCCCGGTTGACGCCTTCAGAGACGATGCGTCTCTGATTTCTAGCGCCTGATCAAAAAGTGGCTACTACTAGGGTGGTGTGGTCAGTGACCACATCCACCTGGATCCGGCTCGAAGGACCATGAAAAGGCTTGGTAGCCTTATGTTCGGATCGCTGGTAGTAGAAGCAATGTTTATTGGTGTATTAGAAAGGTTATTGACATGAAAGATAACTTAATACCGCGATGTAGTTTGCGGGATAGTGACATCTATGTAAATACGTAAATACTACTTGATAACTGAACACTAGGCTTAACGACTGCTGCCGAAGCAGCAACCGGGACCCACGGCTTAACGTGCCGTCCGAAGCACGGAAGCGTCCAGAAAAGCACCGCTTGAAATTGGTCACCCATCCAATGGCTGACCGTGTCAGTTGTTGCTTAACCTCAGCGATCAGTTACGATCACTGAGGCCCGCTCGACTACGGACGCTTCAGCAGTACGGTACGGAAGCTTCGGTAGTACGGTAGCTGTAACTGATTTAATTATGTTAGTCAGATCTGCGGAATTTATTGACTAAGAAATTTGTATTTGCACACCGAAAAGAGAAGACTATGGTCTATGTATGCGTGGATTTATATTTTGTTATCTTCACGATAATCGCCTTTCCTGAACGAGGAGTACCTATTAAATATATGTGACCTGCACCAAATAATTAAACGTATTTAAATATATTGCTGTAAAAGATAGCGAGTAAAATATTTAATTTTGATTAAATCTATGCGTTTTTCAAACCAGGATCACGAAAGCTACATAATATTACTTTTAAAGCCGTCTCAGGGTCCAACGAGAAACAGACCAGTCAAAACATTTCGTTACCGACATTATTGTGTATTAAATATTAACCAGCCATCTCCACGCATTGTGCCTGCTTAGATCTGATTAATGTGATTATGATTAAGTATTAAGACGTTTTAATCTTAGGAAAGCTTTTGTTCAGATAAATTATGGTATATTGTTTTTCTATACTTAGTGTATTTTATTTGGGAACCAAACTGATATGATGATTTGGAAGGCATCTCCATAGGTAGGCATACGGACGTCCAACTTATTTTTTTTTTTAAATTAAAAATAAAAATTAAATTAAACTATAGTCAGCGCATCAGCCTGGCTATACAGAGAGGGAACGCTGCCAGCCTCCTCGGAACCATCCCGGGCGACGGCAGCGAACTAAAAGAAATATTCTACCTTTGATAAACTCCTGTTTATTAAGGGTAGAATATTTCCAGGCCAGTTATAAGTATTTTATATTATCAACTATAGTCAGCATAATATTTAACTTATCGTATAACTAGTTGTTTCCGCGAGCTTCGCTTCGCCTTAATATACAATTTTTTTACCCTGTATAAGCAGTTTTATATACTTCTGCTGAAAATAACACATCGCCTTCTAGACGTGTAAAGTTAGGACCGAACTAAAGTTAACAACGTTAGGCTTAAAGTTTAAAACTGTACCAAGTTTAGAGTGGCAACTGTTGTATTGAAGAAAATTCCTTCAACTACCTACTGTTCGTATAAATAATACATAAATAAGTAAGGAACCTAATATAGAACTTACTTACCTAAACTCTATAACATCTGTAACTAATGAAGAAACTCTACCTACTTACGTACATAAAAAAAACTCATTTAACGAATTATTTACTAAACTGATAAAAAGGCTAATAAAACTTTGTCATTTAAACAAGCATTAGAAAAAACAAAGTCTATACTTACCTATGAATCTGACTGTACTAACATACATACATTATACAATATATAATACCATAACAAACGTCAGTGGCAATCGGTAAATTAACTAGAAACAGGGGACGGTCGAGGCCACACTAAATGGTGCGAATGTAATACGGCTAATTAACATAATCAGGTTCGTGTGGGCACGCTTCATCGGCTATCGTTACTATTGTATTTATGCGTATAATAAGTGAGATTTTACTTACATATATGTAGAGCGGCTCATTTAGATTGATCGGTATCTGTTTTGTATTCTATTCTCAGTGGAGGTGTAAGTACCTGCACCTGGCTCTCTCAAATTGAACCTATGTGCATATCCCCAAGGTCTACACTGACTTCCTAAGATTGCACCATTTGCCAGCCACCACGCTGCTGTGGGTTGGTGGGTTCATGTGCTAAATTTAGATATATGCAGGTTCCCTCACTGGAAATATCAGTTATAGTCCTTTAAATCCGAATGCAAATCGGCATATCCTAAACCAATAACAATAGCTACCAATGAATTTCGCCACACGCTTCAAAAGGCGTGCGGTGGAGAAAATGGGCCCTGAATCCTGAATAAATGAATACAGTGTAAATAGTATTGTGTAGGTACTGTAACATACATACATGTATAGTCACCGCTCCTATATCCTGTCCATCACAATATAAAGTGTGGCCTTGTCTCTCTGTACCATCTGTTTGTTTGTTTATAGTAAAGAGTAGGTACATAATTGGTACTATTTCAAGAATTCAAAGATTTTTTATCGATGGTAGATCAGTCGGTTAACGCCCGCTTCTCTCTCGAAAGGATTCTGATACAGGATGCTGCAAAAGTGATGTAATAATGTAATGTAGGAATATATTTATATATGTATGTTTATCATTTGTATAGCTATTATGTATAAGTAAGTATATCTCTGTGTCTTGATTTAAGTAGATAAACTTCTCTCCTCTCAGCCTATCGCACTACCAACCACTTTCTCGACATCACCAAAGGTTAACTGGTAGAGAATGCTACTAGCATTAAGTTCGCCTTTGTACAATGTTTTTTTATGTGCAATAAAGAATTTATAATAATAATGTAGTAAGCGGTAGGTGTAGAACAGAACTTGTTCAGAATGTATGACCTCCTGAGTCATAACACAACTTACTGCACAACTTTTGAAACAGTCTTACAGTAACCTATGTACAACCTGAATAAGGCGTATGTTTACATTTCTATTCACTTCTATTTAACGAACCCAAACCTATGTATAAGTATAATACCTACCTATCTATTTATTTATTTATTTATTTATTTATTGGTTTATTCAGGTAATCAACAGCATATTACAGTAAATTAAAGCCTAATACATGTTTTAAATTGTATAGCCAATAATAGATTACCCCATTTATACAAACAAAAGATAAGTACTGAGCAAACAGAAATATTCTACTTAAGTAGTTCTACAAACTTACAAAACTTACAAAAAAAAAAAAAAAAAAACCAGTATTTTATTTTACGCATTTAAAGAAAATAAAATAAAAAAGAAGCAACATGTTAACAATTAATATTTCCTATACAAATAATTATAATAATACATAGATATGTATACATACATCTTACATACGCATATATAAAAAAAAAAATATACTAAATATATTTATATAAATACCATTGATAAATATATAATTTTAATAGATTATAATTTTTTCTACCCAAAGAAGTTCAAAATTTATGAATATATATTTAGTTTATAATTTCATAAGAACCTACTTAACGAAAAATAATTAGGAGATGTTACGTTTCCAATAAATTTCTTATTATATTTTTACGAAAGGTTGGTTTTGATTGATGGAAAGGATCAATTTCGCCAAATAGTTTATTGTATAGCCGTGTTAGACGAGTAAGAGGTTCATTGAGGCCGTAATTGGTGCGGTGAGGGGGCGCGTGCAGCAGCGCGGGGCGGCGCGTGCGGCGGCGCGGCGCAAGGAACAGCACGCGGCCCACCAGCTCCGGACAATCCACTCGAGAATTCATCAGGTCATACAGAAGCATCATATCAAGCATTATCCTTCTGTTTTCCAGAGATAACAGGTGAAAACCATTGCATCCTTCTTCATAGTTTAGGTAAGAGCGTCTAGTGCGGTAACACAAAAATGAAATAAATTTCTTTTGAATTGATTCAATATGCTGCTTGTGAATGATGTAGTTGGGAGACCAAATACTGCAGCCATATTCAAGTATACTTCTCACGTAAGCAAAATACACAGTCTTAATACACATCGAGTTGCTAAAAACTGAGCAAGTACGCATAATGAAACCTAAAGTTTTATATGCCTTAGTGCAAATCATGTCAATATGTTGAGTAAGAGAAAATTTTGTGTCCAGATATACACCGAGATCCCGAATAAGTGAAACCCTCTCCAGAGGAACGTTATTGATAGTATAATTGCAGATAATGGGTTGTCTTTTGCGACCAAAGGAGATTATATTACACTTTTTTGCATTAACTGTTATGCGGTTACGCTGATAGTATTCTTCCAAATTATAGAGGTCGTTTTGTAGCTTTGAAGCATCTTGTATGTTTGTAATATCTGTGTATAATTTCGTGTCATCAGCATACATCAAAAACCGAGAGTGTTTAATACATGTATAAACGTCATAGAGGTAAGAATTGTACAGGAGAGGCCCTAAAAGAGATCCCTGTGGCACGCCCGACGGAATAGTGACGTAATTCGATTTGTAGCCACCAACAACTACCATCTGAGAGCGATTGGAGAGATAAGATTCCGTCCAACGGAGAAGGTTACCACTGATACCTAGCTTTTCAAGTTTTTGAATCAGGATGACGTGGTCCACACGATCAAACGCCTTCTCAAAATCCGTGTAGACCACGTCAACCTGACGACCTTTTTCCATATTACTTATAATATAGTTAGAAAATATGCTGAGATTAGTGATAGTGGAGCGACCTTTTAAGAAGCCATGTTGCTCAACAGGTACCGCGTTTGCTATTACACTGTATATGGCGTCATAAACGATTCTTTCAAAGATCTTGCTAAAAATATTAAGTATAGATACTGGTCTATAGTTTTCAACCTTGCTTTTTAACCCCTTCTTGTGCACTGGTACGATTCTAGCTTTTTTCCAAATAGTAGGGAAGACACCTTCATTTATAGACATATTAAATATTAAAGTTAGTGGTTTAGATATTGACTTAGCACATTTAACTATAAAAAAGGGAGCCACATTATCACAGCCAGAACCTTTATTAGTGTCCAAGTCACTGAGCAGTTGTAAAACTTTCAGTTCATTGATTGAGATAGTACTAATAAAATCAGTTGTTCCATTTTGTGGCGGAGGTAGATCCAGCGCGGGATAATGAGGAAGTTTATCTAAAAACATTTTCTCGAAGAAATTATTAAAACCATCAGCTATGTCCGGACCAGTGCATAGACGTGTGTCACCTAATGTAAGTGAAGTTGGATATTTACTAGACCCCTTTTTTGATTGAACGAAGTTCCAGAGTTTTTTAGGATTGTTCCGTATCGAATGTTGAGCATTAAATATCATTTTATTGTAGCAGGCACGCTGTACTCGGTGGAAACGAGCTCTCAGCAGTGAAAACGTGTGGTAGTCGTCATGGTTACCGTATTTCTTCCATTTCTTATGGGCCTTATCTTTTTCTCTAATAATTTTTACCAAACTAGTAGAGTACCAGGCAGGAAAGTTATTATTTTTATGTGTTATAGCAACAGGGATATAAAGGTCTATACACTCGTAAATACGTTCGTAAAATAGATTAATAGCCTCATCCGTGGTTTTATTAAGAAACGCAGTCTCCCAGTCTGTCTCATTTAATTTTGAGTTGATTGATGCATAATCGCCTTTAAAGAATTTATATTTACGAATGGGTGCATGTGTTAAGGGAGGCAAGGTAATATCTGAGGCATCGATTAACAAGGATGGATGGTATAAGTCTTCTTTAATTAGCGGAGACGAACATCTGGTCAACTCAATATTAAAGTTACTAAGTATTAAATCTAGAATTTTATTATGGGAGTTCAAAATCATGTTATGCTGTAAGAAGCCACTAAGAGTCAATTGATTAATTAAATCCTTTGCAAGAGATTGAATTTCGACAGAAGTTCCCCCAGTATTATAAATAGGTCCGCTATACTCCCATTCTATGAATGGTAAGTTGAAGTCCCCCGCCATAAGATAGTTATCAAGGGGATTATTTGAGATAAAATGTGTAACTAAGTTAGCGTAGGTACTTAGATTCGATACTTGTGTACGGTCACCGGGAATATATGAACCTATTATGTGTAGATCGTACTTTAATTGCAACGCGGCTGCTGGAATAGTCACCCAGAGTAGCTCAGTTGGTGAACAAGAGAGGTCATCGCGCTGCACGGCGGCGAGCTCGCGTCGCGTGCATATCATTACCCCCCCTCCAGTGGATTTATTAGTGGCTAAGAGATCCCTATCGAAACGAAAAGTATCATACCTATCATCGCATAATTCACTACTTAGAATACCATCACAAAGCCATGATTCAACAAAAATTATGATGTCGTAATTGCCTGCTAATATATTTAGATAGCACGTATGTGTCTTTGTTCGCAGCCCGCGAACATTTTGGAAGTAAATATTCAACTTTGCACGGTCCATTTCAAATAGATAATTCTAAACATCCATTGACAATATAACAGCTGTACCATAGTTCGGTAAATAGACATATAGGTATGTAACGAAAGAATACACGATTGATAATTTTTAATAACTAAATACTTAATTTGAAAACAGCTGCTATGAAAAACTATAAAATAAGCCGGGGCTGCGAGTAGGCATACGATTCGTTGGCATGCGTAGCTATTGAGACAGATACAACTTTGAATAGCATAAATAGGTAGGCATAAATTTAATATTGGTAGGTGTTTATAGTATACAAAACCCGTAATGAAAAGAATTATCTCAAAATAATTAAATGGGTAGGTATATATGAATAAATAACAGTGAATACGACGATAATATGATATTAATATATAGATACGACGAATATTATAAAATATTATGGGATACATTACACATAAGTATAAATACAATATTCTATTGTTTGTTAAATTGGCGCGATGCATGCCGAAAACTCGAGTGAGTCCATTTATAATATTGTCTAAATAGGTATTAAGAATTAAGTATGAAACATACACAATAATCAACCTTAGTGAAGCTTCTTTAGGTCGGATTCTTCTTTGATGCAAATAGCAGGCGATGTCTCGTTCTTCCTCATAAATATCTTGCAGTTTTTTGTCCAAACAAATTGGAACTGTTTAGATTTCGCCATATCACGACAACGTTTGTAAATGAGTTTGTTGTCTACCGTCAGATGCTCGCTAACATAGATGCGTCGCGCGTCCCCGGGTATGGAAATATCTAGAGTGGTTACACCTCTGCTTTTGCGAAGACCGGCAAGAATATTATCTTTAGTGATACGATTCCTCAACTTCACGATTACGTTTTTTGGCTTTCCTGTGTTCTGAAGGCGAGATTGAATCCGGCTGGCATTTATGACGTCATCTTTATTCAGAGTTACTCCAGCATGCAGAGCAATTTTTGCCACAATGGCGTACAAATCCTCATTCTTAATTTCTGGAAGACCTGATATTTCGAGATTAAGAAGACGGTCCCATTGTTGTTGCTGCTTGATTTCGTATTTGAGTTCTTTAATCTCATCACGTAGTACCGCAGCCTCAGAAACATCTTTTTGGATCTCTTTAAGGTCAAAATCCATTACATCGACTTTGCTCTCGAGTTTTAGGTGGTTCTGAGAGTTCAGATCTACGGATGTTTTAATGGAATTGAGTTGCATGGTAACTGTGTCGTGTTTGGTGTTGAGCTCTGAAATAGCCGTTGATAGATCGGTTCTCAGTGTAGTGATGGCCAGATTGACTGGTTCTAGCTCTTTCTTCACGTCGTCAACAATACTATGTTTCAGATTAGCTATATCGGATGAAAGCTCCAGTTTCATTGATGTCAGTTTTGACATGATATCCACAGTGAAGGACTCGAGAGCTGAAGAAACGGAGTCATCATGTTTTCTTTTACGTATAGTGTTACTAAAGATGCCAGCATTAGTTACCTCGGTTTTGTCCAATTCTGGATTCGATGCAGATTTATCCGGCGAACGAAACATTTTACTGCCACTCGACGGGTAATAACAGCTCCAAGTATATACTTATTATGTTAACTTGCGGACACAGCGATAAGGCTCGAGGTGCGTAAACAAGGTGATTAACTCTTGAAATTGTGCTATATGACACTGCTCTTAAGGTTCAAGATCACAATTGCAAATTTTAATTTAAAATACGAAAAATTTGATACACGTCTACTCGTACCGGCAACTAGAGGAGTGTGTGATCTATAGTTACTTTAACACTATGTCGATTCTAAGCACGTTCTGTTTTATACGCAACAATTCATAACAAGTACTCATTATGAATTAAACATAATATTTGATCTAGGTACAACATCTTGTTATAGTACCTAAGTACATAATATTGCATCGTAGTGCACCGTGACGCATATAGAAGTAACTTGCAGTAATTAAAGTTACTAAAAATAATGACTGAACATAGGCCTCTCCCAAGGAGTACCACAACACTCGGTCCTCGGCCTTCCTCATCCAACCACTACCGGCTACCCGCCTAAGTTCGTCGGTTCAGCGGGCAGGAGGGCGTCCCACGCTGCGTTTACCTGATCGTGATCTCCACTCGAGAACTCGTCTACCCCAACGGTTTTAACTTTTATTCATTGTTCACGCGTGTAAACGCGCCATAAGTGCAAACTGTTAATCTGTGAAACTAGTGTAATCTGTGTCCATAAAAAACTATATCTTTTCTACTCTATGCTTAATACTATTGTTCGATTGTTAATGATTGTTTGCAACTAAAATGTAAAACGATACTAAAATGTGTAAAGTCAATAAAACTACGCTATTATACAAGAAGAACCCAAGACTTCTCATTTACTTATGTTTTATAATAAACATAATTTGGCGACCGTAAGACGAGAACTTCTGCAATGACCGATTAACAACGCGGCGCATTCGCAGCCAAGCTCAAGATCCCGCCATTTTGCCCAACTCGAAGGAAGCCAAACAAATTGTTCCCGCTATAAATGATCATGATCAAGACCCAGCCTGCTATCACGACGACCGACGAACGAGCAATCATCAGGGTATCGTCCAGATTTCACGTCAGGGTATCTACAAGATTATTGAGGACGTCGATCCGACACATCAAAACTGCAGCGTCACCTGTGCAGCAGCCGTCTGAGACTCCGGAATATTCTACGCGGCAGACCTCCACACCATCTTCGAGTTCTACAAACGGCAGCGGCAGTGGCTATCTCCACCAGATCGGCTTGGCCTATTAGTTAAGTGTCCAAATCTCTAATTTCAAGCATTCTATCTATCTTCAAGTTAACAAATGCTTCTTTCTAGTTCCTAACAACTTTCTCTGCTATTTTCTACTACTGCAAACAATGTCATCTTCCTAATAAGATGATAATGTAGTCTATTTTTTATAAAACTAGCTAGAGACTTGTAAGTATTCTGCTATTACTTTCAAGTAGGATTCCTACTTCAGATGCTTTAAACCTATTTTTCATAAGTCTCACTAGTTTTCATTTCAGTCTAGTTCTCATAGAGCTAGCTGGAGACTTTGTAAGTGTGGCTGCTATTTTCAAGTAAGTAGGTACCAATTCCTATTTCAGCGACTTACCTAGTGTTTTAAAGTCTCCCTAGTTTTCAATATTCAGTCAAGTTCTTACAGAGCTAGCTGGAGACTTTGTAAGTTTTCTGCTATTAATTTCAAGTATTCATACTTCAGAAAACTTACCTATTGTTTAAAGTCTCCCTAGTTTGCTATACCTAAATTCTTTTAGAATTATCTAGAGGCTGTAAGTTTCTGCTATTTTTAAGAAAGTAGGTAACTATTCCTACTTCAGAAACTTACCTAGTTTTTATAAGTCTCACTAGTTTTCAATTTTCCCCCAAGTTTTTGCATTCTTTGTTTGCAACAAGTGATCAGCATTGCTCTGCCGACCAATTTCAGCTGGGCCGCTATCCTGCGAGGTTCGTGCACGTCACAACGAGCGTCCTCTGCCCAGAGTCAGCCTACATCGAGCAGTGCCCCAGATCCTGTGGTCAAGTCTTCGCGGTCAGCGGTAATAAGTCACCGAGGAGGAGCGTGAGACACCACCTATCTATTTTTGTACATTCAGTTGCACTGCACTGCTATTTTAAACCTATTGCTATCTTAACAAACAAGCATGACAGAGCTAAAGGCACTTTTTGCCAAGCGTAGCTCCGTAAAGGGCCGCTTAACAAAGTTTCATAACTATCTTGACACTATACTATCAATAACTGAACCAAGTGCAGAGCAGCTTAATGAGCTTGCGCTAAGATTGGCAAAGATCGAGTCATTGGCCAAAACATTTGATGATTTACAATGTCAGATCGAGATTTTAAACTCTGATGCATTAGATTCAGAGCTTGATGAGCGGGAACTTATTGAGCAAGACTTCTATAAATTTATATCCAAAGCCCAGCTTATCCTAAGCAGTGAGAAGCCTAAATCTAATGCATCCAATAGCATGCCTTCTGGAGGTCCATCGTTTAAACTTCCACAAATTCAAATATCAAAGTTTGATGGCTCACTCCACCACTGGCTCGAGTTTAGGGACATGTTTGTATCATTGATACATGAGAATCCGAGTATACAGCCCGTTCATAAGTTCCACTACCTTAATTCCTACCTAGAAGGAGAGGCTGCCCGTGTCACATCAAACTTAGAAATGTCAGCGTCTAACTATGACAAAGCATGGTCTTTATTATGCGATCGGTTTAACAACAAGAGGCAATTGATAAGTTACCATTTAAATTCACTCTTCAACACTGAAAAATTAAACCGTGAGTCAGACAGATCACTGCGTACGCTGATTGACAATGTTAACAAGAACCTGCGTGCACTTGCCAGCCTCGGTGAACCGACAGACAGTTGGGAAACTTTGATTATCCATATGATAACATCAAAACTTGATTCTCAAACCAATTTAAAATGGGAAGAGCATCGTAACACTTTGAGCGACTCTCCCACACTTGCAATTTTTAACAAGTTCCTGAAAGATAAAGCCGATGTACTGGAATCATGTAGCCACAACAAGTTCGACCAATCTAAGCCACAAACGCCTCACAAATCACAAGCGAAAACTTATACTTGCACGGCCCAGCCCACTCACAACACTAACCCGACATTTGCATGTGCGTTTTGCAAGGCAGCTCATAGAATTTATGATTGCCCTAAATTTTTAGCGTTGCCTGTTGAACAACGAATTGCTGAAGCTGCTAAATTGGGATTATGTTTTAATTGCCTCCGCTTGGGTCACCATAGCTCCCGCTGCCCCGTGGGTCCATGCCGGGAATGCAGAAAACGCCACAACAGCCTGCTGCATAAGGTTTTACCTTCTCCACAGCCAGCAACGAGCGCCTCTTCTGTTGCACAAGCGGACACGGCGGTCAACATCAGCGTCCAGCCGACTAATCTAGTTTTTCTGTCAACAGCACTGCTACGGGTCATAAATCCAAAAACTAATAAAGAATGCGTTGTGAGAGCACTATTGGACTCAGGTAGCCAGTCTAGTTTTATAACCGAGTCCCTAAAACAAACACTAGGTTTGGATGCCTTACCTACAAACATTAAGGTAATCGGCATAGGCAATACCAACAGCAGTTCCGTTAGTGAACGCAGTATTGTCCAATTTCAGTCAATAAATTCGGATTTTAAGGTCACCCTATCATGTTCTGTCCTAAGGGAAATAACAGGTGACCTTCCCAAGGTCCATGTGGATTTAAAAGAATTTAAATTTCCACCTAAAATAATGTTAGCTGACCCAAGTTTTAACACCCCAGCGCCAATAGATGTTCTCATCGGTGCCGATATATTTTGGGATGTTGTCGGCGACAAACAGCAATCATTAGGAAAAGGCAAGCCATACTTGCGCAGTTCACAATTAGGTTGGATCGTGTCCGGCCCTATGTGTATTGATAATTGTGAACCTATCTATAATTCGCGAAGTAACTTTTCCCTCTCTCTCCATAACATGCAGGAGGATGTCACTCTGAACAACCAGTTTGCCCGCTGCAGGGGGCCCGAAGTGCTTCCCCAGTCTAAGCCTTTACTGAGTGACAGCGAGATAGCTTGTGAGAAATATTTGCTTACAAACACTACTCGCCTAGATAATGGTCAGTTTAGTAATAAACTGCCTGATTCACCCGAGTGTCTTGGTGAATCCTATATTAATGCTAAAAAGCGATTACTCGCCCTAGATAAGCTTTTCAGGAAGCAGCTTGAACTGAAGACAGCCTATTCCACATTTATTCAGGAACATTGTTCTGAATCAGCTGTTCTAAACCCTGAACTTCACAACTATTTTGGGTGTCATGACACCGAAGCTGAACTCCTAAACATATTAGAGTCTCTTACAGATACTCTGAGTTCAGCATGCTTACATTTAAGGAAGTTCAGGCCCAACTTGCCATCGTTTTTCAAAAATTCTAATTATAATTTAAATGTAAACGAGACTTTGAGTGATTCCACCAATACTTTGGGTTTAGGTTGAGATGCAACCATTAACAAGCTAAGGTATTTCTATTTAATTTCAAATAAAGTCAGCCCAGTGAAATCACTAAAAAGACAATACTTTCTATATTTTCTAATATACTTATATTTTTTATAATTTCTTGTACAGTCCAATTCAAAATGCTATCAACTATAGTTACATAAGCTTTATTGGGACGTAACTGTACCTAATTATTAATGATATTATTATTAAAACACTGGGAATTTTTTATAAGCTAATTTAGCCCATATTCTAAACATTTTATGTTCCCAGGCGAGCCTTTTGTGACGATCCAACATGCATCGAGCTTCACTGTTTATGTGAACTCCCATCTATAATAAATATGCATATGACTGGTCCTTTCTCCATTCTAAGTAGGTTTTAATAATTCAAATTTCAAAGATCAATTTTTTATGCTTAACTTAAACTAAACTTAACTATTTTGTATGTCAAAGATACAAATGTGTACACCTCGAGGCAGTGATTGAGCTGTCAAACTATTGCTATTACTTCTACAAGGTACATTTTAAATTTTTTAAGCATCTAATGTTGCGGCAATTGATTCCATCAACTTCAATTTTATACTATCTATCTATCTCACGCTCCTTATTTCGTTGACTTGTGAGACGCTGGAATTTATTCCGCAAAGTACCACTTTAAAAGGGTCATGGGCTACACAAACCTCACGTTTGAGGATTCTTATTTTTTTCACTAATATTTTTATTAGTCGCCGACTATGTCCCCTATCGTTTTGTCCTTAAGACCATAAGTTTTTTTCTCTTGGACATTTTCTAATTGGCCGGCCGTTAATGTCGCTGCCGTCTCCGAAGAAAGAAGACTCAAGAATGCCGCAGTGCTACGCAGCAAGCGAGCACCTCCGATAGCAATGCCTGGAGCCGACGCAAAGTCACGAATGGCCGACGTGCAATCGATGTGCATAGTGATTGAAGATCCCTTCAACCGGGGGGACTATGTTCACGCGTGTAAACGCGCCATAAGTGCAAACTGTTAATCTGTGAAACTAGTGTAATCTGTGTCCATAAAAAACTATATCTTTTCTACTCTATGCTTAATACTATTGTTCGATTGTTAATGATTGTTTGCAACTAAAATGTAAAACGATACTAAAATGTGTAAAGTCAATAAAACTACGCTATTATACAAGAAGAACCCAAGACTTCTCATTTACTTATGTTTTATAATAAACACTTTTATTCATAACAATAACAAACACAAAAAAATATATAGTCACGCGTGACGCTGGTGCCCTATCGCGAAGTCAAAACGAAGTAACATTTACGAAATAAAACCATTAGAAATAGGGGACGTCAAACGTTGTTTGGTGTACGTAGTTAGAATTACACATTTTACAATACGCTACCAGACGCTGCTCTTAAATTTAATAAGATTACGCAAGTTACTCAGCATCCAGGGAGTGGCATTAATAAATGATGTTTTCCTTGTGTTTTGATATTAAATCCGAAAGCCATAATAGCGGCCCTCAGTGGTGATAATCCTGACGTAACTGTGGGGTTACTCTATATAACGAAAAACTAAGTTTAAGAGCGCTGCTGCGCGAGTCACGACTCTATCTCGTTGTATTACACGTGTCGATTGCACGACAGAGAGTCTAATACAGGTTTGTTAGATTGTCGGAAACTATACATATAAGTTTGCGTTTTCCCGCATACAAAGTGACGCCTCTAGCGGAAACTATCATGCAACTTTTGACAGATAATGTATGCAGATGACAGATGAAAACGTAAAAATTTATAGTTTTCAAAAATTGCAAAACCTGTACTAGACGTTCAGGTCTCGTTTGTTAGTTTTTAGTCAGTATAGAGTGACCCTCCAAGCTCTTGGATCCCGTCACTCAGTATTAATCGCCTCTAACACAAGCGGGGTCGGGCCACGGAATCGGCGGGAAGAAGTGTACAGGGGCACAGAATAATAACTAGTAACAGGGGGTTGCAAAGCGGTATCTTTTCTTCCAAAAGTGCCACCTACTATCGTAGGTCGGCTATTATTATGGACACATAATTGGAAAAGTTGTGTAGTGAGCCGAAAAGAGGTCACTCGGGGAGTCATCCTGAACAACTTTTGTGCTGATTTTTTAAAATTCTTGAAAAAAGTTTTGCCCTTATCCATAGAACGTCAGTCGAGGACGTGACTTTTTTACTATGGAGAAATACGTGAATTTTCCAAAAGTAGTAGAACAAAGGTTGTTTATTCTTCTGGGTCACCTTCTTGCGTCGGGTGCGTATTGCGACGTATAAAAACGAAATGTATAATTTCACATTAATAACGTTCATAACATACAATAATGAACGTTACGTATAACAACAAAATCTATATTTTCATAAGGTATAAGATTCAATTGGTATAACGTACATTTTATATAAAATCTAAATATATAATACTTACGAGGACTAATATCAATTAGTATAACATACATTACGTATATCGTTTAAAATATATACTATCATTTAGTATAAAGTTCATAAAACATACTAACATATAACATTCTGTGTTTAATTACCCAACACCGTCAAACCCCCTAGCACCAAAACCTAAAGATAGGTGCGACGACGAGCAAAGCGAGGAGGAGCGTGTTAGGTGCACATGTTCGTTGAAACCAAAGCGGAGCGTCTCCCCACATAGCGTCAATAATAATAATAATAATGTCAAAACCCCTAGTACCAAAACCTAAAGATAGGTGCGACGACGAGCAAAGCGAGGAGGAGCGTGTTAGGTGCACATGTTCGTTGAAACCAAAGCGGAGCGCAGCGAAGCGGAGCGGAGCGTCTCCCCACATAGCGCCAATAATAATAATAATATCAAAACCCCTAGTACCAAAACCTAAAGATAGGTGCGACGACGAGCATAGCGAGGAGGAGCGTGTTAGGTGCACATGTTCGTCGAAACCAAAGCGGAGCGCAGCGAAGCGGAGTGGAGCGTTCCCCCCACATAACGTCAATAATAATGAAAATACGATACGACAATCTTTATACTTTTTGTGCATTATACATTATGATAATTATATCCGTTGTAGAATATATGTTATAAACGTTATATATTTTTTTATATATTTTAATCGTTATATCAATTGAAATTATACTTTTTGAACGTTATTCTTTACGAAATTATGTATTTAGTAATTATTCCTTTCGTTTGTTATGCACAGTGATCGTTATACTTAATAAATTTATATCATATGGGCGTATACCTTGTGAATGTTATACCATTTGTTTTTATACCTCGTATTACTTACCCTCTTGCGTCTGACTATTATTATTAACGTTTATTACGGACCCAAGATCCAGAAAGAACTATACCATACTTCTGCAACACGTTATATGTATAGGTAGTATTATGAAACATTCAATTCTATACGGTTGGTAATGAAAACTAATAAAATCACTGTTTTCATAGCCCACTCCCAAAGATCTTATCTCGTTTTATCAAGAATCAGGCTCTATCTCAGTTAAATTGCTCCCGAACTCAAAACGAGAAAAAGATTAAAAATGTACTGACAAACAATATTAGATGTCGGTTCGTCTGTCTGTCTGTCAGTAGCAACTTTCATGCCACGTTTCCCTTTTTTGTTTAATAATAACATTAAAGTGAATTTATAGAGATCCTACAGAAAAGTGGACCAAATGACTCAATAAAATTATATGTTGCTATCCTGCGATCTCACGTCTTAATAAATCTAAGTTTTTTTTATAAATGCGTTGCGCTGTGGCCTTACTGTTCATAATATGATGCATTTTTACTTAGTCCGGAGAGTTTCAACACAGCATATTACCTGAAACAAGAAAATAAATATTTATTAAATTTTACATACGTGTAATAACGCAGTACCTACAGATTAAACTGAAGACATTTTTACTTAACTAAATTGCTAAAAACAAATTGACAAAATAAATGACCCCGCCACTAGAGAGCAATGTTCTTAAAAACTAGGGTGAGTGCACTACACGGCAAGTTTCGGCAACTACCCGACATTCTTGTTAAAAGTTACGATATGAGAGGATAAGGTGGGTTACTCTATACTGACGAAAAACGAACGAACGAGAGCTGTCGTACAATCGGCACTTTTAATACAACGAGATACAGTCGTGGCTCGCGCAGCAGCTCTCGGAATCTTAGTTTTTCGTCAATACAGGGTGTTGCAAAAAGGGCAGCATGGTATATCTAAACCCGAAACTGAAATCAGAATTTCAAATTTCGCGAAAAAAGATAATTCTCCATAGTAAAAACAAAGTTTATAGTATACCCTTTTTGCAACACCCTGTATAGAGTAAGCCTCAAGTTCTTGTTGCATTCCGTCGGGACCCACTCAAATTAACGTCTAGTGTAAAACTACACCATTAGTGCATTCGTGTGAACGCGGCTTTAGGCTCTTGAGAAGTGGCACAAGGGGGGTTTTAACGCACAAAGCACGGGGTAAGTAAGGTATATCATATACCTTACTTACCCCGTGCTTTGTGTACCATATACCGTATATGGTAAAGAGGCTGCTTTAAGGCTTGACCAATTTAACGTTTAGGGGAACGTAGTTAAGATGAGGCGCCATTGGTGCGTTGCGGCGCGTTCGTGGGGGCGTCGTCGTCTCAAAGGAACTGTCATTTAAAATATATGGCAACAACGAATCAACGCACCAATGGGGGCCTCACCCTTACACTCGCAAATAGGCATTCGTATCTACGATCAACACCCAAGACCCGAGTATAAAAATATCTGTGTTGAAACAAATATCTGCCCCAGGCGGGAATCGAGCCCGGGACCTTCGGTCGTCTCAGATGCCTAACAATTTGCACCTTACTTGGCGCTAGCTCATGTTAATATCCTCTGTTATTTCATTCATTACACAACTTTTGGGCCCAAATTCGTCTCAAAGGAATGTTAACGACAGAACATTAGGTAAGTAAGAACCAACATAAGTGTTAAACACGTCTTAAAGAAACTTCCGGATTCATTTACCCTTATTAGATTTAACTAAGTAAGATTAGAGTAGGTAGTACCTGTTAATGAAGGTAGTACCTAAATAAAATTGTAATTTTTTGGCAAAATTATGATACCTATGTAAGTAACTTTTTATGGAAGAAAATTTTCTATTGTTTGTTATAAAAGGAAAATAAAACTACTTTATGATGCTTAAAACTATAAATTATGTAGTTATAAAAGGTTTTCGAGTGTAATAAAAAGTCTCATCTCATCGATATTTACTACGTAAAAGAAATAATTTTTATTCATTACCTTGAACCTCATCTCCAAAATCTCCAGAATTAGACTCTAGCTCCAGACGCAATAACCTATATGTAGCCATTACACAGCCGTGATCTCAGCACCGAGAAATGCGGTTTGCCTGATGACGTCACACGGTCCGCACGGAAATTCGGATCAATCGGTAGCCGATTGCAACAGTGGGGTCACTCTATATGACGACAAACTGAGTTTCGGAGTTCTCTATCTCGTTGTATTAAACGTGCCGATTGCACGACAATTCTCGTTTGTTTTTCGTCAGTATAGAGTAACCTTCCAGACACGGCCGCTGAACTATTTGCCGATTCTCAACTTCCATTAGTTCAGTAGGAATTTCAGATATACAGGATGTTACACATTACAGGATGATGATCCCACGGCAGCGGAGCGGCGATTCCATATAAAATTTAAGATAGGACATTTTACTGACAGGACTTTATGTTACAATAAGTAGTTTATATTATGATTTATGTAAACTGCAATAAAAGAATATCAAATAATCGCGTCACTTACCCTGAAATCATACCCGCTAAAATAAAAATTGCTGTACCAATGAAACCCTCTACGGCTACAGCAAAAAGTTCTAAAAAAATCCAATAAACCAGTTAACCTGTTTCCAAGTCATTCAAAAACTGTGTTATATCTACTATGATGTAACAGTAACATTTCAATTCAATGTATGTAGGTACCTATTTACGAACATACCTTCGCAAATGAGTTTCTATTGCTAAAGATGTCTCATCAATTTCAGGTCCTTCTTCCCCCTTGGGGGTGAGAGGGCGGAGAGGTGAATTGAGCATTTAATTCTATTGGACTGAAATATTGGTACCACGGGAATTCGAGGGCCTTGGAAATTTATTGGCGACATAATTTTATACGAAGAGTTTGTTTACATAATAATTTCAGTCGGTAGGATGGGTATTTAGGATGCCTGATTTGACTAAAAATAAAGTTGGTGACTGGAATAAAGTTTCATGATAGTTTCTGCTAGAAAACGTAAACTTTTATAGTTTTCGACAAAATATCAAACCTGTAGGTATTATAGTGAGCGCGGAACTAGCTGGCCGCGCCACTATAGTGCCGCATGCCGCCGCACACGAGCCACCACGCACCGGCCACAGCCACAAACGCCGCCACAAGAAGCTTTTGTATGGGAACGATTTGAAGCGTGTGGCCGCCACCGGCGTCAACCGTGTGCGTCGAGTCCATATAAAATGTACGAAAATTACAGGAAATATGCCAGTGGCGGCGTTTTGTGGTTTGTGGCCGGTGGCCCGTGTGCCCGGGACCTTAGACGTACCGATTACCAAATAGTTACTATATATAATTACGAGTATACGTGTAGCTTACATCCTATAGGAGTTATTGTTTAAAACTTCTGTTAGGCCTGTGTTTTATACTTATTATACATACTAAAACAAAGGCAATGTTAGCGAAATCAATCGATTCTGGAACCACAGATTAATGGCATTACTTACTCTGTGTCACAGATCATAGACAATGGGAGGAAGTTACGTCATTATGTCGATTGCACGTCGATTCCAACTATTGAGTCGACTTGGAGAAATGGAATGGGAGGTATGGCACTTTTTGTTGCTAAAGCAGATAGTTCTGAAATGCCAAGCTATAAATAAATAAATAAATAAATATGTGGGGACATCTCACACACGGCCATCCGACCCCAAGCTAGGCAGAACCTGTGTTATGGGTGTCGGACAGCTGATATATCTACACAAATACATAGATAGATAGATACTAAATATAAATATCAACACCCAAGACCCGAGTACAAATATCTGTCTTTAAACAAATATCTGCCCCAGCCGGGAATCGAACCCGGGACCTTCAGCTCAGTAGTCAGGGTCACTAACCACTACGCCATTCGGTCGTCCAATAAGCATAAGCACACTACGTTACTTTGTAATGTTAGTATTCTTTGACGGTAAACTTGTCGAATTACTGAACGTTTAGTTAATTGACCGGTCTCATAGTTTAGTATAGTTTTGACAATAATTTGATTTTGGTAATAACTAGATACATACATATTTCATCATCACGACCCATCACGTGCTGGGGCACAGTTCTCCTTCCAATGAAGTAAGGGTTTAGGCCTAGCCCACCACGCTGGCCTAGTGCGGGTTGGTGGACCCCAACACAAGCAAGCTTGTGCTGAGAGAGTTGTCGGGTAAGTGGGCAACCCGACTGTCAGATGTTTTTAAGCTGCCCGAAGGCCTCTGACTAGCCTCTGACCGAAACATCAACAGGGATCCATGGCTTAACGTGCCGTCTAAAGCACGGAACATATTTCTTTATCTATTTTATATTTGCAATCATCCTCGTCAGCCCGTAACCATCCACTTCTGGACATATGCCTCTCTCAAGGTGCGACAACACCACTCTGTCCTCGGCCTCCACCATCCAGCCACTACCGGCCACCTTTCCAAGGTCGTTAGTCCAGCTAGCCGGAGGGCGTCCCACGTTTTTCAGCCTGTGGGGTTACTACCACCGAACATTAGCAATTAGCAATCATTATAAATGCACCGTGTCGCTCATTTGTCAGATCTGACGTAACTTGTCAGAATCTGACAGATGTTTGACAGGCGGGCGACGCGACGTATACAAAGTCCTTGCGCGACGCCTCATATGGATTGTTAATTGCGAATGTGCCGGTGGTGGTAGGGTAGCTGCTCTAACTATATAAGTAAAGTACTTATATTAAAAATCAGTGATTATGCTTTAAGAAATATGAGACACCTTTTCTTGAAACCGCATGAAAATTAAAGTTGCAAAGACCTTTACACTAACACGTGCAAATTAAAAATATATGCTCTTTTGACCCTTATACACCTGTGTAATAAGAGTCACTTCAGTGTGGTGGTAGACAGAGATTGCTCTTTTATAGGATCAGGTTAAGGGGATCCCTAAAGCTAAAATGCTAAAGTCGGCTTGATATACTTGATTAGATTGGAAAAACGGTGGCTTCTATCACATTGATAAAAATATATTTTGTAGCAGAGGGTATACTGAACATGTTAGTTGCTTATAAATTGGTGCAGGATTATAATAAGTATGTTAAAAAAAATTGCAAACACACCATGTCTTTTGCCATTTTTTGACTTATTATGAAAAAACCCTCGAAATCAGAGGGCCCATTTTCATGGAATCTTATATGTATGTGTAGGTAATAAATTCTTAACAAAGTTACCTTAAAGAGTTGGATTTAATGGACCAGAAGTCAACTTTTTTTGCAAAAAACTAATAAATTCCGGTTTAAAAATGATGACACCGTGACAGATTTCAGATTTCTTCAGTCGTCGCCCTGGTGGCGGCCTGTTAGGAGCGATACCCACGCCATTTTATTTTTTATCAAATATTTCACAAAAACTGATTAAATCAACAAATTATGACTACAAGTATTATAATACATATGCATTTGCTATGGAAAGTTAATTTTCTAATCATTTTAGATGCAGAAAAGCCGAAAATTCTTAGAAAACATTTCGCCTTTTCGATTTGTTTACATTTTTTACTATAGAGTTACAGATGCATAGATAAAGGTAAACATTGCACATAATGACACTTATTAGATTCTCCGAATAAGAACTATACGGTCAATGCAGTATGCCAAAGCGCGAGCCTGTTTATATTCTGAGGGGTAATTTATTTTATTTTAACGGTTGTGTATGGTAGGTAAGCTACACAATATACAGGGTGTTGAAAAGTAAGTTCATAATTTGTTTTATTTGAAACCAAAAACCGTAGTTAATTAAAAATATATATATTTTAAGATGTGGTAGTCTGTACACTACAGGTTGTTAAAAATAAGTAAGTATTTTTAAAAATTGAAGATCTAAAATTTACATAATTTTTTAAATCTATTTAACAAGCTTTGCAAAAAAGCGGTTAAGTGCGACTGTATCTCGCCATGAAAAAAATGAAATGTTTACTGTAGCTATGAATTTAATGCGTTACAAGTGGAATAAAATACCGCATAATATTATGTACAACTATGTAAGAGCCTAGTTTTTAAAAAAAAACTCATAAGAAAATATTAAATACACAGGTTTTTTAACCCCTGAAGGAAATAGAGGGGTGTTATAAGTTTAAAGTAAGGGCTGAATTTTTTTTTTAAATTAGGGTGATAGGTAATGTATATTTTTAATGATTTTTTCAAATAGATAAATGTTATACCATTTTTAAATTGCCATAAAATTACCTATAGTTATAGTTATAGAAAAGGGCAGGGCTACCAGTGCCCATTCGCCACTGCAACCTAAAAGATCTATAAATTATGACTCCCCATGCCGAGTCTCACTCTACAGGCCCAGGTCTTTTATAAACCTGATATTACCTATACAGGATGTTGCAAAAAGGGTATACTGTGCCGAAAGGGTTTGACTCAGGGGTTATTCTGAACAACTTTTGTTCTCCAAGTTTTGGAAATTCTCGAAAAATAAATTCGGTCTCTATAGTAAAAAGTCACGTGATCGAATAAGTTTTTATGTAAAAGGTTTTGTTACGTGAATTTTCAAAATTGTAGAAGAAAAGTGGATCAGAATGGCACCTAAATCCACTTTTGGCTAAGCTTTATACCCTTTTTTCAATACCTTGTATAAAATATCGTCAGCGTCACCTTAGATCGTAATCATCGTAACTCCTCGTGACCAAATTTTAGTGGAGACAAAAATACTGTTTTATTTGTAGTTCTAGTTGGCATACTACCCACCTAAAGTTTTTTTTAACTAGCCTAAAAATGATTTGATTAGACAGTCTATCTTCCTGTTCAACCGCAGCCTGAGTGCCAGTGACTCAATGACTGAAAGGAGGCCATTAGTAGTACTTTGGTTCCCAGACAAACGATTAGCTTTAGTATTCTTTATTAAAATAACAATATAAGTTCTTATTCTCACTGTTAGCGTAATTTAGTTAGTAGTTTTACGTAATGTGTAAATTAGACTTACCATAACTGTTTTTCTTTTTGTAATAATTTACTACCATATGCGAAAACTATTAAATGGCTCTTAGATGCATCATATAAATGTAAACTAGTTTAAGATAGCTGTAAGTTTTCCGAATACGATAAAATAAAATAAAATAAAATTAGTGCTCCTAAATAAATAAAGCAGGCCTGTAGATTATCTTTCAGTGTACCGACACATCTGATTGCTGTAAGAGCCTGATAAGCTCTTCGAACGAGTCATACCTCTGTGGTGGTACGGTTTCGACCTTTCGGACAGTCAGTTTGGCATCCGAAATGCGGATTCGAATAGTGGGTACAATACTTTGCGTTCGTTCACTGTCGGAGCAGGATAAGAACCACGGGCGAGTTGTTGCGCTGGCTGTTTGCTTAAAAATAGTAACCGCGTTCAACTCTATCCCCTAGAGGGCGAACCTTTAGGGCGGCTCTTGTATACCATCACTTGTCTTCTTATCTGCAGAAAATTGACAGAGGTCATACGTGTCTAACAAGTACATTAAGGATGCGAAAAGAGAGGGTTTGTTTTCACTGAAGAAGTTCAGTTGCGGAGTTCCACAGCGGTAGGTCTTGGACCCCTCTGCTGTGGAACTTGGCATACAACGCGGTCCTGCAAATCAAGCTCGCAAACGGCGTTAGCACAGTGCATTTTTCTAATGTCACACAGGTCGTGAGGTAGGCTGAGAGCCTCCTTCGGGGATGACATCCCAATGATTCATTACGAAAAAATTGCTGCAGCTGTGCTCGCCATGCAGTGCATGGGCTACTTCCGAATCTGGGGGGCTGTTGCAAAGGAGTCCGTTGCCTCTATACGGTACGGGTTCCGTGCGATCTATGATCCTTCCGGGAGCACCTGTCTTGTCAAGTCGAAGAGAATGGCTCGTATTCGACGCAACCTGCAGTACTGGTGGGATTGGTTGGAGGACAGGACACCAGGAAGCTGCAGCAGCCGTCATGCTGTGATTCGACGCATAGATGCAAAAAAAAGTTGAAAGTAACTTCATGTTAATAAAATATTAGATCTTAATTTAACAACATAACATTGCAAAAAAAATTAACATTGTTGAGTATGTTATTGTTATTTATTAAAGTAGTAATAAAAACAAAGGCTTATTGCATAGTTTTCGTTCACGTTCGCCTACATCGCACGTTGTATATGAGAATAAAGGGTATAATTACTAAGTTTTCTTGTTTAAAAATCACGGTTTGGGGTTTAGAGGAAAACAAATGGTAAAATGCGGAATACAGTTTTTTTTTTCGAATAAAGAGGAAAACATGTGAATTCAAAAAACGTTTCTATTGACACCAAAGAGTACTTTTCGCCGAGAAAAGTGGAGTTACAATGTTTGCGATCTAAAGTGATGATAGAACTAGAACTTATTTTTTCAGTTCACCTGCTGTTGAGTGAAATCGTAATTAGGTAAATGACTCCTTGACATGAAAATAACTTTTTTTTTATAATCGTTATAACAAAACCGTTTTTTTTAATACAGCAATATTTGTAGGTGTACTTACAGTGAGCAAAAGAGCGCAGCAAGGTGTAAATTTTTTGGTTTTTAAGAAACAAAAATATTATTTCTATCATATCCCAAATACACATAAGTACTTAAAAAAAAATACACACTCTCGCCTTGTACTAATGTACTCCCTTGCGGGGGTACTTACATGTTATTATTTTTCTGGTGACCTCCCCATATCCCTTTGCCAGCTACGTAACCTTTTGTGACACCCTGTATATGCAGAGTTCTGCAAACTACTGTTCTGCTTTTGAAACACCAAAAAAAAACAGGTCGTCTAACTAAAAGGTCACGTGACCAAAAAAAAATTATATGAAGAAGCGTTTTTTTCATGAATATAAAAAATTACGTAGGATAAAAGTTTTTCAGAGTGACGCCTGAGTAACGCCCTTTCGGCTAACTATACTTTTTTTATTACACGGGGGCAGAGTTTAATACAACACCCTGAACTATTAAACTCTGATAATATTTTCGCGATTTTTTTACATTCTGATTTCATTTCCTGGCTAAGAAATAACATCAATAACATGCTGCACACGTAGGTTTCGGCATAGTATTAAACCCTTTTTGCAACAACCTGTATAAATATCGGCACGGGTACGACTTTATATATAATTAATTATTAAATATTAAAAATACTTTCAAATAAAAATAAATATTTTCGTATCACAAAACAATATTACTTACTTAGTATATTTTTAACAAAGTGGCATGTCTTCACTTTTATGTTTTCGAGTACTATGTTAAAATTTCATGTCATTGTCCGTAGAACGCCCCGCATACCTCAACCCCCCCTCACTAGATTTGACAGATTCTGATTTTCTTCCAGCTTTAGTGACAGCCTTAAGTAGTAGCTCTTGTGTAGGAAAAGCGTATTTTTTTATTTTTCGTTTTTCTGCTTGTTGGTTGTCGAGTGCAACTGGGTGCTACAGTATAATATAATTAATTTAATATACGGAAATACATGATTTTGTTTATCTTATTTACTTGATTAAATCTTTTTTATTCAAAGACTTCTGCAGTATTATTTGTTATCTAATGAAGTTTTTAATTTCATTTCTTAGATATTCACTCTTAGGGTTCATGCCAGCGCCGGGATTCGAACCCGCATCTCTGGCGTGAGAAGCGGGTGCTTTCCCGACTGAGCTACCACACCGCTCTCTGGATATGAAGAAAAAGCTCTTCTATGGTTAAGTGGAATTTGCAAAATTTATCCTGTTTTCAAAATATGTAGAGGGTCTATAATACTTAGAGGTATGAGTAAATTATGACGTGTAAAAACTTTTTTAATTTCACACGTCGGAAGCAGCCGCAGTAAAGAGGTCGACAACCCATCCAGCCAGTGCTAATGAAAGCTGCCAGTAATTAGGCATAAAAAGAGTATGTACGTGCCTGCGCGACAGGAGTTTAAACTTTTGACATATGGAACGAATTCGCAATTTTTCTTTTGTAGTCCAATCAAATGGGTCTCTTTTACCTTGTTTTGTAAGTAAATCAGTATAAAACAATGATTTCAAAAGGAAGGATACGCCCGTCAGAACGTTTTGTCAAAAGAAAATGGCACCCGCGCGCTGGCCCTAATTCATACAAATTATGACAGATTTATGAGATTTTAGGGCCAACGCGACGGTGTCATTTTCTAGAGCGGTTGGGCCTGTCCTTACGCTAGTAATATATATGTCGCAGGCATCTGGTTTAATCTCCGGTTTGATTGAACCGCTAGCCCGTTCATTGGATGTCGATGATATTCAGTTGTATGACTAGGCCGAACGTTGATTGTACAAGCGTCTCAAAACGTCCAACTAGTTAGCGGACTTAAAATCAGTCAGGTGGTGAATAAAACAAATATGGCGTCTAACATCGAACAGCTGACACAAAAAGCACTTGTATTGTTATTTTTTGCAAATAAATTAGCTTAAAATGTGCGTTATTTATGTCAAAATAGTGTGACAACATGGATTTACCTATTATTACACCGCCGGCGGATAGTTTCAAAGAAAAAAATGTGCTGAAACTGGATAATTATGAACAACAATATCAAGGTACGTTTATTGTTATTGTTTAGTTAATTTGTGAGATGAGAGCTTTGTAACATAGTCTTTTTGTTGACTCTTGTCTGGTGATGTTCACCCTAACCAGACATTACAAAGTTGCTATACTATATCCCATTTAACGACTTCGCTGAATAACGTTCAGTCAAGACGTTGGACGTTACAGTCAACCACTTGACGAGTTGTTCTTTAGTCATTCAACTGAGTAGCGTCATCCAATGAAGGGGCTAGCGGTTCAATCAAACAGGAGATTAAACCAGATGCCTGCGACATATATATTACTAGCGTATATAAGTCAATGATATAAAATAATAATTATTATGATACGGTTAATTACCCAATGCCCGTAATCCGTAATTCCCTACTACAGTTGTTGGTTTGACAGAGTCAACATTTGTCCTGCGTGATTAATTATTACTCAAATATACATGTTAGTATTTGTCTGGGTTACTTTGCTGTAGAAAATAAACGTCATGACCAGAGTCGTGAGCACAAGTTTCGATACTATTTTCGAATCTACACGAAGGGTCACTTTTACCAAACGCTATACGTATTTCAATCAAATTTTAAATACATTTTGTACCAACTGACAGACGTATGACAGGCTACTAAATACGTTTAGCGTTTGGTGAAATTCCACCTAACATGGAAAAAACAAATGCCACTTATGGAATGGAACTAACAAATTTGCCTTACATTTTGACAGTGACAGTTGACGATACGCAACGTAAACGGAGGTTTCGAATCGTGTGCTCGGGCAACAGTTAAACAAAACGATCACGTAATCTGTAGTCTAGCAGCCGATTAATACTACACTAACGTACATAATAATGAAATTAATTAATAATTATGTCAAAAGTAGCTATAGATAATAAGGTGGGGGATTATAGGTGGGTTTTATGATTTGACTCTATCTATAACTGATGGACTACTTTAAGCGATTCAAAAAGTAAATTTAAAAAGCTTACTCAGCACCTAATTAAAAATAAAAAGACTGCAGTCGATTAGGTGATTTCTCATTTATTATACCTAGGTAATAGGTATGAACTTAACATAAATTTTACAGTAAGCTGGTAGGGGGAAGTTCCAATAATTGTTTTATAGGCAATCGTCATGATTGAAAGCACCAGAAGGATGCACTTAATCCCATCGGAAATGAAAGAAATGAAGTCTGCAATAATAAACTAGAGCATTTCTGAGAACAAAATACAAAAAACCGGCCAAGTGCGAGTCGGGCTCGCGCACAAAGGGTTCCGTAGCAGCAAATATAATTTACAGTTAAATCAACCTATCTCAAAAACTATAAGAGATACTTTGATCAAACCAAAAATCGTTGAAAGAGTTAATTAGCATGCATCACCTCTATTTTTTTTAGAATTTTATACCCCGTAGTTATAAAAATAGAGGGGGGGGGACATACTTTTTACGACTTTGAGAGCTGATATCTCAAAAACCGTTCACTTTAAGAAAAATGTTTTTTAGAAAACTTTATATCATTTTAAAAGACCTTTCCATTGATACCCCACACGGGTATGTACATCGAAAAAAAAAATTTCATCCCTCAGTTACATGTATGGGGGGCCCCACCCCCAATTCTTTTTTTTACTATTTAGTGTCATATTTTTGTAGCGGTTCATACAACACATATTCCCATCAAATTTCATCACTGTAGTACTTATAGTTTCCGAGTAAATCGGCTGTGACAGACGGACAGACGGACAGACGGACAGACGGACATGACGAAACTATAAGGGTTCCGTTTTTGCCATTTTGGCTACGGAACCCTAAAAAGTGGTAGCCGTGCAAAATGGCACTCGGAAAGTGTATTTACTGCACATTACCAACTTATCTCAACTGTGACTTTCGATCTAAACTCAATACGCACAAGAGTTAAATTCCAATGGAAAAATGCGCAGACGCAATGGTTTGTTCCGCTTTTTTGCTACGAGAAAAATGTTAAGAGTTCAAGTTCGGTAGATGTGGCACGCAATGACAGAGATAGTGCTATGCAAGAACTGGTGTGTGGGACAGAGATGGCAACTTGATTGATTGATAAGGTCATTAACTTATTATTTGTCGTTTTATACGAGATGGTTGTGAGAGTGAACTATTTTGTATCTGTTCGTAAGATATTCGACTCTGTTGCGAATTAATTGAGTTATACCTTAATTATGCCTACCAACGTCGTATCAGAGTAAATAAGTGTCGACTCTATCTCTTCTCTACTATTTTCACGCAGTGCATTAGTTTATTTTTCAAAATGGCCGCCGCAAAGAGGATATAGCACGAAGGTTGTCTACATGAAGTGCTGCATCGGTTGCTAAGGTAAACAACTTTTAGCAATGCAGTTGTTTTACAGGTATTTATTTAATTATTCTACGTCTGGCAGAATTTTTCTGCACTTTTAATAAAAAGTCCTTCGATTGTTTTAAGATTTAAATTAACAATGAAGAGCGCATTCAAAATCACAATTTTTCTCAACTGCAATCAATAACTGATAGCACGTTATCCTTTATCGTTATTGAAGCGTAGAATTTATACCTAAATGTTGACTTAACTATCATCACAGTTTACATTACACTGTAAATTCAGCCAATATTTACATTCCTATCATAACATAGGCAGATTGACTACCAACACTACATACATGTATAAACACTTAAGCACCTTAAAAGTACTCACTGAACTGCATATCGTACCTTCTATTGATCATCATCATCGCTCTTCAATGTTTTCGAAGAATCCACGAAACGTGTCAACTAACGGTCTATCAATTTACTATACCTTCTCCCTTTAGGCCACAAAACTCCTAACAATTTTCACCTCTGTACCAACGACACAAGAGCCAAGAGGCAGGACTACTGTGGGACAAGCAGGTCTACCAGTGAACCATGCAATCTGTCCATTCTCAGAATAATCATCACGTTGCCAAGATGTGCAAATCAACAAGTCAAAGGTCAAGATTGGTCGATGCGATGACGGTTCAAGTGCCTGCACAGAGAGTTGGAATGTCATTAGCACTTTGTAGGTCAGTGTTCTTTGAGTTTTTAGGTATGTGCTTTTCTTAAGAAATTGAAAAAAGTTCTTGAGCTCTCGGCTTTTCTGAAGCATTCATTACCGGCTATATAACCATTCTCTTCTATTCTATTCTATTCTATTCTCTGTGGGGGTGTAAGTACCTGCACCTGGCTCTCTCGAGTGGAACCATTGTGCATATCCCCAAGGTCTAAACTGCCTTCCTGAGCTTGGACCATTTCCCACCACGCTGGTCCACTACTGGTTGGTGGGTTCACATATCAAGATGTGCTAAATCTAGATATGCAGGTTTCCTCACGATGTTTTCCTTCACCGTAAGAGCGACATTATACTTATGTATACCACATTGTACTGAAGTTAAAAGAACTCATGGGTACATGTCAGCGCCGGGATTCGAACCCGCATCTCTTGCGTGAGAAGCGGGCGCTTACCCGACTGAGCTACCACCGCTCCTATATGACCATTATTATTGGTTCAAGGGGACTACAAGGCGAAGTCTATGGTAGCAAGATCTTCCTTAAGGTCAATTAAATACGTTAATGGCTGATTCACTCCAAATACGTCTTGTCTTACATTTTCGAAGAGGTCGTATCTCTATATTTGTCCGAAATGACTCACTGATCCAACCTTGACAGTAAAACGCGTAATAATGTATCGTGCTCTCCTTAAAAGATACGTTATCTAATCGTGGGGCAGTTAAACAAACATCATTGTTTACTAATATGATATGATATCAGAGCCGAGTAGGTTCATCATCTTATTTAACACTGCTATGATATTCACACCTTTGCCTGACACTATTGGTATGGATGTAAGTAATCTAAGTGGAAAAATATAGTAAGGTGGGGTAAGACAGTTACCGTGGTAACCACCACCAGTGGACCACTTTACCAGCGTGACAAACTAGAGAATGAAGCTGCTTACAACTAGTTATTACACATTGATAGTCTTCCCCCACCTTAGAAGATTGTGGAGTGAATGAGGATATGACAGACGATAGGGTACAATGTCGTGACATGACGCACAAAATAAGGTAAAAGCTAGCAAGAATAATAAGATCATCTCATCATTCCTGCATTTCTAGCTCAACGAGTAAACAAAATATAGCCTCCAGTTAGACCTATTCCAATTCGGTTTTGTTTCTTTCATTTTGAACAATACAAGGTCGAGAGTGTTATAAATTAGCTCTACTTCGTCTCATTGTGTGAATATAACAATTACTAAAGCACTGAAGTGTTAAAATGCATGACGTAGGTATTACATTGTTTGAGCATACGAGGTGGTACGGTTTGCCTATCTATGCAGTGTCATCAAGCATAGCTAACTTTATGGACTCAGTATTCGTCCTTGCGAGACACCATTAGTTCTATTCTAATTCTATTCTAAGAGGAGGTGAAGTTCCTGTACGTGGCTCTCTCGAGTGGAACCTATGTACATATCCCCTTGATTTCAGCTCAGCCAGCCTAGTTCCCGAGTAAACTGGAGTAGCAAGCCTGGGTGTTGCAATAGCTGAGGTAGGCGCTCTGTTGGTCCAAGAATAGATAATCTTGTTTCTGTAGTAGGTGGACAATCTAACAGAATATGTTCAACCATCTCATCTACTTCCTTACATGTCCTACATAAGGGACACCAGTAGTTATAATATAGTATCGATGCTACCTATATGAATCGAAATGTTACGTTTAAAAAAAATATAACAGAGCTTAACTAACCTCATCTGTTTTATTACGGGAAAAATTAAATAATATATTCCATCATAATACTTATCATATTCAAATATTGTATATTATTATTCAACGCTAAAATGGGTAAATAGAATTTGATTTTCTTGGTAAGCAACACGAAGAAAATTCTGAGATATAGAGAAGATTTTAGCCTTTAGTGAAAACTTTCCGTTTCTTTGTGGAAGAAAGAAATTTATTAGCTTGTTTTGTGGGAGTAGAATAATAAACAACTTCGATACGATAGCACATTTGTATTTATTTACGTATCTCTTTCAGATTAAGCTACTTTTAGTTTTTATTTTGAAGGTCAAAGTCTGAGAAAAAAAATAGTATGTGTTTTTATCCCACTTCATTTTTGGCTTAAACTTATAAGAAAAAGCCAACACATACGTCATCATTTCAATAATTCATCAAAAAGTAAATAAAAACTGCATATCTAAAGCCAAAATGCTATACTTCGCAAACACAAAACAGACCAGCCATACATAAAAACACAAAAGACATTCATTAGTTTACAATAACGTGTTCTGTTGTGTAAGGTGTTGCGAAATACGCGACCTACTTAGCGCTTTGTTTCATTATGGGTTTTGGAGATGCGCAACCCAGTTTGATTGTGCTCGTGGGATGGTAAATTGGTTACTCTCAACTTTAATGATGTTTTCCTTTATATGGGTGATTTTGAATTAATTAACTTCTTAAAGGGAAGAGGCAACGTTTTCGTATGGATTCTAAAAGTCTATATTAGGTATACATATAGGTATATTAGGTAAGTATTGCGAAAATTTATAAGACATATATGTACTTATGTTAGTTCTAAAATCTTACTTACAACAAACATACTCAAAATATGGGGTCCGAAGTCCCGAACACTTATTTCATAGAAAACACTATTCAGCGCAGGTCATTTCATAGAATGATTTTTCACATTTTTTTCAGGAATCATTATGATTAAGAACAAGAACATACAGCTCACTATCTCACTATCCATACAGAGACTAATGGTGACAGACTCATCAATTGGCTCCTCGAAAATCTCAATCAACATCATCGAACACAATAGAAATTGGACCCACTAACCTGAATACCGACTCACACTAAACCCGACCTAAAATCACTGAACACAAGGCTGATTATTCTGTGATCGCGAAACGTCCTAACAGATACGGATGGTGTTATTCTCGAAATACTAATGAAGGCAATATCCGGAGGTGGGGGGGGGGGGGGGGGGTATTCGGGCTGCGAATACTGATCGCTCTGATGGAGGCCATCGAAAGTGGTAATGAGTTGTGGAAAAGTAATAGTAATATATTTATTGCAACTACGAGTATGTAAGTATAGACTCACCCGAAAACGGTGATAGTTCCCGGGTTATATACCTATGTATAAGGGTAGTTTCAAGCTAGGCTCGGAAGCCAGCAAGCTAGCCCTGCGAGGTTTATGTTCTATCTTTTTTCATGTACATACCACATACCTATAATTCAAAAAATAATAATTTTTATATAAATATAATAAAGGTTTTGCCCCAGGCACCCTGGCAAGAAAAAAAATAAAAAAACTAACCGCAAACCGAAATGCAATAAAAATCTAAGCAGTGTTTATTAAACATGAAAACATGTTTAACCAAGATTAAAAACCAATACCACATACCTGGATGTTCCGACGCTTAGTAAATGAATGAATTCCATGAATTATTAGATCAAAACACCCTAAAAACTTCATTGGCAATTATTTTTTACGAGCGCACACGAGTGTCCTTCAACTTTTGTTGACAGTGTCGTCAAGATGGCCGACTGCAGTGAGCAAAGCGCGCGAAAATTTGACACTCGCTAAATGGCTATAATGACATGTCCCGGTTTTACCCACATACCCGGTTTTGGACTAATCTCCCCTACTTCTCGATTTCAGATATGAAGTCGTAGAATATTAAATTTGTTATACAGAATGAACCCCTGAGTCACCCCCTTTCGGCTAACTTTACCCACTTTTAATACACCAATTTGCCCTAAACTGCAATATGTATGTTAATTTACCACATACAGGGTGTTCTCCTGAAGTCACATTTACTTAGTTTACGTGTAAATAACCGTCATCTCCAATGAATATCAAATTTAATGAGATTTGCATCAACGCACCATTATTAAACTCAGCTAGTCACAGTCAATCTCGCTGAATATTCAAAGTCTCACTAAAGTCACAACTACAATTATAGTTAATTGTCCTGAATGTTAAATCGTATTATCCCTAAAATTTCAAACTAACTTAGGATACCACAGTCAAATACTAAAGTCCGAAGCTTTATTGACTGTTCTTAACCCTCGACAAAAATAAGGGTAGGTATTATTAGTTATTAGAGTGACGTACTTATTTGATTGCATACGTGGCATCGTCAATTTCGTTAATTCATAGGTAGTTCGTGGTTTATTGACTTCTATCTTCATACTCAGGGGCATATTGCTATTAGGTATGTTTCATTGAATTTTTTATTTTTTTTAGTATTCATACAGTGGCTTACGTAATTTTGTTTCGCGAATTCTTAAAAGTCGTAGAATAAAAGTTGTTCAGATAGAGCCACAAGCAAAGCTGACTATAAAACTTTTGCAACACCCTGTAGATCTTTTGAAACACGAGAGGCGACGGCATTTTAGCTCATCAACATCAGCCATGATGATAATGCATTTGCACTTCCCAAGCCCCCGCGCCACTCTGTATAAAATTTTTCTTAAGTGACTTTGAAAGTTCAGAGTAATCCGTTTTCTCTTGTTCTAAGTATTTATTATTATATTATTATACTTAGGGCCTGTTCCACAATGTCTGGTTAGTGGCTACCTGTCGGATAAAATACATACTGTCACTGTCTAAAAAATAATGACAGAGAGTGACAGCATGTATTTTATCCGACAGGTAGCCACTAACCAGACATTGTGGAACAGGCCCTTATAAACTGTTCCATTTATTATCATTAAAACCTTTTAAAACAGGACCTTTAAGAGTATTTTTGTTTGAAGACAAGCTTTAAAAAATACCGGGGTATTGGTTGAATGAGGAAGGCCAAGGATAGAGTGAAGTAGGACTGCTTCTGACTGGCATTATGTCTAACTATGGGCCTGTGGATCGTGATGATGATGATAATATTATAAATATTTGATCCGTTATACCGTTTTACTGCACTCTACAATGTATAGAGATGGGTTACCTGAAACAAAATAATTGGCAAATTAATATCTTTCCCAAAAACATTTTGTATTTGTACCTAATAAAATAAACAAAGAAGCGTCCGTGGTCGAGCGGGCCTCAGTGATCGTAACTGATCACTGAGGCCCGCTCGACCTGTGATCCTGTGACCCTTTTTACTGTGTTCTGGAGTTTGATTAAGACTTGTATAAATGAATAATACTTTCTATACCTACTTATGTAAAAGAAAACTACTTATATTTTAGTTAATTTAGCCTAGAATCTCTGTACATTGTTACTTGTTCGATCAGGAAATCGTAATAATTTGTTTTTAAGGTGGGCGTTAATGGCTGCGCCACAGTGTTACACTATTTGCAGTTATTAACGTTTCAATTTGTTTAATGTATTAAGTGTTCTTGATCCAAATAAAGATTTTTATTATTATTATTATTATTTTTGATTCTGATTTTGTTCAGCTCAGCTATTTATACAAATAACTGGTATAATGAACCACACGGGCCTAAGCCAAGTGTGATTCATGGGGTATTTGTTGGGTCGGTTTGCATAAATTTACGTACTATTCGGCAAGTATTGAGGACTGTAGCTTTTTGGAGGGATTTGTATGTGTAGGATGGGAGATCGAGCGTTTTTAATGATTTTTCTAATTGCTTAGGGATCACTCCTGTGGTGGAGAGCACTATAGGGACTATGGTAGCTGTCTTGAGTTGCCACATACGAATTACCTCATCTTTAAGGTCTGTGTATTTGGTAAGTTTTTCTGCTATTGTATTTTGTAAGTTATGAGTGTTTGGGATTGCAATGTCTATGATAAGAGCTGATTTGTTGACTTTATCTATTAATGTAATATCCGGTCTGTTGAAGTGAATGGTTCTATCTGTGAGGATGGCTCTGTCAAAATAAAGTTTGTGTGTGGAGTTCTCAATGACAACTTCCGGGGTATATTTGTAATACGGAGTGGGTGGTGAAGGTGCAAGGTTGTGTTTAATTGCCAGTTTTTGATGTATGATGTTTGCCACCTGGTCGTGCCGATGCTTGTAGTCAGTCTGAACTATTGCTTTGCAGGCACCAGTGATATGTTGGATGGTTTCAGGTAAGGCATTACATTTACGGCATCGGTCTATATGAGAGCCAGGGAGTTTCATAATGTGCTTCTGGTAATTTTTGGTCTCTATCACTTGATCTTGAATAGCAATTAGGAACCCTTCTGTCTCCGGGAACAGCTCACCTCGACGGAGCCACTCGTGCGACGCTTCTTTGTCGACGTTTGGTTGACTCAAGTCGTGGGGGTGTCTTCCATGCAATGACTTCCGATTCCACTCACTTATCTTTGTTTTATGGTCTGTTTGTGTTTCATTAAGCTGCGGGTTTCTGTCTTGTAAGTTTAATGGTGTAAATTTTGTATCTGTCTGTACTATAGCTTCGTGGATATTAGATGTTGTAGCTTTCGTGTGAAAGTAAGTTCTAAGTGATGTTATTTGTTTATTATGTAAATTGACTATATCAATTAGTCCACGGCCTCCTTCACTACGTGATAGGGTCTGTCTTTGGACACAAGCTCTTGGGTGATGTTTTCTTTGTTTTGTCATGGATGTGTTTATAGTTCTCTGAAGGTTTTTGAGTTCAGTTTTGGTCCAAAACATGATTCCGAAAGAATAAGTTAATATTGGTATTGCGTACGTATTTATTGCTTTTACTATATTTTTAGCGTTAAGTTGAGTTTTTAATATTGCATTAAGACGATGTTTAAACTGTTGAGTAAGTTTGGCTTTTGTTTCTTTGTATTGAATTTGCTTAGCTTGGTTATATCCTAAATATTTGTAGGTTTCAGATTCAGTTAGTGGTTCTATTGTATTTCCGGATTGTGTTTGATATTGGTGTGGGTGAGTTTTACCTGCTTTAACAGAATTTATTTTACATTTGTCTATTCCAAATTCCATGTGTATGTCTTGTGATAGTTTGTCTGTAAGTTCAGCTAAATGGTCTAGTTCACTTTCAGAAGAGGCATATAGTTTTATGTCATCCATATAAAGAAGGTGGTTTATTTTTACATTTTGATCATTATTAGGTGTATTATTGTCAGGGTGCCTGTTAGAAAGTCGGAATCCAGATTGGGACGAGTTCAAGAGGTTTGAAAGTGGGTTTACTGCAAGACAAAACCACATTGGACTCAGTGCATCTCCTTGAAATATGCCCCTTTGAACTTTAATAAGGTCTGTCAGTCTGTCATTAAGTTTTAGTTGTGTAGTCCATTTGTGCATCGTTAATTTCAAAAAGTTAATTATTTGCGGGTTTAATTTATATATTTCCAAGATTTGTAAGAGCCATGAATGAGGAACAGAGTCGTATGCTTTTTTATAATCAATGTACATAGTATGCAAGTCTTTTTTCTTTTGTTTAACTAATTTTAGAATAACTGAATCTATCACAAGTTGTTCTTTGCATCCCTGACTGAATTTTCTACACCCTTTTTGTTGTTCAGTTAAAATTTTATTGCTTTCACAGTGTATATAAATTAATTGGGTAATGCAGGATGTAATTATTTTGTAAATAGTTTGTAAGCATGTAATGGGTCTATATTTTGCTGGGTTTTTAGTATCACTACTATCCTTAGGTATCATGTATGTAATCCCTTCTGTAACCTAGTTGGGCATATTCTGTGGATTTTTTATGAAGTTATTGATGAAATTGTACAGGAACGGATGTAAATATGTAAATTTTTTATACCAGTAATTATGAATTTTGTCAGTCCCAGGAGCTTTCCAGTTATGTAGAGATCTTAGGACATCTTGATACGTCTCCAACGGAATATGATCAAATTCCATCTGAGTGGTTTCCGAATATCTTAGTTCCTCCTCTTTGATCCACTCGGCGTCTGCATTGTGTTCTTTTGGATCTGCCCATATCTGAGACCAAAACTCCTGTAACTCTTCAGGTGGAGGTGTTTCTATGGTTTGGTTAGTGGTGTTGTTTGTAGAGGATTTTATAAGATTACGGTAGAACAGTTTTTCGTTGTTAAAGAATTGATTATTTTGTGTTTTGCGAAGTGAGCAGGCTGTATATCGTTTCAATCTACTAGCTACTACAGTGAGTTTTTGTTTCAAGGTGTCTAAAAAGTGTGTGAGTTCGGAGTTTTGAGGTTCGTGGGTTGAATGTACCTTATATTGTTCCAGGGTTTTTTTTACAGTTTTCGTTAGTTTTTTACTTCTATTTCCATTAATATACTGTGTCAATCTGCTTATTTTAGATCTTAGGTCATCTACTTTTCGCTCAAGTCTAATCTGCCATCTTGGTTTTGAATTATATCTATTGGTGCTTTGGTTTTCTGGTGTCGGCGGGGTATGGTCAAGTTTAGCTCCATTCATTTTAGCTGCGGTCCATGCTGCACAGTATATCGTGGTTTGTAAAGAATGAAATTCAGTATTGGCATTAACATTAGCAGGCAGGATCTTTTTATCTATGTATTCCACTAACATTGCTAGTTTTCTTGATGGTTTTTGGCGGGGAATGTATGGTCTATTAGTAGGTGCAATGTTTGTAAAATAGTCTAAAGCATTTTGAAATGTTTCTTCAATCTGTTGGCTTTTCTCTGAATCTAGATAGTCAATTTGTTTAGGTGGTACTGATATGTCTGTGAGGCAGTCAGTTTGGATTTGAGAAATAAAATCGGGTCTGTTCTCTAATTCTGATGGTGTGTTTGTATCAGGTAAATTCGAGGCATTTTCTAATTCTGAAGCAATCTCTGTTCGTATTTGGGCGAGTCTATCATAATCTATAAGTTTATTGTTCATTATGATTCTCCTCTGATCCGAAATTCGCTGCTCTGATAGGTGTGATAGCTCTGGGAACCTGCTTGTAATGGCTTGATGTAATTGAGGTCTGTATGCTGTTGAGTTCGTTTCCATTTCTGTTATTCTAAAGTAACAACGCATTATTTCCTCGTTGTATTCAGAAGTCCACCTTATTCGTTGTGATTGTGATTGAGTATGCTGGGTACTTTGCAGACGAGCACCTTCAATTCCTGTTTCTATATTTTCTAGCTCTGTAGCAGCCTCTTTTTTTATTTCTTCTATTTCGTCTAGGGTTAATAGGTTGCTCCTTATGATGGCCCTACGCTGATCTCCTATTCTTTGCCGTGATACCTGCATGTGAGGGAATTTTTCCAGAAACTTGGTGTGTAGTGGTGGAAGATATACTTTTAAGTCTGTCTCCATTGCGGTAAGTTGATAGAAGGTACGCAGTATGAATTTATTCATGTCTTTGGTCCATTTCCTGCGTGTACACTTGCTGCGAGTAGTGGGCACAGAATCTGAGACTGTAGAAGCCTCCTGCGCAACATCTACAGGCAGTATGCTGAAGGATGAAGAAAGTGTTGGGGAAGAGCGGTATGATGGATTTGTGGCTGAAGATGAATAGGGTGAGTATGGGTCCGATTCCTGGTCTGATTGTTCGGCTGTAACATATTGTTCGACGGGAGCCCGCCTGCTCAGCTCCGCGTCGCCAATGGTTCGCATGCTGTCACATCCAGCACTGGCTCCAGATGCGCCCCGGCGTCCTCCGGGAAGCGACCTTAAATTATATCTCCTAGTAGTACTGGTCCAAGTCCTAGTTTTCGTATCTGGCGCAGCACTATTGACAGTGGACTGGGTCTCTCCTATTGGTGTTGATGATCTGCTGGTTGATCGCGTCACTCTCATAAGCGGTACGTTGCCCCCCCCAGAGTACGAGGGGCAGCCCGAGCCTCGTGGCCCGGGGCGGGATTGACCAGCGCTGTTGACGCTGGGACCCGCCTGGGGTAGCTTCGTCTCTCGTTCCGCTACCATGATGATGATGACTATGGCTCCGTTAGCCGCTGGTAAGTATATGTCGATAAACGACGCCAGCGTCCGCCCCTCACGTGGCACTGATGGTCGTGCCGGACGTGGAGTTAGATGTATATTATTATTATTATTATGTTGTGTCTTTACCATCACGGGACCATGGGGTCCCGGGCATTTGGAAGGCGTGCATGGGGCCGAAGCCAACATGTAGAGGCCCATTTGACAACATTAATCTACATGAAATGTGACACCAACCGACGATTTTCCCTGTGTAAACTATGGAGTAAACCCAAGGAAAATCCCCGGTTAGTGCAGGACTATTGTAGGATATGGAAAAAACTAATACAGGGTTATGGAAGGGGGTGCTAAATGGACTGGGTAACTGGGACTATGGAAGGACTATGGCCCCTGCCTGGACCTATATGTTTCACATACGGATAAAAAGGCAGGGGGTGACTCGCACACACAGTAAATGGGCCCCCCAAAACAGTCGCTAGCACATTACAGTGACGTAGCAACAAGGGGGCAACATGGCATGAGGTGCTAAGGATGGAGAGGTATTCCACGGCTCTCAAGACAATCGCGTTATCGGTCAAGATCCCTACAAGCACCTTACTGGGTAATACATCCTTCCTCGAGCATTGCTGCTCTAGCGGTACACCACTCAAGCCAGCCAATGAAGGCAAGCAAGAGGTGGGAGATCCTGTTCCTCGTCAGTGTTCACTCTGGACAACCAATAAAAGCAAGCCAGAGATGAGGAACAGGGGTTCTCCCCGGCATCGGGTGGGTGGGGTCGCTAATGCCCAACAGCTCGCCACAAGCTGCCCTGCCGCTTTATTATTATTATTATTATTATAACTGACACGGTCAGCCATTGGATGGGTGACCAATTTCAAGTGGTGCTTTTCTGGACGCTTCCGTGCTTCGGACGGCACGTTAAGCCGTGGGTCCCGGTTGCTGCTTCGGCAGCAGTCGTTAAGCCTAGTCAGAGGCCTTCGGGCGGCTTGAAAACATCTGACAGTCGGGTTGCCCACTTACCCGACAACTCTCTCAGCACAAGCTTGCTTGTGTTGGGGTCCACCAACCCGCACTTGGCCAGCGTGGTGGACTAGGCCTAAACCCTTCCTTAATTGGAAGGAGACCCGTGCCCCAGCAGTGGGGACGTAATGGGTCGTGATGAAAATAAACAAAAATACAAATCCATGCATCATAATTAGTGGTGAAAATAGTAGGTATCTAGCTATACGTTAGTAGAGATTAGTGATGTAACGAATGTGTGTTTTCGGACATTCGCGAATGCGAATATCTAATATCGACATTCGCGAATGCGAATGCGAATATTCAGTTTGTGATAAAATTTGGCGCCATTTTTATGGTTTGGTGGCAGTCTAGTACTGAACGAGGTACGTTCCATTCTAGTCGCATTTCGAATCAGACTAGCCAATACTAGACAGTTTTTTTTAAAAGTAGTTACTTTTTCGTTAGCTCCGTAACTGTTACGACTCATTGCGACTGTGTACGGTTTCTGAGGACGACTTACACGAAACATTTACGTATTGAAATCTATGACTCTCTTGCTCTGACACTACAGGGTTATTGGTAAGTAGACTTGATCCTTTCAAGAGGTGATAGAGGAAGACATTTCCAGTCGATGGAACCCTATAACATTATCCGAAATTTAACCATTTCAATTTCGTTTATTTTTTGCCAAAATTGTAAGCTTTGAACCGAAAGCAATTTTTTGCTTGTTTTGCATAACGTAACACTATTTAACAATTTTGTGTCTAATTTAAGTCAAATAATGCCCATTTGATTATTTTAATTACTTTATTAAGATGTCACTTATGTAAAACAACTTTAAAAAAATGAAAATATGGCTAGTTTTTTTTTATTTTCGGTTTTAAGCATAACATTTAGACAAAAAAAACAAAAACTTTAATATTAAATATCTTAGAAATTGTTAAGTTTCGGATTATGCATTATAGGATAGGGTTCAATCGACTGGAAATGTTTTCCTCTATAACCTTCTGAAAGGATCAGATTTACTTGCAAATAACCCTGAATACTGTCAAAATACGCTTATTGTTTGTTTAAAAAGTTTATTTATGTTAGGTCTTATGAAACTATTTACTATAATATCTAAAGTTTAGTTTTCCAAAGTAAATAAATAATACCAAATGATAAATTAAGACTGGAAATGTGATTAAGAGGGTAACTTGAAACAAGAAGGTCATAGACGAATGGATTTAGATTTTGTTAACCTACATATTTACAAATAGTTTTTTTTTAATAAGTACTGATATTCGCAAAACATTCGCACAAAATTTTGCGAAATTTACATCACTAGAAGTATTTAGGCTCGGATTAAAATTTCCATCAAAAAAGAGAAAAGAACAAAAGAGAGATTCTGAGGATTTAAACAGATTATGGCAGAAATATTATTACGGAAGTTAAAATATTATTTCGAGAGATTAAATTCAAATAAGAACTTGATCTTTTTATCACAAGATAATGATAAACGTAAAGAAAGATTCGAGGAATCGCCACAAGGAGCGGTGATAGCTTGTTGTGTAGGTACCCGCTTCTCACGCCAGGGGTGCGGGGCGGGTTCAAATCCGGCTCCTGACCAATGGGTTCTATAGAATTTAAGCGACACATAAATAAATAAATACAATGTATACCGTCGCTCTTACGGTGAAGGAAAGTTGGTGATGAAACCTGAACATCAAGATGTGTGAACCCACTAATGTACAGTGGACCATCGTGAAGGTCCCCAGAATGCCCTAGATACTTACAGCTCCTTAGAGAATAGAATAGAAGGATCGCCTATTTTTAAACTTCGTATTTTTATCTTGGTAGCTGGTAGGTAATTCCAAACAAGGAATTCACTGAGTAACTGGAGACTCGCTCATTCTAAGCTTCAGGTTACGTGACTCCTTCGTGACTCAATGGAAGCAAGCCTTCTTACAGTATTTACACAATAGCCGTCAGCCTATTCTGAGAACTAACGCATTTATGAATAATTAAACAAAACAAATCCCAGATTAAAGTGATATAATGGTGGTGTCATCATCACCAGCTAACAGATCTACTTCTGGACATAGGCCTGGTTACCGGTACCGCCTAGGATTTAATAAACTGTCTATAAGATACTCTAAATTCTTGTATCGGTTTACAAAAGCATCTGTGACCAGAATATGTCACCCATCTGTACCTGTACACTTTGAAATTATTATCGTGTATATGCACAACCCACCACGGGTACCACACATTTTACTGAATAAAAAATGAAGACTCTGTCGGCATCGCGGCATCGTGAAAAATTAAGAAAGGATAAACGAAGTAAAAAAGTTTTTTAAAATTTTATTATTTATTTATCAAACAATAAATAAATTAAATGATTATCAAATCCACCACTTAATTATATATTTTTCCCGAAGTTGAGTTTTAAATACTTAGTTTTACAACCGTTTTTAAATAAAAGAACTAAATAAATACCTTACAGATACATGTAAGATACTCCTCGCATTATCTAAAGTTATTAAGAAACCCATAAAATGTTTCATTTTAAACCGTCTTGTCCATCCTCCACTCTGCAGCGGCAGCATAATCAATGAGCTGTGAAATTGTTCTGATTCCCCGTCCCAGTGAGCACGGCTAACCCACTTCCGTGTTCCAAGATGTGGACATCACATACCTCCCGACTGAGGAGGTATTTTGGATGACACGGATATTTGTAAGATATAGGGCATAGGTTTTGTAGGTATTTCTCTTTCTGCTGCTTGTCTACGAGTCGAGTGCAATACAATAATCCCGCCTAAGATGCAATATTATTGGGAGTGTAGTTAAATTGAAATTGAGCTGTAAAAAACTGGATTTAGGTACGGACTACGCAGCTACTTATTATTGAATTACAATTTAGAACGTTCCAATGAATTCAACGTTTTGATAGTGATATAATTAAAAAAAAAAAAACCGACTTCAAAAAACCACTAAAATGTAAGAAATAATTTAAGGTTTACACAAATTCTACTCGTATGTGACAGTACAAATATACCTAAGCAGAAACTGTTATTTTTTGTTTGTTTGTTTAAATTATTTCTTACATTTTAGTGGTTTTTTGAAGTCGGTTTTTTTATTATTATTTTATTCTATAGTTTTTAGTTTATTTGCAATAATTTTCAATTCCGTTTCCATCATCAGATCAGCTCAAGGTCACCATAATATTTTTTTGTTATAAGAACTATATTTACGTTCTTAATTTCATTAGAATCGGTTAATATGTGCCCAAAATGGAAATTTATACCCTGTTTTTAGCCCTTTACCCACCCTTGGGGGTGAGAATTCTGAAAAAAAATGGGACCCCCTGGGAGCTCAACCCAATACAACGAAAAAAGAATTTTCAAAATCGGTTCATAAACGGCGGATTAATCGGTGAACATACATAAAATATAAAAAAAAGATCCCGACGAATTGAGAACCTCCTCCTTTTTTTGAAGTCGGTTAAAAATAGTCAGGTAAGTATATAAAATTTGCGTATTTTACGTAAAATGTGGATCTTCTTCAACACCGACATTCTTACATTATGTAAGCATTGGTGACGGACTGACGGTCAGCATCGTAACTTTTGCGGTCATATTTACATTATTTACATGCAGAGTTTGACCTCACGACGGACGACCGAATAGAAATCTTCATTCTCTCAGTACCCGTATCACGAAAATTCGAGCTAACGAATAGAATCGAATGCGAGTGCGACTATTGTCAACTTGACAGCACTTTCGAACACTTTTTACCTTTCGAATGAGTTTCGAAAAGAATGACCACAGAGAACATAATATTATTCTGACAATGACCTATGGAATGATAGCTGTCAAACTTTCGCAAATCTATACACCGCCATTTTGTTGTTGACAGGTTGACAGCACTTTCGAATAGACTATCGAATAGAATATGCTGCGTTTTTTCCGGATCGCTCTACAGAATTAAAATGTCATTGTGATTCTTCCGGGTCGACATTTTGCATATTTGCATCTATTGACCAAGTCGAATGCACACTGACCGTGGTTTCACCTATTTTATGCATGCTGATGACATTTTAGGCGTAATTGATTTAATACATAATAGGTATTATGTGTAGGTAATGTACTTATTTGAATAAATAAATAAAATTTGCATCTGGCCACTACATCTGGTATAGAAATATAGAAAAAAAGCTGTAAGTAGGAAACCTACCTAGTCGGATTGGAAATGATAAAAAAATATTAAAAGATTAGACATTACCTAACCCTACAAGAGTACTTACAGCCAAATATACCTGCGTCATTCATGTCACTTTCAGGTAGCCGGGTGGGTACCTACTTAGCTAGGTAAAGCTGTGATAATAAGGTATTTACAAGTGTTAAGAAACCCTATAGGTAAGTACTGTAGGTAGTAGGTACTTGTGCTATTCTCGAATAGGTCAATTGAGGGGACGTTACAATGTTGCGTAGAAGTCTACTTACAAACCAGTTTATTGATAGATACAAGACGTACTTATACGAATATTTGTATCTTAGCCTGTTGGTGACAAACACTATAGCTGGTCTAGATGTTGCTCCATGGTGATAGGATGAGACAATAAGAATAGCTCCAGTTCGGCGCACTCTGGGCAATCAGCGACTGACGCTAATCTGACTGGCCAATCTTTCGTCACAGTGACAAACCCTAGTCTGTAGCTTGTCACTGATAGGATAAGTAGAACATCATCACCATTTTCCACTGTCTGTCGAGGTCGGGACCCTTATCTCAAAAAATATATACGAGTATTAAAGGACTTTTTACACAGCCATTTAAAAAAAAAACGCGGCTTGTTGTACCAATATTTACCGTGGTATAAGAACAGATAGTATTGCCATACTCCCTAATCTTAGTCGCCCTGACTCTGCGCAGTCAGCTAAAATAAACAGATTAATGTAGCAACACTAAGCCAGCCCTGGGGATTTACCTTGACTCAGTTTGCTAAGATTAATAAGTTTAACTACTTATTTAATATTATATTATATATCTTATATATAATAGACGACCGAATGGCGTAGTGGTTAGTGACCCTGACTACTGAGCCGATGGTCCCGGGTTCGATTCCCGGCTGGGGCAGATATTTGTTTAAACACAGATATTTGTTCTCGGGTCTTGGATGTGCCCGTAAAATGGCAATAGGCCCGCCCCCTATTACATTGGGACTAACATAACACTCTGGCGAAAAGTGGGTGCAGCAATGCACCTCTGCCTACCCCGCAAGGGAGTACATTAGTACAAGGCGTGAGTGCGTGTTTTTTTTTTTTTTTTTTTTTTTTTTTTTAATATACCCACAGGGTTTTGCAAGTGGTACAGTGCCAAAGGGCCCATGATTAACCTTTTTAGGGTTCCGTACCTCTAAAGGAAAAAAAACAGGTAAGTAAGTGGAATTGTATGGATCCCTCAGTGCGCTAATCCAACTCGCACTTAGCCGGTTTTTTTTAATAAGTATCGCCGAGAGTAGATTACTTTTAACAATAAGGCCCCCTATTGCATTACACGATAACATTGGTGTTTCCACATACTTATCATTTCAAACCACGTTAAATCTGCTTACTTACTAGGTAAACGACACATTAATTACTTAATTTAAATAGAGATCCATGGACCTGAGTGTACATAGTCAATTAAACACAAAAAATGCAGAATTAATTTATACCTAACGCGCAGGCTTATTATGTTGAAAGTTTTGAGCAAAAACTTTGCAACATTATAATGAAATATCAAATAGATTAATACTTGCATGTTAGATATTACTTGGCTAGCGCCTCTGTACTCAACTGAAGTCTCAATAATTATGATTATGATGAAATTAATAATATTATATCGTGTTAATAGATAAAATGGTATAAAAACAAAATTGATAGAAAATTCCTAATCAATAACCATGGTAGCTGTAAGATGGACGATGTTGGATCTTAATATGCATCGTACATGGCAATAATAATGATTATATAATTATTATCATCAGGCATGTGCAAACATCACTTGAATTTTCTATCACGAGACGAACGCGCAGCGGCAGCAAGATCAACTGCGCAGGAGTTGATATTCACCTATCGGTATCATAGTTATTGAACCAAACGAATTTTCATAAATGTTTGGAGAAACGGCGTCGGCAATGTCGATGAAGTGGACGCACTTGTGTGAATGTCTATACTAATAATGCGATGCATCCTTTGCGTAAGATGCCGAAAAGTGGCCGCTTATTATCCTAAATAATATTATAAATGCGAAAGTAACTGTGTCTGTCTGTCTGTTACTCTTTCACGCCAAAACAACTGAACGGATTTGAATAAAATTTGGTATACATATGGTATAGACCCTGGGAAAGAACATAGGCTACTTTTTATCCCGGAATTCCCACGGGAAAACTTTTTAAAGCGAAGCGAAGCGCGCGGGAACAGCTAGTACCTTATAACAGCAATGATAGAGATACATATTATTCGCTTGAAGGTGATACACAAACACGGTGTAACATCTGTTTCTCGCCAGCCTCGCCGTCAATTGAAGCGAGTGAATCAGAGACTGAATTGATTGATTGCAGATCTGTAACGAGCTAAGTGCAGTTCCTAGAACTACTTCTGGTGGAATGGAAGATTCTTTGAGCTTGGTACCTACCTACGTGCTTGTGATTGCCTAAAGTGATATGTGAGCTATGTATAGGGAGTTTAAAAAGGGTATAAGTAAGCCAAAAGGTGGTGGATGACTAAGGTCTGCATTCCGTTAACAATAAAAGTCTGAAACTACCTACTAACATTTTTTTTCACTTAGCAGTTAGAAAAAATTGAATGTTTTTTTAGTTGTTTTGTAAGCATATGGGCAAAGTAGGTACCTATTTAAATAGCGATAGGTAGAATAATCTGCATATATATTCTAGATCCAATGGCGCTTCTAGAGACAGCACATCCAACCGTCCTTATCAGAACTCTCCATTTCTCAGAAGTGAGCAATAGTGCATATTGCGCATTTCGTAAATTGCAGATGTGACAATTTCATCTTTAACAAGCGCCATCAAATCAGCGAGACAGCGTGGCTACAATAAAACACGTTTGCTGCTTTATGTATAAACCTGCTTTCTCAGTAGGCAAACACTTGCCTAGTATTAGTATAAGTGATGTGTTTGTCTATGATCATCCTCTTTGAAGTCTATATAGTCTATGGTCACCTCTTGGGACTTTACTAATAAAATGGCCGCTTTACAACCAACACGTATATTTTTTATTATTTATAATTAATTGCTAACCCGCAAATACTTCAATGGCGACGAGGACGGATAAAATTTACGCACCACGGGTGAAACGTGAATAAGTTAAATTTGGCGGGAAGCGAAAATGATACATGTGGGCAAGTCGCAAAATGGCAAGCTGAGCAGCGGGCGAGAGATGCGAGTCGAGAGGCTCGCGGTTCGCTGCAACTTCGAGGACGGCCGGGGCAGGCGTGGCGGGACCGAGCGACAGGCACGAGACCGGCGCGCGATCAGCTACCGGTGATGAAGATACCCGAAGTGCACGCGGCCAATATCTTTTCCCAAGACTTTTGAGGTGGGACATAAGGCGGCGAGTGTGACAGGCGCGCTAGACCACCAAGAAGGAAATATATCAAGATTCAAGAGCAGGCGGCATGCAGCAGAGAGGCCGAGGCCCTCGGTGTGGTTACAAGCAGCGAGGGAGCAGGCGGTGTGCCGCGAGGCGGTGCGCGACTCAGCTGCGGCCGCGGTGGACGCGCCCGGCGGATAATTGGCCGCGATCAGGCGGACGAATGTCCACGACTGTTTTTTGTTGTTATAAAATGGTATTGGGGGAGAAGAAGTGCGGATAATTCATGCTTTTATAAAGTGTTAATTTAGTAGGCGCATAATTTAGTTGGTTTAAAGTTTCCTAGCATGTGTTTTGTACTTATACAATATTTGATATCATATTTTAGTATATACTGTTTTTTAGGTTATATTTTAGTTTTACAATTAAAGTGAAACTATAAAGTCCTGAAATTAAATGAGGGCGCAGCTATCTTTCATGTAGCAACCCTATATAGCGAAACAAAACTGACTTTGATACTTGAAATTTTGCCTGTGACTACCTACCCGATTTCTGTATTTAAAAACAACTTACCATCCACAAAAAACTCATTATTCAAGCTAGAAGGTGTTAATATGAAGGCTAATAGTGAAATCAATAAATATTTATTTAGATAACGTTATTACAACTGTATAAAATATCCGGATTTGTTGACGAAGGGCACACATAGTAAAATCATCAATTTCTATTTTTAGACGGCCTTTTCTGTTTCTTCCAGGAGTTAAAAATATTCCATTATAGAGCCCTCTTTTGCAATATGCCAGACGGTACTGTCCGATACTCCTATAAAATAAAATAAAAAATGCTTATTTAAAACTACCCTAAGTTTAGAAAAACAGAGTTACAGAATGAGAATTTAGTAAGTAAGCAAAAAATATAACTTCAAGTATCAAAATGTTATGGTTTGACTCGACTTAAACCAGCTCAAACCTACAACCAGCGGTATGTAAACAATGTTCGACTTGGTCTCTAAAACTAGGTTTATCGATAAATGAAGAGTTGGTACTGATAAAAAATGAATTATTACAATTTGTACAATGTTACATACCCGTCATAGACGCTGTACGAGCGTAAACATCCTCCAAATTCGACAAAATGTGTCCAGCTTCATGTTCCGCTAAACATTGTATATAAACTCGATAAATAACTTCCTTAGCTTGACTACGAATATTTTTCTTCTTCTTCCTAATTGCAAACTAGCGTAAATTGTTGCTTTTATCTAGATTATCCTTATAATTAATAAGAAAATTGAAAAAACAGCCAAACGCCAGCTGCCATAAACAATTGTTATGACTTTTATGTTTCTTTTCTAATGGTGCCAGGCTCCTGAAAATTTTAGTTCTTCAAACATTAATTTCAGGACTTTATAGTTTCACTGTAAAGGTGGAGGAATGATGTGTTTGTCTATGATCATCCTCTTTGAAGTCTATATAGTCTATGGTCACCTCTTGGGACTTTACTAATAAAATGGCCGCTTTACAACCAACACGTATATGTTTTATTATTTATAATTAATTGCTAACCCGCAAATACTTCAATAAGGCACACGTAACGCTGCAAATAACATAGATTAAGTAAAAAAATAGTCAACTACATCACTCTACTAAACTGATACACCGCTTACTCAGTCGGTGACCAGCCAAGGTCGATCTAAGCCCGAAAATGAAATCAGAATCTCAAAATACCATGCTGCACATGTAGGTTTCGGATTAGTATCCCCTTTTTGTAACACCCTGTACTGCTGTATACACCAGAGATAAAAATATAAAACGAAAATCGGTTCAGCCGTTTGGGAGCTAGCTACGTTATCACAGCACAGACAGATACACAGACACCTTACACAGTCATATAACACCCCTCTTTTACGTCTGGGGTAAAAATTGCCATAGCTGCACTACACTTTCTTTAATCGTTTATTTCCACGTAAGCGTATGCATGTACCTATGTAAGTATGCATCATAATGTTTCGCACTCGACGGCAATGGCGGAAGAATAAAGATGTAGAGACAATTGCCATGCTCTGTTTAGCGCAACTTATTAGCATATTGATAATGTCTCTATACTCTCTACGTATAGCGCTTATCTAATAAGCAATAAGGAGCGTTTTTGTATGCGTCTGACGATGTATGCCACTCAATCTTGCGCAAGTCGGGTAGGTATTACTTCTAAATACTTACATACATGTATTTAATACCTAGATACAATACCAACCTAGGAACATACTCCAGTGTCCGCATTTTTTCTGTTTTTTTTTACTTTTTTGTATTACACACATAGTTCCAGTATTTTAAATATATGAACATTTTAAATTTGGAATCAATTTAACCACACTGTTTCTTTGTTCTGGTTTGTCAATAGGCCTCCAGGCGTTTGTGCATACCCGCCCACACCATGGGACTTTCTCCAAGCCACAAAGTTATGAAAACGCATGTGATCATCAAACTGCACAACAAAGAAACTAAAAGTTAAAGCAATTTGCCTATCCCATTGTTGCTTAGCCTACCAGCCCATCGTTTTGAAAACTTAACAATAACTTAAGGTTTAGAAGGCAAACAGGCCAGCTCTACTTGTAGCACAGACAATGAGGGTACATCACAGAACAGGAGGTATTCTGTGCAACAAAGAACACATTACAATAGTTAGGTTTCTGACGTCACATTGATGTTATTAAAGTGGCGAGGTCATCTAAAATACACTATATGTTTTGTGTGAACAAGTGCAAGTTATTGCGTAGGTACACATACATAACTTGGAAAATTTTAATTAGGTTACGATATTTTGGCCTATCAAAGCAAATACCGTTTTTGATTCGTTTATTACTTAATATAAATTCTTAACCACTTCACAGAACTATGCATTTTACACTTTGACTCGCTAGCCAATAGTGTTTCTACTATGCACTAGTTTTTATAACATTGTATATTATACAGGGTGTTGCAAAAAGGGTATATTAAGCCGAAAATACATGTGCAGCATGGTATATCTAAGCCTGTGACTTTTTACTATGGGGAATGACTTTTTTTTCGCGAATTTTGAAATTCTGTTTTCAGTTTTGGCTTAAATATACCTGTATACTATGTCTACTATACCTATTATGCGTTTACGTAATAATAACATAAAATGGACCCTCATAATGAGCCAACAATTTCGGAGAGAGTGCGTGAGTTACACAATGTTACACTTTTACCGACTTTACTTCATAATCCGTCCAAAAACGGTAAGTACCTAATGTTGGCTTTTAAGTACATTTCCGTGTTAAGTATAATATGTGGTTCCAAAAAATCATGTGGACTTTATTGGTAGCAGTTTCTCTTATCTCTCGTTTGTTTTTAACTTTGTGGTTCATGTCTCATATTGGGGCGCACCTTAGATTAACAATATACGAACCAAAGGAAATTCAAGCCAAGCGAGGCTGTTGGTTGTTCTGGACTAGTGGTCAATGACTTACAATAACATGCCTAATCTGCCAGTCATCCTTCTACGACGGTGACAAACCCTGGCTCCCTATGGCAACGATTTTAGGATTCTAATATTGGATTTGACACTAATTACTTCGTAAATGTATCTTCGTTTTGACTTCGCGATAGGGCCGTGGCGTTCAACACCGACTCACAGATCTCTCACAACACAGAACTGCTCTGTGAATCAATAAATACAAGTGAAATTGGGCAACCACATCGTCCACAGATACGCAATGGTTGTCTGTGATTGTGAGGCTCGTAAATCCTAATTCAGTAAATCAACGCCCCCAATTCTCTTGCTGGTCGTCACAAACTATAGGATAGTTATATCAGCTTGTCGATTGAATTTCATATTTAGGTATAAGTAGGTACTTACCTAATTGAGTTGATCTTGTAATCGCGCATCGCTACGTTTTGAAATTCGACCATCATGGTAGAAAACGAATGAAGGTGTAAATACAATATTTCAGAAACATAATGTAATCAAAGACAAATAATGACATAGTATAGGTTACTTACGTTTTGCATTCATAGGTGAATAATAGCGACGACGATATAGTTTTTCATTATTGTGTTTTAGTTTTAGGTAATATGTACAGTTTACGCAATTGCCCAATAGATATTTTATGTAGTGCAATAGTGAACAGAGTGTAGGTTAAGTAAAAAGTACAATTATGTACTGTTAGTATAAAATTAAATTAAATCTTGGGACAGTTATTTAATTTACTGCGGCCTTGTTACAGAACTAAAATTATAAGTAGGCTAACAACTAAAATTTATAGAGTAGGTCGATTTGGATAAGTACTTATCCAAACTAATCCTAAGTTCGTTTAAATGAGTCATTAAAAATCACTATGAAACCAATGATTTATAAGTACCTATTTACTTATTTAACAACTTTCATAGTAGGTAAGTACTTTTTTTTTCACTGTAGCTATCCGAGGCAAATTGGTTTCTTGTAAAATTTAATGGTCAACAAGTAAGGACCTTCCACCAGGCGGCCTTCTTAATCCAATTATTTTTAATTCGATAGCTCTACAGATTCTAACGTTTATTATGCCAGTTGTTTTCGTAAATTCCACGAGTAAGTTTAAAATCATAGGCGCCGGAGTTAGACAAAATATGTAAGGTAGTTACTTGATATGCGGTTCTATGAAAGAAATCCATCGCGTATATTTTCAGCAAGAGCGAGTCATTTCTGTGAGTCACGCACGCTTTTTCATGGGGATTCCCAAAAAGGGATGTCTAATAAGGGCGTAGTTTTTCGTAAACATTGAAATTTACATACAAATTTTATAGTTACGGTTAGTTTATACGACGATACGCCTCTCAAAAGGAAATTCAATTGAAAGCTCGATTGCCTTCCTTACTTCTCAAAACGAGGAGTTTAAGAAGAAGATAGAATCTCTGGAGAGCAAAGCTAAAGAGGATAGAAAATACATCTGTTTACTTGAAGATAAAATCGAGGACATGCAGAGAGACTACAGAAAAACTAATTTTGAAATCAAGAATGTACCGAGACAAAACAGAGAATCAAAGGAAGACTTGATTGAAATGGTTATGTGTCTAGGGAAAAGCGTTGACTGTGCTATTCAAATATCAGACATAAAGGATGTTTATAGAGTACGTGGAAGAAACGAAAATGTACAAAACACGCCAATTATAATAGAAACAACATCAACCCTGGTAAAAACGAACATCCTCAAGATGGGTAAAAGTTTTAATATCAAGCACAAATCCAAGCTTTGTGCTAAGCACTTAGGGCTTCGCACTGCAGAAGACACACCCATTTTCATATCAGAACACCTCACTGCAAAGGGATCCAGGCTGCACTTTCTCGCACGCGATGTGGCTAAAACAAAGTCATACAAATTCTGCTGGACTTCTTACGGAAAAGTGTACCTGCGCAAAGATGAAAACTCGCCCATTATTCTGGTTAAGAATGAGACTCAAGCGCACCATCTTCTGACTCAGATATGACTAAGTTCCACGGCATACACGGCGAACGTAACGTACTCATCTATTCTTTCACTTATAATAATAATTATAATTGTTACTAAGCTAAGTTATATTAATTTGTTTACACACAGTATACACAAAACTACACACCTCAAACACACTTATACAAATGAATTTAAACTCACATACCCTATCATTTCAAAAACACACTCTCATACATACCCATATACCCACACACACATTGGTATACCTATAAAGGACATAATATATCTACCTACATCTAAAGCAAATAAAATACACATTTATCGAAAACTCGTGCACGTATTAATAAACAATGGATAGTGTATTAAGTAATATGAATGAGATAGACTCTGTTAAAATTGCACATGCTTTCACATGTGACATAGATAAATTAAATAAACACATTTTAGTTAAAAATAGTAACTTAACTATGATTTCACAAAATATTAGAAGTATTTATGCAAATTTTGATGACCTACAATTAACTTTGGCTAGTCTTGACTTTAATGTGGATATTCTTGTCTTAACGGAATGCCGACTCAGTGAAAACACTATCCCAAAACTAGATAATTACACATCCTACTATACAACCCATCACTTAAACCAAAATGATGGAGTTGTTATTTATATTAATAGCCAATTAACAGCGACAGTGAAGGAAGTTAAACTAGTACAGGCATCCTGTCTACAAGTGGAACTAAAAAATATGACAGTACTTGGTATTTACCGCTCACCATCGAATAAAAATGCTGACTTATTTATAAATTCTCTAAGCTCACAACTAGACACTATAAAATCAAACAAAAATATAATAATTACAGGAGACATAAATATTAATATAATACCAAAACAAGTTGAAGATACATATGAAAGAAATAACAGAATTAATTACCTTGACATATTGTCTGTACATGGGCTGTTACCGGGACATCAAATCCCTACTAGGGAGAAAAATTGCCTCGATCACTTTATGATAAAAATCGACAACGCTGCGTTTTCCGCAAAAATAGCAGTATTTAATACTACTATAACCGACCATGCTATGATATTTCTAAACTTAAGCAATTGCAAACCTCTTATATGTAATAATAAAACAAAAACAGTACTAAATTTTCCTGAAGCACTAAATACTTTAAAAAATCAAAATATTGGAAACTTGCTTTTTAGTGACAATCCGAACTTTATTGTAGAACAACTTATAAATAAAATAAATATTTCTGTTAATGACAATACTAAATTAATAAATATACCTAAATCAAAGCGCACCCTAAAACCATGGATGTCTCCCGGTATCCTAAGATGTATAAAAAATAGAAATAGAATGCAAAAAAACTTAAAAAAAGATAAAAATAATGAAATTTTAGATATAACATATAAAAGATACCGCAACTTTTGTAACAACCTTATTAAGAAAATTAAACGTAAATATGATAGGGATAAACTAGCGGCATCAAGTAAGTGTTCCAAAGCTCTCTGGAAAAACATAAAAAATATAACACATCTAACAAAGGATAAAAACAATAATGAACATCTTCTAAAAATTAAACAAACCCCCATTGAATCTATAAACTACGTTAACGATTTTTTCTCTAGTATAGGTAAGAGCTTGGCAGAAGACATGAACATAGGTGCTCCGTGCTATGATAACCCTTCTGTGTCTCCTAACTCTCTTTCTTCATTTGTCCTTCTTGATACCTCTGTTACTGAGGTCTATAATATACTCATGAACTTGAAAAATGACTGTGCCCCAGGCTGGGACAATGTTTCTACACAGTTTCTAAAGTTTTCTAAGGATGAGGTAATCCCGGTTATTTGTCATTTAATTAATGTTTGTCTTACAAAGGGAATTTTTCCAACTAACTTAAAACAATCTATAATAACACCTGTTTTCAAGGGAGGGGATAAAGCGGACGTAAATGATTACAGACCCATTTCAGTTTTACCTACAATATCAAAAATATTAGAAAAAATAATTAATAAAAGACTAATTAACTACTTGGATAAATTTAACATAATTTCAAAATCGCAATACGGATTCAGACAGGGGAAATCAACAGAGGATGCAGTTGCAGCGTTGAGTTCCTTGATAGTAAACAAACTTGACAACGGACTGAAGTGCCTCACGGTCTTTCTAGACTTAAAGAAAGCGTTCGATACCGTGTCTATACCCATCCTTTTAAAAAAACTGGAACAGATTGGCATTAGAGGAGTACCATTGAACCTATTAACAAGCTATCTTACAGATAGAAAACAATCCGTTAAGATAGGACAATATGTAAGCAATACTACTGATGTTGAATATGGCGTGCCGCAGGGTAGTGTGCTAGGCCCTACTTTGTTCCTAATCTATATAAACGAAATCTGTAACTTAATATTAAATAATGGACAGGTCTTTTCGTATGCTGATGATACAGCTTTAGTGTTTTATGCACAATCCTGGGATGAAGTCAAGAGAGTGAGTGAGATCGGACTGGCTCTTGTCTCTGAAAAACTTAGATCTAACCTCCTTACACTAAATATTAAAAAAACGAATTACTTGTGCTTCTCAATATACAATAACTCGCAACCGGATAATAATTTTAACTTGAAAATACACAGATGCGGAAAAATCTGTTGTAACACTTGTGATTGCCTTTATATCAACAAGGTACACTCAGTAAAATATCTTGGTGTCGTTATAGACCAACGTTTATCCTGGTATTCTCAAATAGAGGCGGTAACTGTAAGATTACGGAAGATGATCTGGATTTTTAAGAAGTTAAGGCATGTTGCCACTCAAAAATTACTAACAGATGTTTACATCTCTCTGGCACAATCAGTTACAATGTATTGTATCTCAATATGGGGAGGTACATTTAAGACAAAATTTATTGAATTGGAGCGAGCCCAACGATCATTAATCAAGGTCATGTTTTTCAAACCCTACAGGTACTCGACTGAATTGTTATATTCCAACTCACATCTACTTACAGTCAGGAAGCTCTATGTTATCAACATCATTTTAAGATTTCACAAAACGCTTCACTTTAATCCTGAGTATCTAAATAAAAGAAGAAAAGATCTTATTATACCTGCAGTATTCAAAAATACTGTTTTTGCTAGTCGACAATATGAGACGCAATCTGCTCATATTTATAAACAGTTACAAAAAATATTAAATATATATCCTGTGTCCTTACGGGAATGTAAAAAAATTATGACGTCACACTTAGATAAACTTAATTATGATGAAACAGAAGATTTGCTGCAATACAAATGCTAAAAAAAAAAAAAAAAAACAATAATAAAAATAATATATAGGTACTTCCAGGTTTGATGGCTTAATATCTACCGATCCCAAGAATTTATTCGTAGGGTCAAACAGGGCAATGTACTAACTACACACCCTGTTTGATGGTTTGATATTTACCGATCCCAAGATTATTATTTCTTCTTATTTCGTAGGGTCAAACCTGACAAACTACTACGTATACACCCTGTTTGATGTTTGATGACATGCCTATCCTATATTTGATGATCCTAAGACTAATACTTACTACATACCTACCTATAAACGTAGGTTCAAAAAAAAAAAAAAAAAAACCGCGTTATACCTATACTTATACTAATCTTGTCCATTTTATAGGTGATATACCTACTTTATCCTCCTGACGCCCAGCCGTTATTTTATTTTTTAGGACTATCTGCCCACGGTCCTCACACAAGGACTATTGCGTTTACCTAGCTTACTGCCCAGAAACTTAAACTTGAATAAATGTCGCAAAAATTATTATATAGTGTTCCTAGTAGTATGTACGGGTAATGCATTAAAAAAGGAACCAGTTTCAATAGGTTTAAATTCGAAAATCATTAGTCCTCATGTGAGGACCGTGGGCAGTTAAAAAAAGTTTAATTTATTGGTAGAAAATATATTTATAAGGTAATTTGTTAGAAATAACAAAACTAATGAAATATGAACCACTTAGGAACACATTTAACACTTTAAATCAGTCTCACATAAGTTTAGAACTTATATTTATTCTAGATAAACTCACACTTATCAACTATTATAATTATTGGGATCAATATAGGAACAAAATAAGATAAAATGAAAGGCTCAGCTGGCAGCTCCTGGATATCATCATCACAAAATTCAAATTCTACGGGTTCATGGTGAGTCATTTATGTCGTCATGTCATCGTCCTCCGAGAGATCTATGTCCGACATAGCTAAATCTGCTTCAATTTCTTGGATTTCGCATTATATTCTGTAAAAAAATAAAAAAATAAGTATATCCAAAATTATAGTATAGCGGACTAAAAGTTTATGTTATTGAAGACCACGGTACTCAGACGAGTACTAATGTAAATGGATGATCGTAGAATATTATTTAGATCCTTAATTGATAAAATATTAGTATTCGTCTCTTGCTAATATACTTAACAATAAGGTTTTATTAAAGTTATTTAATTAAATGATTAGATCACATAAGTAAAATGAGATTACAACTTACTTAGTCGACGGTGGCCCCGCCATGGTTCCGTTTTTTGACGTTTTTTCAATGAACGATTGATTATCCTCAGATGACACTTAAGACAGCTGTCAGTGATGTAATGTTAAATCCATAGATGCAATCCCAAAAAATAATGGCGGTAAATTCAAATATGGTTCAAACACAAAGTATTCGTCCTCGGAGAAGGACCGTGGGCATTTAGTCCAGAAAAAATATATTATAGCTTGGGCAGTAACAACTATACTCGTTTAGTACTCACAGAAGGACCGTGGGCATCAGGAGGTTATATTATGTATTACCTACCTACTTATATGCACTTTTGTCTAAAATGCAACAATCTAATATAAGCACACACACACACACACACACACACACACACACACACACACACACACACACACACACACACACACACACACACACACACACACACACACACACACACACACTCATGTGTCAGATTCACATAACTTGTTATATTGTTATCTTTGTTATCTTTAACTATCCTTAACTTAAAATCTTACACAGTTAAGCTTATGTTGCTTTCAATATTTTTAACCGTATGTTATTAAAAGAGCGGGGCCGTCTGTCACAGGTATTGTTTACTTACTAGGCGGTCCCAACCTTGTATGTAATCTAGGCTAAGCTTTAAACGAAATAAAAGTTATTTATTATTATTATTATTATACGGCTCGCCACCTTTCACGTGAAAACAAACGTACAGCGAAAAGCGGGTGCCTCACTCGCGAGTCACCTCTGACTTCTACCCCTTCGGAGGTTACAGTCGTGAGCACATGAATGGATGGATTTTATAGTTATACGGACACCATATACAACTATACATGCTATGTATTGTATGAACATTGAAATATTACAACATAAACAATATATGAGTTATGGTCTATATTACGGCTACACATGTCGGCTAGTCTCTCGACGGTGATAGGATGACGCAGCAAATCTCATTCAGTCCAGTACACCACAGGAAACTATACAAACACCAGTTTTAGAGCTTCCCCACGTCATAAAAACTCCAACTTCAGTGGTTTCGTCTAGACTTTAGTACTAAAATGAGTCAATCGTATAATTTAATACAAGGGCTAACATTATTCCGAGATGTAGGCAAGGCGAATAAGTTAATGGGATTCGTGTTCATCAGTGGAATCGCTTATTATTAATACGTACTTAATTACCTACCTTCTATACAATCAAGCTAAGTAAAAATATCATTTTTAGGACCTAGAAACATTGTGATATCTTCAGAAACTGCAGTTTTTCAAACTAGTATTAGATTGTAGGATCTAAAGTCCGATAGTCAAAGACTCACAATAACAAAAAGCAACAGCAGACATCGAAAAGCACTTCTCACTTGAGACCTAAGTCTAAGTATTACAACTTCAATTAGTACTTGCAGCGCGCTAGCCCCGATCAAATAACACCGGGCAAAACGGAATTAGAAGTCTTGAGTAAACTTTAAATCGAGGTTTTCTCGAAGCCAGCATTTGCTCATGCAATACGATATTCTAGCCAGTGCAAGTGCAATAATGACCCTCATTGCCAGATGGATTTAGAAGTAACATCTGTGTTCACTCGAGTGTTGTCGGACTATAATAATCCAAGTTTAGTATTATAATAGCGAAAGTTTGTGAGTATGTGTGTGTATTATTAACGTCAAAACGGCTGATCCGATTTAAATGAAATTTCGTATTTGAATTAACACATAGGCTACTATTTATCGCGGAATTCCCACGAGAAAAAATTTTAAGGCGAAGCGATGCTCGCGGGAACAGCTAGTATTTTTATAAAGTGCAAAGATATTTGCTTAGTTTACACATCACTGTATTCGTTTCCACCGGAAATGCATCATCAAATAAATATTGTATCGAATGAAATATTCATTGAATTCCGCCATGTCTGTGGAATAAAATAGGTATAGTAACTACAACTGTTGCATAATATAATATTCGTTATTAATTTGAACTTCGAACAGATATTGACCATTCAATATGTTGAAAATCTGGTAAAAATATTCATAGTCATTAATATTCATTTATTATTGCTAATTATTGTATTATTGTAACAGATTGGGTGCACCGCATCAAATATGTTATAAATCACCTCTAATTTTATTCATATATTCACAACACAATCCTATCACGGGGGTCACTCTATATGACGAAAAAAAATTCCGGAGTGCTCCTGCGCGAGCCACGACTCCATCTCCTTGTATTACACGTTGCTCTTGATGCCAAACGTGACGAACTCAGAAGTAGACCACCAACTGCCATACATTACCACTACTCCAATGGAATCCTGACATGTAGCCAGTGCAACCGCACGTTCACAGCCAAGATCGGCTACATAAGTTATAAAAGGACACACGAGCGACGCCCTCCCCAGCCGTAACAGTCGCCGTGACCGAACCCGGTCGGACAGAATCATCATCATCATCAGTATCGCGAGCACAGGATTCGATACTATTTTCGAATCTACACAAACATATGGAAAAAACAAATGCCACTTTTGGAACTAAAAAAATTACCTTACATTTTGATAGTGACATTTGACGATACGCAACGTAAACGGAGGTTTCGATCCTGTGCTCGCGGCTCAGTTCTCGTTCGTTCGTTGTTGTCAGTATATAGAGTACCCTCTAAATGCGTATTATGTCTGTCAATGTGTCAGCATTCCCCCGCTGCTTTCCACCCGATGCCGGTGTTTATTGTATTACATTGATCTAAAAAGCGGAACGGCTGATTGCGCGCGCGCAGCTAAATTATTCAACACGTTCTCACTATGAGAGTAGACGTCGCTTCCCTTTTCCGTGGATGCTATACTCCGTTTTACTTCAGATATTCCAGACCATACACACATATACATATTTTGTGCTCAAGTCACCCGCTTTTCGCTGTATATTTGTACTCACGTGATAGGTCGCGTATTGCCGTTTTTGAATGAGTACAATGTACTGAAGTTGTCGGGTAAGTGGACAACCCGACTGTCAGATTTTTTCAAGCTGCCCGAAGGCCTCTGACTAGGCTTAACGACTGCTGGCGAAGCAGCAACCGGGACCCACGGTTGCTGCTTCGGCACTTAACGTGCCGTCCGAAGCACGGAAGCGTCCAAAAAGAACCACTTGAAATCGGTCACCCATCCAATGGCTGACCGAGCCAGTTGTTGCTTAACCTCAGTGATCAGTTACGATCACCGAAGCCAGCTCGACTACGGACGCTTCTCATATTCCAGACCATTCACTGGTAAGTTACAAACGAGATTTTAAAAATACTCTTTGTATATTGGATTTAGCTTGGCCAAAACAGTACAGAGGTCTGGAATATCTGTTGCCCGAGCACAGGATTCGAAACTTCCGTTTACGTTGCGTATTGGTTGCGTATCGTCAAATGTCACTGTCAAAATGTAAGGCAAATTTGTTAATTCCAAAAGTGGCATTTGTTTTTTCCATGTTAGGTGGAATTTCACCAAACGCTAAACGTATTTAGTAGCCTGTCATACATCTGTCAGTTAGTACAAAATGTATTAAAAATTTGATTTAAATACGTTTAGCGTTTGGTAAAAGCGACCCTTCGTGTAGATTCGAAAATAGTATCGAATCCTATGCTCGCGCCTCAGTAAAACGGTGTAGCTTTCACGGAACAAGGAAGCAACGTCTACTCTCATAGTGAGAAAGTGGCAAGGGTCCATACAACACAAATCCTATAGGTACATTTCGTACGAAGTTTCTGTACATGGAACTTTACGAACATAAAACAAATGACCTTCGACATTTTAAAACCAAAAAGAACTAACGCAACAAAATTAATCGGCAGAAAATATTCCAGTAACAAATCTACTAATTACATTAGCATAGAACCCAATGGCTCAGCATACACCAGATATCTCTCTACACCTATTAACATTGGCATACCAGCACGCCACTTTAGTGTACTCGGATTCTAAAACGCAAAAACAAACTCTACATCGCTGAAGACATGGTTGAAACTTATTTGTTGGCACTCCATTTGCAATGTCTTCGTAAGACACTGGATATATTGATTTCAGTTATTCCGATCGAGCAGATATTACTTTATGAGTGGCCTTAGGAATGCTTCTGAACAAAGCAGAAAGGTATTTTTTCAAAATATCATAGCTAATTATTTACCAATCTAACCACATCTATGCAATCTCAAATATTTTGAAGGCAGGG